>NC_088258.1:7176000-7805250 GCF_036013445.1 Caloenas nicobarica | reverse complement strand
TTCCCAAGCTACTTTACATTCGCCTAGTTCTCTGTTTGCCTGAATTCTTCTGGGCTGTTGTAGGAGCTGTGTGGGTGTCAGACAGCAGTGTGCACTGTGAGAAGACTGTGATAAATGTCATAATTGGGACAGTTATTGCAAGGTAAAGGTGCTTCCCCCCAAATCTAAGCTTGATAGTGTACGTGAAATGGAAAAATACCACTTATATATTTGTTGGATATGTTTATTGAAGGCTTTTCCAACAGTTGGAGACTTTGCTATTCCTTATAAATTATTGTGGTTTCTCAAACAAGGGCTTTCATTTTGAAAGGAAGAGAATTTTTAAATCTAGACAGCTAGAATGAGGTGGTATCCTTCCCTAAACAAGCCTGAGCTACTTGTCTAGAGAGAGCACGTGCTAGAGTGAAAGACAGGAGGTGAAGATCAGAAAGGGTAAGAGGGATAGATGGGAATGTAGGAAAATGAATAAATGTGAAGAAGGTAGTAGCTCAATCACTTAACTGGCAGTGAAAAATGGAGCCTTCACGCATCTGGGTTGCTGTTTGCAAAGCACAGGGCTGTGATTGTGAGTTTGGTGCCCTGTGTGAAATGAGCTGACAGCCTTGTTCTCGCGCCTAGTGGATTGAAAACCCAATAGCAAAACATGCACCCTTAAGGCAACAACAGATGGTGTTCATACAGCATTTCATAACTGACTTCGTTTTCTGTCTGTCAAGATCTGTAGTTGTATTTTCTTGCATACTTGTCACAAGTGACTGGTTTCACCATTTTTTTTTATCCCACTTGCTTCTGTTTTGCAGCTGGGTTATCATCATCTTTACCGTCATTGGAGTTGTAATCGTCTTTGATCCACTTGGGGGGAAAAAGACGTTTTACCTCACCGATAGCCTAAATCGGAACCTGGAAAGCAGTCAGTCAGGCCAATTGCTGTATAACGTGAAGAACACCGCCACCAGAGTCTGGGAAAAAAGAATCAGGTTACTGTGTTGTTGTATTGTGCAAGACGATGACCATCGAGTGGCTTTTACAAGTATCGCAGAGCTTTTCCGCACCTACTTTTCAGTAAGATGGAAAGCTTTTCTTTGTTCTCTTCTGACTAACTCTGAATTTGCAGACATTGCAACACACATGTACGTTTGTTCAGCCAGAGGTTCCTGCTACCCTGTACCTTTAAGTCAGGTTTTGAATATGCCAGTTTCAAGCTTAAGAGCGATTCTCATATGAAGTACACAACACTGATTTTCTTCTCCTTTTAGCAAAGGTTTACCAGACTAGTGTGCACATGCAGGAGGTTGCTTTTTGGAAACAGAGAGCATCTGCCAAATCGGAGTCTGCATAGTGTTGATTTAGCTCAAATTCATGTCACCTACTGCTCGGGCAGTTGGAGTTCCATGTTGACTTCGAAATCTCTCCATGATTTCAAGACGAGTAGTTCTTGTTTATTAAGCGGTACTTGGTCATACTGATGTATAGCTACAGTCTCCTCAGTGGTTTATAGGGTGAAGGATGGAGGGATGACCGCCCCAGGTAGTTGAATAAAAACCCTTCAGCCTTCTCCTGTGTAAAATCCTTCTGAGTTGTTCTCAGTATAGAGGACTTTGCACATAGAGCTTATCACATGGTGGTGTCGAACAGTGATCAATAATGTCTGGACCGTTGTTCGCTATATGGCCGAGCGGGTCCTCTGTCAGGTATTCTGTTAAGTGATGAAGTTCATGTGTGGAATTGTCATTGGTCTTACTGAAGAAAACATTCAATATGTGCAGAGGGGTGGCAGGTTCGATGCTGTTGTGACCTCTATTCCCAATGTGCATTGTCTCTGAGTGAAATGTATTTACAGGAATGAAAAATAGAATTTCTTGTGCATTTCCTAATGAGATAGTCTTGCTATGCTGAGATGTGGCATGGTTTTAAGCACTCTTTCATTTCTTTGTATAGGACACTGATCTGGTGCCAAGTGACATAGCAGCTGGTTTGATTCTGCTCCATCAAGAGCAAGATAAAATGGAAAGTTGTCCAAAAGAGCCTGAAGAAGTCCTGTGTCATTCTCCGTCATCTCTTGTGGTAAGGTAGTGTTGTTGCAGTCTCTGGTGCAGTTACTTTAGGAGAGGGCGCCAGATGAAATTGAAATGCAGTTCTTCACGCAATGGTGTTTTAGTTTCGGTTGGTTTATTTGTTTGTTTTCTAACAAGAACTAAACACTACTATAAAAATTTACAATCATTTAAATTATTAATACATGCAGTGAAAATATTTTGATGAGTTTGCAGCCAAGACATTTCTCTGCTTTTGCAAGTAGGACTTACATAAGAATGGGGGATTAAGTACAAAAAGGAACCATTTAGGACATTTGATCATTGTTGAAGAGCTAGGATAGGAAGGGAACAGAGAGAAAATTAATATTTAGTACTATTTGCACAGAGCTGAAATGCCAGTCTTCTAGTATTGTGGTCTGTTTAAATTATGTCTACTGCAAATATCCAGACAAGATAAGAAGCAAAACCAGGTTACAGTTTGCTAATTGATTTTTGCTAGTCTTCTGTGGTAAAATGCCTTTGTAAATTCTATTGTTCTCTGTTTCATGGAAGTATATAATTCTACTTCAAGCAATTTCTATCAAATTCCTTTTGAATCCAGCCAATATGATGGGGTTGTGCCTTAAAAGTCCTTGCCAGAGAGATCTGCTACAGACTTTTTGGCCATTCCTTTGGCATAACCTTAAGTAACATATTCGGAGTGAATGTTGTTTTCAGTATTGAGCTTATCAGTGTATAAGTATTGAAAGAAACTAATTTAATGAGAGCTTTTCAAGATTCTTGAGCTGTGTAGCTGTGTAAATAAACAGTCTTTTTCCTGGAGTATCAGCAACTATTTTTAGTTCCTCTTAGACCTTGAGGTTTTCCTTTTGGATAGTGCGTGTTTCATCATGCCTTGATTTTCACTAGTCTGTGCTCAGGTTTTATTCTGGGGCTGCCTAACACACCTTTCTTTCTCTCTCTCCTTCGTTTTCTTTCCGTGTGTCCTTTCAGACAGATGATTTGGATGTTGAACTGGAGAATGCTGCTCACTATATGCTGTTTGCTGCAGCTGCTTATGGCTGGCCCTACTACATATACACCAACCCCTTTACTGCGCTCTGTAAGCTCAGTGGTGACTGGTAGGTTCGATCAAGAACTTAAAAACACATCACTTTCTTTTAACTAGCGTTACCAGAAATAAAATAGCTCAATAGCAGTATTTTTGTTGTATTAAATTAAAACACTCTTGGGTGTACATAAGCTTGACTGGTAGAGTTATCTTTCACAATTTCAAACATCCAAGTAGAACTGAAATTCTAACATCTTTTCGCACTTGGAAGCAAATTAGCTTTTGTTTAAGAAAAGTTTGTGATTGAGCTAAAAAAATGGTTTAACAAAATGGCAGAGAAAGAATGGGAATTAAACTAAACATTTTAAAATGAGGCTTTTTAGAGCTGCCTTTTGGGCATATATGTATATATAGAAATAAAAGTGTATCAGCAGTTTTCCCTGTCTTAAAGGAATTAGCAAAAGTACATGTCCCTGCAGCCTCCATTTTATTCTCTTTACTAAAAAAAAAAAGGTTTACAGTCAGTATTGAAGTATGCATAATGCTGTGTAGGATTACTGGATATTGAAGTGACCACTGACATTTGTGACTGTAACCATGATTTTCTTAATTAGTAACATGAAATTCTTTAACGTACTGAAATAGAAATGACTTGGGCGGGGGAAAAAAATCACATAATACAATGGAGAAAACATGAGATAAGCCTGCTATACAGAATTTGTTTTGATTTTCCTTTTTGCTTGTTTGCACTTTCTGTCAGTGGCCTGTAGTCTTAAGAATTCTTTTCTTATTGCATTGTTTGCTCTGCTGATAGTCCTGTAACAACAGTGTATTTGCCAGTCCTTGACCTGAAAACGTACGGCATGCTGCTCAAGCAAAACCAGATTTGTGGGCAGAGCGAACACCTTGTACCAGACTACTGGTATTATTGAAAAAAAGTTATTTAAAAAAAAATAGCATTTGATTCCTGGCAGAAATCTTCTGCAAATGTAACTGAGTTTGATTCCTTGAAAGGAAACCTAAAAAATTTGAACATGAAAGTTTTTCTCTTCTGTGTTTGTTAGTTGCGGAACTAGACCAACAGATTCTGATATAACTGGCAGTGATCGTCATAACTTTCACTTTGGATCCATCCTAAAAATAACAGGACTGCAGTACAGAGACTTCATTCATATCAGTTTTCATAACAAGGTAAACAATCTGGACAGGCATTCAGCAAAAAAACTTAGTGATTAATTCAGTGAAAGTGAGGGGTGAAGTTTCTACTTTGCCTTCAGCATTTATAACATGCAAAATGCAAAGCTAATCAGGCCCTGAAACATTCAGTTCTGATTTTTTTTCTAATCTAAAGGAAAAGCCACAAAACCATTGTCATAAATCTGTCTCAGTATTGCAATAAAGGCACTTAGAATAACTTGATAAGAAAATAATTCAGCTCCTTTCCATAATGCAATAGAGTTCCAATAAGAGAGCTTTCAGAAGGTGAGAACAGATGCTTACTCTTAGAAAAAGTTGGTGTCTTTACTGATTACATTTTTCCCCTCCAGATCTATGAGATTCCATTTTTTGTTGCTTTGGATCACAAAAAAGAAGCTATTGTGGTTGCAGTGAGAGGAACTTTGTCTTTTGAGGTATCATCCCTCTGATATATCTAATTAGCTTTATAGAAATGAGTGAACTCCCAGTATCTAGAGGCAATTGTGTTACACTGGCACATGTGAAAACAACTCACAGGTCTGAGTCTGCCAGACTCGAGCTGTAAATCCTCCAGTGCCTGGATGTTTTATACTCCCTGTGCCAGTGGAAGAGAATGTGGAGGGTGGGCAGCGGTAACTCCTCTTCACTCTGAGTGGAGGTACGCTCCTAATGTCTATGTTTGCAGCTTGGAAATAGTTGCTAAAATCAGAATTGTGACCACTGTGTATATTTGCTGGGGTGGTGGTTTATGGTGGGTTGTGTTTTGTTGCTGACGAACTTGGAAGTCAGCTTGATGATGTCCCTGTGAAGATGTTGAGCGCAGAGCGTGAGCCCTGAAGCCCTGCGGCAGGTCTGACAGAAGCCGTCTTGTTCACAGGACATCCTCACTGATCTGTCAGCAGACTGTGAAGACTTGACGCTGGAGGATGTTCTAGAGAACGGCTTTGTGCATAAGGTGTGTGCAGTCTGTAGCTGTTGATAATTCCTCTCAGCAATAAGAAAACAATAAGCACGTTGCAGCCTTTAGTTAAACAGGAATAGTATTCTTGTGAGATGGATTGCATAAGTTATTTCAGTGACTTGGTTGTCACATCAAATATTGCCTTCTGGAACTGCAAGGTAGAATTCGTAATCCTCTTGTCAGACTTTGTCCTTCTTAAAAATTCCAAATACTTTTTAACCATTATGTACAAGACTACTTGTTTATAACTAGACTTCTGTCAGGAGCATGTTAAAAGAGAAGACCAGCTTTGCAAAAAGAGGGTCGTTCTGTGATGGTGTTGTATTTAAAGTATATATGGATCACACTTCACATTAGATAACATCTTTCTCTTCTAACTTTCAATGCTGTCTTGTAGGGAATAACTCAAGCTGCAAATTACATCTATAGAAAGCTAATAAATGATGGAATTTTAAACCAGGCTTTCACAACTGCTCCAGTAAGTTGCCTTCCAAATAATTTTGTTTGCCAGAAGAATTACACAAAGCTTTTTCTGTGTTTCAAGCTTCTCTTTCTGTCTACAGGAATATAAACTTGTGATAGTTGGTCACAGTTTGGGTGGTGGAACAGCTTCTATCTTGGCAGTCATGCTCAGGAACTCTTTCCCAACATTAAGATGTTACGCTTTTTCTCCTCCAGGAGGGCTTCTAAGGTGAGAAACTTGTGTTATTTGGTTCTGTCTCCAAGATGTGAAAGTCTTCAAGGTAGTGGACAAAAATGTTAGATGATAACTCTGAGCTTGACTGTGTTAAGAGTTTGTTTATACATTCTCTACTAGAATTAGATTTGCTCCATCTTAGTTACAGTTGAGTTCTTGGGGGAATATTACAGAATTAACTATATCTAGTGAGTTCTGTCAGGTAGTATAATTAGAGTTTAAAATAAATGTTTTGGAAATAAAATGTTCACCTGCCTAGTCTAGCTTGGCCTGTTTGATGTCTACACATACTGTTACAATCAGCATTGAAGTGACCCTGTCACCCGTAGCAAGTAGGTCTGAAAGCCCACTGAAGAACTGATGGCAAATGCTGCTGCTGCTGCCACAGATTTGTGTTTTTATTGAATGGTAACGATAAACTAAAATGTCCATATCTCTTTATTATATCTAAAGTGTATCTTTTCTTTTTAAAGCAAATCTCTTGCGGATTACACTAAGCACTTCATTGTTTCAGTCATTGTTGGGAAGGACCTTGTTGCAAGGTGAGATGGACACATTTTTAAGTTGTTCTTTCAGGAATGCATTAGATTGCAGAGAATAGGGGGCTTTGCTTTACTTTGTTCTCTGTGTGTTTAAACAGGTTAAGCATGCCCAACATGGAGGATTTAAAGAGGAGAATAGTGAGAATTGTGGCAAACTGCAACAGACCCAAGGTAACCAAATGCAGTTCCTGGTTAAAAGTCAATGGAATCGTTAGCTGCGTTAAGCCCCGGCTTTCATGAAGTGACAAGTGGTGTGTGGATTTTTGATATTAATGTTGAGAGTTACAATTGTGTTTTGGAACAAAAGTGTTTAGTTTTAATTCAGCAAAATTTGTGTTAGTCTCTTTCTTGTTGGAAATTAAGATTCAGCAAGACCTGCAAGATATCCGTGCACAACATCCAAGACCTGAAATTATCTGTTTGCTAGTTTTGCCGATAAAGGAAAATCTGGTAAAGATGGGAGTTTTCCATAGTGCTACTAGTAGCTTGGGTGAGATAGCGGTGAAATAGATATTGCTGTGGGGAAAATTCAGCAAGATTTTATCAAACAAAAAGTTTGGGGAGCATGTGCGTGGAGTCATTTTTAATCTTTTAATTGTAGTTTCAGATGATGTGCATGCAAGCACGCAACTAGAATAAGTTACCTGAAGAGATTCCAGACCTCAGTTTGACTGTTTTTCTGAATTTAGTACCAGATTTTGCTGCGTGGGTGTTGGTACGAAGTATTTGGAGGAGATCCAGATAACTTCCCCACTGAGCTGGATGGTAGAAACCAAGATGCCCTCACACAGCCACTTCTAGCTGAGGAGAGTTTAATGGTTCGTCGGTCACCTTCATACAGTGCCCTTGAGGATGAATCACACTTAAATTCACCGCCTCAGTATCCTCATTTGTATCTTCCCGGGAAGATTATCCATATTGTAGAAGAATCCAGCTCTAAGAGGTAAGTAGAAAAAGGAAAACCGCTGTCTTGTTTTCCTGAAATCTGCTTAAAGCTGCTTCTCACTTTCAAAGTCTGCGTTTCCAGCTCTGCATCTCCAATACCCGTCTTTGGTTTTTAAGCATTAGCCAGCTTTTTAGTTTTTATTCTGGGCCTCCCTGCTCCTTCTGTTTCACTTACAACCCTGGGAACTGTTTCTCTTTGTGCCTCTGTGCCTTATTCTGCCCATACATAGCACGTGCTCAAGTGATGAGCTTAAACAATAAGTCTGTGAAGTTCAGCTCTGGCACGTGGCAGCTCCTGCCTGAGACTGCAGATCTTGCAGCCTCATGTCCTGGCAGTGGTGAATTGGTGGATATTGAGGATGAGAAAGAGGCAAAATATTGCCCGTGTGCCCATGCAGCCTGTGGCTTCCTGTCCTGTGCTGCTTTCTTGTGGATGCAGGAAGGTGAGACAAAGACAACAGAAAAGCTGAAACTGCTGGAAGGGTGAGGACTGTGGTTTTGTTGGGGCAGTGTAGTGTTTAGGGTTTTTTTTCCTTTGTGTTTTGTTGATGTTGAGTTTTTTTTAGACAAAAAGGCTAGACAGGCTAGACAATACTTGATATCCTCATTTCATTCTGAAACTGAAATAAGAGTATCTGTAATTTGCACAAGACCGTCTTGCAGAAGGAAAAAAAAGGTACCTTATAGAAGAGGGAAGAAAAGGGCTCGAGAAGAAACACAGTTTTTTCCCTGCTTTTCAGTAGATTAGTATTTTATTTAAGCTTCACATCTTTACTGTTTAACAGTTTTAATACTGGTTTTACAAGTTAGATACCACCTGTGACCTGGCAGGTTTTCTCAATGGCTGCTCTTCTACTTTACTTAGTCCATTTCTTTTCCTTCATTTACTCCACAGCACAGCAGTTGTTAATCATGTTTTTCTCTTAACTGGGCTAGCACACGAGAACCCCCACCATGTACCTTTCTGTAAAATAAAATCCAAAACACATCATATGTGTGGCATTTAATCTAGCGTCTAGTCTCCTACTGTGACTTATTCCCTAAATTTGTCACTAACCACACGAATGTGCAGCGCTTACCCCCTGGCCCCCACTTTGCACAGGCTGTATGCTGTGTTTTATGAGCAGGACGAGTTGGTCGCTGCTCTCACGGTGAAGGCACAGTCGTGTTTGCCTTATGCACTGTGCGCTGAGCTCAGAGCTGCAGCCTGCGGCAGCCGTTCCTGAGGGAGGTCACAGGTCTCCAGGTTGTCTGTTCCAGGCTTGGCAGCGAGCACCAGTTCTGACAGTCTGAGCAGTTGTATTTGTGGTGTCTTTTGTTTGTTTTTTAGGTTATGCTCTTCAGATATTAAATATACGGCAAGATGGTCAAATGAGACAGTCTTCAGCAGCATTTTAATAAGTCCCAAAATGGTAACAGACCACATGCCAGATGTTGTGCTCAAAGCTCTCAACAGCTTGTCTCAGGAACACGGATCTTGTATTTCTTGTCAAACACGAGAATGTAACACCAGTTTGGTACAACCATAGCTCCAAGAGGAGTTGTGGGTGTCGTGGTGTGGGTTTTTTTTAAATTGCAGGTTTCAAGTATTCAGGACATATTCTGCTTTCATACCGAAGTGGATTTCAGTACTTTTCTCACAGTGCATAAAATGAACAAGGGTTCTTCTTGTGCCCTTGCCGCTGCAGTGACCTTGAGTAACATTTTTCTGGTTAAAGCAGAGATTCTGCACTTATGCTGAAGGCTGAGATTTTACAGAATGAAACAGCACAAGGTCCAGCTATGCCTGTGTACGCCGGCATGTGAGAGGCACGGCTTCAGCTGAATACTTGACCACAGCGAGCACATGAGGACAGCCTGGCCTACAAATTAGAGCAGAGCCCTGTCAGACCTTAAAAGAAAGATTAAAAAAAAAAAAAAAAAAATCCAGTTCTGCTTCAAAGTCACTCCAGTGTCGCAGCGCTGTGACCGATCTTTGCAAAGCCAGGAGGTGACAGGAAAAGTGCCGGGAGTGCAGCGCTGCACTGCGAGAGGGCCGGCTGCAGCTCAGCGGTGGGTAAGTGAGCAGCTCTGCGGCAGGAGGAGCGCGCAGGCAGGAGGGCGCAGGCGGCTGCCCACCCACGGCAGCATTGAATGAGGCGGTTCTGAGCGATTGCACTATTTTTGTTACAGATTGTGGTAGTATCCAGGGGCAGGGAGTGTTGTGGTTAAATGCTGCTTGGATATACATGTGCAATATTCTTTCATCTACCTGTATTTGTTATGTTGTTGATCAACATGACTACTTTTATTGATTTTTTAAACTAAACTATTAACTACTTAATGAGAAAAAAAAAAAAAAAAATCATGCCCTGGCATCATCTTCATATCCAGCTCTGGCTACCAGGAGCACTAATCTAACTCTGCCAAAAAATTTATCAGTTCTACTGATTGTTAAAAAAAGTGGATTCCTTCGTTTCTAGTGTATATTTTAATTTTTTTTTTTTTTTTTTTAAAGGCTCAGCAGCATTTCTTAATAAGTAAAAGTAATATGATGTGGTTGAAAATAACTGTGTGGATGTCCTTGCTGTGATACTTAACATGGAAACAAAATAAAATGCACTGTAAACACCTGTCTTACTCTGTTCAGGTATGCTGGGTGAAATGCAAGCCCGAGGAGTCTCTAGTCTCTCTAGCTGTTCAAAGAGCTGAGGCTGCGCAGCGAGGTGGGAGCACTGACAGCGCAGCCACCCACTCCCTGCAGTAACGCTCACCTAGAACACAGGGAGAGCACAGAGGAAGGCCCTCAGCTTATAGGGCTAAAAGCTGAGGTTTTTAAGCAACGAACTGTACTGTACTTGCACCATCATTTTAAAAACTGATAAAGCAACATTTTTAGAGGCAAATACATAAACACTTTTGTTTGCATGCCATAGAGTGAAACTTTTTTTTTTTCTTCCTCCCTGGTTGTCAGCAGTGTTAAAGCACTGTTATCTGTAGCAGCTGGAGCTTGTAGCAACTCCAGTGATAATACAAGGCCTCTGAAGCAATGTTGCCAAGTACTGTTTTAATTCTGGTTCTTAACATCAGGTCGTCATGGAAAGAGCCTGTGGTTTGTGCACTCCAGAGGAGCCAAGTACCCCAGAACACTTGCTCAGAAACTCAAACATTACCACGTGTGTGATTGAAGGATTTATTAAGTCATACATGCAAAACATACTGCTAATTGCATTAGCAAAAGATCAATGTAAAAACTTCACAAATTTGCAACTTTTATTTTTAAATTTTGCTTTAGTGGTTGAAAGGGTGTAGTTCAACATTGTATTCCTGCCCGTTTAGGATGTACAGAACATTAGCACTAATTTACAGAACCTCACAGACCCAAGTTACCATTACTCAATCTATGCTGCACATGTACATGTAGTGACATAAAGAACACTTGTCTGCATTAGTAATGTTACAGTGCTGGGGATATCTGGCAAATGGTGATGGTTGAGAAGGTTCATAGTTCAGAGAGCTTTAAAAGATAAAAATTGCTAAAATGGTAAAGCTGCTTCACATGATTTTTACACCTAGTTAATAGACTAAAAGCTCAGAAAGCATATAACTTACTGGGTCAGAAATAAGAGGAAAATAAGGATATGCTTGAACATCCTACTCTACCAAAAAAAAAAAAAAAAAAGAAAAAAAAAGGAAAATTTCTATCATCAGGTTTTAAAATACAAGTTATATTGCTAAGAAAGAGATTCTACAAGAAAGCATTTACTACAAAACAGTTGTGGGAATGACTAGTTCAGAACTGTACCTAAATGAATGCCCTGCTGAAATTCAAAGGAATTTACCTGTGAACACCAACCTCTTCCACTACTGCACCGCTGGGAAAATAGTGGCCGAGTTCAACCTGCCCTAAAAGTCAGTTCAGTTTCAACTCCCTGGCAGTGTCGTGTAAGTCTGTACAGTGTCAAAATACTGTCTGGCACCATCATTTGATCCAACCCAGTATTTCACTTACCCATCACAATACAATGCTGGCAAAAGGACTAGATACACTTCAGTAAGAACAGTTATTTATTTTTTAAATCACAGCAGCAAGAACTAGATTGCAACCAAGCCTTACCGATGATAAAGCATTTTACACTGTGACTCAAGGGTGTCAGTCACTGGCAAATACTCAGGTTTGATGTACAAGGCTGTGCAATGACTGGGGGTTGAGAAAACATGTAACAGCAAAACACACGAGATGCAGTGTTTTGCTAATTATACGGTACTGTTACTTACTGTGAAAAACTAGAAAGTGTTTTTGTATTTCCAAACAGGAATTAGAGTCATCTTCAAGAAGAATCTTTAAAAAAACAGTTTAGTGCTTAGTGTTCGTAGCACAACAATGCAACTTAGTTCAGCAGATAGTTTGGCAACACTTAATTGAGCAAGAATAGGATTTTAAAAATAAGGCTTTACATAGGTTTGTCTTTCCAGGAATTTGCTTTTAGAAGAATGCAAGGTAACTTTCATACTTTAAAATGAAACTGCGAAATTGTTGATTGGTTCAAGAATTTATGGAAAAGAACTAATTTATAACAGAGAAACTTGGCATTGAATGTGAATGCTCCATTGTTCTGAGCAAAGCACAGGGTTTGGAGTGGGCGGGGGAGGGTGACATTTACAGCAGCAGACATTTTCTCTTCCTCTTCTTCACAGGAGGGGGGCACAGAACTGCTCGGATGGCTTCATCAAACACTGTCTTGAGGCCTCGCTGCGTAAGTGCTGAGCATTCTAGGTATTTCACTGCACCTGCGGGAAGCACAGAGGCAATTACAAAGCAGTTTTGCACACTTACAGCGGGGCTGCTTCTAGCGAACCCCTCAACAAAAGCCAGGCATTGACTTTAATTACGGTACAACATCTTCCACGAACAAAATTCAAGTGAAGTCCACAAGAACCCCGTTGCTGTCATACCGATCTCTTTTGCCATAGCGAGGCCCTGTGGGTAGGTGATGGGTGTCAGCTTCTTCTCCTTCAGCTTCTCAATAGTGTCCTTGTCATCCCGGAGGTCGAGTTTGGTACCCACTAAAATGATGGGGGTGTTGGGGCAGTGGTGCCGCACCTCAGGATACCACTGCAAAACAACAACGTGGGCTGTGTGCGGGGACAGAGTTCCACAAACGCTCTTGAGCATTACAACAACAAGGCCCACAGTTCGTCATGACATTTTCAAGAGCCAAAGAGTAATGGGAGAACGTAAGACCCCATTAAGGTAGTATTAAAAATGAGCAGTCAATTGAAAAACATTTTTAAGGAAGCCAAGAGGCATTTCCATATAATTTAAACATTTACCCTATTAAGGACTGTATTTTCTCCAGACACCAGACAAATCACCTCTCATTTGTGAAGCCTCCTCAATGCTATACAGCTCAGCTGGGCAAGGACATGAACGACTGCAACAGTAGCAGAATGTGCTAGAATGCCAGCTGTGCAAAAAAATAGTTACCAACCTACTTTTTGCATGCATTTGGTTTCCAGTACTTTTCTTTAAATTGCATTAAAAGTACTCATTCATGATCTTAGCACCTTGTTGGCTGAGAACTCTTAATGAGTCACACTTAGAGTGTTTCACGTGCCCTGAACTTCCCTGACATGTAAGTTTGGCAAATGGATTTCTGCCTTTTGAAACTATATTTCACATTGCCTGCCAAAAAAAAAAAAAAAAAAAAAATCAGCTAATGTTTTCCAGACACTGCTGCAAAGTGATCCCTATGTAGAACCCTTAGAAACTGATATCAGCTTGTGCTTACCTTAGCACGGACATTTTCAAAGGAAGCAGGACTCACAAGGGAAAAGCAGATTAAGAAGACATCCTACAAAACAAGTTGATAGAAGTTAGCCCAGCAGAGCAACCGTTACAAAATCTCATCTCCCTGAAAACGACAATAGCACCAGCACCTATATCGCAGTGACCTATATCACATCTGCAATAGGCAAGGTAGTGCCAATGAGCTTTCCCAGTGGGAAATTCATTCCCAGGCAGCTACAAGCAGACACAAGGGGGAACCAACAAACAGGTTCTCATCAAGTTTCTAATCAGCTGTTGCAGTAGCCAGCAACTAAGACACTAATACCATTGCAGTGCAAGCTTTTGTCCCTAAATGCTGTGTCTTCTCCCTCACTGACATCCAGAAAAACCCTGCTTCAGATCCTTGACAAACATGGGACCAGCTTCTGAACTGGAGCTGGCTGCTCTTTGCAGACCCCTAAGGGATTTAAGCCTCAAAAGCCATGTAACTCATCAGCGTAGCATGTTGCAAAGTGTCAATGTTGGCACTGATTTTTTAAATATGAACATAATATACTACTTTAAAGTATTATTGCTTTAAATTGCAAAGGCAAAGTATACAGCATGACATAAAAATCACGGAAGACCAGGATTCCCTAGTTAGCACTTGCAGAATCTTGTAGAACTGTCACTTCTACTGAAATACGGACATTCAGGATTTCTCTATAACCAAATTAAGACTGAGAAATGTATTAAAAACCTTGAAGTATGACAATAGCTCCCTCCTTCCCTCTCCAAATTATGTGAAAACAGAGAGAAGAGCAAGTGTTTTTAGAGATCTTCCACATCCCACTTGTCAATTGGAAGCAAAAGAAAGATTATAAATAGGAGCAGGTAAAACCATTTCAGAGCAAATGCTTACACTGCCTGCTGTACAGTATACACTTCAAAACACAACGAGCTTTGTACATGATACCCTGGAGTCTACAAGCATTTGGAATAACCACAATATAATTTTCTCTGTGGAAGCAGATGAAGACTGTAGTCTTGTTGTATGACCCAGAACTCAACAAGTGTCTCTCAAACAAGCCCAACTTTCCCCAACCTACCTCTGCATCCGTACTTGTTCTGCTATCACATGTGCTACAAATCAGGTGTTTCAGAATGTTAGTTGATTGTGCTGCATTTCAAGGCATTTTGTTAGGTCAGCATCTGGTATCTGCACTGCTAAGCACTTGCAACCCAGTTGTTCATGCATCACCTCAACAAGTTTCCACAGCAGCATCCCAGAAGAAGAAAGAAACAACATCAAATACTGTGATACTATGGCCACTACTTCTGGTTTCCAATTCTGCACGTTTGTGGTGATTGAAGTTCTGCACATTACGCAGACTCTCTCCTTTACTAGCTCCAAAGATTTAAAAAAAAAAAAAATAAATCGGTGTCACCATGTGAAATTATTTGGACATTTCAGGTGTCTTGCACACTACCAATCTTAACAAATAGGAAGAAAAGCTATTTATTTGCAAGAAAAGATTTAGTCTTAGCAACTACTATAAAGACATTTGGTAACACTTCTCAAATCTAGCAGTTTGATAGTTCCAAGAAAAGCAGTTGTTTTTTTAAAAATAGGGGCCAATTTATCACTATCGTAAGCAAGACAAGATGACAGAACTTGGAACTGAAGTTTATTTAAAGTTTTACATACGGCAATAGGTTGATCTGTCAGACTGGAAGATATATTCTTACCATTGGTTCCTCCAACCTAATAACAGTAGGAGATAAAGTTACTCCTAGAATGGATTTAAGGAAAAACGTGTTCTCAGTCAGCGATTTGTGTTCACAAGCACCCGGAACATGGCTTTTCTTCTTAAGAGAGACGCTGCCCTGTAATTCAGCACAACCAACTACCCACATCCAGAACAGACCAGACTGCCCCGTAAACCTGGACATGTCCGAACCATTGCAAGAGCAAACCTCTCCAGAAAAGCACCCTCCTAACTCCATTTTCTTTTTGGCTTCATCTCCTGAGAAAACAAAATCAACCACCTTCTCTGTCAAAACTTCTTCCTTCCCCCGAATATTTATTCTGTATTTTAAGGAAAAAAAAAAAAAAAAAGAGTAAGGGAAAAGGATACAAATTAATGCCTCCAGTATGGCAAATTCCTTCCTGTGAAGTTAACAGCCTTTGAACTGCTGGGTGCCTCATCAAGATACATGTGTTGGCCATGTAATCAGCAATCCCGGCTTTCACCTGGCCCAGAACTTAGTTCACGTGCACATACATGGGACCAGAGGGCCACAGAAATTGTGAGGGGGAGTTTAAATAGCACAGTAAAGGAAGGAGAAGGCTGAACACTGATCCTAAAAAAAGTCAGGCTTCATCAGCACCGCTGGTCTGTTCCTCTGTGGTTTTTTGGGCCTTTAAGTGACAATGAATCTTGCACATCACACAAGTCTAAAATCTAAAGACTTCAAAAAAAAGTTCAAAGCTTACCACCCTGTTTCATTTTCTGCTGTAAGGAACAATCTGAATAACTGAAAGTACTTCAGACCTTTACTTCAATTATACATGCTTGTACAGATGAGATTTTTCAAAAAAATATGCTTAGATTGCTATAGGGAAGGGAAATATTCTCCCTTACAACTCTGCTTTCTCACACTATTGAGTGATCTTTCAACATAGCTTTTTCTACCAGGAGATACTTTTTTGAAAATATTATTATGATTATAAGCAAAGCCTAGGTTCTAAATATCCTATAAATATCTACATATTAGAGAAAAACAGTTTTCCATTGTTTCTCGTCTGGCATTGCTAACAGAGTCGCCTACCACTGGCAAGTTCATATACATAACTGATGGGAAAGCCTAATTGTAAGAGTTAGTGAGCAGTGAATTAAGGAAAATGGTGAATTAAGACACTTTAAAAAAAGCAGAGTTAATTAAATAAGATTCACATTATTAAAGAGAGCAGTTATGCTGTAGAATAATTGGAACAAATTTGCATTTTACATTATTAGCATTGAATATATATACCTGACAGTTAACAACAGTAAATCAATACCAAAAAACACTGCGAGTTACCACCTTTCTTTAAAGAACAACTCCACCAGATAAAAGTAAGAGGCTAAGAAGACTGAAAACCAAATCTCTGCAAAGATTAACTGTAGCTGAAGTTGCACTGGGAAGAGCAGGTTACTGCAGCCTTTTCCTTCCACAGGGAAGACGCAGCACACGGACAGGGCTTAACCAGTCACAAGCATGGAGACAGAAGCACATTTGTACTGATGTTATAGCACAAACTACAGTAAGTAATAAAATAGCCACGGGCTTAAGTACGTTGGAAAGCAACAACCCAGCCTCTGTCAATACCAATAATATCTTCATTCAGTGCTGCCTCTGGCACATTTAGAACATCTTCACAGAGGCTAAACAGTATCAAGTGCTTAGCAGTGACAGTGTCAGGTTGCAGCCAAACATCAGCCCAAAACCAAAAACAAACCCTGCTTTTGGCAGGCAGGCTAACCTTAAAATCAATGCACTGGCTGATGGGACTATTCACTAAGGGGGTTTTTGTTTTGAGGTTTTTGATTGTTAGGTTTTTTTCTTGTTTTAAAAATCAAGCATTCTAGTTGATTCTGAGGCTGCAGCTACAAAAAAAGCTGACATGTATCAGTGCATGCAAATACACAAGCATGCAAACTGTAACATTTATGCAGCTGTACACACATCGAAGATGACAGTACAGCAGCTCCAGCACATGGGACGAAGGACAGCAGCTTGCAACGAGTCACTGTTACTCATAAATACAACTCCGGATGTGACAACATTGGCCATATGTTCAAAAAGAAAAAAACTTTGTTAGACAAAGCTGCATGGATTCTTTCTAGTTTGACGCTGCAGTTCTTACTGTTTGTGGATAGGAGAGCGGACGTAGTCTGTCATAATCCTCTTGACCAGCTGTGTCCCACAAACCCAGGTTGACCGGTTTTCCATCAACCATTACATTAGCAGAGTAGTTGTCAAAACTGAAAAATAAAGAGTTAGCTGCGTTAGCTTGCAGTAAAACAGGGCATCCAAGGACTTCGTTTCCTAGAGTCCTAATTCGGAACACTACAAAAAAACCCCATTTTTATTGCATTCTTCTGCTCCCCAGAAAGAGTGAAGTTTTTCTTTAAAAAATGAGTATGGGGTAGTATAAGGAAAGAATATGCACAACAGACTCGGTCCATTCTGAACAGAAATACTTTTCTTTGCTCTTCCGAAGGAAGCGTTGACCTCAGCAAGTACAGGAAAGCAGGCGATGCACTTAGCAAGTGCTTTCCAGTCTTAGTGGGACGTTCATCAGCAAGTTAATCTGTTTCATTTTGTAAGATTTAGAACAGCAGATAGATAAGCGACAACCAAGGAATCCTTAATGACAACACCAGGTAAGAAATATAAAATAAAATTAAAAAAAAAAAACCCACACCCTAATTCATTAATCCTGCTAATGAAAAACCCCTCCAATGAAATACCAAAGTTAATAACCAGAGGCCAGTGCAGGCATGATTTTTACCTCATCACTGCTGTAGGCACAGAGATTTTAATGATTTGTTATGGCTAAACTAAATTCATTGGGAACACAAGTATACTGTAACATAAAAATGCGACTTTAAGACAAAAAAAATGAAACGGGAATAATTGAGACAACAAGGCCTTGGAAGGGTAACAAAAGTAATCTGTAAATCACATTAGAATGTATTTTGTTATCTGAAAAAACTCACTGATACTTACAGAGAACAAAATCACCTAATAAATAAAGACATCTGAAAAAGGCAAGGAAGTTGCTCATGCACAAAACACCTCCCCCAACAGGCCCCAGGAAGAGAACTACACTAATACTGATACTGACAAATCCTTACATGCAAGAAAATGGGAAGCACCAAAATAAATCAGTGCCTACAATCACGCCTGAGGAGCTATGGAGCTGTGGCCAGATTAGCACAGGCTTGGCAGGAGCACAAAAAGTGGAAGGAACAACAACAAAAAATCTCTAGTCACATAAACCAACTATTTCTGACTATTATATGTTTTACAAGCTGTTCAGCCTTGGGACTGTTTATTATGGATGATGTTAAAGATAGAAATAACACATTATTTTAAGAGAACAGGATCTGATGAACCGTTGGTAAATGCTGGTCCACGATAAGCTGGGCCTAGTGAGCAGAGAGGCAGAACTGACGGAGCACAACCAAGCACAAGTTGGACTCTGCTGAGCGGTAAAAGCCCAAAGTGCTTCTCACACACACACCTACAGCCTCACTTACACATTTAAGATGAAACTGAGGGGTGTTTGCGGCCAGTTCGAACAATTCAAATAGGGAACCTGGAATGGCAGTAAGCGCAGAGAAGCTGATCTAAGTGAGTTTTTTGGATTTTACAAGTACTTACACAGTGGGTATGTATTCTCCAGGAAACGCATTGGTTGTGTAACTGATGAGTAGGCATGTTTTACCTACAGCACTGTAAAAAGAGAAAATTCACATGTAAAAAAAACATTTGTCTTGAATAATGAGAAATAATATTCCTTTTAGGGAAGAAGGCTGATTACATCCAGTCACCTAAGGAACAACTGAGCGTCAGTAGTCACTACTGTGCAGGAGAACAGCTCATACACTGTAGCCTTAAGTTTACCAGCAATGAAAACACACCTAATAAAAACATCCATTTTGTGAAGTGGTAAACTACCAAATTTTGTTAATCTTTAGACAAAAGAAAGCAACACACAAGTATTAATAAGACTACTAACATCACCAGTCACCTGAACACTCATCAAGGATGTCTTACTCTAACTCCCTGAAAAGTATTTCCAGATAAGACTTTTGGAATTGTGTAAAGGCTGCCTTTTCCAGAAAATGCTTTACTTTCACGTAAGTTTGAAAAAGCTTGAAAAGTACAATTTCTCAACACATTATTACTTTTGAGTGTTTAAGGAAAAAATACGCATTGTAATCCTCACAATATTTATTACTATTACAAAATTACTCCCTGCATGCATTTGTCAACTGTCAAACATTTCGTAAACTCATTTATAGATAAATTACATTCCAACATTGGAGAACTTGGAACACTCAACCTTTCCCCACAGATCTAATTCCGAACAGCCTCAAACAGGGGCAGGACGAGGTTCTGTTCCAGGTTTCCTTCAAAACCCTGGCAGGCGTCTCCTTCCCTCTCCACCCTCCTCCCCACAGCTTATCTAGAGTCAAACACTAAATTAATGACACCATTGAATTTGGGTTACAGTTTCAATTAAGGGTTGGAAAACCTTTTTTTTTTTCTTTAAAATAGACTCTGCAAAGACTGTTTCTGACACTATAGACTGGTTCCCATGCAGGCTTCTCACTTGACGTGCATAACCCCTTGGCAGTGTGAGAGATTCCAGGGGTGAGTGTGCAACTAGTTCCTGCAAAGTGATAATGCCCAGGCGGCCTCACAGTCCTCCCCAGCACTCTTCTCACACAGACAAACTCCTGTGCAAGGAAAACTGCATTGTTTTGCAGATGTTTTATCACTACAACTATTTCCTCAAAGCAAATCAGCAGTAACTTTGAAACTTACACATATAATCTTGCCATTAATTTCAGGTTTGATTCAGGAGCCTCCTGAATAATCTTACACAAGCTGAAAGAACTCACTGAAGTTTTAGTCTAGAACTATGGTTAGTATTAAAAAAAAAGAAAAAGAAAAAACAAAAAGCACAAAGCACAAACCAAACCCAAGAACCAAATGCTATTGCTAAAAATATTCTATTATTCTTAAACTTGTGCAGGAAAAAAAAAAATCACTCACAGAAACAAGTTTTAGTCAAGGGCTTACTAGCTCTCCAGCTGCAAACATTTTGAGGCATTCATATCTGAATTTTACTATGTATCTTCCACTTAAATCATTGCATTCCTTCCCTTTGTTTGGAAAGATGTGGACTGTCCATTTACCAAAGATTCTCTTCAAAACAATTATTTAAAATGATTTAACAATCAACATTAACCAACCAGCCTTACCGAGTGACTCAACGATTTAAGACAGGTTAAGTAAATTTGAGCTGTCACAACCATAAATTACTGTGTCTGTTGTAGCTCAATCTGTAAAAAGTCTCTCTATTAAACTTCGAGCAGTTCCATACTGCATTAGCCCAATGAGTGATTTGATAGCAGCATTTGAGCAATGCTTGAGCAATCAAAGCATTGCTTCAGTGTGCAAAATTATCTAGGATTTTATCCTACATGCCCATTTTTTAATTGTAACTTTATGTTTCTGAGCTGACACCTAGCATAACATCCCATCTGTTGCAATTCTCTCTGATCACACCATGCATTTTTCCACATCATTTTTCACACCTGCGCCTAAGGAAAGAAGGTGCCAGCCCCTTGTACAGTCTGAGAATATTTTTTTTCTTTTCAGCGTGCAATCTCTTTTATCAAGCTGTAACAACAACGAAGGGGACATCTAGTTATGTTCTTGGTAAGTACAATCTCTGAACATTTTCCTGCAGTAACAGGCTTGAGATAAACTTGTGCTCAAAAGCAGGAGAGGGATTTACCATTAAAAAACTTCTGCAGGAAAGAATTCAGGGAGCAATATAACAACGCAGCTCAGCTAATTGAACAGCTGTCAGAGGAGATCCCATCTCATCTCCTGCCCTAGCACTCACTGACTGTAACAAGCCAGAACAAGGAATTAAGGAAAGCTCTCCACCCTGCCTGCCCCATGCAGACAACTGGCTATTTTAGCTCCCTGAGTTATCAGATCGGTTTGAATCTATTGCTGAATTGCACCCACAACACTATAAAGCTGGCTGCACTGGTCCAGCTTCTAAAGGACAAACGTGAAAATCTTCAAAATACCAAGGAGCAAAAAGCCCACTTCTTTGGAAACTTCTTGAGGAGCAAAGGCTACGTGTTCTCACACTTCTAGAACCTGTTTGGTCTGATGCTTCATTTTCCAGTAAGTTCATTACAGGTAATTTAAGCTTCTAACAAATTCATGTTGAACTTAACATTTTCAGCAGTGATCAAGAACTTTGCTCTGCACACGTGCTCCTTTGCTCACCGTGCACTGAAACTGGTGAGTCTTCTCTGGCTAATCAAACCAGTGCAGGAAGGAGGTGGTGAGAGATTTCATTCCAAGCTCAGAAGTGCCTGTAGTGTGTTCCTGCAGCACCAACCAGCCAGAGTCACTTAAACAAGCAAAAACACGTTCAACAACCCGGTTTCAGACTTGCTCCATCTACGTTTCCTGCTTCCCTTGCCTTTTGGCTCACTGCCCTACGAATCAGATCATTATGGTCGCCAGTCTTAAAAATAAACACTAATGCCTACCTTTATAAATAAAGTACATCTTCCAAGTACTTTATCCACTTTTTTTTAGACTTCTAACTTCTGTATTAAAGCAACTCCCTTAAAGAGAATTCCAGCTGTTTGGCAAAGTATAAATCCCTGTACATAAAGGCTGAGACTAAGAAACCAAAATAACACCAAACCAAGATTAGTCACAACAAGATTTCTAGCAACTACTTAATCATAGCTCCGTCCACCCACTATTACATAAATGAAACCGGTAACATTTGGCTGTAATTAAAAATATGGCCTACAGAAGTCCGGCATTTTAATCACTTAACAATAAGTGAAAGAATCACAAAAGACAGCACTGAGTCCCTTATTGCTTCCGGGTACCATCCAGGGATCAACGTATTTGTATAACCACATGTGTATTAATTCTTTAAAACAAGACATGTCATCTCTTTCCTGGCCTTATTTACACTAACAAGTTTTATAAAGTTTCCCCACTGCGCCAGAGCTGCTCGGAGCCGTGTTCTGTGACACACAGTAACAATGCCGCTGGAGGACCCGCACCACTGCTTCTTCCACTCCGAAGGCACCAGAGCTGCACAGATGGTTGAGAATCTCCTGCTTTCCTGCAACTAAAACCTAATTATGAGAATTTAGTTCCCATTTGCAGCCATGGTAATGGAGGCCAGCCAAGTACTTGCTGGTTTAATTCTGGAAACCCCGATATGTGCAAACAGGTGGCAGCCTTCATCAAAAGCTTTGATTATGTCATTTCTTCCTTTCTCCGATCCACATGAACTATCCTCTAGCAGATGTGACGCACAGCCCAGGTCTTCACTCAAATGTTATAGAGACAAGATTTCTCTAGTACCATCCTCAGATCAAAAGTTCAGTATTTTTGCTATAGTAGGTTTAGTTACATATGGCTCAGGCAGATAAGCTGTTTTACTCACTACGACACACCCTCTCCCAAATATGCTGTTCAGTACCTACAATACTACTGCATTTTTTAAACTTTAAAAGTTCGGTAACACAAGTTATTAAATTTCAAGTCACTGCACTCTCTACAGAGTGCACTGGAGAGACCTGAGGTGTTCCCCTCTTACACAAACACCACACTACACTCAATAAGAAGCCAATTACCCTACCCCTCTTTCTCATCAAGCCATCAAGCCAAATACAGCATGGCTTTAGCAGCCGGGGTCTCAAATTAAACAGAATTCCAAGCAGGGACTCTTAATTCAATGCTCTTGTTCTTACAGTATTTCTACAATTTTAAAATGCCTACAAAAGAGCATGAAGTTTGACCTCTTCTGTGGCATCTAGTAATCATTTCTCTAAAATGCAGAACCCCCCATAACGTGACATGACACCTCTGGAGAGTTCATACCACTTAACAGCTGCCTTTTTAGTGTGAAAACAAAAGCTGCTAAAAATAACTCACACTAATGCTTTTTCTCAAGTGTCAATCAACAGCAATGGTTGCAGTTACTCAAGTGGAGGGCTCTTCATCTGCCCTGCACATTCCTGCTCCTCTGTATGAAAGCAACAGTTGCCATTTATTTTTCACCAAACAATCCTCACAGGGAGAAACAAACAAACAAACCAACCCCCAAAAACATAGGCCATGTTTTTCTAGACAATTTAGTTGTCTAAACAGATACTAGTCAAAGCTTTAAGAACAAACAGGAGTTATGAGAAACAGCCTACTCATTTACAAATTTTAAAAATAATCATCACACAGGTACTTCTATAGGTTTGTTTATTTGGTTCCTAGCAGAGCTTTGCAGAGGGTACATAAAACAATAGCTGAGTTTTATATTACATGAGCAAATCTTTACCTTGCATTGTTTTACAGAAACACTAAACCTTTAGCTTTATCTAAGCCAAACATTACACATTTCCTAGAATACCTGTAATGCTGCAACTTTTGAAGCAGCAGCAGCCCAGAGGAACACAAGTAGTTAAATATTTTTTAAAAACACTGAATGGAGAATGATACAAAGCTACCAAAAGGAGAAATAGTACCTGAATGGAACCTCAAGAGAGACTTGTTTCTAACTAAGAAGGAAAACCAACTACTGTATTTTGTTCACATACATACAAAACTCAGGTAGAATTACACTACTTTCATTTCTGAGACAAAAAGCAATAAATATGTTCAGAAGTGGGATGGTTTACAGAGCAAATGATGAAAAGAACTGTTCTGTTGAATGAACACTGAACAGTTTGTGCTGAGTTCTCAAATCTAGTGGAGGAAGCAAATTGAACTTTTTCCCCCACCCAAACATGATGCATCACATTTATTTACAGCAGTGTCACTGAAAACACAGTCCAGTTGAATTAAAAAAAACTGATATAAAAGCAAATATATTTTTTCTTAAAATCCATATAACCAAAAAGAACAGTCCATAGTTATCTAGCATCAAAGAATGAAAAGTCTTCAACTGTCAAGATACACTTTCATGTTCATATTGCTCAAAATCTTAAGCAGCAAGTCAAAACGAATTTGCTATACAGAGTTAAGTTTCTTTCAACCATACCTATCTGCCTTTTTAGGAATTCTACATCTTAAAAAAACCAACCAACCAACAACAAAAAAACCCAACAACACAACAAAAAAAACCAAAAAAACACTCCCCCCCCACCCCCAAGTAATTTGAAGATTAAGCCACCACATGAAATTACAGACAGTGGCAAGAGCATTTAGCTACACTTCACTTCTCTGTCATCTACAGAAGTTTGCTGTGATACCAATTATGCTCAGCCCACACTGGGATTTTTGTTTCTCCTAAGGGAAAAAAAACCTCTCGAACTGCATAAGACGAGTCTTGTTTTCCAGCTGGCCTGTGATGTTCCCCTGAGCTCTGACATCCAGTAAGAGAAAGAATCACAGAATGCCTCCGAGTTGATGGGAATAGCATCATGGAGAGTATTCAAGAGCAGCACACACAACAAACTCTTTCCCCACCACAATTCCAGCATTTCTCACATTGAAATCCAACAGCTAAACTTAAGAGTTAACTCAATTCTAAAAAGCACCCTCGAGTTGTTTCACTTGTAACTAACACCAATTAGAATGCTGTAGGTGTAATAGCTCTTTGCAGGCAAGTATAATGTTAATTATTTGTATTTCGAGTGTTTTATCAGTCTCCTTTAGGCAGGAACCTTATGCATATAGAAGGACAGTCTCTGCTCACAGCATTTATGGTCTACTCAGGGTTTAGCACATTTCACTTAGTTTTACTGCAAGAATCAGATGTCAAAAATCAAGCTACCAGCAGTAGTAAGTTTGTTACTTTCACAAAAGACATTTCAAGTCAATATTAAATTTCTCATATCATTAAAAGCATGGTTTTTTTTTAAATACGCCTGGATCACTTCGATGTGTCCAGCGATACACGAAACACCAGAGCCAGGAGCAGGTCGGGGTGCGCCGGGAGGCCCAGCCCTGCCCGCACACCCCCCCGCACCACGGCGGGCAAAGCCGCTCCTGTCAGCACGATGGGAATTATCCCGCCCCCACCCCCAGAGCTCCTTCCCCACCAGCAATCCCGGGCCCGGGGAGGCAGCGGCCCCGCAGACACCCCCGCACGGAGCTCGCTCCCGCACAGCCGCCCCCGCCTGCCCCACGCGTCCCTCCCCTCCCCCCGCCAGCAGGAAGCCGCGGCCGCCACCCCCCCCGCCCGGCGCGGCCAGCCCCGCTCCCGCCGAGCCCCCGCAGCCCTCAGGGCGGCAGGGCCGCGCCCGGGCCCCGCGGCGGGAGCGCCCGCAATTCGCGGGGGGCCCGGGCAGCCCGCGCCGCTCCCGCCCCGCAGGCGGACAGCCCTCCCCGCAGGGGGCCGGCGGAGCTCCTCGGGGCCAGGGCCCGACCGAGGCGCCCCCTCAGACTTACCCGTCGCCCACCACCACACACTTGATGGCCTGCATCGGGGCTGCGCCGCAGCGGCGGGTCCTGCTGCTGAGCGGGGCGGGGAGGGCCGCGCAAGAAGGGAGCCGGCGGCGGTCTCCGCAGCAGGTCGCGGCCGCCTCCGCCCTGTGCCTGGGAGCGGGGACGAGGCAGCGGCCACCACCCAGGGCGGGGAGAGGGAGGACTGCGGGGAAACAGGAAGCGGCCGCTCCACTCACATCCGGCCGGGCTGCGCTCGGCCCCCGCGGCCCCGCCTTCGGGCCCGCTCGGCGACACCCCGCCCTGGCGGGCAGTCGCTTCGGCAGCGCTCGGCTGTCTCCGTCGCGGCGGGATGGCTTCGGGACGGCTTCGGGACGGCTTCGGGGTGGCTTCGGGATGGCTTCGGCTGCGCTCGGCCCCGCTCAGCGCGGAGGAGCGGCCGCCATGCTTGTGCTACTAACCCAGTCAGGGCACGGGGGCCTCCCCCCGGCTCCCTCCCCCTCAGGACCAGGGCGGGGGCCCAGGGTGATCCTTTTTTTTTTCTTTAATCATTCAGAACCATGTTGCAATGTGACGTCAGGCGCTGGCACTGCCGAAGCAAGCAGCTGGTTCAGCGAGTGGGGCTGGCAGCGGCGCGCAGGCCGCGGGGAGCAGCGTGTCCGGTGGGCAGGCAGCTGCCGCCTCCAGCCAGCGGCTGGTCCTGGCCACCACCGCCCTGGTGACATACCGACCTGGCACCCGCGCTGTCATGTCATGACAAAAACCCGTCAAACAAAAAGCTGTCTTCTGACACCACGCTGGATCCTGTCTTCCACTCCTAACACAGGCCAACGCAATCCTAGCACCCGTCATGCACCAATCTAGTTCTTCGCATCTCCCAAAGCATGTTAATGTGAAGTTACATTTGCCCTCCAGATGGACTGAGCGGATGTAACTCAAGTGACCAGAGACAACCCGCCATGTTCCTGATGCGCCGCTGCGGGTACGTGCCCGTTTTCCCCAGCCGGCCACCCGCCATGGGACAGTCCCTCTCAGCGTGCCAGCACAGTGCGGAGCCAGAACATTTATCTTCCTCTTCTGATGGATCCTCGCACCGCCTTCCCTCCTCTTGACGCACTATAACATTCATTAACTCTGCTGGCAAGTGTTAGAGCAGATCAGTGCACAGTTGTCATAAGATGGGACAGCCCAGGGACTGTCAGGGTACACAGAGCCTTGGGTTTCTCTTTTCCCTAAGCAAACCAGTTATTTTCAGGAAATAATGATGTAAAAGTCAAGCAAAGCAGGTCCAATGATCCCAGGAGTCTTTTAATTTCTATAATTCTTGCCATAATTCTACGTGGCACAGAAGCTGCTGGTTGGACAGATGCACACGACTGCTATTCCCTTTGTTTCCATTGCCACCCATTCCTCAAAGAAAGTGTGGGGAAGGGGCCCATGCACGTGCTGCTTCTGCAAAGTGATGATGAATTCACTGAAATCAGTACAGTGTACCATCATGGGTGGGTTTCTAACAATTTGATCTATTCATTTCAGAACATTTCTAAATTGTTTTAATGCAACCTCACAAGTGGACAGAGCATTCCATGGTATTTACTGCCTTCCATTTTTCTTTCACTGAACAAATATAATTCTCAGATATTTCACATCAGTGAGGAAAACATCATAACTATCGCTGTCAACTGAAAGGCTATTTTTGCAACATTTGTGTGTCCATGTTCCCTCATACAGATGGAAGCTGAAATGACTTGTCATTTAAGCTATATATCTCTAAAGCCAAGACTCAGCTGCTGCCAGTGACCCGGCAACTGTTCTCCAGGCAGCAGCGAGAGCTGCGGAAGAGCAGTGTGGGCAGAATCACGGTGCTCCTGCTGTTCTTGGCTGCTACAACAGCTTTGAGGCCTTTGAGATACTGCACAGAAACAGAGCAGATATGAAGTCTAATTTATGTCATGGTCCTGGGGAGATCCTGAACATGGAAAGATTCAAATGACACGTGAAACTGCTTCTGATTTTCCCACCACCT
Organism: Caloenas nicobarica; assembly: GCF_036013445.1. Lineage (NCBI taxonomy): Eukaryota > Metazoa > Chordata > Aves > Columbiformes > Columbidae > Caloenas > Caloenas nicobarica. The sequence goes on along the minus strand of NC_088258.1, from coordinate 7,777,827 downwards.
ACTTATTCCTCCACTGGTTCTTTTTTATCCAGTGTAAAACAGAGGGATAATTAGATTTTTTTACACGAAAAAGAGGTACAACAAAATTTACAATATTATTGCAAAATAGCAAACAAATACAAGGATCAAGGCTATAAAGGAGAAAATACTTAGATTAGCACAAATTGCTTTTATGATCCTGTCATGAGACAAGCAATATCTTTTCATGTATCTTCTTTTCAGTGCTCCTCCATCCTATTATTTTGGGATCAATTATTTTGCATTATCATAAAAATACTTAAGTTAAAACACAGGATATGCTTTGAATTTGATTTAAATTGACAATTTTATATCGAATTTGGTATATAATTGCCAACATTGGAAAATACCTAGATAAATATTTACTGTTAGTCAGTAATAAAAATACTAGAGTTTGGATAGATGATGATGCTAACAGATTTATACATTTTTTCCCCACGTTTGTAAATCTGTATTTTCTCAAACATGATAAAGAGTAGCCTTTTGTTATTGTTCAACATTTTCCATTTGATATCTTAGTTGATATCTTTCCTTATTTGCCCTGGAAGACAAATTGTTACTTGTGTGTATGGTCCTTAGAATGTATGATGTGTTAATTATTCTATCATTAAACTTTACTGTATTTCAGCTACATTTTACTTTATTCTTGCATCTTTTTTGTTTAACTAGTAGGTAGTGTATTTGTTTTTAAAGAGAAACAAATAACTTACATGGTGCTACAAATTATTAATACTCTTTGCAGGTATGTTTTTTTCCCTGAGAATGAGAGGGGAGACCGACACAGGGAACATATCGAAACACTAGTTTGACAAAAGAAAAGAGAGAACAAAATGAAAGACAGGGCAAAGGAGTGAGAAATTAATAACAAACAGCTTAATAGAAAAATTACCAGTTTGATAGATATGACCAGAGTGCTGAGTTCTATATAGAAGAGTTATAAATGCACTACACAGAGTACGTAAAGAGGAAAGAATGAATGACAGTAACAATAACCAATTATAAAACTTTCCATAATTCTGATAAAATAATGAATCGTAAATTTGAGGCTTAGATCAGTCCTAATGTTGTTCCACAATCTACCATCTTATGTCATCCAATTGTTGAAAATCTTTTTCTTAGACATCGAGAGGAAATAATTATTTAAAATTGTTTCAGATACTGCCTGAACGTGTGTGTTGTGTATGTGCTGGCACTGAAGGAGGATTATTGTCCTTTGTGGATGGGGAGTGGCAGGGTAAGCACGCTGATGCAATACTGGAAAGTTCTACTCATCATGACACAGACTATCAGCATTACAGAGACAATAATTATTTGCACTTGTGTAGTATCTTTCATCTCAGAGTATTACTGTGTCCTTTAACATGTTAGTTCATTAATAAAGCCACAAACGAATGTACAGAGAAGTAGAGAAGTACAAGTATACGCATTGTACACACAGGGAAACACGTCAGTGAAACAAACACAACACCTCGGAGTGATTCATAGGTGTATTCCCTTACTCCTAGATCACGCTTCCTGCTGACACCAGTTCCGTTCAGTTGCCTTCAGGAAACAACATGATACAATATCTAGGTCAAAAGTAAAATTCTGTCCTTACTGACAGCATAAAAACTGTTTTAGGGGCAAAAATCTGTAATTGTAATTCAAAGCCACTTCAAACTAGGGGTTGGACTGAAGTGCGAGCGCCAATATTACATGAAACACAAAGGTATCACAAAGTGTCAGAGGGTGGAATAAGGTTTTCAGCATATTGCGCTTTTCTTTCTTTAGATGCTTGTACTGAAATCAGAAGTAAAAAACAGCCACCCAAAACAACTGAAGAGAGATTTCTTTTACTGGAGAAAAACAGGGCTTCCAGATGCTTTTTCATCTTACATAGCTAAGAAAATTGTCTTTTAAAATTGCACTTCAGGCTTGATTTTATCCTGTCATGAGTTGGTGGCAAAAGTCAGTTATTACAGTCATATTAACTACTAGAAAGAAATCTTAATGCACAGCACTAGGCATCCCAAATTCCTTCCTGGACTTCAGTTCCATCTGTGGTATCATCTACATTTGTGGCCTGTCACTCACTGAGCCCCTCTGCCTTCCCATGTTTAAATCAGGATAGTTGTACTTACTCAAGCTGTTTGGATAGCAGCTGATGCTTAAATATTCAGATGTAATCCAGTTGCCTGAGATTCTGAAGTTTTTCGCTTAATGACCTTTGAATTTTTAAGTTATAAGCTTGCCTTCATCAAGCTAACAGAGCACACGGTTTTAATTAGAAAAGTGAAACTATTGCTGTAGAGGAAATTCAGAGTATCTTCACTAAAGCTGGGGAGATACTGTGACATAAAATTAATGTTAGAGAAGAATATAATCCACAAGTAATGGTCCCAAGTTTGTAGGTATTCCAGGCAGACATTTTTGGCATGTTTAGTTTCCTGAGTGTTGAAAAAAACCTGTACTAGCATGTGATATGTACGCTGTTCAAATATAGTACTCAGTCTGCTCTAGAGGAACCAAAGCCAGCAATAAAAAAGGAACCACAACTTGTAAATGTCAGCATTTGCTGCATCAGAGAGAACAGATTAAAAGAGCATGAAAATAAAATGTTAGTATCTAAATCCCTACATCAATAATGAAGCATTGTAAAATAAATGCATCACATTAATGTGATATTAGCATAGATGATGTAGCTGGTATAAGTACACAACAGAAACAAGTCCTGTATTTGCTTTAGGCAACTTCTGATAAATAACTCTTCTGTCAATAATTTCAGTTATAAAAACCACATAAGGCTTTGCATTCACTTATGTCTACCCTCAGGTTTAGCAAGCGGTAACAGACAGTGCTCACAACAGTGAAAACCGTTGTTGAAGGCAGTGGGACTATAGACAGTAATCCCTGTATATGGCTGTAAGCTGTCTGGAATAGAGACATCATTATATATCTAAAAACAAGGACCTGAGACTTCTCTGTGTCACTTCAGCTTTTTATTGCTGTAACTCCCTCAGCAGAGATATGGAAATAAGCCCTTTTATAACTGTAAGCCCTGAGGTGAGGCATTACTGAAGTACACAGATGTGTAAACTGCAAGTTCCCCTCAACTTCTACCTATCTTGATATCAAGCATTTCACAGAAATGAGCCTTAAAGTACTAAGAAAAAAGGTAAAGGTTTAACATGAGCCCATTCAGTATTACTAATTGAACTGCCTTCCACTGTCCAATCACATTAATAAAGACCAAAGGCTACAAGCTTTGACCTGGCCACTTGATTTGCTTAGAAGAATTTAGAGTTTCTTTTGCTGCAGGCTTGCAGACATGCTCATGGGCTTTGGTAGAGCCAGGACCTACAGGACCAAGTCTTCTGCGGCCAGTTTGCCTGAGGGCAGATGGAGCGGTAAGAAACCTACCTCCCCTGCCATGCTGCACAGCTGGGACTCACAGCCCCGCCACCAACTTCTCTCTGAGGGGAAAGCAAGATAATAACCAGACAGCTTCAAAAAACACATCAGATCAAGGGCAAAGATTAAAATCAGTGGTTTCTCATATAGCATAGTCGGCGCTCAGAACAGAAATGTACATTTATTACAGAAATAAGGCAATTGTCAAAAAGTGATTATATATTCCGGAATCTGTTCCTCACTGGAAACATCTGTAGGAATTCTGAAGAACTTATAAGAGGAATAAATATAATAAGTACAAAATAGCTTATTTTTGCATATATTGAATATAGAAATTGTATGAAAAAATGTGGATTTTTTTTCCCCAATGATTGCATGCTGATAAGCTGTTAAGTAACAATTTCTGTGAAGAGGAAGACTTCCTAAAATAAGATGTTTGATTTATTCTCCATTTCCTAAATATAAAACTCACAAAATTATCCTGTTTGCTAAACAATCTAGGTTAATGGTGACATAGGTCAACCTCCTTCTTTCTATTTTACCAAGAGATGCTGTTGGGTGACTGGTATTTCTACTTACTTCTGGCAGCTAACTATTTTCATTTAATGTTAGACTCCGCCTTTACTAAACTGATGAAAAATACCTGTTCCAATGAGGTCTTTGCCTTTTTAACATCACCTGTGTTGGGGCGCCAGAGCTCCTCAGTGCAAACTGTGCAACTCTGCTACAACACAACAGCTTCTCCAAGAGTTGTTCAGATTGTCGGTAGCCTCCCGTATATCTAACGTGTCAACACTGTGTTGTTAGAATCCACAGTGTGTTGTACACTTAATTTTCTGAAAGGTTTTGGAGAGATGGGGCTCTAAGCTCGTGGTTATTGCAAACCAAAAGAGTGAACTGAATGCTTTTGTCACTAGGGACAATAAACTCTCTGAGGGGTGTGTGGGATTCCAGAGTGCCAAGCCCCTCTGCTGGGGAAGGAAACCACAGCGTCAGCAGATGGGCTGCCATAGCTGATGATAAGTTTCTTTACAGTCCTAAAAAAGCCACTCACAAGAAGGGGTTTGTTAGGAACCATCTGGCTTTTTTTTTTTTTAACTGAACTTTCAGTCCAAAAAACTACAGAAGATCACAGGAACTGTAGAGAACAAAATGTTTTATTGTTTAAAATATTTGACTTTTTCAAGTTTCTGTTATGATTTCTGTCTTTTGCAATCATTTTATCAATCATTTTGTGCAATTTTTGCATGTATAGCAATGGATATAAAAAGGCACTGGAAAGAATGAACTGTAAGCATAAATAAGCCTAAACTCTGTCTCATTTAAATACTAAGTGTTCACAGTTTATCTACGTTGTTATTAGCTCTTACAGAGAGCCCTGGAGACCTGACCACAAGCATAAGGATTCCTCTGGGTCACACTCCAGAGCGAAGAAACGTCCCTGCCCAAAAGAGGCCTGTCCCAAGCACGGGGCAGCCAGATGTAGTTGAACAGGGGAATGCAATTAGATAATATTGGTCTCGGTGGGAGGCATATCAAGGGCCTAATTTTTCATTCTTTTGGGAATATGGTAACTTAAGAGCCCTGAAGGAGGACAGAAGAATCTTTGCTTAAACCCATGAGGAACTACTGCTAAATGTAATGGATATAAGAAAGCTTAAGAGGACATTTTGAAAATGTAACAAGTCAGCAATGTTGCCTAATATTTTTTTCTTTGAATAGAGGAATATTTGAATACCTCAGGATAAATTTTAGGTAAAATTAAATAAAACATGAAAAACTTGAAAAGATAAGGATGTGTTTGTCTGATGCAACAGAGGAAGAAGAGTCAGGGTTAGGAAGCAAAAATGGGATGATGGCATTGAAGTGATGGAAAATGATCTCTGCATCCGCCAGCCACAAACTGCATGTTGATAAGTTTGAACTTCTGCATATTAATCAGTGCTCTAGCTAAATTGAAAAGGATTTTACCACTATGACAGAGTTGAAAGAAAAGACAGAAGTGTGGGATGGTTTTGAGGTTTAGTTTCACTGTCAAGATAATTAGCTGATTTCCAAATCTTGGTATGACAAAATCTGGTGAATCTCTTCAATTGGTGTTCAATTGCCTTAGCTGCTATTTTCTTCGTTGGAAAGCTAAAGAGTGTTTTATCAATCTCACTAATTAATTAATAAATTAGATCCAAATCAATACCGATGCTAACTCATTATTATGAGCGATTTAATTAATTACATTGCCTATTTCAGTGTAAAAAGTAATTTACAGTTAATCAAGGTATTTAAATTGATACTGTGTCACATTTCAATGAGCCACATGAGCCAGAACTAATGAGAATCTGGCAGATATCTACTGATAAATATAAAAGTTAATCAGTTTCCTGATTTAACCTTTGTGTGTCACATTGCATTCCAGTTTAATCATGGAAAGCTGCTAAATGTCCCATGGCAGCTAAATCCCATTTGTGCTTAACTGTTGCGAAGATGGTCTCAGTATGTATAACGGCAAATGGAATGGAGACAATAAGGAATTTGAACTATGTTGGAATTCCAGTGTAGGGTCTGGAGATATCTCAGTTCCTGTGCCTCCAGTACTAACAGGGTTATTAAAATCTTCGGATGAGCAAGAAAAAAAGATACGTCACTCTCTTCACAAACCAGACGTGCTGAGCTGACGTAGAAGGGAGGATGGGGACAACAAACACTACACAGCAGTAATACCACTGTGTACATCACTATCCTGCTTACAGAAGCATGATATAATACCTGTCTTTGGAAAACTTGTGACAGAGGTTAAGACACTGTGGAACTGGAAGCTATTGCATTAACTTTATAGATAATATACATAACTTCTGGCTCCTGCCTTTTTTTGTTTGGTTTTTGCATGACTTGCTGTAATAATAACCCAAAGGATACTTTTTGAATGAACCCATGGGGAGAGTGAGGGCGATTACTTCAAGTTCTCCAAAATGAAAACAATGCAGATAACAAGTCCTTTGAAATTTGCCCTCTTTGGAATAGTACGGGGAGACTCAAGACAACCAAGTGCATGGAAGATATGAAATCATAGATCAATGCTGGCCTCAGAGGGGATCATCCATCTTTGATTAAAGAACTGACGGAAGTCTGTGACAAAAGAGGGATCTGAAGAGCTCTGAATCTGCTAGGATGCCCTGTGGAAGATGGACAAGTTCCTGAGAAGGTAAGTTTTAAGACACATTTCGAGAGCTTCTTGATCTGAATGTGTGGCGTTTTGCTTTGTAAGAGTAGGATGTTTTAACTCTGAGACAACATTTAACTCCACAGCCTGAAATTCAGTCAGATCTACTTAGAAGACAGCAGTGACCTGCAGCTGTCCAAAATTGGAGAACTGGCTCTGTAGGAAGTAGATCAGGGCTTTTCACACTAAGAAGGGGCTATCTAGAGCCCTGAGATCCGAATGGGTTCCTTCAGGTCTGCTCAGAGGCTGGACAGGGTTAGAAATCGCCTTCAGGACAGCTTCGCTTGCTGATTCTGCCATTTAAAACCTTGCTCTACACCTTCAGTCCTCAGGACAGCTGCTGGTTAGGCCAGAGGGTTCTGCAGTACATCCTCACTCCTAATGTCAACAAACTCTTGAAACACTCTGTATTCTTGAAACAATCCCATTCCTGAGAGCACAAGCCAGTGCCTGGTTTCCTTAATGGAACTATTTACAGGTTCCAGACACACACAGGTTTTTCCAGGGGTTTTCCACTCTCTTCTGTAACTAAGAGATTACAGGCAAAGGGATTGCAGATAAACCTGGGAAGGTGTCCAGTTTTTTTCTGGAATTGTTCTTTCTCTGTGCACCAGCGTGATCCTGTGGCAATAAAATGGTATTTTACAAAGAGTTCAGATCAAGATATCGGGTTTTCTATTTCATTTTACAGTTATTAAAAGTTGATAGAATGGAAACTGTATAGAACAGTTCTGGGAAAAAAAAAAGGGGGGGGGGCCTCTTGTCAAATGGTATTGGTCATGTCTTCATCTTTTGGGGCATTTCCCCCTACCTGCAAGGCAAGTGTCATGATAATTTATCTCAAAGAGCTTCCCAGGAAATGTTTGCAAAATGTTTTGGAAATCTTAAGTGTAACCTGGAACACCGTATTTTAAATTCAAAATAAGTACTGCCTTGAAAAGCATAGGAAGTATTTCTTTGTGGGAGTAGCTCACAGAATTGATCACCTACGGCATAAACAACGAAACAAAACGACAAAACCCCACCCAAACCCAGAAATCATTATTAATACCGATGGCCCATCCATGAATTTTTAATTGAGAATGTTAGAGCACACACCTGGGTCAAGCCCTCAGGCTTCTCCTCCCCAGCTGAGAGGGGCTAGCTCAACTGGAAACGGATTTTAGGCATCACGGCAAGTCTCAGTGGGCTCCCGGTCCGCTTCCAGCACCCGCGGCACGCAGGCCGGCGCTGCCGTGAGGGGACGCGGCGACCGCCCGTCCCAACGGCCGCGCCAACCGCCGCCCCGCGCGCCTCGGCCCAGCCCGAGGCCACGCCCCCACCCACCGGGGGGGCGGAGCCTGCCGAGCCCGCTGCCCCGCCCCTCCCCTGTGGGCATGCGCAGCGGGGAGCGGCGAGCGGGGCGTTCTCAGCGTCAGCCGCCCGAACGTACGGCGTCAGGGTTACGCACGCCCGCACGTCGCCGGCGGAGGCTCCGCCCCGCTGGCGACACCCAGCGCCGGGCGCGGGGAGGGGGCGGCTGCGGGGCCCGGGCGGCGCGGCGGGGCCGCGGGCGGGGGTATATGGCGGCGGGTCTGTCCGCCCTGGCTGCCAGGCTCTCCCAGTCGGCCGCGGCCAGGTCCTACGGCGTGTTCTGCAAGGGGCTGACCAGGACCCTCCTCATCTTCTTCGACCTGGCCTGGAAGCTCCGCATCAACTTCCCCTACCTCTACATCGTCGCCTCCATGATGCTCAACGTGCGGCTGCAGGTGGGCGGCGGGGCTGGGGGGGCGCTCCGGGAAGGGCTCGCGTCCCGGCTCCCCGTCCGGTGCTGCCGTTCCCGGAGGCGGCGGCTCCGCAGCCCTTCCCGCTTCCCCTGGCTAACGGTGAGCGCCGCCGGTCGGGTCCCGGGCCTGGGGCGGCCGTTGCGCTCCCCGGTGTCACCAAGGGAACTGTCTCCTGGGCTGTGCCCGGTGCAGCCGGCGCCGGGGCTCGGTGCGGGTGCCCCGTTATAGGGCTTGCTCTGGGGATGAGCGGTGAACGCGCTGCTGCCTCGTCTCAAGTTTATTCGTGTTACTAAGCCGTGGTTAACTTAAAGACAATGAATTGTGAACATACGCATTTTGATAGTACCTTCCCGACACCCTGTAAGGAGCTAATAAAATAATTTCCTCCATCAGTTATTTTCTTTTTTCTTTTTAAATCAAGAACAATTGTAGCAGGGAAAAGGTTTTAAATAATAATGTCATTGTATGAAAATGACGGTTCAAATTAAGTTCGCATCTCCTCTCTTGAGCCTGTTTCTGCAAAATGTATAACTCCCTAAACCAGCCGTGACCTACACACGTTGGGAGCTCTTGCTCTTTTGTAGGGTTGAAGTTTCCTAGTTTTGTGATGAAATCGAAGCTTTGCTTTTAACTTAAGTGGCAAGAGAAGCAGGACTATCACAACAACCATCTGCTCTAGCCAGAGACTGGACACATTCTTTCTCCTCGTACACATAGCTGTAATGAAAGTTTTGACAGCTGGCCAGCGGCCAAGCACTGAAAGACAAGTCTGGTTGCAGTTTGTGACTTGTAAAAGGTAAGTTGAAATGAGAAGAGGTCAAGCTCATATTGTTATTTTTGGGACTCGTCCTCATCAAGTTCTGAAGCTTGAAATTGAGCCACGCTGCCAGGAATTGTACATGAAGCTTAGTAACCTTGGTGGCTAAAAATGCCTTGCCTTTGCTTATCTGTGCTGGTACATAATAGTTCTCTTGTACCATCAGCTTGTCATAACTATGTACCCTCTAACTGTGCTGGTGCAGCCAGTCTGACCAGTTCCCTTTGGGAGGCTCCACACGGAATATGGTTATTTCAGGTGTTGTGTGTCAGATTTCAGCATGTGCTTCTGTTTACAGGAAGTCTGCTTTAATATTTGCCTTTAATGTTAAGCCTCTAATCAGCTACGGTCTGCATTTCTATTGGTTAAGGAAAGTCGTACTGTTAGGCAGCAAATATCTCTAGCTGCGCGTTTGCTGACTCACTTTGATGCCTGTTACCAGAAGAGAGTTTGTAGCAGATTAAACTGAAACTACAGAATACAGTTTATATTTGGGTATACTTCCCACCCCTCTGGATGTGCTCAGCCTCTGAGGAGACTTGTCTGGACGACTATTGCTTTTTGCAGCTGGGTTATTCTTGATGTTAAAGTTTTTTTAAAAATTTTCTATATTCTGGGCACCAAAAAACTGGGATATTAGCGTAATAACTTATTGCGTTCTTTCTCTTTAGGTCCATATTGAAATCCACTGACTTGTGACTTGGGGTGCTGTTTGCGCTGTGTGCTGCAACTACAATCACACTCCTTTTCAAACTCAGCCTGTTGTGAAACAGCAAAGCCATGCTTGTCTTCTCTAGGACTATGAAGAAAGAAGATTTAAACCAGAAACAAGGATGTGACAGTGGCGCAGATCATCACAAGGCAGCAGCTCACCTGATGCACATACATTCCGTGTTGAATGATTCTCAAAATCATAGTAGCAGTTTACAAAAAGAATTATTTTATTTTAACACCAGGAACTGTTCTCTCTTTAATACTATACCTCTGCCTGCTGTTGGCAAGGAGATGCCTTTGAGTTTGAGTGAATCAGCAGTGGGGAACTTCAGTGCAACTGCTCCTCAGAAGGATTCATTTCATCTGCATTTTTCTTCTGGGAAAGACAATCTTGATAGGGTTTCTCGCCGCATTAATAGCGTTTCAGTAATGGGCCGGCTGGAGAAAGCTTGTAGTTTTGCTGGAGACTTTAGCTCACACTGTCCAGGAGACAACTTTGTATGTTTTGCACACTTCTGGCTGGGAAACTTGTGGTATAACCAAAACCTGCAGTTTCTGGAATTAAAAAGGAGCAGCAGCAAAGAGAATGAATTGCAGCTTGCATTTCTTACAGAGTTGGAGCTCGGTGGACTTCCTGATCTCTGGTATATTCCAGTTGCCTCACTGAATGAATATGCTACGGAACTCTTAAACAGCCAGAAACTGTGGGGTTTTATTTGTTACTTAAACCTTGTATCTTCAGAGCAAACACTTGGATATGAGAAAATGCTTTCAAATATACAATATGTGACTAATAATTTTCACATCATACAGCTAGTAATTTCTATGCTAGCTTTTGCACTAGAAGGTCTCTGGTATGCAGTAGTGAAGGTAAAAGAGTACTAAGATTTCAATAATTGCTGTTTTTAACATTAATAGAAACTTGACTAAGTAACAGATAAGGTTACAGTTCAGGTTATTGTGAGAAGTAGACAGCTAAAGTAGAAATTATACTTGTGTAATTGCTAGTAAAACTGGCTGTTAGAACAACAGGGACTTTTTTTTTTGTAAGGAAAAACTGCATCTGAGTGGAAAGAATGTAATCTCAACTCTTTGGGACTTTTGCAGGTCTGCCATTAACACTAGACTAGAACTCCATTTGATTGTTTAGCACAGATCCTTTATTTTCTTTAGGGTTTGTATTAGCTGAGTGCTCTGGCTACTATTTACAATAATTTCCGATGAAACTGTTTCTTGTAGAATTGAATTCCTGCCAGGAATCCAACAGTAACTAACTTATTGGGCCTCAAAACACTTTGAACCGGCATAATTCTCAGCAGTGTTCCCTTTCAAGGATGGTACTGGTCAACTTTAAACAATATCTCATGAGCTTTATTGCACTACAACAGACACTATAAACATTTTTACAAAAGAATGCGTTCTTTCCTTGAAAAAAGTTATTGTTATCGCTGAAGCATAGTAATAATTTCTGGGCCTGTTGACTTTGGCTTTGGGACAGACTTCAGACAACAGAGTTTGGCAAAGAACGGAGCAAGCATGTTGGAATCAACAGAGCTGCTTGTGAATAAGAATTTGCAGGAATATGCTCCCATGGGCACTTAGATGGAGAAACTCATTGTGTAGTAGGTCGAAGTTTGAACTCGGTGCCCAAAATTCTCAACAAGGGAGTTGGTGTAGGTGGCTTAATGTGCTCTAGGGGCTTACCTAAGGAGGGAGGGATTGAGATATATGGTCATTAGGATGTGTTTTCAGCTCACCTTTCATTCTCAGTTAAAAGCAAGGACATAAAGCAGAGTAAAGTCATGCCAGTGGTTCACACACCAAGTATCCTTTTTGCTAGCAAGCTTACTTCATTTTGGAAACAGAATAAGTGATGTTGCCCAGTAGAGTTTCTAATGTGGTGTTTGTTTGGGAGCTAACACACTTGTGTAGAGAAGTCCTTGATACTGAAGATGAGATGCTGGTTATCAGTGTTATGGGGAGAAATGCTGGAATTTTTTAACCTCATTGGCGTGCTGAAAGTAAGATATACTACTTTTTATGTTAAATGATGTATTGTGTTTTTATTATCCCCATTGGTTGGCAAGTTCTTCTGGATGTTAGAAGAGATAAAAAGCCATTTACTTTATTTTAGAAAATAACTTTTTCCCTGGTGTGTAATTTTATTAATTGCTTAACCTCTAGACTTTTGACCATATGATTACTTGTCACAAAATTACCAAAAACCTCAAAGTAATAATGGGTTACATATAGTAAGTAACTATTTTGACAACAAGTTTCCTCTTAGTTAAACCATTCATACTTTTCACTCCCACCTCCACTGCTGCAATTTACCACCCTTGCAGTGGTACTAACACAAGTGTTTGCGGCTCTAGATTGCTGAAGTGATGTGGATGTGAAACCTCCAAATGCCAGAGAGAAAGGTACTTCTCCAGAAGTCTGTGGCTTATTTGAGTTATGGTGTTGAGCTGTTGTCTGCATACAGCTTGACCCAAAAGTCACTTGGCAGAGCTGAGGGTACAGAAATAAAGGTGGGGAGGGGTTGGAGCCTGTTAAGACTGGCTTAATTGCTAAAGAAAACTTTGTGTAACTGCATCTTATTCTCTAGCTATATGGGTAAAGAAATACTCTTTTCCTGTATGGTATTTTTTTTTAAGTTGCACATAAACACAATCCTGCATCCACAACTGAGTGCTTCAACTGCCCAGATAAAGAATTGATTGGCACAATTGTACCTCTAGTTGTTACTTGAGACCTCGTCTCTTCAGCTGAACAGTTTGGCCTGGAAGATTTTTGTACTCTGCTGTACATCATTTGGGAACCAGATATTTATGGAACCATAGTTATATACAACAAAAACGTGTAGGTGATATTGTCAGCTTAATAGGCAAGAGGAGCAGCTAACTGCATAAAAGCATTAATCCAGTTTTTAAGGCGCCTATTCTTCACGGTGATTTTAAAGGGGAAAAAAAAAAAGGGAGGGAAAATTAAACAGGAGAGAAACCAACTGTAAATTGGATTTTAAACGCAGGTACAGTGGAGTGCCCAGGGTTGTCTTTTTATTGCTGACAGGCCTATGCAGGAGGGCATCTTGGAACTTTGAATCATGCTAGGTATCACAGTCCAGCTCGTACAGTCCTGTTTTAAGCAAAATTTGCTTTGAGTGAGTGGCCTTTAATCACTTATTACAGGATCACTTTAAATACACATACAATACAGCTAAGTGAACTGATGGATTTTTTTAATGTATTATATGTATATTGAATATAAGATATAAAGAATACGTCTTAAGTGAGTGGATTTAATCCATTTTAAGATAGTTTATGTACTTTGCCTTGGATTTTGTTGCTTAAAACCTAAAAGGTAACTTTCTAACTTGAACATTCCTTCTGAAATTCAAATAAAGGATAGTTTGGTGTGTTAAAATCTCACGTAATATGCTGCACTTTAAGCTTGGGGAGGCCATACATTGAAAGCTCTGTTCTTGCACTAATAGAACTGTTTGGCGGTGACAACGCTCAGTTGGCTTTTACTGTCTGGGGGAGAATAGTGAACCAGAAGGATGCCAGTCCTTTGAAACTATACATAAATCAAGCACTATATGGTTTAGGCCACTGTTCTCTTCCTGCAAATGTTTTGATATTAATTCATCTCAAAAGATGGAAGGTGTCTCAGCTAAGAACCAGTTTGTGTGGAGTTTTGTGGCTTCAGTAAGTCAGACGTGGAAACTGCTTTTCTGAGTAAATGTCCTGTTAGGGCTGGGATGGATGATGATTATTGTACAGAACAATAACATTTTTAGTAGGGGTAAGGGACCTTTATACTGAACCCGGAGTTGCCTTCTTATTTCCAGTTCCTTTCTCATCTTGCTATTCTGTTGGTGTTGGAAAAGGGTATTTCTAAGCAAAATGTCCTACTAAACAACTCATGCTTTCTAAAATGTCATTCATCAGTGTCCAGATCCTTCCTACACTACACAGCAGAAATCTATTTCTGCCATTAGAAACAAATTAAGCAAATACTCAATATTTAGAGAATCGCCTAGTAGTTTCCTATAAATGTACACTAGTGGAAATTTACTATATAGTGTACTGCTTTGAAAAAGAAAATGTACTTTTAAATGTGTGCACACAGAGCTCTGCATGTTGATAAAAAGTGTTTTCTCACAGTATGATGTTGGAATGCGTATGCAAATGCTTATTTACTTTCTGACAGTGCAAAATGCAGTAGAATTGGTGTTGTACTATTCAGTGTGATATTAGTTAGTGCAATGTGAGAAATCATCTGTGTGCATTGTCATGCGCCATGAGGCAGTTTTATCTGTAGACAGCCTTTTGCTTTTTCAGTGTTGGGTTGTGGGGTTTTTTTGTTTGTTTGGGGTTTGGTGGTTCTGTTGTTTTGGGTGGTTTTGTTGTTATGGGTTTTTCTTAGGACTGTAAAGACTGCACTTTCTTAAACTTTGCCAAAGTTTGCTTTTTTCTCCTTTTCTCCTCCCTTACCCCTCCTGATAGGCATATCCACTTTTAATTTTTGGAAGAAGCAAGTCTGTATGTACTCTCCTAATGTATCATCTTATTGTCAAGTTGTTCCTTCTGTTTTATGGCCTGGTCTCATGTATATTTTCCTTCTCTTCCCTCCCCAAAATTTCTCAGCATAAGCATATACTGATATTCGGTTTCATTTCAGCAACACTCCCCTGTATTAAAAATGGGCAAAAACCATGTAGAGATGTAAGCATCCATAGTCTGTCATTAGAGTGTATGACAAGTGGTGTATCTGGCAGAGCAATAGGTAGTCAATATGCCGTATTTCTGCTTTTTCTCTTCAAAACAACTGCTTTGATTAAAGTCTAATATTTAATTCAAATTTGTAGTACCTCTGTCATCTGAGAATTACAGCTAGACTTTGGGGCTTATCAAATACATTAGGGTAAAAACTTAAGAAAGAGTTATGCTAGCTTCAATACTCTTCAAGTTTTTAAGTCACTACTATAACTTTCTGAAGAATTCACATGAATCTAGTCCTAATATTTTGAAGCCTTTTTTTTCCCTCAGAGTGCATAGAATAAAATGTATTCTGACACTTGTTTCTGTGATGCATAATCAATAACTGGGGAAGAAAAAAAAAAAACAACGACGAAACTTTAGGATTTTCTAAAATATTTGTGATGAATCCCCTTTCAATATCTCAGACTACAAAGCCTCTAATCCTGAAGGAAGAGCTGCATTCAAAAGAACTTCCAAATAAACAGCTTGTTGCCTATGAAAATATTAATATTTATGATCAGCTTACATACTTAAATGCAAGGACATAGATATCAATCTGCTGACAGTGTGAAAACAAAAATAATATGGAATAGCTAGAATGATGCTATGCTTCACTACCCTGCACTAAGAAAATCCTATTGGTGTGTACTTTGACTAATCCTGTATTGCATTTCAAAATATCAGTTATCTTAGTCTTTTTGGAATTGGTGGTACAAGATTCAGACCAAGCAGATTGTTGTTTCATTGTTAATGATGAAATAAATTTAAAAGCTAGAACATTTTAGAAAGTGGCCTGAGAGACTTCTAGAAAGAAAATCTGCCTTGAAAAGGTTCAGTTTATTTCTGTGATCTCAATGTATTTATAGTCTGGTTTGCAAATCTTTTTTTCCTTCTATGTGGAAGATCTGTATAAGCCTAATAGCAAAAATGGCTAAAACCCAAACTTGTAAAAGTATGAGTGTTGTTTAATTTTCTGGTTGTAGGCAATTTTACTTATTATCAAATATAAAAATACCTGGATGTAATTTAAGCTTTTGTTCTTAAAAGTAGGTAAATCTAATGCTTAGTGCCTGATTCATCAGTTGAAGTTGATGAGTGTTCCATGAACTTTCTTGAAAATGGGTTCCACTATCTGCTGGTGACTAACACTAATTTTAATTGCTGATACTTACAATACTTCCTGTGAACTGTGATGTTATCCATGCAGAACAATTTTAGTCTATGGCCTTGGTCTTTGGCCCCAATTTTTAAAAAATATTATTGTATTGCAAGGGAGGAGATGGAGAAGGCTGGCACAAACAATTTTTTTTTTGTTCCAGATGAAGATGTTTACAACTTTGTATGTATTTTAGAAATTTATTGTAACACTTTTTAACTTGTGAGAGGAGTTTCCATAGTAAACTTGAAGCCTGTTGCCTAATGAGGTGAATACAGAATTTTGAGTAACATACAGTGCTATCTAAACTTCCAGAAGCTGTTGCTCGTGATGCTGCTCGCTTACGCCACAGGAGGGAGTTAAACATCAGTCCTTTAAATATTTTCAGTTACAGCATTGTTTTTGTAGTACAGTGCATTTCAGTTTATAAATATGCTGATTTCGACTGTCTTACAGATCGTCACTGCAAACATATTAATGTACAAAACCGATACAGAGCAGTAACATATTGTAACTGTTTACAATTGAACTCTGAATACCAGTTGATGGGTTTTATCAAGCTATTTAAAACAGAAATAAAAATATTTTAAAAAATTATCTTTTGTCTGTGGTCAACAAGAGAGCTAGTTTTGCTGCTTCTCGTTCCAATTTTTCACTGTGTAAATTGTACAGATGTACTTAAAGAGATCATGTTTCCAACAATATAAAGTCAGACAGTGAGTGGCTTTTTCAGAGATAAAATTTGAGAGATGTGTGTTTACTGAATACCAAACAAATTAAACGTGTGTGAGAAGAAAAGGGCATTTATACTTGGTCTCAGAAATTTGGTATCTGAGCTCTAGGCTCGCCTAATCATTCACTGCCATTCTTTTTACAGACATTTTTTTTAACTGACACAACTTAACAAAGCAGTTACATTCAATATAATTCCAAGGTATTTCCTAACCAACTGGCTCTAACATTGCAACATAGTTTAATTTAGAAGAAGGTGAACAAACCACGCCAAATATGTAGAATAGCACTGCTCTTGAGCAGAGATAAAATCACCTTAGTATTAACAGGTATGTCAGACCTCTCGTTTTTGCCGAATAAAATATTCACATTAAAGGTGTGGAATAAACATGTATCTTCTGCTTAATGTTGAACATTAAAAAACCAACCAAACAAAAACCCAAACCAGAAACCCCTTTTCAGATCTCTTCTGAAGGTTGCTATCAGGTGCCTTTTTGATTCTAGACTCAAAAGACATAATTAACTCACAGTTTTTGCTTGATCTCAGGGTCCCTTGATGCCATGAGTGATGCGTTTTGAGGAAGTATGTTATTGTTATGTGCTGTATTTAGTCTGAAAAGAAATTATATTGACAAGGCTGAAGAAAAGGTTGATACCATAAGTATAAAATTAACAATTAATATTTTTTTCTTAACAGTAAATGCTGAGAGCATCTTTTCCCTCAACATGCATTTAATAGAGGAAAAAAAAGGGGAGAAGAAAATGAATGTAGTAACCTAATAAGGGCCATAAAGTTTCAGCATGTGATTAGACATCCACAGTTAGGAAAGTGCTGTCACTGCCCTTTCTGCACTGCGCTGGACATTCCTCGTTTCTTCTGGAATTTCCATGGCACACACTGAGGCAAAAGTTTCTAACCTGTTCGGCTGCCCATGTTCCAGCCACCCCACTGTGACAGTGATGTGGTTTAGCCTTAATTACTCATGTTGTCATCATGTTCAGATGATTTATTGGTAGTTTTAAGTATATTTATATAAGTGGGTGTGATACCTGCGGTACACGGGGAACTTAAAGGAACTCACAATACTTCTGCAAATAAACTCAGCAATAGATGTGCTACCATGTACACATCCAAATCTCTTCCTTTTAGGATTTGAAGTGTTTTGAAGTCAGATTCAAGTTGGTGGCCTAAGACTTTGTGCTTGTCTGTGTCTTTGTTCACAGAATCATAGAACAGTTTGTGTTGGAAGGGACCTTCAAAGCTCATCCAGTCCAACCCTGCTATGCGCAGGGACATCTTCACCCAGATCAGGTTGCTCAGAGCCCCGTCCAGCCTCATACTATAGAATTCTATGGGAGGAATTCATTTGTACAGCAGCCCAGATTTCCTCTCTGCAAATCTGAGATCGCCAGACAAACCTTTCAGCAATTTAGACCCATCAGAACATTGGCCTCTTCAGTATGTTTCCTAGCTGCTATCTTTTCTGGCAGATATGATAGCAGCTTAAAATTTAAAGCAAAACAACAACAAGGCCCTCTCAAACCAAAGAGAAGTACCAAAGTTTCTGCTGAAGATATTCACATTTCTTAAAGAGATGATGTTTTAAAAGTGGACGGAGTGATTTACCTTCCATTAAAGAAGAAAATATTGGATGGGGGTCTTGTAATACAGAACTGTGGTGTGCTTGTAAAAAAGCACATTATATGTCTCGAGCATTACGAAGCACTGTTTCTATTTGTTATCACAAATATCTTCTAGACATATCAAAATACTCCTTTATTTATCTTCAACCTCATAGTTCAAAGAAAAAAAAATTAAAAAACCCAAACAAAACAACAACAAAAAACCACCAACCAAAACTACAGCACATTTTGGAATACTTTCAAGTATTATGCATTGTTAAAAGTATCCCCAAGTGCAAAGGACCAAAACCAACACAGAAGTCAAATGCTCACCTCCTGCTCATTGAACAAAAAGCCAGCAGCAATGACAAGCAGGATGTTCTTGATGCTCTATTTGGGGGGGCTAGTGGCTTGGAGCCCTTAATCACTCTAGCTGGAAGTTATTCACAAATAACCCTTCTGAGTCCGGGTAATCCTGTCTTGCCTCATATAATTAAAAAAATCTTTTCTATAGCAGAGATTCCTAAATGGCGTTTCAGATCTTAGCCTTGCATTCCAAGTATTGCATGCTGACTGCAAGCAGGTATGACCTGCTTCAGAGTTAGAATAGTTACAACATTTATAATTTCTGGTCTTTGCTCCTCTCATTCGATACAAAAGCATTTAAGATTAAAAAACAAAAATATTTTTATGATACTGTATAGCACCTTTCTAAGGGCTTGCTTGAACACCTTCAGATGTCTGTCATTCAAGGTTTGTAGATGTTGAATTTCCTATCAGGTTGCAAATCAGAGACTACCACAAAAACTAGATTTACTTGTCAAGACAGACGAAAAATTTAAACCTTTTTCAGAGTTGGACAGCCTTCTTTTATCTTCTCTTCCCTCTAGCTGCTTTCTGAGTGAGAACATCTGTACAGACTACAGCAGGTTTCAAGTCCTTCACTTTGATATACAGTATCTGTTCCCAACAATCTGTTGGTTAAAATAAAAGCTGTCTGGTCTGTGTTGTCACTGTCAAACATGATTTTCAGAGCTCTTCCTCACATTTTCTTTCTGGTTTATAACCATTCATTTGCAGTTGATAACTGTACTTTCTGATTTCTTTCTATTTAGTTAAACTACTTACTTGCCAATGCCAGCACACTATAAGTTTTTAGAAATTTCCATCACTTTAGAGATTTTTCATCACATGGATGTTCTGGTCAGTTCAGCAAGCTTCTTCGCCGCTTGCTCAATTTACAGTTAATTCTAATATATTTTCATAAAGTACCCATAAGGCATTGTAGCTGTTCCTGAATGGATTATTTAGTAGTTTCTCTTTCCTCACATAGGAAGTGTTTTTTCTGAAGGCCACTATTGAAACAGTATTGTCCAAAGGTTTGATTCCATTTTGTATATTGCTATTGTTACTATAGTTACCATAAAAGAATGCTTTTATGCGTGAAAATACCTCTCATAAATCTTTGTACTCATATGTGCTTGTTAAATCTAGCAGCTGATGTGCCTGGGAAGGAACTGCACTTCTGCCCAAGAGCAGATACTCCAGCTGTGATAGATAATGCCATTTACAAGATGACTGTTCTCAACCTAACATAAAACCCTGCAAGTTAAGGAATAAATTCATGGGGAAAAAAAAAAAAAAGACCAACCAAGAAAAAAAGAAGTGCTTTCAAAATATTCTTGTTTTAATTTTGATAGGCCATTTTGCCAGAAACCTGAGATGAGAAGATGTATATTACAACTCAAGACAAGAGGCAACATAGATATGATCTGATTTTCTGTTATAACAGGAGCTCTGTCAAACAGTTCAGATCCCACGGAGGTGGTGGGGTTAAATAACAACTGGAAATGGGCTCAGAGGTAATAAAAAAGCAAAAATATTTTACATTTGTTTTATGGAAAAGGAAAATCACACTTTTACTGTTTACCCCCCAGAATTATTTCTGCTGTCCTTCCAGTCCTACATACACTTATGATAATGCAGAACTAGGAGGTGAAGCAGTCCATTACAAATGTTGAAAAAGCAAGCTGGTGTGTGTGTGGTGGGGTTTTTTTTCAATTTCAGAAAGTGTAATTAATAGTAAAAGAAATCTGATAGTAGGATTTGTCTAAGTATTATAACTTAAAGTGGTTTGAGTAGGACAAATCACAGCTCAATCCTGTAATCCCATCACACAAGATCAGTACTGATGTCAAGCCTTGTTGACTTCATCAGAGCTCTGTAAAGATGAGGAGCTCCCTACGTGAACCAAACTACAAGGTCTGGACTTGTGTGTTTTATGGGAATATCCTTAAATTTAGGTCAGACTAAAAGTCCAGGCCTACCAACAATAAATTCAATGTGAATCTTCCCAGCAATTCAAATGGAGACAATACCATCTTCCTGAAATGCTCTGAAACTCATTGCATACTTTCCGTAGAAAAACAATCTTAAAATATAAGTGTATTATTTTGAAACAAAGAGTCACCATTTACCAAGAACTATAAAAATAAAATACACGATGTCCAAAATTACAGCATTCTGAATAGTCTTCTAAAACAGCAAAAACTCCTAGGAATACCAGTTTATAAAATGGTATCATGTGCTACTTTATTTTAATTATTATACTGATAACAGCTTTTGCTGCTAATTTTTACATAGCTTTAGTCACTATCTGTTTTTTAATCTTAGATATTCTCATATGAACTGCACAAAGTCATTGTTAACAAGGTTATTACAGCTTTTTATGCAAAGTAAGTGTAACTTTTGGTTTTTTACTGGAGTGTTAAATTTTTGTTTGTTTTTTTGACTACACATTGTTCACTTGCAATATGCTGGCTGTTGCATTACTTTGTTTAAATTCAGGTGCTTGTTGTTGGTGCCGCAGTTAAAGAAATAGAAGACTAATATTTTTATCTACTACTAACGACCAAGAAAATGTAATAGACTATCTTCTTGAAATGGTGAGTTAATGAAGTCACACCAAATTACATTAATTAGAAACTCCTCACAAGAAATTAGGCTGTTAGAAGTAACAGGTATGAAAAAATATTTTTGGAGCTCTTTTTCTCTTCACAGTTTAAATCACAACAAATTCTGCTTTCGAATTAATCTGACAAACATTGTTATGTTGTAATGATTTCCTGTTATTGTAAGGAAGAATCCAGAGTCAGTTTCTCCCACTTATTCTAAAGGGTGTTGTGACTGAGACACACACATTGGCAGAGCACTAATAGTGTCTCCCTGCAATTTCCACTCATCACAGAAGACACGTCAACTAACAGAAAGTTCAATAATTCAGGGAGAATTTTTCATGACATTTTTTAAATTTGCTGTTATTACTGGTGGCTTTATTAAAGAAGTACTACAGAAGTGTTAAACAACTGCTGATTGTTATCAGAAGGGGAGCATAAATTATTTTAATCAGGCAGACTCCAAACTCAGGGATGGACTGTGTCTAAAGTATTGCTAATGGGCTCTAGAAGGAAATCAAAACCCTGTTCCCATTATTCAACCAATACTGAACGTGAGTGGATGTGCCTCTGTTCAAAACTGGACTGACACCAATGTCGTGTATCTACACCAGCTTTGAAGGAGTCTTCAGAAGGTCTTTGCTCATCATACTCCCGACATACCTCTAATCTTGTGATCCAGAGATAAAAGACCATTGCATTACCATAAAATATGAAACTGTAGTTTTCTGGCTGCATGTATATAACCATCTATAAATATTTACGTATAAACATACACATGCATGAATATTTTGCTTGTTTAGCTTGAGTATAAATTTCTGCTTAAGTGCTTTCCATACATGATAAAAAGGCCAGTAGTAAAGAATGGAAACACATTCCTAAGTGCTACATTAAGCACAGTAAAAGCATACCTTTCTTTTCTGTTGTATTATTCTGGAATTAATATGGATCTTCAGAAATTCCAGGGTGATAAAGATACTGCTTTACTCCTTCCTATTGCCTATGGTCAGCATTCTGGGTTATCAATTGATTAGCAGTTTAGATTTCTGAGAAGACTGCTTTATCTGCATTTGTCTGTCATTACTTGCAGTTTCATAACCTCATAAAACCAACTTTATCTCCTAATACTTTCAAGACAGTCTCTCATAACTTTAGCTGAAGAATATGAAGAAGAATTTATCTCTTTTTAGCTCATATCTATGTATCTCAGCTTTACTAACACAGGATGAAGTACAACATCTATAGAAAGGAAAGCTTTGTACAAATTCTGCAGCAAGTCCAGACCATGTCAGAAAAAAAGCAGCAGCTAGAAAAAGAACTGCCAGGCTACTGTTCTTCATAAAGAGTAACTCTGGAAATTCCATAAAAGCTATCAGAACACCAAAGACTCAAATACAAGAAATGCCTAAAAATACTTCATGGAATTATTTAATCTCTGAAGGAGATAACCGTTAAAAAAGGCTTTTCACTGTGTGAGTGAGACATTATTTAAGAATATAAATAGTACTCAGATAACAGTCTATTTATCTTGCAAATGTGATTAAGATGTTGAAAAAAAGTACCTGTTTGTTTTAATTGCAGTTATCTGACATCTTGTTTTTCAGGTTTGGAGCCTTCCATGCATGTTGAGTTCTGGAAATGCCTTAGAGATGGGAATTAAGAGCAAGGGGATGATTTTGTTAGTCATAAGAACGTAGCTGTGCTCATTATCCACCTCCTAATGAAATGGTTTCCCTTCTAGCAGGAGCACCAGAATGCCAGCCTTACCAGGCCAGAGAGGAGAAAACATCCTTGCAGAAAATAATTCATTTGTTCTCAGCTGCTGAAATAACTGAATTATATACCCTAGATGCTCATGAATTGTTCTCAGTCAACAGCGGACTTCAAAAACTTTTACGTGAAAAGCCTTCCAGATATAAATGTTGTTATTTCCTAAAGCTTTCGATTTCACTCCTCAAACATATAAGGAAATGGAGAAGATACTCTGTTTAAAAAAATATTCTTCATCTAATGTGAAAAGGTTGAGTAGTACACATTTACTTGAGTAGCTTTGTGGATTGAAATTGTGTGGTAGATATTTTAAATATGTGAAAAAAAATTCTATAAAACATGCTTTAATAGTTCCACTATTTCGAAAGCAAAAAAAAAAAAGAGCTTTCAAAAATATATCTCCACGATCTTTGTTTAACTTTGGGTATTTGAAAATTTTCTACATCCTGCTGAATGGCCCAACTGATGCAGTCATCCTTAGAGGAGAGCTTGCCTCTGTACAACTGAGATTTCTGGTACCTGAAAATATAATGAGGCTTTAAAATACACATTAAAAAAAAAAAGAAAGAAACAAAAAATGTTTAATTTAATTACTTTGTAAGACATTAGTTTTTCAAATGTATCACTGTATTTTGTACACTAAGTCATTTTTTTTTACATTACATTCTTGTTTTACTGAAGCATGGCAATTTGCCAGCCTTAGCTTCTACTGATAAATTCTGCTATACAAAGCAAAAGTGTTTATATCTGAGGCCACTTCCTTCTGTTATTTTATCATCTTCCTGGTTTTGTCTGTTTTCAATAAATGCCTCTGTATTTTCACATCTTTTATATGCATGTATACACAGATCTTTTCCTCCGTATTAAAACTGACAGTTACAAGTTGGTAAGGACAAAAAGAACAGAATGTTAACTTCAACTTCATTGCACTAATATGCTATACAGATGCTTTTATATTACACTATTAAAAGATCTTAACATATTGATATAAAAAATGTCCCGAATATCGGAGTGGGGTGGGGAGGAAAGGGTTGATATTTCATAAAAAGGTTTTGAAATGGACATAATCTCTGGGTGCAGCTATATTTGAGTACTACAGAACAACACACGTAGGCTAGGTTCTCGCAGTGAAAATGTGTTCTTTTAAAGCATCTCAAATTTAAGCATATTGAAATTTAAAATCTAAAAATAAATTATGGTGGAGACCAAACATCTTTCCTTTATCTGTCTCAAGAGGTCGAATATTTCTGCCTGAAGAGAAAAATCTAGAAAACTCAGCAGTTAGAAGAAGCCACAGAGATCCCTGCACACACAGTGGAACCCAAAGAAACTTGAGGGAAAGGAGAACTGAATTAGAGGTCATCAGGGTAGAAGAATGAGATCGGAGGAAAAAAGTCAAAGTTACATTTTAGCAAACTGGAAAAACCTTTCGGAACTCACAAGAGAGAGAAGCTGTTCCTGATGTCACTGCCCAATTTAGCAGTCTGTCATGAATTCCTCTTTCCCACAAAAAACTGTTACTAAGGATGTAAGCTGCAAATCATCATGTACTAATCTTTTTATGAAGACATTGTTGTTGTTGTTCTGTAGACCTATTGTTCTTTTACAACTATATTAATAGACTAAAAATAACAGGGGCAGTTCTATCAGACTTAAATTACAGTTTTATTTCTTAAGAATGATTATTTTACACTGTGCTGATTGAGATCACAGAAATCCTTTTCTGACCACAGAGGTATAAGGTACCAAATTCATCCTCCATGTAACTCCCCTGAGGTAAATGGAGTTACATAAGGAATTAATTGGACCCGTCTCCTCCATTTCCTTGGAAAAATTCTTTGTTTTAGTGCTTGCCAAGTTTTAACTTTGACTCTCCCTTGCTTAACAGCTTCTTGTACTTAGAGACAGTTTATCTTTCTTTAAGACTATAAAGAGAAATACAGCAGGAGAGAGACAATTAAAGTGAAGATCTGCTTTTCCAACTGAAAGTACACTTCTTATGGTAAGAAAATACCAAAACCTTTTTGTTTGGGTATAGAAGTGCATGGGATTATTCTTAATTATATCAATGAGGATTAGAAAATAATAAAATAGTATGTATAGTCATGAGAGAGAAAGGATTTAAGTGATGTTTTTCTGCCTCAGACCTCATGTGTTTCTTTCCAATTACAGCAGCTGGAATAAACGGGGACCTTTCATGGTTAAAGACAGTAAGAATTTTAAATATTACACATTGTGTTTTAACAAAGAATCACCTTCCCTTTGCACGTGGACTCAACAGGAGCTATGTATTCAAAAATAACCTACAAAAGAAGCTGAAGGCATATTCTCACCGGTATACAACTGCCATTTCATGATACAATTAATTTAGTTTTTGGATGGCAACATGGCACAAAATTCTTTGTACAAATTCAACCCATAAGTACCAAGTTATTAAAAAACCCCACAACCCTTACAAAACAAAGCAAACCCCTCACAAAACAAGGAGTAGAGAGTGGCTTTACTCCTGATGATTTTATTTTAGAGTAAGTATCATCTTCCTGCTGCCATTATAAAGCCAAGATAAAGCTTGGTCTCAACACTGTAACTCATGGCTGGCTAATCTTGACAGGAATGCAATTACATGCTCATATTTGATCTTTATCAATGGATTACCATTAGGTGATCTAGTATGGCGCAGATCAGACATTAACAACCATGTAAGTCTGACTACAGGAAGTCTGAGAAGGGCTGAGCATGAAGGATCAGAAAGTGAAATCAATGGAGGGTCTGTGATTCAGATAAGGTTTGAATGATGCAGTGATATTGTCCCCACTGACAAAATAACTATCCAGCAGCTTGCCTTCCTTCTTTCCACACCATCTGTGTCAAAGTCTACCAATGCTGCGGTTGTGCCAATGGAACAGTTTGTGGGACCAGAGTGTGAACTTAATCAATGGAATATTCTGGATAAAAATCATTATTTGAGATAGAATACTTCAAATGTGGATTGAGTGATCTGATTTACAGCATGGCTTCACAAACGATTGCATGAACAGCTGAGAGGGCACTAAAAGTCAGAATCATTAACTGCCAGTTCCTGCTCCTACCTAAATATACGGCTGCATATTTATTAAACCCAGATTTGTGCACTGCTGACTAGCCAGCAGCAAGATTTGAGCCAGTTCACGTGGAGATATGCAATTGCATTTCAGACGCTCGCTGGTGAATCAACAAGAGCACCTGGTCTAACCCTTCTAACATTGTATGTCACGAGCGAGTCCAGCTTGTCACTTGGCTGCCATACACACTGTGGGACGCCAGCCCTGTCACACTGTGGAGTTCTTTAAGAAGGCTGCTCCAGGCGGGGAGGAGGAAGGAACTGTGGGGGCCTCCCCTGTTATCAGCACTACTACAATAAATCCCTCAACTGCCGCCATCCGCAAGCAGCTAGAGCAGGACTCACGTATGGTTTGCAGCCAGCTACAGTTCCCAGTGTAAGGTCAATTAGGAATTTCAGATTCCCAGGCCTTGGTGAGACTGGAGAGTGGTGTGTGATAATACCTATAACCACCCCCAGCTGGAGTTAGCCAGCAGAGGTGAATTCACAGACTGTAGCTGCTTCTCAGGGTGGGACCAGAGTCTGGCCAAAATCAGTGCATGCTCCTTTCCAGAATTACTTTACATCAAGCTCTTTCATTTTGCTGAGATAGAAGAACCTTCTCAAGCTTCATGCAAAATTCCACTTATGATCTGTTTCAGTCCACGTCTTTTGAATCCAAGTCCTCTTTTTTTTGCTATTTTAGGCACGGCTTTCATGCTAGAAAGCATCCTGCTTCTGTCTAGTACTATGCATAACTAATACAGGTAGAACAAGTTCTAATGCAAAGTGTATTTCAGATCATAAGCATTACAGAGTTGGTGGGCCTCTAAAATTTTTAATGCATTTGATTTTCTTCATTGGGACATTCTGGAGTTCTTTACTCAATGACTCACCACTAGCCTTATCAGTGTCACACAATGGAAATAAGCACTGACTTCCAAAACCAGTAATATTTGATGCTAGGAGTAGATTAAGCTCATTTAGAAGTCTTAAAAAAACCAAACCAAACCAAATCAAAAACAAAAAACCAAAAAATCGCAACAACACAAAAACCACAACCAAAACCACAACCTCAAATACATCAAGAATTAGAATTTGAAATAAGCTGCAAATGAAATTCAGGACGTGATTTAAAAGTTTGGCTGGAGAAAAACCCATGCAAAATTCTTAGAAGAATGGCATCTTTAACTTCGGGGTTTTGGACTGATTTAAGGGAATGAGCTTCCTATCCATTCATAAAAGACGTTGGACTTGCTGAGTTTCAGCTTTGATGTTCCTCAAAGCGATACGAAATACTTGCATATAATTTTTTTTTTACTAAATGAAAGGTACAAGCACTTTCAAAACCATTAAGACAACCAGCAAAGAGGATTTTCTATAAATCTGTTTCTCCAGCTGAGACAAATATATGTGACAGCATAAACATTTTAAGAAACAATACGTGGCTAAAACCCATCTGGCAGATACAGGAAGTCAAAGAGTTTGCCTTCGGGATTTAAGAATACCAGCATATTAAAGTACTGATAAATTAAAAAAACCCAAAAAACAAAAAACAACAAAAACAAAACCAACATGATGATGGACTAATACCTTCCTTCCTGGAAACTATTAGGCAATGCTTCTTAAAATACAAAAACTGTTTTGTCATCTAGATTCGAAACAAAGGTATTTTTTAATACAATGGTTGAGTATTGATGACTGTGACTCTGACTATCAACAAGATTTTGCCTTAGGAAACGTAGTGCTTGCACCATTTTTCTAAAAACATGAGCATCTAAGTGAGCGAGTTGTCAGATCATCCAAATAATTATAGTTTACAAAACATTGCACAATATCAGTATTCTTTAAGATGTATCTGTATTCTTTGAGATATATCTATATTCTTTAAGATATATCTATATTATTTAATAATTTAACTTAAGACTGTACAGATGTTCATGACTTCAAGATTAACTGGTTTTTTTAAGGGTAACTATAAAATCCTTCTTATGAAATCTAACACAAGTCACAATAAACTAGACTTGCAAATTAGCAATGTCTTGACTGAACACATGAAACAGAGATGTCTGCATGCAGGATGGCTCCCTCCTTCAATAAGGTTTCAAGGATTCTTTCTTCCTTCCAGCAGTGAGGTGCATTATTCCATCTCCCTGTGTCTGACACGAGAAATTTCAGAATTGTATTTCTCGTCTTTGAATACAATGTTACTATCTACTTTCCAATTACTATCCACGTGATGAGCATCATCATAGCTCATGCTTTTAATTAGAAATAAAAAGTTTATTAAATCTATCATCATAGAATGGAATTTTACATCAATGAAAACATTTACATTTCTGAAAGAGGAAACTTACCCAAGTAAGATTAAGCTTATACAAGTAAATTGAAGATAAATAACGAAGACATTTTTCAGAATTTCCGTTAAGTAATAAAGAGCAGCAAAAATGGAATCCACTCTTGTTGAGGAAAAGATGTGATAACCAACAGGGCTTTCCTACTCCTGAATTCTTTGATTATTAAAAAAAAGGGAGGAAGGAGGAGTAAAGAGTAATTTTCATTTTCATTCATTACTGCTTGGAATCTGGTTCAAACTGAAATTCATAGAAATGGCAAAATATTTAATGAGCCTTTTAGACCACAAGAATATGATGCAAAAGATTCAGTTGTCTTCACTGACTCTGTGTAGGGAGAAATGTCATAACAGATCGCTTCTAACCCCTTAAAATGAAAAATGACAGGATAAATTACTACTTAGTGGAAACTGCATCAAAACAGATACTAAACTATCCAAAGAGGGAAAAAAAAAAAAAGACAAAGTGTATTACCTGAAAATTCAGCAAATAACCACATTTATCATTAAGGAATCAACCCTGCCAACAGCAGTTTTTGGAGAAAGCCCAATTTTCTCCTAAAAATAATTTCAACAGACCTGCTATTAGCCTATTATTTACATGAATGACAGACTATGAAGTTCTTCCAGCACAGAAGGTTAGACGTGTCCATATAAAACTGGCAAAGCATACTTGTGGTAAAAATAGAGCTAAAACTGCAGAAGGGACTGCAAGAAAGAAAGAAAGAAAAAGAAAAAAAAGATCACGCAATCTTTAGAAAACTGTTGATTGAAACCCTTAATACAGAAAGAAAAATAAAAGCCATATGTATTTCAAAACCAGAAAACAAAGTAGATGTGAGAGAATTATTCATGTGAGTAGAAAACAGTTTATTGGAATGTATCTTAAAATAACTTGTATTTCTACCTAGCATCTTTGTTGATAAGGAACTACCCAGTATTTAGTGACAGTGGCACTGTTACTGTTGAATGACCAAATCTATAAAGTAGTTCTGCTGTAAAGTAGAACTACTATAGTTACAATGTGGAACTATGACTGTAATTCTTTAGTTAATCCAGACCTAGTTAGGCTGATAGTCAGACATGAGACTTCTTTTATATGCAGGAAAATGAGACAACAAGGTAAAAGGTTTGATCTTAAAAGTTTCAATCACACATCCCAGCTAAACATTAAGCAGCTTTATCCAGTAAGCACCTTGTACACAGAACTAACAGTTTATGCCAAGAACACTTGTAGGATCAGGCCCATGCAACAGTTAAGTCTATTTATACACAATATGTATAAAAATTTCAAGTTTTAAGGAATATCTGCCATAATTTCAGAGACATACAGCCTTGAAGAAGACACTATAACTTCAATACTCTTTTGTAAAAGGTATCATTAATTAGTCATCCTACAAAAATGGGACTGGAAAGAACAGATTTTTGTTGAGAGAGTATTGAATGACTTCTATTTCAAAGTTACAACAAAGTAAGCTACATATTCAACAATACAAAATACTGAAAATTTAACTGTTGGCTCAAGTTAATAATGAAGTTATAATAAAGAAACTTTTACTTATCTCACAAGTTTAGAATTGTCTGATTTCACTGTCAAGTTTATATAAAATATCCCAACTGATCACTTATAACTAGGACAGACTTTTTTCATATCTTGCTTGCATCACAAAATAATTTTTATTTTTGCTATTGATTTGGAGAATTTTAAAACCTAGTATTGCTTCCATGAAGTCAACAGGAATTTTGCACTGAATTGATGGGAGGAGGACTGTTCTCCATGGCTCACTCTTCTCTGCTATTAGAATCAGTGCTTGGCCTATCTTTTATTTTGCACTAGAATTTTCCTTATAGCAAAAGTATATTAAGTTATACTGAAATCTATGAAGGAAGGAAAAAAATGATACCGACAAACAAAACCAACAAAATAAAGGAATATATTTCATATAAAGCTGTAAAACAACACAGATGAAATGAAAACAATGTGATCAATTATAAAAGTAGAATTTTTCTCATGAACCAGATTCCCCTCTAGTGTAAATAAATTTTCTCTGTGTGCAAAAATATTAAAAGCTCACTGTCAGTTCATCTGCACTCAGAATTATTTTAAAACCACCTTGTAATTGCACTTTATAGACACACATTTCAAAATCAACCTCTGACTAAGGTAATGCTTCTGTTTCATGTAATCATATCCTTTTTGTACACTAACCTATTAAGCTTACAACACTGTTTAATATGAGATATGAAATACAGAAGAGTATTTTAAAGGTTTGTGGTGTTTATGATTTCTAGATGAGGTAAAACGCTTTATCACCAGAGCAGCTGTCAGAGCCAAATCTCAGCTCCCAGCAAAAAGGGCTTTAACAACCCCCTAATAGCAGCGGCGTCAAGAGGTGAGTGCTCCCGACACGGCTTCCTAGACCGTGCTCTATATATATCTAACCACGATATTTTCCTGTTGGCTGACCCTTTCCTCCCACAGCTTCCTGTCTGAATAGAACTTTGACACCAAACGTTTTAAAATAATAGAGAGGTGGTGCGAAGGAAGGAAGGAAGGAAGGAGGGAAGGAGGGAAGGAAGGGTGATCTGGGCCAGCATACTTCTGCTTACCTTTACAGACTTTGGAGGCTGCTGATATTCAAACTCCTGTGGAATCTCACGGAAGATCTTTACTGAGGACTTAAATCCCACAGACACTTTGACTCCTAGGGCAGTAAACAGGCAAATTCCTTCTGTTACCAACGTAGATAACACACACCAACGCAAACCCCTGCACCGCATACAGGGCACAGTCCCATTTACACGCAGGCTCTTCACGACCCCTGCAGCAGGGGCAGCCCCCAGCACCCCTCCAGCGCCGGAACGGACCCACAAACGAGGAGCAAGCAAGAACCGGGAGAAAACATAAAGAAACTTCATACACCTTAGGCTCCTTTTTGGAGACTTCAACCCACCTCCTTCACGATGCAGCTTCAGGCCAGCTCGGCCCTCGCCTTCCAGTCACCTCCTGCTCTTTCCCCCATTTTTAGACTGCTTCAAAAGCACCAGGGGCTCTGCAGACATTCTCTGGCTACCGCAGACCCCGAGAGACAACCGCCAGTGACACGAAACCCAAGTGACCCGACGGGTCCCCTCAGCCCCTCCCGCCACGGCCCTCGGGCTGCTCCCCGGCGGCTGCCGCCAGGCCACGGCTCCTCCCGCTCCCTGACCGCCGCCCTCGCCCCCTTCCCGCCGTGGCCACCCCCGCCAGCCCTCACAGCCCCTGACAACCCACGGGGATGTCGTTTTAGGGGCCTCAGCGCGGCCAGGCCGCGCCGTGCGAAACCTGCCGCGGGGAGGGGGGGAAACACAGAAAAGCAGAGGCGGCAAGGCGGGAGGGGGGCTCTCTCCTCCCCGCTCACTCCGCCCCAGGGCACGGCCAGGGCGCTGCCGCCCCCTGAGGGGAGGAGGCAGCACGGCGGTGACCGGCGACCCTGTGGCGGCGGGAGTGGCGGCGCTGGGCCGGCCGGGCCTGCCTTCCCCCGTCCGCCCCTTCGCGGGTCACATGAGAGGGGCGGGCGGCTGGGCAGAGGCGGCAGCTGCCGCCTGGGCTGAGGCAGAGCTGGGCGGAGAGGGACGGGGCCGAGGGGCGCGGCGGCGGAGCGCGGCCGCGGTGGAGGACGAGAAGGAGAAGCGGCCGCGAGGCGCCGAGCGAGCGGAGCGAGCCCTGGGCCTCCCTCAGCCGCGGCCGTTGCGGAGCGCCCTGCCTGCGGCCCCAACATGGACGAAGAGGGCGGCGGAGGTGGCGGCGGTGAGTGGCGAGGCTTGGCGGGGGACGCGGCCCCTCACCTGGCGGCCGCGGGCGGGAGGAAGGCGCTCTCGCGGCCGGGGCTCCCGCTCCCGGGACGTGGGGCCGCCGCTCGCCCGCCCGCCTCTGCGGCCGTGACATTTGCTGCCGGCGCGGCCGCTCCGCGCCTCGCCCTTCCCCTCAGCCCGGAGCTGCTGCGTCCCTGTCCTGCCCGGCGGCGCCCCGGGCGCTGAGGGTCCGGCCCGAGCGGAGCGAGCGAGTACCCAGCAGCTCCCGGGAGCGGGGGAGAGCGCTGGCGGGGTTGGCCCTTTCGCCGGCGGCCACAATGGGGGCTCTGTGCCCCGCGGCCGGGCAGGGTCAGGCGGGGGCGGCGAGGCGGGTTCGGGCACAAAGCGGGCGGCGGGGCCGGGCAGGGCAGGCGGCGGGTCCCCGTCCCCCCGCCGCGGTGACAGCCCCGCCGCAGCCCTGCGCTCCCTGCGAGCAGCTGGGGAGAGGAGAAAGAGGAGAAAAAAAAAAGAAAGAAAAAAAAGTACGTGTCTTGCAGTGTACGAGCAGTGAAAAGAATAATTAAGCTCTGTTTGTGTGTGTCATCTTGATGGAGGCTCGGTGATAATCACGGAGTGGTTCATCCAGTCTAAACAAGGTGAACTGTTTCTAAAGGCAGCGGCGGTAACGTTGCCAGATACTACTTTTAGAAAATCCGGACTCGTATCTTGGAGGAGCTTTTATTTTTAATTTTTCTCTTTCGGAGGCCGGCTTGCGCACCGTCCTGCTTTAAGGCACTGCAGACTTGCAACACGCTTCCCTCCTTTAATTTATAATGTGTTTTGTGAGTACGTGTGCGGAGCTGCTGCCTGAAATAACCAGTTCTTGTGTATCATCAGCAGCGATAATGGTGGCTGAGGAGTAGCTGATCCTGCCTTGGGGCAGAGGATTGAATGGGCTGCCCTGGATTCTCTGGGTCTGTGTCTGTGGTGGTGCAGAACGAAGTGATGAGGATATCTCTTAAATGAAATGCAAAACGGACTGTGTCTGAATGCATCGGCTTACTTCTAAATAGGTAAAGTAAGGGCTAAACCTCGTATGATTAATAGTTGCACCGCGCTTGCTAATTCTAAATATAATTACCCAGAACTCGGAAATCAAGTGGGTGTGGTGTTTGTTTTGACAACTTGAAAGGAAAAAGCTATGATGAATCAGAAAAATAATTCTTCAAGCAGTCTTCTGGGAATATGGCCATTTCTCAGCGGGCACTTTTCCTGCTCATTTTGTCAGTGATAGACTTAACTTAAAAAAAAAATCTGAAAAAGGAAAACAAAAGACAAAACAAGGCAGTCCTGAGAAGTTATTATTCAAAACAGTTGAACACTGTAATTGTAAAGAGCAGAAAGCTCATTCAACTCAA
Source organism: Caloenas nicobarica (assembly GCF_036013445.1). Taxonomy (NCBI): domain Eukaryota; kingdom Metazoa; phylum Chordata; class Aves; order Columbiformes; family Columbidae; genus Caloenas; species Caloenas nicobarica. The sequence goes on along the minus strand of NC_088258.1, from coordinate 7,744,280 downwards.
AATATGTTATTTTCACAGTATTATGGACTTGCATCTGTAGTTAAGGGAAATGAACATACTTATTATTGGCACTAACCCTGTGTAATGTAGTTCTTAATCATATGCAAGAAGTAAACCAGAAAGCAGATGTATTGCTAAATCAGTCTTTCATAAGGTGATAAGCATTTCAAAGTTGGATTTTCATTGGAGGAAAAATACCCAGGACCTTGGGAGAAGATGGTCTATATTTAGCTGAAGGCAGGTTCTGTAGGTGAAGTCAGATTTTCACCTAGTATGCAAGTGAAACTATTCTTTTATTTATAACTTCATATCACATTAATAAACATGTTGGGTTTTTTGGGTCAAATTACAGTATAGTTTAAGTTCCTCCTTCCTTGGCTTCCTTGTAAATTGTAGACTACAATCGTAGACTACTGAGACTGGAAATTTTTTTGCGATCAGTGTATTTGACACTTTACAGTGGCTTCTTGTGAGTATCGCAGTTTTTTCTTGAATAGAGATCCAGTCTGGCTTTTTCTTATGGACTGCTGTCAATTTGGAACACGAGCTTTACTTAGGTCATTTCCAGCTAATAAAATGGTATTTTGAATTGAAAGTATTTTTTTTTTCTTTTTAAACAATAACAAGCATGTGGAAAGTGTGGATTTGACAGCCAATTTTAAAATCCCTTAGTGCCGCTGAGTAGTGAGACTTCTGGAGTCTCTCAAGGGAGTCTGACCAGGGCGGTCAAAGTGTTTTGAACCTCTGCAGGACATTTGCAATCCTCAAAAAAAGGACATTATTGAGTGGGAAACTTGTGGAGATAAGCATGTCGCTGTGCACAGGTACTTTAAGAAGTATGCAAAATTGTTTGAGGACTACACAGGATCACCCTAATTAGAGGTGCTTGAACTAGATAAGCATCTAAATATCTAGGACATTAAACCGTGATTCAGAAGGTAAACTGCTTTTCCCAGTTTGGTTCTGCCTGCTGCCCTGCTCTTCGGTTTAATTTGCATCCTGTGTTCAGTTCCCTCACTTGTCAAGTGGGGTCAGTTGTTGTACCGCCTCTAATAAAAACCGTGAATGGAAACAGAGCCGTGTAAAGTTAGGATTTATTATTTTAGAAGCACTTCATGGAAGAGAAATGTTAATTAAGGTAATTGTTCTTAGTGCTGCTTTCTCTTTTGTATGTGTAGCCCTAAATAGGGGCATGCGTTTCTGTTATACAATCCACTTACGCACAAGCCTCCCATTGATTTCAGCAGAGGCTCTGTGCATGGATTATTGATGCGATATGATCCGAGTCAGTTGGTGTTTGTCTCAACCTTCTTTTGTGTTCTGATTAAAATATCTCTCTGGTTCACTTAATCCAGGAAATTTCTCCTCCTCCCTCTCCTCATTTGGTCTAAAACGGATCTTTTGTGGTTTGACTGAGGCTTTTCTTGTGTGGTTGCTGTTGCGGGGCAGTGGTACCAGTGAATGGGCCCCTCACTTTGAACAGGGCCATTGGCAGCAGGTGCTATGATTGCGTATCACAAAACAGTAAGCGATCTTCTGCATAGCGTCAAAATATGTAAATGGTGTGGGGCACGTTGTGCTGGATGTGCGGAATAGTACTTTGGTTTTCTGTATTTGGGTCTAGTCATGCAGCAGCTTCGTAGTCCCCCAAATTCAACTCCATGCCGTTCCTCTTGGAAAAGACTGAGACATCAAGTGCTTATCAACTTTTGTGTGTATGTTCTAAGCTATCTTTATGAAGGGCTCTAAACAGACATACCAAAAAGTTAAAATCCTGCTTCTACTTGACAAATAGACAAAATTATAGCACTAATTATATCAGTGAGGTTTCCCTACTGTTCCCCAGACTCTGTGCTTTGTTTCTGAATTTTGAAGCTTTTTTGGAGGGTGAGAAAGCAATACAGTTGCCAAGCTCTGTTAGTAGTTGGCTGTGCTTGCCAGCAATGGTGCCAGGTAACACGTTGACTCTATTATGTAGACAGCCGTTCACAGGGAACTAGACCGAGAGACCAGATCGTCTCGCAGAGGACTCAGAAGAATGGATTTGCTGCCACACCAGGTTTAGCAAGATGACTTCTTCTGCAGGGCAAAGCAGTTATCCATTTATAGGTAAAAGCTGTTAAATGTAACAAAACCCACAGATTTTTCGTAGAAAAAGTGTTTTAAAATTGATTAAATATATATATTTATATGAGAAGCCTGATCTTTTCTGTTCTTTTCTCATGGTACTATCTTTCAAAGGTAGACGTTAAAGATATAATAGAAGAGTCTATGTGGTCTCCTTGTGGTTATAGACATTTGTTCTGCATTTAAGACTGATGTCCCATGTTTTGTTTAAAATAAAAAAACCTCATAAAATAATAAATATACACAGAATAACATTAAATATGTTTCATTCCCTGCTCATCAAAGTGGATAACTTGTACCAGTAGTTTTAAAAAGTTGTCCCAGAAGTTGTTTAGAGGACGGCTTGTAGTTTTAAATAGCACTCTAGGGGAGTGCCAAGAGTATAAAGAGGCACCTGAGTGTTAGACTGACCTCCCAGACTGATTCTAGGGAGAGAAAAATAGATGCAGAGACAGAACATCAAAAACTATGTTACATAAATATGACTTTTATCAGCCAGCAGAGCTTCTGGCTAAGTCTCTTTTTACTAAATAAATATTTCTTCATGCTAAACTAATCTCACATTTGTACAGATTACCTGTCAGCTCAGTAGTACCTTAATATTTAGCCTCAAACACATTTAATCTGTTATCACTCTAATGAAAAATACCACGGTAAAATATTGCTAATTATGTTGTAATTATGAACTTATTTCTGGTGGTATCAGAAGATGGGCTTGTTAACTGCAGTAACACTTTAAGTTTTTTCTTAGCCTAATGTTCAATATTTTTAGCTATGACTTGGAAGAAAACATTACATTTTTGCCAACAAAATTTCCAGAGGTTGTCGATTGCCAGGCTTGACGTATAGTTATATGACGGTATCGGGTGCCTTGTGCTCAGCACTGTAAGCATGCCGTGGATTTAGTGGAACAGGATGCCTTTAGCGTGGTGTCTGTGTGCACTGTTACACCCAGGACAGAAAGCTGGGGGGTTTACCTACAGAACAGAGTGTGTTTTGCTCAACAACATCTGGGGATTGTAGTAACAGCACCGTGAAAGTGGGTGTCCTGTCTGCTACTGTGACTGAATGGATATTGCATTCTTTTAACATCACTGGAGTTTTAAGAGCTTTTGCCAGTTGAGGGGCTGCAGATTTTGAGGCAACACACTGTTTTCCAAGATAAAATCTGCAGTTCACATTGCATTTCTCAATCTCATAGTATTTATTGCCTTCCCTTCTTTCTTTGTAGGATTTTGATAACTTTTTCAAGTGAAAATGAACATGTTTTTGCTTTCCTGCAGTTTCTTCTGCTTGCCATCTTTTGTCCTATAAGTCTCTTCTTTCCTAGTACAACAGAAAGGTTTCAAAAGCTTTAAAATGTTTCAGATATACTGTAGCTCCATTTTATCTGCTGCTATCTTTTGCTTGTTTCCTTTCCCTCCCAATGCAAACATGCTTTAGGCTCTTCCTTTTTACGCCCCATCTTCAGCCTCATTTACTTTTTGAACTGCTGCCCCATCTCCTTTTCATGTTGAAAGTCATTGGATGACCTGTTTGCAGTCAGTGTCTGAAGTTTCTCCTCCAGGTTCATCCTGGGTCCTTCCCCGGCTTGTCCTGACCCCTTGTACTCGGTACATTCCCTTCCTCCTCTTGGTCCTGCCAGCTGCCTCTAGTACTGTTTACTATACTTTCCTTTTTGAAATCTTGCTGGTTTTTGGCCTCTTTGACTGTTCTTTCCTCATTCCGCTCCTATCTTGTTAATCGCTTTTTCATTTGGAAGATGATCTTTGTGCTTCCAACTTTTTGTGAAGATTTGCAGGACCCTGTGCTTGGTTTAATGTGCTTTTCCTCTCTACGTCTTGTTTCTGGATAATGAAATTTGCAAATGAAAATTGGACTATCATATTTAAACTGATGACTCACAGCATATACTGTGTGCTCTGGATCCAGTACCATCTGTCCTAGCTAAAATGTTGGCTTGTTTGACATCTTAAGATTGCGTAATTGCTGTCTTAATGAGTTTAAAACACAGCTCTTAATGTGTTTTTCCACCCTCTGCCTTTTCTTGATATCTATGGATACACGCTGACATTCCAAGTCATTATTGACAAGTAAATGGTTCGATGTTATAATTTATTATTTCTTAAAAAGTGGTCTATAGAAAAGTTGTAACAAAAATGGCAGTAAAAGGGCAATGCAAAAGTAGTGAGACACTTTTGCAATCTTAAAGTTGTAAAATAAGTTATGTTCTCCTCTGCAATGTTAATTTTCCTGTTTGAATGCACGAACAGGTTTAATCTGGTTATGGGATCACGTGGCATTTTCTGTAGACTTCTGCATGGGATTAGCTGGCATGTAGGATAGTGTTTTGTGATGATTGAATGAATCTGTAGTATTTTTTTCCTCCTCTTTTTTTTTTTTTTTTTAAACTAGAGTGATAGTTAATGATGTCTGCTTCACTTTGTCTCCCTGTAGTTTATGAGTACTTAAGCACATACGGAAGGATTACACTTATTTTAGTGAAGAGTTTAGATACATTGACCATGTGCTTCATTCACAGAGGATAAAAATAAGTACTCAGCAGCAGGTTTATTAGAAAAACCTGTCAGTCTCTAGAACTATAAGGCAGGAATCCCATGGAAGTGAAGAACACATGGTATTTTACTTTTAAGATTTACAGAAGCAAAGGAAAAATTGTGTGAACAGCCATAATGGCATTTCTGACTTCTTCACTGTGCATTCTTTTAAAGCAATATATTGCATAGGAAAGGTATGTGACTTAGGTAGTAAAAATGTATTTAATTATGCCATTTGTATAACTTTAACATCTAGCAAATTGTTTTTAATTGCATATGACTTCCTTCTTTTAATTCCAACAATTTCATGGGAAAACTTAGTATTGCAAATTTTTTGGACAGCAGTGTTTCCTCTTAGTGGGTTAGACACACAAAATCCACTAGAAAACCATGTGTTTTGTGGTCCTCAGAGATTTGCCTGAAGAAGGAAATGGCTTGACCTATGTGGTTGCTATGAAGTAAAAACATTCTTGTTCCTTTTTTTTTTTTTTGGTGAACATCTGTGTCACATTTATTTCATTACTTTTTGAGGTTCTTTAAACCCATTATTTGGTAATATAAGGTATTATTTAAGGAAAATAATGACATGCACAGCTACTTCCACAATTTCGTTCAAGTTTCGATATCTGCGTATTCATAGGTGTAAGTGGGTAGGTCTTCCACTAGAAGTTGACATGTTGAAAGGCAAACAGAAACATTATCCAGTGTTTCCTAGGTAGAAAGTATTTGACAAATTCCATAGTATCTCCTGGAGTTAACAGGAAATGTTTCACGCTGGAAGCTTGTGAAATCTAAATCAGAATCTCATCTAGGATATGGAGTTCTGAAGATCTTTGATCTATTTTTTTCAGCAGGTTCTTCTTCTTGGCATAGTTTTACTAATTAGCCTCATTTTCAGATGTTCTGTTTGTTACAAAAAGAAATAGTTACCTTATGCCAGGTGTATGGAAGAACTGTGAAAGTGATACTGTAATTTAGCAACCTGATGGAAATTGTACCAACAAGGATAGATTTTACTGCAAGACTATTAAGTAATATTTTTTTTTCTGAATTCCATAAGAAAATTCCTTAAGAAGAATCGAAGATCAGTTCATTTCTGAAAGTTGAATCTGATTCAGGTCTGGCTTTCGCTGTCATGTCCAAGGGCTGAGCTGGGTTTTGAGGAGCTGCTGCTGTTCTTTGCAGAGGTGGGTCCTTAATACAAAAGGAGAAACTGTTGTTGATTTTTAGATGAAATATCTTGAGTTTCTTAACAAAACAAAGACGCTGTGTGAAAATGATGGAATGCGAGTCTGCTGTGTCTCAGGGTGTGGAAGAAGCTGAACAATAACTGTGGGAAGTAATTTTAGTGGCTCTTCTACCCAGCTACGAGTTCCCATACAGCTTGTAGGACTATTTGCTCCTCAGTCAAATGAGATTGAAATTGAGCGCTGTGCTAGACGTGCTTTTGGAGAATAGTTAAAGGGTAGGAAAAGAAATGTGTCCAGTCTCTCTTGTGCTCAGTCTCTTTCTCACATACAAAAAAAGGCTGAAAAAATTGATGTGCAAGTAGGGGATCTGCCTCTTAGTGTTTTCTCAAAGAGGAACTGTGGGATGTAATCATCTAATGAGTCATCACTACGTTTCTATACAACCACCTCATTAATAGTTACTGTAACTTCTAGCATGGAGATGTGTGTGGTTTTGTTGTGTGTGTTTTTGGTTTTTTTTTGTTTTTTTAAAACTATCTGATTCAAATGCAAAATACCATTCAGGTTGTTTTTTTGTTTAATGCCAAGTATTCAAGAGTCTTTCTTTGCTCTTACATTTTTGCTTTAATGTACTGTAGATATCATGTTCCTTAATAAGACCCTTGTTTAGCTCATAAGCTGTGTTGACTGTAGGGTCAGATTCTGACATAATCAGATCCTGTTGCCTTAATACTTAAGAGAGGGAGAATTGTCAAAAGGGACATTCGTAATTGCATTGCATGTTATAAAATAAAGAATTATTGTTGCTTGAAGCAGTATTTCTTATATTCAGTAGTCAGATTCCAAATAAGGTGATTTTTTTTTTTTTTCTTTCTTTCTTTCTTGCTCATGTAAGTTTGGACTAATGAACTTCCTGCCTGGTCGGTTGAGCACACGGAGGAGGAATTTTCCCACCAGGCTGTGTACTCTGTCTGAGTACAACTCTGACCACTTGCAAATGCAATTTTTGAATTTGTTAAACTGCTGCATGGCTTTGTTTCAGTGTCTCATAACTGGGCAGCCAGGAGATATGGAGGAAAGTTTTCCAAGGAAGTTGAGGTTAAGCCAAGTGGCTGTAGAAAGAGATGGTGGCTCTGTTATGGAGCAGCTCTGTTCATTGGGAAGAACCTTGCAAGTTGAATGCATTCTCTGACGGTGAGACTCCCAACGTGTGCAGGGCAGGGGCTTGGTCTTGCGTGGGACAATTCTGAGTCCTTCTGGAGAAGACAAATGGACCTGACCCCTTCCTTGTAGGTAGAAAGTGCTCAGCTGTTCCCGACTGCCCACACAGGAGCTGCTGTGTACAAACCGTGCAGGGTGATGGTCCATTACAGCAGATCTGTGGACTTTATTGCGTGGGGTAGGTGAATTTGTGTCTATGTACTGTTTTGTGGTTCTCTTTTTTTTTTTTTTAACTTTTTTTTTTTAGTTTGTAAAAAAAATTCTTATTTTCTCTTCCTTTTTCTTTTAACTGAAAGTGTTCTGCTTGACACCTTTGCAAAACATTTAATGTTTTAAGAGCATACCTTCAAGAGGCTCCATCAGGCTGAAGTAATCCTTGGTTTAGTCTTGCATTTTGGAACCCCAGTGTATACTAATTGAGGGAAAACTCATTTTGCATGTGGTATCTGTTGCGTAAATACCTAAATGAGTAGTCCATGTTATGGAAGTATATGTTTATAGTCTCAAAGTAACTTTTAAAAAGATTTTTATGGACTTTATTATTGTTTAACTTTCTCTTCTGCAGGTCAATTTTAACCTACTGTACCGACCTTTATTAAAATTATCATATCATGTACTTGCAACATTTTTAGGCAGCATCCAACATTCATCTGGGGACAAGGAGAATATCTGTGCTTGTTTTCCTACCATCTCTTATCATTTGTGCTGCTATTCCTGAATTGTGGTTTGTATAGAAACTGTTTCCTAACTGGAAGTTGAAACTTGTAGCTGAGGTGAGTCAGAGGCAAAGTTTAGAGGAATGGCTGTAGTGTCGTTTGCAGTCACAGAAGGGAGAGATTGAAAGGTTTCAGGTATGTGACTAGTTTGTGCTTCACGTAGGTGTTGCTGATTAATTCCATAATCTGGGAATCTCAGACTGGGTCTTAAGCCAATCTTCTATGTATTACGTGAGGTCGACCTTTCTAGGCAGCTTGTGGCATTTCAGTTTGCTGTAGGTGTTTTAGTAAGGGCAGATAAACAGAGCACATGGAGTTGATTTTTTGGGGTTTTTTTTTTTGGCTATAGGAAGTGGATTTTTGTGCATTAAATGTAGCAACTTTCTTTTTTTAAATATCTGAGAGGAAGCTTTCCTACCCCCTGTGTTGGTGTTGCGTGGGGTTTTTTTAATAAAAATACATGTAGCTCTCTTTGCTCTCTTTTTGTGCAATATAACTTGGAAAGACTGCAGTGTTTAGTCTTGGTCTTGTACCAATAAATGACATAGTATCACATCAATGTTTTAAAAGATTAGGTGATATTTTGTAAGAGCAAACATAAAAAGAAGACTAGTTTAAGTCTTTCAGCTGTGAATTCACTGATATGCAAAATAAAGAGAATATATATTGTTATTGTTCTGATTTTGCTGAAAACTTATTTTCCTTATGTGTATGTCTTCTACCCGTGTTGTAAACCTGAACAAGTAACGTGTTATGAAGGGGAAAGGTTGAGTGAAATTGGTAATCCAAATTAAATACAAATAATACTCTAAAGTTTATGGAGCCTGTGGGTGGGTGGACTTGGCAGACAGATCCATTGTGGTATGTTAGACTTGAAAGGCCATATGGAGATGATTATTTTCTGGCATTTTGTAGTAAAGATTTTTGAAGAAGCTTTTTTTTTTTTTTTTTTAAGGAGTGAAAAATAGGAAGAATAGCTTCAGTTTGCATTGAGTAGTAAAATAGTCTGTTGTAGTAGCATATGGAAAAACAATTTATTCAAAGGTAAGCTGCAAAAAGTAGTTCTCCTACTGTTTTCCTATTGGCTTTCTTGTTTTCTGAAAGCAGCCAAAGATCCTGTGCAGCTGGGACTAATACAGGATCCAGCTGTAACTTTTTTTATTGTTGTTCAGATGTCCGGTGACGGTCAAATCTAAGTTATTGTGTGGAAATTCAGTAAAGGAAAAGGGTAGGGTGGGAAAAAAGTGACTCTCTATAAAAATATTCCAGTAAAAGCAACAGGAACTAGGAGTATCCATTTCAGAACTCTGCCACAAATCCCATCCTGAAATACTTAAACGCCTTCAGATTTTTCTGTAGACTTTAAGTAATCTAGGAGTTCTTGCTTTATTTTTTAAGCAGAAATGAAGTTAGCTGATTGGGATGGAAAGGTGGCTGTTCTTTTGCATTACTTATGGAAGAAGATGTCAGTTTCTCATTCATGGTACAAGGTTTTAGTTAAAACAAAATTCTTTACTCTTTAAAGTATTGGTTCAGTATGGAATGCTGCAACATGGAGTATATCAAACAGTTTTGATTTTACTAATTTCACTTATGCTGTGTTTCACTAGCCTTTGTTTTATAGAACTGAAGTATATAAGGAGGGGAAAAGCCTAATATTTTTCTGTAGAGTTTGATTTACCTTTGGTATATTGGGTGCTTCCAACTCTAGATTATGCCTTGGATTGAGATTAAACAAAATAAGTGAGTAATGCAGCAGGTATGGAATGGTGAGACTACTTGAGGATGATCAAAATAATGCATCTCTTTTTCTTTTAAAACAGTTTGGTTTTGGTTTGTGTTTTTTTTTTTTTCCTTCTTAAAAAGGTCATATTTCTCAATTTCTTTATAATTGTAGCCAGTCATTCTGTTTCTTCGTTACTTGAGACCAGTGATGACAGTTTAGAGATGCACTGTCCTTTAGATATCTCCTTCCTTTCTAAATCTTCCTTCCAAACTCAATTTACAGATAGAGTCCATCGAATGGCTATATGAATTTCAGAATTGTTTTACTATTACTCTGAGTCTTTAATTTTGAATGTTGTAATCAATTTGTAATTATTGTAGTTTAATAAATTTATTAACAATCGTGTACAAATTATAAGCCCTAATCGGCCGGAAGAGCTAGCTTTTGAAATACTGTAAGTTATTTCCATTGCTAGTGACAGTGAAAGGAATTTTGAAACATAACTACTGTCTCGAGCATAATCCTGGACAGTACGAGTGCATTCCTTTCCATGTGCCTTAATTGGTTGTTGATACTAATTCTTTTATTGGAGGAGTGGAGGGGGGAGAAGCAAAAAAGGAGAAGCGTTTGTGGTCAGTGTGTTACTGCCGGGCAGCCTGGCATTTTGCCCCTCAGTGCTAGAACAAAACAGCAACAACAATTTATTTTCCTTCCTGAGCTTGTAGGAGCTGATCTGTGACTTCAAAGTGGAAACGAAAAGCTGACAAACCAGTGTGCTTTGAAAGCAAAACACTCCTAACACAAAACAATTGCAACAAAAAAATATCTAGGATGTCCATACAGCAATGTAAGACGTGATAGTTTTTGGAGTTTTTGGATGTGGTCACTGGTGCCACAGGTTTGCTTTAGGATGCCTTGGCTGCATTTGTGATATGAGGAAAATTCAGAAAATATTTATGGCTTGAGAATAAAACCTGCCAGCTGAATTGTAGTAGTTTGATAATGTCTTGCATCTTTGAGAGAGTGAACACTTCATTTCAACTGTTACTGTGTTGGATTTTTCTCTGGAGCTCATATGGATGTAAGAGGTGATTCTTTTAATGTGACGGGAGAACATCAAAAGGTCTTTCTCACATATGAGAAATAATAGTATGACAGTTCTAGTGAAGTTTTGGCTTTTTGCTCCCTCATTTTACATTTTGAAGAAAGAGTTTCCTGCCGAACAAACACATGTTAGCCTGATAGCATTTTCCTGTATTTGAATTGTGAACAGTCAAATGACTCAAAAAAATGTATGTTATAGTAGATACGGGGTTTTAACATAGTATATGTGCATACAATAAATCTATTCAACTAATCAGTCTGCTTCCTTTCCTTCCCACCCCCTTGCAGCTGGAAGTTCATCAGCTTCTGCTATATCTGGCTTCCTCTGGAGACTTTCTGGAATAGAGTTAACAGTGGTGGCAGGCATTTGTGAACAGTGTCCTGATTATATTCTGTGGGTCTGTATAAGTTGTCATTTTCCATTGCTACTAATTCTTATGGAAACTATGTGATCTATTTAGTATGAGCACATAATGTGTGCCATGCAAAGCTGCATGGTGCAGTATTTAGTGAAAACATGTACATCATCATTAAATCAGTGGAAAATATTTTTATATTTCATTAGCAACTGATCTGGTGTTTAAAATGGAAAATTAATGGTAAGATTTTATTTTCATAAGTTCTTAGCTAGGATAATGTAAGATAGCTAGACTTCAATTGACAATTAATTATGCTTTGAGGTTCTTTGGTGTATGGTAAGATGTTTTTTTAAGGTACAACTGTGGAAGAATTCAGGAAAAAGAAAAAATTAGATGCTTCCATTTGTCTTAGCAGTTGTAAACCTTCATGATGAAATACTTGCAGTCAGATCTAATGGAATCTAATAGCCTGATGTAAAACTTGTGTAGCAGTTGATTTTTGGTGTCCTTTTTTCTTTAAAGGATCAAAACAAAGTATTTCAGAACTAGCTTCTAGACATTCAGTGATACTGGCTAAACATCTGCCGTTTCAGTTGGGTGTAGGACTCGGGTGTTCTGCTCGAGCTTCAAATACTTCAACAAAGGTCCAATTTATTATGATATTGATGAAATGGTAGGACAGGTGCTGTATTGAAGAATCTTTTAGAACTAGTTTTTGTATGATTTTGAAGTGGACTGTAGGCTTCTGCCTGTCTAGATGTATGCTGTCAGGATTAGATGATTGTTGGTGACAAAATCTATGCATATTAGTGCCACCACTTCTAATACCAACCACTTTTCTCAGTGGTCAAGAAATACTTCAAACAATGTGGAGTTTATCTGTGAATGGTATTCTCCAGGTGTTTTGTACTCACTGCTGTATTGTCTGTGTTTATGAGTTACAGAAGAATCTCTGCATTAATAACTGCATTAACAAGTTTTCTTCCTTCTTGTTGTGTGAACTGTGTCAGCAGAGTTGCAGACACTGTTGCTTCAAACTGCTTAACAGAAGTTACAGCTTGATATTTCTGGTTGCCCTAAGGCAAATGTAGGATAGTTGCAGGTATGTTAAGGTGAGTCAGATTTTTTTTCAGCCTTATACAAAGTTTGTCTTTGTATAATGAAAGTTTGTGCCATGTAGAGCACTGCTCTGAAGAAGAGACTAACTCACTCTTTGGAAATGTGCTTAGCAGAAGGTACATATAACCATGTTGTCTATGGTATCTGCAGGTAAAAAAATAATGATCTGCACTAAGTTTTACTCATTTAGGAAGTGATATCTTTTATTGTTACCTTTGGTGTCATGTTGAGGGTAGCAGAACTAAAGCATTTGGTCCCACTCAATTGTTTCCCAGTCAACAAAAATGTTTCCTATTTGAGCATGGCAGGATGAAGTGGAAATCTGAGAAAGAATGTTTATTAATAGGAGCAGCAGGAGCTGGTGGATTTAAAGAGAGGTTGAGGGTTGAATGCCAGATAGTTGCTTGAAGTTTTAAAATCTCTGTTCATTTTCAGGAAAAATGCTGAATTTTATATGCTCTAAGTCAGAGACTTTGAGAGTAATAAAACTAAATTGCTTAGATCTTTGAAGTTGTAAGGATATGATTTTTTTTTTCTTGGTAAGTACTTAACTGAGAAAAAAATGATTAAATTATTTGAAAATGAAGTACAAAAGATTATGTGTTCAGATTATTTTTCAGTGATCTCTGGAAGGAATGCAGTAATTTTGCCAATACAGGCAGAAAAAACAGCTTAGGGCAATGTAATATTTTAGCAGATCTGGCTGAAACTGTTAGGGAAACTTTAAATAGGAAGAATGTATTTATTCAAATGAGTGTTTGATCAGAATGCCAGAAGGTCTGTTTGGAGTATGAAAAGTCTTTCTTTTTGTAACATAGAACTTATGTCTGTACTTAAAAAGATTCAAGCATATGTCGAATGTGCTCTCTTTTGGAAGTATGGTGAGCCAGATCTGGTATGAGCTGCCGATGGTCTTTTGCCAAGCAAAGAATGGGAGACCAGGGGTTTGACCTTACGGGAGCTGGATCCATCCAGCAAACCTCTTATCAGTGGAGCAGATAAAAAGCTCTTTTATATCTGGATTAGTGACCTGTCAAGCTAATTGTTTCATGGTGTGATGACAACCAACAACTCACAAAAGCTAAATATACTGTTTTCTGAGGAATCTGAAAAGACTTTAAAGTCTTAAACTAAGCCTTACTATTCCTTCACTAACAAATGTATAAATAAATTTGTGACCTCTCTTGTTGCCCTCTCAGCTACAGGGCACGTGGCCAATGGGCCTGTTGATGTAATAGCAAGAAGCTGGAGCAATTCAAGCCTGAGATGGCCAAGGAGCGAAATACTGTGTTACCTATAGTGTGTGTCTCTCCAAGAGCTGCAGCTCAGTGGTTTCCATAGCAGGTACTGGGGTTACTTTTTTGGCAGAGACTGCAGAGACTTCAAAAGCTTACTCAGTATCGGGCATCACATTGCGCACAACCTTGTGCATCCTGGAATTCATTGTGTTCTGAGGGAAGGTAAATGCTACTTGAGCAGTTGTTTGCTAGGTGAGCAGTCCTGTATGGCACTCTAGCTGCATCTTGGGACATTTCTTTGGAGAATGAAGATTTCTTTCAAATCCAGCAGTTGTACCACCTCTTTCAGTGTGCAACTGATCTTGGAAAATGAATAAATAGAAAGCTTGTGCAATAAATACTGCTTCTGAAATCTAATTCCAGAGCTGTGTCAGGCAGAGATGGGGGAAGGGCAAAGATGAACTTTGCCTTGCTTTTTCTGAAAATTGGATTTGTGTGCTTTAGAAACAGCCAGCAATCCTAAGTAACTGGCTAATGCTCTCCACTAATGAGTGAAGTGCAGCAAGCAGCTCCCTTGTTGCCAAGAGTAGATGTTACTGGAAATTTGTGACAGAAAGACTGTCTGAGCCTCAGTGTTGTGCTGGGAACACGGTAGGTCTGGTGAGCTGTGCCTGAATCTCGAGCAGGATTCGAGGGTGTTGCTGGCGGGTGGCTGCAGGGGCTGGGCTGCAGGACCCCCCCGCAGCTGCTCAGTGACATTCCTGTCAATTTTCCATGCTGCTGCTCAAAATGGATCTGACAGGAATGTCTGCTACTACTCTGGTGTGTTTACTTTTTGAGTCTTTTTTCCAGGGTCTATCCGAGGAAAAAATGTAGGTGCACGCCAGCCAACCATTTCCTCATCCCAGTAACTGGGGGTGCTGTGGGAAACACGGCTGTTTTGTAAGGGCAAAGCTGAAACACATTGGTATAATTTTGTTTTTTTTTCCTTCTCATAACATTTCAAAAGAGGAAGGGAACAGCGTGTTCTTGTTTGCTTCTTCCTCGCCCAAGAGATGATGAAATGGTCTCAGCTTTCAGAAAGAGTTGTCTTGTCCTTGGTCTGAGATGCTTGAATCTGGAGATGAAAGCTCTCTAGATTGGCAGCAGGACATCTGTGGTAAGTCCAGTTGTTCCCAGGGATTACTGGGAGTTGTGTGCCAGCGGGAGATGGGGTATCCTCCTTACCTTTTCATCCACATGTACTCCTTGGGACTGCTGGGAGAGAGAGAGTCCTGTCCTGGTTGACAAGGAAAAGGACTTGACAGAGGGGGGTTTGTTCTCCTGTCAGGAGTTTAAACTCAGCCTCACACTCTGCGGAGTTGCTGGGAATCATCTCAAACCCTCTGAAGTGAACACAGAGCCAAGTCCTGCTCAGTGGCAGCAGCAGTTCAAGCAATCTGGCTTCCCAGCCTGTGTGGGCTTCCACTTGTCCGTCCTGTTTTCCATCAGCAGTCTCGGCCGGTCGCTCTCCCATGCGGTCAGCTGGAGGTACATCCAGGACCAGAGGAGAGCGACTTGGACGGTGATTGATGGACTGGATGTAGTTCAGCACTAACCATTTCCTATTTTACCCGAAAAGGGAATGTAGTATAATTCACAAAGGTGGCTATTCTTTGCCAATTTTCTGATCTGGATTTGAACTAGATAATGTCTTCATATTATATACCATCAAGCTAGTTTGCTGAAGACTTAGTGGAAATCTGTTAAAGCTTGCTTACCTGAAGTTTGCCATCTTGCCATTGTTTAAAGCGGAAGCGTTTTTTAATTACCGTCGGCACTGCCTGTATGTGTGGCTCAATCAGAAGTGAACTGCACTGTTGTAGAAATTGGTCATGGGACCATCCAGTCCCATTCTTTGTGTAATTCTGTGTAGTAATACACGGCACTTTGGGCAAAATCATAAATGCCCCAAGTTAAAAAGTACATGCTGCTTCTGTTCTGCAGCTTAAAAGATCTTGCTCATGGAAAGCATTTATACTTTTTAATTTCAGAATTTTCTCTTCCTGCTGCAGGCAAACAAAATCCACTGCTCTTTTGCTTCCCTTTCTTTTGCACTGGAATGAATGAAGAGTTTCAGTTAAATACGTGATATCTTTAATGTGTCACTTAGCTATGCTGTACATACTTGGCATGGTGAGCTGTTCCATCCACCTCCTAGATAACACGGAGGGGAACCCTAATTTCCCTCCCAAGACTCCCACTTAGAAAGTGGCTGCTGTTCTGCATCGCAAGTGGATTTGTTATTTGCTATCAGCTGTTACCTGTGATCTCTCCTGGTGTTATTGCTGGATCATTCTCTCACTCTGGGGTGCTAAAATTTCTTGTGGCCTTGATCTTGCTATGAAAGTGAACAAAAGAAATTAATAATCTTCAGACTTTGTAAAGACTAAATTTCGTATTAATGCTTACTGTAATGTAATATACTGTAAGCAAAGGTTTCCCAATGCAAACATTGGAGAAAATTTGATTTCAGCTGTTAGCACTAAGGAACCTACCTATTTGTTTCTCCAGTTTTGCACGTATGAGTCATCCATAGGGAGAAAATCACTACTGAATTCTAGAATTATTTATCTGCGAGACTCTACCTTGCACCATAGATATTGGGGGGTGAGGGGGCAGGGAATTAATTTGATTCTCTTTGACAATGTTTTGTTGATCTGATCCAGTGTAAAGAAAAGGCTTGAGGTCTGTTATTTTTAGAAGGGTAATATCTGTATTTATACTGGTGGTGTTACTACACAAAGCTGATTCTGATCACTCCTCCCTATTATTTGATGTGGGGAAAGAAAGCAGATGCAGTCATTTTATTAAAAAGCTGAGAAAGCTGAAAGCCAAGTAAAAAAAAGTAAGGCAATATAAATGCACCGCTGTTCCTAAACCAGCAAGACAATGCAAGACTCTGCATTTTTACTTATGGTGCTTGGCACTGCGAAGTGTTACGTTTGTCCCCAGTTACTTCAATGTTACTGTTTTCCCTGTTGAAAGAGGACTGTAATGCTGAGATGATAGTATGAGTGACAGGGTATGGCTATAACGCTGTAATCAGAATGGTGATTCACCAGATTCTTTAAACAGTGACTGGTAGCTGTCGCTAATGAAGGCCCCTGTTATCTTGGATAGTATTTCCTGTGTCTGTGCTAATTTGTTCATCGCCCTTCCCAAAACACATACCACTGCAGTGTGGCCAACATCTCTCTTTCTAATTTCTGCTTTAGCATAATTTTTTTCCACACTTCTTAAATATGCATGGCCATGCATATTTTAACACTTTGTTGTTAATGCAAGTATTAATATATTTGGTTAAGAGACTTAGAACGTTAAGTTAAACTCAGCTTTCTTTTCATATTCAGTAATTTGTATTTACATGTTTTAAAAATACAAGTTGGCCTAGAAGCATCTTCTGATCTTGAAGCAAGAGCAGAGAGACTTCAAAAGAAAAATGCTTCTAAAAGGAAATCCACACTCATCTATTTTTAATATCAGGTTGAACTACTTTTGGGATTTAGAGAACACAGCCCGTAAGGGTGGGGGTTTGGGGTTGGGCTGAGCTGGTTTTTGGGCTGGTCAATGTCAAGGGGGTTGCTGTCCCCCGGACCTCCCTGCTGGCCAGGCTTTCTGCTCCTCCTGTGCCGTTGGCTTGGGCAATTCAGTGGTCCCTCAGTGAAACCGTTTGCTCTGCTAAACTGGCAAAAAAACCCCCAGAAAAAACAGGATCCAGGCAGGATAGTCTGTCCAGGAGCAGCATGTCACAAAGCGATGCAGGGATGTAGGGGAGCTGGTGCTGTCTCACTGCCTGCGAAATCTTGGTCAGAGCTGGTCCCCGTCTGGTTTTTCCTTCTTTCTCCTCAAGTGATGCTCTTTTACTTTGTTGTTTCAAAACACCTGTTTTCCTAATGGAAATATATAAAAACGATGAAATAAGATACATTATTGAATAGAAGATGTAAAGGAGGTAAATATAATGTAATTGTGGCCTTCAGTACTGCCTGTTCATAAAAATAACAGAGCATGGACAGTAAAAAAGACATACCCATCAACTTAAACACACACTGCTTTCAGGTGGCAAATATCTGTGTCAATGGCCTAATTAGGAACTAAAAAGCAAGGTAGGTGTCTCTCCACTTCTTCCTATGGGTATGACTGTAAAGCAAGATCAAGATCTGAACGCTATGGTAAAGTACCTATTTGTGCTTCAGTGCCATGAAGAAGGGCAGCGAATAGCTTGCAGCAAGGGTTGGCAGCTCATGCGAGAGCTGCGGGAGCCTTTGTGCTCTTCCACTTCACAGCTGCTGTTGCTCATGTTATCTGCACACATGGTTTGCAAAGATACATATGCTGCAGTCATTTGCTGCAGACTCCTGTGCCATCAGGTTCAAGAAATGCATTTACTGTGGTTTATACCTTATAGACAGAAGCATATTTGCAGGTACCATGGCGAGGCAGCACTTCTGCGTGTGACAGCCGAAACTGAATGTTTTTTGGGAGGCTGGTGAAATGCATGGATTGGATTTTTTTTTTTTTTTCTCCCTCTCTCTCTCTCTCTCTCTCTCCAGATCAGTGTTATCTGGACCCTGATTTTGCACAATTTGAAGCAGCCTACTTTCTGCTTGGCTACGTATGTTAACACTAATTGCATTATACATGGCTATTTCTTACCAGGGCAAAAACATAATCTTGCCTTATTTAAAGTAATTCTTATGGACTAGAATAAATACTGCTTGTGCTTTAAAATAAGTGATTTCACACTTGGCCATGCAGTTACCCTTCTGTTTCTTTTCTGTATAGAATAAAAATGTATTTCATATTTCCACATTTTTATGTTCTTGTTCTTTCAAAAAAACAAGATGAATATGAATTGCTGGTATAATTAAACCTACCTTGCAGGGGAAGTAAAAAAAAAAAAATTTGTGGGTCATGTCAGAGGGAAAATGTTTCCTCTAAATTCCTGAGAACGTATTTTTATGTGGTAATAGGATTGATATTGTTAGGCTTGTTTCCCCTCACATTATTAGAAGCCCAAAATGACAATATCTTAACTGTAACTTGCCTGTAAAGTATCACCTTATCCTAGAGTGAAAAATGTTTTCAGGAACATCCTGTAATGGTGTGATTTCCAACAACGAGAACGATGGATGTTTGAGGTTCTCTTCTGGGTTTGGCTGCTAATGTGCTTTCTGGCCACAGTGTCCCTCATGGCTGAGAACTCTCAAAATAACTCGGCAAGTCATGGACTTGGTCCTAAATTCCTCATACCACTGACTGGTAATTCTTGTCTGTGAAAGGATATTGCATACAGGATTATTTTCCCTCTTAATGGAAGTACGATGCTCCGATGCTAGAACACGTTCAGCAGTGACTAAATAGCAAAGATCAATGCAGTAAGGTAGTTAAGGCAGCAACCCAATCCAGCTGGTTTTACTGATTGAATTTTATGCAGATATAGTTTGGTTTTGCATTGTGAAATGAATCTATTCAGGAGGAAGTCCTCCTACGAAAACTTGTGTGGAATTCTTAATAGCCACAAGTGGTCACAGCTTTGTTTATACATCTTGTCTGAAAGCTGGGAAATGTTCCTATAATTCAGTTTAAAAAAAGGGAGCGTGTGGGGGGGAAAGGAAGAGAGAATAGCCTGAGAATATCCGTTGAGGCAAATGTCCTGAGACAATCAGATTTGTTCTCAGAGATGGATGTGTATTATTTTAAAGGCCAAAAGAAACATGCCTACCCATTTCGGTATGGGTGAGGAGAGGTTCGTTTAGGTTTAAGCCTTGCATTGTGTAAACATCTTTACACTTGCAAGATGTTTCAATTGCAGCAAAATTAAATTCCTCCTAATTGTTTTTTGCCTGGAATGGAAGCACTTAAGACCACCAATTTGGGGCTGACACGGAAGAAGGAAAATATTTATCTTTATGAAATAAAAAAGTTAGTTGAGCAATGAGAGTCAGGGAATTGTGTTGCTTCATAAGTGGGGTTACATACAGAATTAGTGTTTTCTCTATTGTTAGATATTACATGGTTGCTTTCTTCTGGCTGTGGATTATTTTACTGCATCCTCTTGAGAGATTGAACTCCAAAGTCGGTTGAAGTGGTAGAGTGAGATTGGTTTGCACCTTGGCTGGTGGCTGCTGATCAAAAGGCTAATAGGTTAAAAAACAAACAAACAAACAAACCAACACACAAAAAAACCCAAAAGCGAAACAAAAAAAACTCAACCAAAACCAACGGAAAAAAAAAAAAACCAAACACAAAAACCCCAAACAACACAGGAGTTTTGGTTCATAAAATACCATTGGAGAGCTGGAAAGGATTTAATTTCTGCTACTGAAAAAGATGGTGGCATCAAGGGTATGGACTTGGGGAGTACTAGATTTCTGTTTCCTATTATGGGATTTGCTCCTAATTTTCACTAACCTTTGGGACTTTCTTTGCAAGTCGATCCGTTGCAGTTCTTTCAATCTAGAAATGACTTTCCTTTTTTTGGTGCCTGCTCTCTCAAAAAATTCTTCTTACGTCTTCATAAATGTCGGTGGAAGTAAAATACTGTGACTATACCATTAGTTTCTGGGAGCTGAGCAGTGCTGCAACCCCTGCTCAGTTGTATCTTGGTTCTTTTGTTCTTATCAAAAGATACTGGAAACTTTTGGCTCTGATATTAGTACCGTTATTTAAAGATGTTGCATTAATGTGCAGATTTCTCTAAGTGCTGTCTTCTAAGTGCTCTGCAATTGCAGAATCTTCTTTTCCAGCAGACTCCTCTTGTCTTTCATCTGGCAGACAGATACTTGATGTTATTTCCTAATGCAAAAGGCAGGCTGATTCCTTTTAGTTTATTTCTTTTTTGTCTAACAGCATCATTAATGACACCGTGAGGGTTGTGTGTCTGCTCGGCTGTGATCAGAGGAAAGGAGACAACACAGCAGACAGTCCTTGGGTGCTGTGGGAAAGGGACTGAGGTGTTTGATTCGTTTCCTTTGGTGGGCTGCTTGAGCACAGAAAACTGTCACAATTCACGTTGATTCCAAATAGTAATTTCACTTGTTCTAGATACTCCAAACCTGTCCCCAGGAGTTTTCGGTGCATAGTAATGTAAGAGAAAAGAAACTGCAGTACAACTCCCTGACATTCTGCTTTGGAAAGAGGTTGTGGCAGCAGCTAAACCAGAGATTCTGTAACTCAAAGAAAAAGACAAGCACCGTCTAGGAATTCTAAATATTTAATACTTCAACATTTAAGACTATAATAAAGAAATCCTATAATATTAAATAATATTTGCTATTTGGGTTCTGGTTAGTATTTTCAGTTGCCAACAAAAATGAGCGTTACCAAAAAGTCTGCTGTGGCAAAAAGTTAAAAAAAAAAATGAACTCTTACTAACACGGGTACTGCAAAATTTTAGTCTAACTTAATCTACTGAGGTAGTCCTGCAAAAATGCTTTAAGGATACTTGAGCATACTGCCTAGCTAAGAGAGTGAGTGATTAGACACTGTTTGCCTTTTTAATAATCAACGTTGGGTAACAGTCTTCATTTTTTAAATTGTCAATCCTCAGCTAACTAATTGGAATGTTTGTGGTATGTATATGTACGTAGTGTGTGTATAGTTGTAAAATCTCTTATACAATCCGTAACATTCTGTGATTTTAATGGTTTAAGATCTTAGAGTATACATGTAAGACAAAGATATGATGTAGGCACGTGTATTTATAAGGTTTGATGTGAAAAGAATCTTACTGGTATTTGCATGCAAGGAATTTTTAGGAGTGGGTGCATTTCTGATGAGATGAAGGGGAAAAGCAGGTAAACATATTGAAGTCTGGTGTTCGTTCAACAGAAGACTGTCATTTCCTAAACTGGAAGTAATTTAATCATATTTGTATCTGGAGTAGTTAAGTGAGATCATTTGCCATAATTATTTCATGTCTAACAAGGTCTGCTACCATTTGGATTTTTTGTTGTGTTTCGAATCCTGAAAAGAAAGGAGCTTAACCACTGGATGTTGAAAATAATCAATATATTTCATTACCAAGATTTGAACAGGGGCTGTGTTTCAAATGTGTCTTTAAAAATCTGTCAAGCCGAACCTTTGCTTGTGATCCTGTTGTCGCGATTCGTTACATGTGTATGTGACATAAAGGAACAGCTTTGGCCATCCCAAATGACTGCATTTATTGTGTGTTGCTGTTGGGAAAGAACCATTTAAATATCTTAATTATTATTTTTGTTGTTCCATTTTACCGAGCTGGAAGGAAAAGCTGTTCTGTAATTAAGGAGCTATTTCCAAGAAAGTGGGTGGCATTAAAACTGTTATTATAGGATCATTGCAAAGGAGGTGAATATTTGTGGTTGGTGTCTAGTGCTGTACAAGTGAGTGAGAGTAATCTCTGTCCAAAGGAGTTTCTTGCCAGGGAAAATCTAATGGCTCAAGAAAAGCGGAGATCTCGTGCAAATAACTTTTCCCGTTTGCTGGCGGTCAGGCAGGGACAGCAAGGGGCTGCGGCTGGAGGCAGTGACAGCATTACCTGTGTCCAGAAACACCTTTGCGTCTTCAGTAGCAAGGAATTTTTATCAACACGGCAACATACTTGTTTTAGCATAGCCAAGGAGAGACCTAAAATTGACTTGAATACTTCAGCTCTCTTAAATGATGTTACACAAAAACATAAGTTTGTGATACAGTGTGGTAAATAACTGATTCTGACTGATATTTATTTGTATGTCCTGCTGATGGAAAGTATTGGATGTTAAGGATGTCAGTAGTGTTCTACGTAGCTGCATCTCTGCTCTAAAATGAGGATGTTGTCTGAAATCAGCATTGGGATACACAGCTTCAGCTGTTCTTGGGCTTTTTTCCCTGAAAGATAGTCAAGTCCTTTGAATCATAATTAATTTACATGAAGAATTTTGATCTGTTACTGAAATAATTGGAACGATATTGGACTTGGATTTGACAATTAAGCTGTAGAGCCAAATCTTACCACATATTGTACGATAACAAGTTTCCTTTGATTGTCTAGCTTTCTTTCAAAAGGGAGATTCTGTCCATAGCCATTCGATTACTTTACTTCTGATTTTATAAAGTAGAATTCCTTTTTTTTTTTTTTCCTTAAAATGATCCTGGCTAAAAAGAAATGCCCTGATGCTTCATCTAAACTTACTGTTCTTAATCAGGTTTATTCGGTTTTCTATTATGAGGTATGTTCGCAAATGTTAAAAGGTTGTGTGTTTTGCTCTATTCCAGTGCCTGATGACCTCTCCATGGAAGAAAGAGAAGAGCTTTTAAATATTCGTCGCAGGAAAAAAGAACTGATTGATGATATTGAGGTAATTGATTTATCTGTAAAGATTCTTAGAAGACTGCTTCAGTAGATTAAGTTATAGTAAACTGCATTCCTAGGTATGAATTCCAGGTAATGGTTTTAAAAGCATATAAGTGGTGTGAGCCAAATGTTACTAATAGGATTTATGCATAATTTGTGTGCTTTTAAAAAATGGTAACTTCTGTATTTATGTAATGCCATATATGCATATGCACACCTTTGATTTGTTTAATCAAGAACTCGCTGAACAGCAGATTTGTGTATAGGGTAGGAGTGAGTGAGAAACCTCGGTAAAGAAATCTTACACTCAGATTGGTAATGGCAATTTGGTCTTGATGCTCTGACGTGAGCACACACAGGGAGTTCAGATCCGCGTGTTTAACATGCATTCAGTTGTGGTAAAATCTTTAAGCTAAATATCTAAGGAAGCCATGAGATTAATCACTTTCCTTCAGGTGACTAGCAAATATTAGAAAATAAAATGTAATTGATCGTGTTGATATGTGACAGATGATTTCCAAAAGTGTTTTAATGTATGTTAACATATTGTCCTTTCTTCTTTTGGCAGAGATTAAAATTTGAAATTGCTGAGGTTATGACAGAAATCGATAATCTGACTAGTGTAGAAGAGAGGTAAGTAATGCTAACATAGGGACATGCTTTAGTAAGACCTTGGAACAGGTCTACCAAGAATAGCAAATTAAAATAGCTTTATCATGCTAAACAAACAGTGGATCACCTTTATTCAGTCTGTTATAAAGTATGTAAAGCCTGACTCTATCCTGTTCAGGTGTGTAATTTTTTTGAATAGAGAATATGTTGGATAGAATGTAGTATTTTACACTGTCCAGTTGATAATGATGTAGTTCTCTGAAGCTGCAATCACTTGAAAGAACTGAAAATAGTAACATAATTTCCCCCCTTATAGAAAGTAACCATATTGGTTTTGTAGTAGAAAATACAAAGTAGCCAAAATACAAATTAAAAGAAGCTTATCTGAAAGTCGTTGGTTTTGTAAAAGAGCAACTGATAACTGCTTGTTGTTTCTTTTTCTCCATGTGTAGCAAAACTACACAAAGAAATAAGCAAATAGCCATGGGAAGGAAGAAATTCAACATGGACCCTAAGAAGGTAGAGAATTTTTTTGTTCCACTTGTCAGGAAGCAAGTTCCTGCTTGTAATATGATCTATGGCAAATACAGTGGTGTTTTCTTAAGAAAACATTTCTGATAATATAAGTTCACAGGCCTTATTTGTATATCCTGTAATATGCTGAGCAGAAGGTGCAATTAGAAGCAGTCATCCAGTCATTTGCCAGTCATGTGTGCTTTCTTCACTTAAGCAAACCATTTTTGATAATGGAGGTTGTTTATCGACAATCAAATATGACAGGTATTGATTGAGCTGGCTTGCGGAAACACTATTTGTACCTGATAGAGGTGTTCTTTGTTGATATCTCAAACATAATTCTAAAAATATTTTGATATTTGGCTATTAGTGAGGCTGTACTTTTTTTTTGGTGCCCTCTATTTTTGTTTCTTCCAAAACATATTTGATATGTTTTAAAAATTGTTTTCAAATAGACTCTTATATTTTCATATCTAAATTCTGTTTGTGGAGAAGGCATGTATGAACATTTGCATGTTTGTATACATGTATTTGTGTACCTATATGACTTGCACAAACACCTGCTGGTAGCAACTTGATTGCTAATTTCAAGAAGTCTACCATGCATTTAGCTAAGAAGTAAAGTAGTTCATTTCTCTGCAGTGCCTCTACTTTTCTTAAATAATTGTTAATTTTCTGGAAAATTCAGTGAACTGCACATGCTCTTGCAGACCTCCCCTGATACATTTAAAAGAGCCGCTTTGACATATTTGACCTTTAGCCTTTACTTTTCATTTTACAGCTTCCTTGCTTTGTTTTACTGCCTTCTGTTATTTGTAATTAAGGTTCCATCTTCAATTTGTGAAGAGTTTTTTTTTTTTAAAAGATCTTTTTGGAAATTGTTTAGCATTTGTTTTTCTGTGTTAGTTCTTGACATGTTTTCTTTCCAATTGGGTTGAATTCAGTTATATTTTGGTGTGTTTTCTGTGATGTCCCAAGTACAGTGACGGCTGCTGTTCTTCAGGCTGTTTTCAGTTCACCAGAAACACTCGAGTACTTTGAGATGTAGAACCCTTTTTAAGCTGCTGACCATGTCGTGTCTTTTTCATTTTGGTGACTGTCCAACTTCAGATCTGTTGAGGGCAGAATACCCCAAATATCCTCATAGTTTGCTGTTGTCCTCCAGCTCTTTCACGTCCTAAAAGTTTGTGGCAAAGTCACAGGATGGTGTCAGATGCTTTAATTCTGATGTTAACTATTTTTTGTTGCTGTTCTTCTTGGGTGAAATTATTTCTATAAATAGATGCTGTGGCCACATTGCTACTGTAACATAATTTAAATGTGGGAAACAGGCTTACAGTAGTGATTTCTTAATAAAGTCTATGAATCAGTGGTGACCTGCAGTAGCTGGCTGCTCTAAAGCTCCATCATCTTGTTTGCAGCTGCTGCTTTAAATTAGAGGCAGCTCAAATACACGTCCTTCTGATGTTGAGAGAATTAACTTGCGCTCATTGCAAAAAGGGTGGTTTTTGTTTGTAAGCAGGAGGGATGATGGTCTCCGGAGTTAGGAATGTGAAAGAACTGGGGTAATAACACATGCGCTGAATCCTCCAAGTTTTCTTCTTTAAAACCAGATAACAGAGTTCTACTGTTTTCATATTAGCAGAAACGCAGTGAGGTAATTTTCTTTTACCACTTTTATTTGAAAACCTTGACATTTTCTAGTGTGTGACCTGTATGTAGAGCAATTCTCCCTGCCCCCTCCCAGCAAATCCTCATGAAAAGCAGCCGTGTTTAACGCAGTTCAGTGATGTAACCTCACGTACCTTGCTGTTTGGATTTGGTGAGCTGCTGTGGGAAGGGCTGTGATGGTAAAGTTTGTAAAAACACTTCAGGAATCTCTGCAGAGGAAATAAAGCTGTGCTTGAAACTCGCAGCGCTGGAAGTCACTGCTTGCGTTGGGCCCAGAAAATGAATTCTCTGTGACAAAGGCAGCATTTAAATAACTGCAAAATTTGTGATTAAGTTACTGTAAAAGCTATGAAATTCGAAGCAGATTTCATTGCACTGACTTAAAAAAAAAATCTGTGCAATGTTTGCAGTGAATATTGAATATTTCTGTAGCCATGAGTTTTGTGTGGGGATGTCAAATGGGTACAGCTGTCTGCCGTCTCCTATCAGTCTACAGAAAGAAAATTTGCATCAAGACAAAAGATAGCGTAGGAGTTGATGGGGGTTTGGCTGACCTATTTTTACCATTTATTCCAGACGCTGGAGTTGTTGTTTCAGACAAATTCCTTTTCCTGTCTGTTTGACTTCTGATTCTTTAGCGTCTTAAGAATAAAAAATAAAAAAAGAAATTCCAGGAAAATGAAATTGATCTTTGTAGTATGTTAAAGTATCTGCTTCTCTGCCCAGAAATTTGTCTTACATGCTCCAGTCATGTCTATTATCTTTTTCAGTAACTTGTACAACTTTTTAAAAAACTCTTCTGCTCGGTCTGTTTACACTAAGCGTGAATAATATGGTCCAGGTGTTGAACAAGGGAATCTGCAACTGCTCTTTCTGATGTTTATTAGAAGGAAGGTTCTCGGTTGGCAGAGCTGAGAAAGCTTTTTGAATAACTTCATCTGGGAAAAAAACATTGTTTCATAGTCAAATGAGTTTTTTGTACAAATAGTTATCAAATAAGCTTTGAAGGGAACATTTTTAAGGAAAGCTCAGTCATTACAGCTTCAAGATAAAACATAGATTATTTGGAACAAAACCATGTCTGTTCTGAAATGACTTATAAAAATATTGTCAGAGTCGGAATACCAGCCTGTCATTGAAATGAAGTTTTCAGATGATGATGAGATTGTTTTGAGAGAATTACATTCCAGACTTTTTTAAAAGCTTCAAGCCGTATAACATTACAGTTCATTTTGTTTGTTAAATTAGGTCAGAAAATTGACTTTTTTTTTTCTCAGGCAGGTAATAATTTCGTTATAAAAAAAACCAGAATCGACCAAACAGAAAGATGATTACTTTTTTGAATGTTACTGCAGGGCCTTCTGTGCTATATCAAAAAAATAATAGAAGTTTTCCCAGTTGTAATGAAATAAAAAGGAAATATATTCTATTTGCCGAAATAGAAAAACTTCTAATATTTCCGAAATTACGAAGTATTTTAGTAGGAAAGATTTGGAATAGTTTGTTAAGGTCTTCTGTACGTATTTGGAATCCAAGACGTTAAGGTTACTTGCAGCTGCCATTCCTACTTTTCACTAGCGTGCTGTTAGCGGTTCTATGAAACCAGCAGGAATAGCCACGTCTTGGGGGTGTTTCGGGAAGAAAGAGCGCTGGCTCTTCGTGACCTGCGGAGTGTTGGAATAACATCCCGTCTATCCTTTACGTAATCTTTGTATAACTCTTAGTCTCCTTTCTTTACCGCTTTGCAGAAGTTCTCTGGGCATCCCCAGAGTGTTATAGGGCCAGTAATTTTTGGAGGCGTAGGAGTCCAGGGTCTTGGTCACATTCCCCCTGAGGGACCAGGGTAAGAGTCTCCTCCTGGTTTTGCTGGAAGCTCCCTGGTAGAAGCTTGACTAGTTTGCGAACAGTCTTTTGTGAATAGTCTAGTTCAAGCCCTTTGTGAATAGCTTAATTCCAGCACAACCAGAAGTCACCGATAATCCCAGTGTCAGCATAAACTCTTTTAAACCAGTTCCAGTATCTTCAGCCGTGACTACTTCTGCAAGTAGTGGCTTGATGTATTGGGTTGCAGTTTGTAGATTATAACCGATGCTATATTTTGTGTCATGGTGGTAATTAAGTTATTTCTACGTACCTCTTCATTATATTATTTTACAGATTATGTCTCTGTAGACATTTATGCAATATTGTGAACAGGCCAGCTCACACATTAACTCTAAAGAGCAACATGGAATCATTATTCAATTAATATTTGATATTTCTATTATTGAGGGATTCAAACTGCCACCCGGTACTTCTAGCCTTAAAAATATGTTCTCATTTTAATCTTTAAACCAGTACTAAATATTGCTTATCTAACTGAAAAACATTTGTTTACCATTTCATTTAAAAAAAAATCTGTAGGCTAATGTAATTCCTAATGTACTATGTATATGTCTATGTCAGTATATTAATACCAAATGTTATGAGTGGTATTTACAGAAATGCTTGTGGAAGAAAACATAACGTTCCTTTTCCTCTGGAATTGCTCTTCCTAGGGAATACAGTTTCTGATAGAAAATGACCTCCTGCAGAACACTGCAGAAGACATTGCACAGTTCCTTTATAAAGGAGAAGGATTAAATAAAACAGTAATTGGAGATTACCTCGGTGAAAGGTAAAATAAAAATATTTAAACTTTATTCTTGGGTTTACAAAGCAAACTTTGGGGGTTTGGTTGTTACCTTCCCCTTCACAGGCTGCGTGAAAGAGCTGCTCTGCTACTCTGAGATCTATAAAAGCTACAGCAGAAAGTAAAACTAGCATGGTATTGTGATAGTGGTTTTTTTCTGTTAGGTTGTTATTGTTTTTAAAAGGGTACATTGTGGAATGATACTTAATTTGTTATAACTTACTATTTTGAGAAAATATCCATAAATTTGGCTATAGTGCAGAATTTAATACCATGAGCTTGTGGAATGTCTGAGACTTGCATTGCAACAGTTCCGGTAACTCTTGATACTATGCCCAGACGAGGAGTGATTTACAATCGCCAATAATTGGACAGTTACGAAATTACTTATTAAAATGGGTAGTTCCTGGGACAATAGTTATAAGCTGGGTTTAGTGTTGTCTTCTTCCCTGCACACAGACTTCCCACTGGTAAGCATGTGCCTCAAAGGGCAGCCGCACCGTGTCTTTATCAATCCTTTTATCAATCTTTATCAATCGATAAACGTGCGACATGCATATTTATGCGTAGTATTGCAAAACACAATCAAAATGTGAATTACTTGCATTGCTGTGCAAGCCAGGAATTGATTTCAAAAAAGGCAGCAGAAGGAGACAGAAGCAAAGAGTGGCTCGGGGTACGTGTACCTACATGCTTGCACATGTTGTGGTTCAGATGCCAGTTCTGGAGGTTTAGAAGTTGACTCATGTAGGATATACTCCTGTAGCGATGTGTTCTGGCACATCCCTTTTGAGGCACCCGTAATCTATTTACAGCATCAACAGCTTACTTTCTGCTCAGCAATTTCCTCCTGGCTTTAATAGGTTTAATGGAAGTTTTCACTGTAATATATATATTTTGAAAATAGATCTTTGCTGTGAAGTTTGTGCATATGTAGACATTTCAACAGTTTTTATACAACAGCATTATGTTGTTTCTCTTGAATATTTGGGCAATCAGTATTATAAAATCACTTATGTTAATGTCCATAATTGCAAAACTGTAACAAAGCTTATTATATAAAGCAGTCTGTTTGTTTTTAAGGCCTGCCTTTTACCTTGGTATTGTCTTCTGAAATACTTCCAGTTTTTGTAGCCCTATTCCCAGAACCCTTGTATTCATGCAAAAAGGTGTTACCAATATGTCCAGCCCCACTGGAATCATTGGTAATACTCAGGTGACTAGTTATAGGATCACATTTAAAATTAAAAAATGTATTGGTCTTTCTTTTGCATCCATGGCAGGGATGCTGCTGGGCAGCACTGTGGTCTGATCTGAAAATACAGAGAACCTTTCTGAATATTGAGTATGTCTACGGATAAATACACAATTCAATTGTATCTTCTGAATTTTTCAAGACTTAAATACAGATGAATGCAGTGGTCATACTAAATAGCAAATTCAGTCAGGAAATTTTGTATAAATCTATCAACTGGATAATAAAATCTTAGGAGAAGTGAAAAAAAAAAATAATGTATTGCTCCTATTTTGCCACAAGGCAGAAGAAGTCTATTTTAAGGCGCAGTTAAAGTAAAAAAAGTTTTAAATTATTTTTTGCTTTAGAAGGAGCTTTTATTAATGTACCCAGTCAGTCTACTTTAATTGTTTTTGCATGTCTCTTCATTTCTGTGAATGGTGTAATATTATTATGGTAGTGGGAATGGTATTTCTGTCCTTTGTTGTTGTTGTTACTTTTAGGAATTAGTAAGGGGCATGGAGATGAAGCGATGACAATCTGATCTTAGGAACGTGTATGGAGACTTTAAGGTAGTCGGGCCTGGAGTGGAGAATTGGTTCATCATACTCCTTTAAACTCCAGTATTGATTTCCCAGAATCCTAATAATTTTTATTCATGTTCGTCTGAAAACAATGTATTAGGCCTTTACATCCTGGGGTAAAATAAATACCCTGGGATAAAGTGAAATCTGACAGTTGAGGTGGTCTTAAGCTGATAGTTTTGCTTTTGTGGCTACCTCAGAAACAGGCTATTAAGTGATTTGTGCTATAAAAATGGCAGTGCATATTATAGATGAGTTTTTGTTGAGTTAGGTACTATCTTTTATCAAGGCACTTGGAGTCTGAGGACATTCTCTTTTACTTGGCCATTTCCTCTCAGGTGCTCATCATGAATTACTTCTGCATTCTAGCTAAATATAGCTGAAGACAAGACCAGGATAGTCAACAGAATGAAATATTTGTATAACATTCTGCCATAAAGAGATGCGTATTTAAATTATTCACTTTTATAGTGTTACAGCACTCAGCAAACTGAAAAAAGTGAATGGTAAAATGGAATGAGATAATACTTTAAAATGTATAATAAATAAGGGATGAATTACACCTTAAAAAAATAAGTGAAGGCTTACCCACATATAAAGAAATCTTAAATATTTTTTAAGTGGTTTCCTAGACCTTTCATGATATTTGGTTGGTTTCTTTGGAGCTGTACCCAGCACAAGTATCACTATTAACACAGCCTACATTAAAACCTAGAAGAAAAATTAGACTATAAGGCTAATATATTTTCTGAATTACTGAAGCTTTATGTACATATAAGCAAAATCATTATAGTATTGTGCCACTTGATTTCACTGCACTGAAAAGTAGTCACGCAGTTGAATTGTGCATGACTAAATTGGGTGAAAATTGCTTTGTTTTGCTTGACAGAGCTGATGTGTTTTTCTGTAAACAATATGGGGACATCCTAATAAATGAACAGTCTGGTTTATGGTTTAGTTGTGTTGCAGGTTAGTCTGACTGTGCAGTTAGTCAGTAATGCAGCAGATGTTTCTTGGTGGGTTCACACCTCTCTGTGTTCCGGTGGAGGCTGATATGCAACATTCTGTCTTGGTGATATAATCCCCAGGGTGTGCTTTAAGTATAAACCTTTATGCTTCTGGCAAATGGACTCAGTGATGGTGTAGACCGAATTCTGTCTGCATCCAAATAGTTTTGTGTTCATTAGTTGCGGTGGGTTGGCCCTGGCTGAACGGCAGGTGCCCGCCAAAGCCGCTCTGTCACTCCCATCCTCAGCTGGACGGGGAGAAAAAATTATAACGAAAGGTTAAGGACAGGGAGAGATCACTCACGGATTACGGTCAGGGGCAAAACAGACTTGACTTGGGGAAAATTTAATTTATCACCAATCAAATCAGAGTAGGATAATGAGAAATAAGACTAAATCTTAAAACACCTTCCCCCCACCCCTCCCTTCTTCCCAGGCTCAACTTCACTCCCAATTTCTCTGCCTCGTCCCCTCCTTCTCACTGACCTTGCTGTCTGCAGAGCTGTTTCTCTCGCATATTCTCACTCCTCTTTCCAGTTGCATGTTGTCGTGCAGGTTTTTTCCTCCCTTTTAAAATACGTAATCACAGAGACGCTTCCACCGTTGCTGGTGGGCTCGGCCAGCAGCGGGTCCGTCCTGGATCCGCTGGCGT
Organism: Caloenas nicobarica; assembly: GCF_036013445.1. Lineage (NCBI taxonomy): Eukaryota > Metazoa > Chordata > Aves > Columbiformes > Columbidae > Caloenas > Caloenas nicobarica. The sequence goes on along the minus strand of NC_088258.1, from coordinate 7,712,614 downwards.
TGGCTCTCTTGGACACGGGAGAAGCTTCTGGCTGCTTCCCACAGAAGCCACCCCTGTAGCCCACCCACTACCAAAACCTCGCCATGCAAACCCAATATGTTAGTGTTTAAATGTTACTTTTGCATTTAAACACCTTTGTACCAAACAAAGCACCATTTGGCTCGTGATTTATGTATCGGTATAAAAGACATGTGAGAAGAAGCCAGTTCAAAACCTATTTTGATTTTTAGTAAACTTCCATTGTAACAATTTTTGAGAATGGAATAAGAATATAGTATGTACTAAGTCACTCTTTTTAAAAGCTGTTTTTCTTAGGTACAATCAGTCGAATCATTTCTGTTCCTTATCTTTGTACATAAATTAATATACTGCTTTAATATTTTCTGTCCTTGGAGGAAAAATGGGATAGTTTGTTTTTCACGTGTCGTGTGGCTAAAGAAATTAATCTTGCATTAACCAATGTTTTAAAAGTTCATGACACAATTTCTGCAAAAGACTTTTTGCTGAATAAGTTTATTAGGTATCATGCCATATTAGGGCAGGTGCAGTAATGACGAATGTGAAGCAAAGAAGGCTGGGCCCTTTCAATGTCCCTTAAATGAGCGGTGCCAAAGTCAGTTCAAGTGTACTGGCTCTTGCTAATGTACCAGCAAAAGCAGGCAAAATACTAGTATTAAATATTAAAATACTTCTCAAATCAACGTGTAAACTATTTTGATGACTTGATTCTATCAGTATGGTCGTTTATTTCCTTGCTTACTCTTGGAAGCAAATAGAGATAAATAACAAGTCTTTACAGTTCAGAATTGTAATTGTCTGTTTACATTTTTGTCTTTCATAGAGATGAATTTAATATTAAAGTTCTTCAGGCTTTTGTTGAACTCCATGAGTTCGCTGATCTCAATCTCGTACAAGCCTTAAGGTGAGTAAATTCTTTCTGTTTTTTTGACTTGAGCTTCCTTTATTGAATTGCATGTTCATATGAGTCACTGTGTTGATTTATTTGTCAGAAAGCTGATCTGCAGCTCGGCACGGTTATACGCGTTACTGTGCAAGTTAGCAGAGACAGCTGTGGTTTAACCCTTCCAATTGCTTGTGTGTGCTGCCTTTGAAGGTGGAAACTTCTAATTACTTCAGATGAATACAAACAACTAAAACATAGCCATAACTCTTTGGTGTGCCTGCCATGTGTGGACATGAGAAGGTCTGAGATAGGTTAAAAAACCAAACAAAACTCCTAACCCAAACAAATAAATCATTTTCTTTGCTGCCATGTTCTTTCTCCTTTCCTTCCACCTCAATTTGTTCCTCTGGGCGGGAAGAGGGGAATCCCACTGACCATAATCGTTGATTATGTTCAGTTGCCAATAGGTAGACTTTGAACCAAGCTGTTTTCTTCTGCTTCCCTCAGAGTTTCCCACTTGTCGTGTGAAATAAAGTGTATTATCTTAGTGTACTCTCTTTCCCTTGCTATCCGAACAGTTTACTTGATTTCTCTGGGCTGCCAGCATACAGTGACCTTGTGAAGTCCCTTCTCGTCTTGGTGGAAATCCATAACAGATTTAGCAAATCAAGTTGATTTAGACAGTCGTGCCAGTTTTGTTGTCACAAGTGACTCCCTCGTGACACCAGATAAATTGAAATGTCCGTGTGATCTTTGTCTCTGGTGCAGTGCCTTGTGATGTGGAGTCAGAACAGCTTTGCTGTGGTTGAGTGATGTGGTGATGATAACTTGAGCTGCCTGAGGCTCGAGCTAAGGAAGCCTTTTTTCTGGCTGCTGAAGCTTGTCTGGGAGGCTTCGTGTTCCTCTCTCTGTTACCCAATTTAACATTAGGTTTGACTTTATTCTTCCTCAGCAGCTGCTACTATTAAATGTTTGTATTTTGGTAGCTTACAAAATTCGTGATCTGGGTTGGAACCTTGCACGAGGTGAGTAAAAGACAGTAGGTAGAACTGACAAACTAAAGATGGCCTGTGACACTTTAATATAATGTTCTAAAATGAAAACTGATGAAGAGAGGAATAAATGGTTATTATATTGCCACCCAGTTGGTGTACAGGGAATATTGAGAACCTGTTTTGCATGGCAGAGCATGTAACTTTGCTGGTTTAGATCTGTTATAATTTAGATAATTCTTTTGCTAAGAAAGAAGAGAATAAGTGGTTAAATTCATTGGAGATTTTTTGTGCCATAGTGTGCCAAAAGTAAATTTATGAAGACTTCTGTCCTGTATGCATTCCAGTGTACCTATATGTAGAAAGAGTAAGTTATAAAAGTAAAAACTGTGTTCCAGGTCGTGCTGCTAAACAGGAGCACAGATCTCCTGCATATATTACGAAATTATTGAAACGATATAATGAGTCTTTCTTTTTAAGATCTAGGTCTGATTCTTGTAGGGTAAATTTACACTTGACAGGCAGCACCTCTCTAAGCACTGGAGTTTTTCTTGTTGCTGTTACTGTTTTTAAAATGTTTTTGATGAGTTCAAGTAAAGATGTTAAGTGTTTTTGTATTCCTTGTTTCTCTCCCCTACCAGAAATTTTATATAATTTGTCTTTTTACATTGTAAATAAAATCTAGCCGAGTGTTTATTGCTTGTAGTAGCCAGGAAACCCAGGGTGGATTGAACTAACTGTTTCCCCATAGCATTCTCATGGCAAAAATGGGATGCATACAGAAAATTGTTTACCAGTTTGGAAAAAGGAGAGTCTCAGAACATGAACTGTCATATCTTGCCTGATAGCATGCAGTGTTGCTGGCTGCATTACTGGGCTAGCCATCTGTGCATGTTGCTTTATAATAGCTCCTGACTTGTGTGTTGAAAGATCGAGAACATGTTTCTAGGACATTTTATAGACATTGCTGGTTTTGTTTTGTTTCTGATTATTAGTAATATACGCTTAATATATAAATATTGGAATGAGTCCAACAACTATTCTTCCCTTTTGTAGGCAGTTTCTGTGGAGCTTCAGACTCCCAGGAGAGGCTCAAAAAATTGATCGTATGATGGAAGCTTTTGCTTCACGCTATTGCCTTTGTAACCCAGGAGTCTTCCAGTCTACAGGTTAGTCACAGGAAATAATAGGAGTTGTTAAGTACTGAGAAAATGCAACTGTCTAATCCTACACTTTGTTTCCAGGACATGCAAGCTTATGGTCAGAATGTGTTTCCATTTATAAAACTTCAGCATTAATATATATCTAAGCCATTTAAAGTGTGAAACACACTTTAGAAATGTCACCAAATATTTTGGCTGGGAATTGAAAAATAAGATTCTCAGAGGCTTAAAGGCAGAAGAGACCAATAGGTTCGGTAGTCTTGTCTGTCAGTTATAAGGACTTTGCACCTCATTATCTCTGTATCAAGTCCACCTATGCGTGGCTATAGTATATTCTCTAGAAAGTCATCCATTTTTGTTGTGAGGACTCTGTCCTTTCTCTTTAGCAGTCTGCTCAGCAATAATTTATCTCAGTTAGAAATGCACCTCAGTTGTCCATTGAATTACTTGCTTTAGAATTACTCAAGTCCTAAAAGCTAACGGAACTTTGTGATGCTGCACAGGATGCCCTTGTGTTCTGGCATTGTTGATCTCTTTAGTTATATACAGAACTTGCTGTTGATCACTTAGTTTGAGGAACAAATAGGCCAGGCAAAGGTTAATGTAAAGCAGGTCTGCAACAGCTAGAGAGGAAAATACTTACGGAAAACAAAATGCTGAAGATGCAAACACATTTTTCCTCTTTGTAGCACAGAGGTTTCTGTCCTGCTTTTTCTTGCACAGGAGCTTGTACTTGAATTCTGAGAGAATAATCATAACCATGTCAAGAGGCTCCTTGGTCATCTTTTGATATTATTCAGTGGTACTAGCCACCTTGTGTATGCCAAGAAATTGAGTCAATGTAATTTTCCGTCTGTTTAAATGCAGTTCAAATGTTATTTTGAAGACACTGTTCTTTCTCTTTGGAGAAAGCTTTGGAAGTACTTTGAACAGGAGTCTGACCATGTCTGTTATAGGATCTACCAGTATGATCTAGGCAAAATCTGTGTGCAGAGACCGTTTTGCCCAAGAACACCTCAGTGTTTCAAGTAAAATGTTCATTTAGGCTGATAGCAATGATTTCAAAGAGTTAAAAAAGTGTTTTGAATTCTATTGTGCTGTTTTTCTCATACTGGCTTGTAACTTGAATAATTACATATTTTTTCTTCTTAGGCTTACTTCAACAGTTTAAAGAAAGATTTGAGACTTTGCTTTCATGTCTAGTGTTCAGGATTTTTGACTACCTGTTTGTTTTACTTTATCAATCCATTTTACACGTTTGTGCCACAACACATTAAGGTAATTTTTCGCATCTTTTTTCAGATACATGCTATGTGCTGTCCTTTGCGATCATTATGTTAAATACCAGTCTGCACAACCACAATGTAAGAGATAAACCAACAGTAGAGAGGTTTATTTCTATGAATCGTGGAATTAATGAAGGTGGAGACCTTCCAGAAGAATTACTACGGGTAAGTTAGACCGGGTAAGACAAGGCATTGCTTTGTGTTTTTAATAGGAAACTTAGAAACATGTACAGCAGTTCTCAGGCAAATTTGTCAAGGGCAAGTAAGAGTGTTTTCTAACATGCATAACCATTTGAGTAGCTGAGAAGCATTTTCTGATATTCACAGCTGCTTTGAGCTAGTTCTCCCTATATTCAATCTTTTGTTGAGGATCAGAGATTCCAGAGAAAACACTCTATATCTCTCAATAGTTTGCTGATGGCAAAATTCTTGTGCAATTGGCTTCTTATGGAAAAAAAAAAAGTAGTAGTATTTCTGGATAAGTCAAAGATGGAAAAAATAGTAAAAGTCATTGTTTTGTTACTGCTTCTCATTTCTTTCCATGTGTCTTGGAGTTTCCTCCTGTTGCTTGAGATATCAGTAAAAATACTTATTTCTCTAAGACAGTGTCATGGTCTGAACCATCTTCTGAAAACCCAGATTCATTTGGCAAACCTTGCACTAAATGAGACCTGAAGCTGAAACTCTTTGAAATACTGAATGCTGAAGTTAAAGAAAAAAATGTGTTTGCAAGGAGTGCTTATAAAAATCTGTTAAAGAAACACTTGTTTATAGATGAAGTAGTTTAAAATCAAACTTAATCAAAGTAGTAAACAAAGATTGAGAATGGGTGGTCCAGAATTTTATGGACAGCATCTCCTATGCTTTTTTATAAATAGTCTGAGAAGCACTAAGATGTCCTGATTGCATTTTCTGTTAGACATTTATTAATGAGGTCTCTTCCCTCTTTTTTTTTTTTTATTCTTCTAGAATTTATATGAAAGTATTAAGAATGAGCCGTTTAAAATTCCAGAGGATGATGGAAATGATCTAACGCATACATTTTTTAACCCAGATAGAGAAGGTTGGCTGCTGAAATTAGGTTAGTTATAAGGGCAGTTTTGCTGCTATGTTTGTTCGTTGTTAGTGTGTTTGCTGCTTCCATGTCTATCTGCTTTCTTGTGAAAGTAATAGGGTTAACTTTATAATTTGTATTTTAAAATGTACGAACCAAAATAGTAACTCCTTTACATCTAAAGGTTGTTACTTCTTATTTTACATATCCAAATTTTTTCAAACTTTGGACTTTTATTTCTGATCTATGAGAAATAAAAACTCAGTGACAAAAAGGAAACACCATATGGTATTTGCCACATGCTGTGACTGAGAAATAACAGCTGAGTCTCCATAAGGTCATTGCAGAAAACCGTGTGATATTTCAACTCAGTTTTCTGTGTATGAAAAAAGGATTTCTCTTCAAATTTTTTTTTTTTGTATGTCTTTATTTTTCCATATTATTTGTGACTTTCTCTTGGTTTGGTTTTGGCTATGATTTCTTAATGAGTGGTTTAAATGTGCCTTCTTGTTTTCCTTATGGCCTATGACCTCTATCACCTTTCTGTTCTGTGACTGGCTGTCTCTGCTTATTCTGCGTTAGGAGGTACGTATCCGATTGCTTTCCAGTCCCCTCTACTTCAGTTGCTCATTCTTTAATTTTCTTCCTCCTTCCTCCTGTTTGTGGTTGGTGGTTTTTTTTGTCTTTTTTTAAAAAATCAAATTTATTGTACCATTTTGTTTTTTCACTCAGTGTCACTAACAGAATGGTCAGTGGTACTCTGAAAGACTGGCATGTCAGTGTCTAGCTCACATGCGAGTGTGTTCTGCAAAAGAACGTGTTCACCTATAAAGCAGAAAAATAAAGACATCTATTCAACCTTCTTTTCTCATTCATTGAAGAATGTAACAAGGGAAGAATAATTTCTACTGAGGGAAAATGTCTTACTCTTGTAATGAAGTTCCAGGGTGGTTTTGTTACTTGTATATCAATTATATTAGATTATTGAAAGATTGATTATTATCCATTTTTAAAAACTGTTCTTTGCTTATTTTCCTTTGTAAATCATACATTTAGCTTACTAAACAGGCGCTTAAATGAGCATCAAATTTAGGCTTGTAGAAACCTCTGGTAATTGGCGGTCTCCTGGCAATGCAAGATGCCCTTGTTTACAGACTCTTTTAAAGTTGTTGAGATTCACTTTTCCACTTGGGCTTAGAGAAGTTTTTCCTATATAAAGGAGATTGAAAAACACATGTCGAAATAAAATTTCAATAAAAAACACCAGTACGTGCTCCAGTAGAGCCAGTTGCTGCTTGTTTAAGTAGAAGGAATTTGGCACTTGGGGAATGATGGCTGAAGTGTGAAAAGAGATGTGTGCCGGGGGTGAGTATGGTGGAAGTAGAGCCTGATTAGAGCCATGAGCCTGTTGTACTGGTCATGCTAGTGCTGGAAGGAGTTACATGTGAAAAGGAAGCATTTGGAATTCATTCACATGCTCCCCAATGTCTTATTTTGACCTTCGTGCTACAGATGCTATAGAGCTCTTTGTCTTTCTAACTACAGAAACGCAGGACTCTTGCTATTTGACGTGCGTTCGCTCAGCTGGCACAATTTCAAAGATGACTTTGCAGCTTTTCTCCATTTTGTAGTGTGAGATGGTAGCTATCTCAACAGAAAACACTTCGAAGGTGATGTAGATAAAATGTGCTTTCTGGAGAAGAGGCTGAGTATAAGCCCGTGCTGTGCGTATTTCTCTTTCTGTTGCAAGTGCGCTCTCATATACCACTACACATACTGAGAGTGCAAGCTGGAGTGTGAGCGTGTGTAGAAGAGTGGAACAAAGAAATTGAAGAAAAAAGGCGACTGGAAGTCAGTGAGAGCTGCCAGGTGTTTCTGCACAATCCATCTCTGGCTCTGGTACAAGGTCAATTAAACCAACTTTTCATTACGTATGACACAGATGAGAGAAGGTGCACAGAAAACCCAGTTGTATAAGCACGTGTGAAACGGAAGGGTGGTGCACGTAACACCCCCATGGCGTGAGGGTTATTAGAATAAAGAAATGAAACATGTCCGGAAGCCTCTGGTGAATCAGTGCATGCGTGAAGCTGCACTTCCATGAAAGACTGCATTTCTTTTCAGCAGACACGGACTGGTACAGACAAAACCATTTTGCTACTTGAGATGCAGTGACCAGAAATAAACCTGGCAAACTTTTAAAAAAATTTTCTTTTGTCTTTCCTCTACTTTGAGTTTCCTGTTTGCTAGGAGACTTAAACTGTATGTTTGAGAATGCTGTCTCAGTCGTATTGTTTCCATTTTTACAGGCCTTTCTGTTGGGAAACACTTCTTGTGAAATGGACAGGGTTTCCTTCGGTTCTAGAAGATGCTGATACTAAAAGTTTCAGTATTGTTGAAATGCGAAGGAGACTATGTTCCTGTGTGAGAGTTTAAGTGCTTAGTTGTGATAATACTGAAAAGTTGAAATAGAAGGTTTTATATAAAACTATAAATAAGACTAAGACAACTCCCAAACCCAGAGTATATCAAGACAGTATTTTGTATTTAGTTTTTCTTATAGTCAGCCCTTCCCGTTTATCTACTTGTGGCCCTCTTTTGAGTATTCCAGCTAACTGTATTGATTATCCTCTGGGCAGGAGGTGGATATCGTGAAACTTTCATGTATGGTAAAGTTCATCCTAGAGACCGCTCCAACTCTCTAGCCTGGCGTTGGGCTTTAGAAATCTCGGAGCGTGCAAAACGCTTTCGGAGAGTTTGCTGCTCTGAATTGTTCAGAGGTGACTTTGTGCAAGTCTGAGAGCCAAACCTGGCGGCCAGACAGCAATTCTGGTTTTATCTGTCCAGACTCAGCTGGTGCCTTTATATAGACATCTTTTATCTCGGTAAACCTAAATTATCGTTCAGTTCTACATTGTTTGAAGCATGGCGTAATGAAAATGAATGCTACAAGGAAAGAACTGAAAGCTGCTGAGTGCTAATGAATCCTCACAGAGCAGCTTGAGACATTATGAGCTTGTAGGTTTTTCTGCGTCATCATTATTAGTGGTGTTAGTACCATGACATTTTCTGCCATCCACTTCATTTTTAAATTATTTTCTGTGTTCTCCGTCCTAATGCCCAAGTTACAATCGTTTTGCACAGGGAGGTGTTTTCTTGCCTAAAACAGCTTCTCTTGCAAATAGCTTGGTTTGTATAATATTTTCTTCTAGTTAGAGAGGAAACTGTGACATTATTCCACCAAACTGGAGAGGAAATGATTCAAGCCAGACACATGGTGGTGTTAATTCTTTCTGCCAGTCAGGCAGTTACTGAGAGCTTGGAGATTGTCCAAAAGCTTCGCGTCTGGGCCCATCCCGCCAGTGGTGCTTATTCCAGCACATCTGCCTGTGAGAGGATGTGGTTTCTACTCCCTGATCCCAGGGCAAGACAACAGCGATGGTTGATCAAGGAGCTGGTGCTTTCTGGCACCTGCCTGGCTCTCCTGGTGACTGATGCTGTTCTAGGTTGTGGCACTTAATGTCGTGGTCAAGGGAAACTTCTTTTTTGAAGAAACTCAAACTTCGATCCAATCATCTGTATAGATGTACAGTTTCTGAGTCTGTTCCACCTAGTGGCATCTAAATTAACTGAGAAGAAAAAAACGTTCTTGATGTGCGTGTCTGTCTTTCCCATCTCAAACTTTATAGAAATGTGCTGAAGATTTGGGTAGAATTTTGTAACTTTAGATACGTTACTGCCTTTAGTCCTAACACCGCCTTCAATTTTGAAATTGGTGTTTTCGAAGTCATTGCCAGTTGTTTTTCCCTTTGATATAGGTGGTTTCTTTTACCTTGTTCTCTAGTTTGTGCTTTGCCCAGAGTTGGAAAAAAAATAATCCTATGTTGGGTTACATAGGCGAAGAGTGTTTCTGTTCCTCCTTCTGCACATTTTGCCTTGTTGTGGCCTTTTCTTGTGGTTTCCTTAGATTTCTACCGACAAGATATCATGCTGCTTTATTTTGTTGTTTGAAATGTCTTTGAATTTTAATCAGCTAGTTCTTTGAGAAGTACACACTGACATCTCTCCACTTCTGTAAACGTTTATGGATTCCTACTCTGATTTTCTTGAGCCTCTTCTGCTAACTTAATTCCTTCCAGTTTTAATCTTTAAAAGGCTGGGAGCTGGAATAAGACACGAACTATGGTACTAAAGCCCTTTGTTGTTTTGTGAGCCTGCAGCAGTCTCGGCCAAGGAAAAGAATGTTTTGTTATCACGAGTTCTTACCCATTAATCTTGCATGCAGTGTTTACGGGGCGCAAAGCCTTATCAGCCAGCTTCTTGGGTTTTAGCCTGTTGTAAAGGCGTATTAAATGCATGTTATATGGTGACCCCTGCGAACTTGATGAGTACAGCTCAGATTGCCTTTCAAGCTTTAACAGAGTTTCTCTGCTGTTGACAGCCACAACGAAGTAACGGGAGGCAGCGGGAAGACAGAGACTTATATGTGAGAACAGTTCCTTATTCTGCAAAAAAAATCCTCCCGTGCTGTTTTTTTCTGGAAGAGGAGAGTAACTCCTAGTTTGGTGGAGCGGGGATTTAGGGTCCATTTCCATGAGTCCCATGAGCGCTGGAACCCAACGAGCTACTGACTGGTTTGGGGTGAAGGGAGCAGTAGGAGGGATGTTGTTGGAGATATTTCATCTTCTGGCTTCAACACCAATACTGTCCTGGAGCTGGGAAATGTTTAATGACAAAAGCTTCATCAAAACTGATTACAAAAGGTTTCAGGTTTGAGAAGTCTGGCTTTTCCAAAGAGAGGGGATGTTGCCAGGAAAAATTTCGGCAAACTCAAATGTCACTTGCTACTTGGCACTTCGTGGTGTTCTAGGAGGTGTGTGGTGTAAGTCTGGTGTTTCTGCCTTAAATTATAAGCAGGCCTTCTTTTAAATATATGGTGATTACCTGGTTATTTTTTATTAATTGTCTTTTGACATGATACCACAGTTTGAGAAACAGCCTTGCTCGGTTTAAGCTGCCTCTGTGATACAAGCTGTGTGCCTGTTTGGTTCACCCTCTCTCCTGCCGAGTTGTGTTTCTACTGGAACTGGGCAAACCAGGATGTGATGCTGGCTGATGTTATTGCCAGCCTGAAAAACATGGTGGCGTTTTTGTGCCATAAAAATGTTAAATGATGTTAACCTGTTAACTTTAGAGAGCACAACCTGAGTTAAAATCATGGCAATGAACATGGGGGTGTATGAAAAACGTCACGTTACGGTGACAGCGCGGACTGTCCCGGCAGTCGTCTTGACTGGGCAGCTGCTTATTCATTGATCTGGAAGTGAGTCAAGCTAAAGTTTGTCAGCTTTCCGTTCCAAGCCTGAATACTTCCTGATGCTTGAACCAGCTCTCAGGCCAGGTGATGGGAATTTTTCTAGTGACTTACGTGCCAGTTTGACTGTTTCTGGAATGCTTTATTTAAGGATCTGTCACAGTGGTTGTATTAAGATGCCACCAGTTCTTCCCTCACTGTCTCCACTCAACCATTCATTCTCTCACAGCTTCTGCATCTTGCACTATTTTGCCTTCTCTTATTTCACCGCACCTGCTTGCAGATTAAATTTTTCTTAAGATGTTTGTGCGTGTAGTGGAAACATAAAGTTTATTGAGTGTGTTGAGCATTGCAGTGTGTTAGCGCTGGTTACCGTGTAGGTCCTGGAACCAGGCAAAAGGAGGACACGACATGCAACGTACTCGGTCTGCAATGCAAACACGTAGTGGGCTGATATCAAGAAATTTCATTATATTCCTAGAGTGGTTCGTTAATATGATTTGGATTATATTAAACAAAAACCCAGCTATCTCAAGTAGAACGAAAAGATTAAAAAAATGTGCTCCTGTCTTGGATTTAGTTATATGACTTGGATTAAATCGGTGTCTTGTGTGTATTAATAGTACTCTTTTATGCATGGGTGTTCAATAGCAAGATCAACTACTGAGATGTTGGGTTAATGAGATTAAATCACTGCTGAATGGATGATGCACAGGTGGTGACATAATCCTGCAGTCAGATAACTATGGTGGAACCAAGCCTGTATATTAATAACACACGAATGCTTTATCTACAATAGTCATTCCTGGAAATGAGTTTTTAAAATAATGTAATTGTGGAATGCTAGACGTGTTCTGAAGCAGCCAACAGCAGGAAGGGCTGAGACAACGTGTGGTTCCAAAAGGAACTGTTCCCTATGGTGGGACATCAGCAGGTATAAGAAAGAGGAGCTCTGTGGTTGCTCTTGTCTAAACTGAAAATGCAGGAAAAATTGGCATTTTTGGAGCAGTATTTCTTCTGTCATGTGTACTCAATGGTGTATTAACCCATAAAGAGAACACGTTTTTAAAATACTAAGTGATGAAAAGTGACTAAACCCAGTATGTTTTGGCATAGGATTTGTTCCTGCTTGACGACACATCATATTTGTTTTGCTAATAATATTTATAAACATCTTATGCACTTGATGTTAAATCTGAAAGTAGAGATAGGGTTCTTAATGACATGTATGCTCATGAGTGGAGTGAAAGGAAGGGGATAAAACTCCCTGAATTTGATTGATGGGACCCTTTCCTTGCACAGACAGGCTGTGGAGAGGGTTGGTCCTGTTGCTGGAACCCGGTGACTAGTTTTGCTGGTGGTTGGCCTCCCTTTGCTGTAGCAGCACTGAATGCATTTCTGAGGACCGTATTCTTATTTTTGATGCAGTAAACAACTGTGGTGGCTTGGACAGGGGAGCAGGTCTGACTGCCGAACTATCGCATTATCTGTATGAGAGGAGACATTTGCAACTTCAGAGCTCCCAGTTGTGTGGCTGGTCAGCAGCACCGTAGTTAATACTGCCTCAGGAGTTTGATCTTCATGCGAGAGTTACAGTAACATGCTCCTTTAACCTCAGCTCATCTGTGCCTGATCCATTTACGATTAAGTAATTAATCCATATTTTGAAAGACAAGAAAAATGGAATTACTTTCTTATCCATTGTTGAAGCCTCGACAGCGACACACGTCTAATTCAGCCGTACCTTTTGGTTGTAGGGGGAAGAGTGAAAACGTGGAAACGGAGATGGTTTATTCTGACTGATAACTGCCTGTATTACTTTGAATACACAACAGTGAGTATGTATTACAGTGAACTTTGTTTGCAATCAGGATATTTAAGTGGCTAATAATGTGGTAATTTTTAAACTTTTTAGGACAAAGAACCTAGAGGAATTATTCCATTAGAAAATCTTAGCATAAGAGAAGTTGAAGACCCTAGAAAACCAGTAAGATATTTTAATTTTTTTTTATAAATGAAGAGTAGTAGACCATATAGAACTTAGACGTAGTGTTAAATTAAGATGTTTGTCGGTTTTGTTTTGTTTTTAAAATGTATTTCTTCATTTCTACCCTCCAGAACTGCTTTGAGCTCTATAACCCCAGTCATAAAGGTCAAGTAATCAAAGCATGTAAAACTGAAGCTGATGGTAGAGTGGTGGAAGGCAACCACGTAGTGTACAGAATATCTGCTCCCACCCCGGAAGAAAAGGAAGAGTGGATAAAATCTATCAAGTGAGTCAAAAGTCGTAAATGTATTTCAGAAATTAAGTGTAAGCTCTTTTTGGAATAAGATACCAAGAGAATTTGCATTCCAACTTGTTTGAAGAATTCTGATATGGCTACGTCCTCCAGGATAAATGACACGCTGTGTGGGGTTGACAAATCAAGATACAAGTCTCCCGTTACTGTCTGGTCCTAAGGCAATAGTGCTACAAACTCAGATGAGGAAAATGTGGATTCTAAATTTTTTTTAAAGCAAGTGTAAAGCCTTGTGTGAATCATCTTTAACCCTGATTTTATTAGATTCTTACTTCACCTAGTAATCAACTTTCGTGACGTGTATCTTAAGCACGTTCACAGTGCAGCTTTAAACTTTCACAGCTTGACTTTGTCTTGTAAGGTTTATAAAGCAGACCCACACTTAAACAAATAATAGTCAAGATGAAGGTATGAACTCGCACCAATCACAGCTGAATAACATCTTTTTCTAAAGAAATATTTGTGATGCTTAGAAGTGAACCATCCGTTATCTTAATAAGAGTGTGGAGTCATCCACAGGGAAAAGAGAACAAAATAGTTTTGGTTTTCAAAAATATTTGTTAAAAAAACCGATGATTACTTTTTTTTTCTTCTAGAGCAAGTATCAGCAGGGATCCCTTTTACGATATGCTGGCAACAAGGAAACGAAGAATTGCAAATAAGAAATAGAACATGATCAGCAACTTGTATAACTGCATCAACCTACAAATGAGCGTGCAGTTGAGTGATAATGTAAAAATTGGACAAACAAAATGAGGATGATAACTGTAATTTTTATATATATATATACTTTACTAAGACACAAAACCGTGACAAGACCTTTCAAGGTAAAGTTATTGGCGTGTAATTTGAAGTAAGCTTCAAATCCCAGAGGATGATTATATTGGAACTTAATTCAACTGAAAACACAGAAGCCTTGTTTTCACTAACATTAGTTACAACTCCAGTTTACTTGGGTTGGGAGGGAAGGAACTCGAAGGTAATAGTAAAATGTCCTATACCTGTTGTTTGAGCACATTTCTGTGAAAGGAGGAGTGATTATAAGATTTTCATCTCTCACTAAAATGTATCAAAAGTACAGTGTGACCTGACCTAGCACTTCATTTTTCTGTCAGCAGAAAACCCACAATCTCAGTATCAGTTTCACAGTAAATGTGTTCTTGTGCGTTTCACAGTAAGTTGACAGCTGTGTGAAGCTTTCATTTAGGATTCGCTCTCTTACCTTTATGGAAGCACCTTTTCTTCTTCAGAAATGCAGCTCAGCAGCAGCCTGGCAGCTGTGCAGGTAACGAGTTGTGCCAAAGGGTTTGGTTGATGTGCGCTGGAATATACGCAGGTCCCAACAGCAAAGGTTTGAGTCTGTAGACGTGACACTAAGTACAGACATGGTTTGATATTTGCTAAAACTCATTCCTGTCTGCTCATACGCTCACAATAAGCAGTAAGATTTAATGACTGGTTTAATCTGCTTTTTATATAGTAACATCCTCCTTGTGTTGTTTTAGATATGTTGTAGTTTAATTAACACTAAGTTACTACTAAAGGAGTAAGATGACATGGCTTGCATGAGTTGAGGCTTTGCATGTGAAAACACCCCTACATAATTTAACATGCATTTTGTGTTTTTTAAAGGGAAAATCCAGGAAGGTGAAATCTTTTTGTAAGATACAGCCCTATATAGTTAAGCAAGCAGGTTTTGTTCCTTTGCTTGATGACAAACTTTGGACATACAGAAAAGTTCAGTATTTTTATTGCATTCTTAAAGGTGATTTTTCAGATCTCTGCTTCAGCAGTTGAAATTGAAAAAGTAAATAGATCTCGGTATTTTTACTTAAAAAATAAAATCTTACACATCGATTACCAAGTGCAACTAAACTCCTCCACGAGCATGTCCTTTTTTTTTTTTTTTTATTTGCTGATCTGTCTGTGGTCCTACTGATAGTCTTTCAGTAACACGTAAACCACTATGGCAGATTTTCCTCTGCTTTTCTATTGATAGCTCACATACCATTCTTAAGGTAAAGCCCCTAATTCTACCAGGGGGGCCAAAGGTGATTTTTTTTTTTTTTTTTTTTTTTTTTTGGACCCTACTGCTTCTGTTTGTATTCAGTTTTTGACAAACTCATTGAACCTGAGCCGTGCCTACTGTGCCAAGGAATGCTTAGAGACCAAATACTTCGTCAAAGCAATTTTGGTGGTTGGAGTTACAGAAGCATCTCTGGATACGCTACAGGGGAATGTGCTGCACTGGCAAAAACACAGACTTGTTCAGTTAATCTGGTTCAAATCTCCTTTTAACTATAAGGGAGAGTCTGTTTCTTTGTTCCTGTCTTACTTATTTGCCTTGTTTTTCATGGGGTGTCAGCCTGTGAGTGTTTTGCTTTATTGCATGTTTGCAAAAAAGGCCAAGAGGAAAAGAACAAGAGAAACTTTTCTACACCTTCGATTTTCCCCAGTGCGTGGAACCGCAATCTGCTTGGGTCAATGCCCAAATCCCAGTACTTTCAGGGGAGTAAAATTCAACCAAAGGAGGTAGAATCCTTGGATAAGTATCAGTGTGGGGACATCTTTGCTGAATGGAACACATGTAAACTGCTTATAGAGACAAACCAAGTTGTATGTCCTGTGTTTGCAAAGCAGCACGATTGCAGAGCTGCTGACGCCGCTCGTTTTGAGTCCTCTGTTCCGCAACTTCGGGGTTTGTTTTCAGGCAGTTCGTACATCGGTTTTGGCTTTGGACAAGTAGATTTGTCATGCAAATAGTGATAAGCCAGAGTCAGTGGTACTAATGAGTGTAAAGGTAAAAAACAGCAAATAAAGTATTTCTAGAGAAATGTGAGATTACAAAAGCATTAGTAAGCCAGGAAGCACTTTTGTATCAATTCTTATCTTCTGAAATATCACCTTCAAGAAAAATCTATTTATTTAACCACGTGAGGATGTCTGCCTATAAGCATGAAGGAAATGCCTTGAGAGTTCATTTGCTGTATTTAGTTTGAAGTTCTTATATCTGGCAGAAATAATTATTTAGAGTAACCTGTAACTGAGAATATTATAGCAGGAAATATATTATTTCTTAGCATTAAAATGCGACATCTTAAACAGCTATTTGTGGTGCTCAATATATCTATCTAATTTACCAAAGCTAATGGAATAGCAGTCTTGTGTGTGATAATATTTGATTTCAGATGTTCTTTGTAAACAGTATTAACAGGGAGTGAAACTGGCCCAAAATTTCCACTGGCCATGAGGCCAGTAAAACAAAGTGGCTTGTGAAAATTTTGGCCAAATCAGGTACTATCCATGAGAGTGAAGAAAAATCTCTCAACCTTTCCCTTTTTTATTGGGCTTCAAGTCCAGGGGTAGCTACCAAGACTGGCTGCTCGGTGGCCTCAAGCGGAGCCTGTTACGGTTTGGCCACGCTGAGGCCGAGTCCTGTGGGGACAGCAGACTTCTCCCTTTCGTTGCACTGAAATTTGCAGAATTCTTCAGCTTTTTTGTTCTGAACGTTGCCCTTCACAGCTACAGGGGCCAGCAGGAGCCACCTGCTGCTTGTGCCACGCGTGTGGCTTTGCTCGGTGTCCGAGCCATTTGGCCACCACCGGCAGCCACGGTGCCAGTGTGAGCAAGGGAGAGAACTGTACATAATACTTAAGCTCAGCTGGACTGACTTAAATTTTACAATATTCTGACAAAATAGGCTCTACATCACTAAACATTTTGAACTGTTTTAAACTGGTACAAAACTGAACCTTTGTAAACTGAGCAGCATTTATAATGCTTCATATATAAAAACAATGCATATTTTTAAGATTTATTACATATCTATGTAGATATGCTTGCTGGAAAAGCTCGGTCTGTTGTAGACCAAACGCTACAAATTAAGACTTGTGGCTTACCAGTTTCATTTCTATATTTTCTTGGAAAATGTTTCTAGCTAGAGTTTAAATATAAAATGTAAATACTGTACAGATATGTATTGATATAAGTATTACTTGGTGTACACAAGTGATTTGCATGACAAATACTCTGTATCAATCATTGTTAAAAATGTGATGTTCTATGTAAATCCACTGCAATATTAATGTTTTCATTTATCATTAAGACCTGTTACTTAAATCTTGAGATTTTCTCAAAAATAAAGTCTGAAACTATACTACTGTATAGCTCCTCATTTACCAAGAATACATGGGAGGCAATTTGGGGGGTTTTTTTTGAGATTAAGGTTCAATTTTGCAGCGTGTGTTGTAATTGCTCATGTAAGTAAAAGGCCTCTTTTCCCCATGGCTAGGCACACCCATTCCAATTGTCGGGTTTAAATTTTCAGAGAGAAAAACCTTCAACTGCAAAATAGATTGTTTCAGTAAAGTGTGCTACATCTCTGAGTGTTACTGCATTAAGAGCTGGTTTCCTCTGAGAGCCACACTCAGTCAAGGAGGTTTTTTTTCAGTTCCCTTCCATGAGTTTCAGTCAAAGGTAAGTGGCGGGAGAAACCAGATCACTGCTCCTGGGGTAGTTTAATTAGACCTTCCCCAATTAGCAGTGGCTGCAGCTGCTGCAGTCCTGCTCTGCTGCTCCGCAGCTCTGGGCTGCAGCGCCCGTCCCCGCGGGAGCTGCTGCTTCTGGAGCCCCCAGCCGAGGTGCAGCGCTCAACACAAACTCCTTTTAGACGCTTCCGCTGGAGTTACTCATCAGACAAAGGACAAGACCCCAAATCTTGGAGCCGGAGGACAAAGGAGGAAAAAAAAGCCAGATACAGGAAAGGTATGTGGTTTCTTTGTCATGTTACTTTATGTAACTTCACATAACCGTTGCCATAGGAACATTATGCAGGGTACACTTATGGTTTGGCTTTATGGTGTTCTCCATGTACCAAAATATTACTCTAAGTATTTAGTAAAACATTAACTTTGCTCCTTTTTTGTTTTCTTTAGTGTCACACACACAGTAAAATCTACTGCTGAGCTTCCAACCTGTTGCCCGGTTTTGGAAGCGTTTAACTTGAAAGGAGAAAGCCTTCTGCATTCTTGTCTAGGCAGCTGGAGTCCCAAGTTACCGATCTTCTCAGGTCACACCGACAGCATCTTCTCACCTACCACTGAAAGGAAGATCTGATTTCTTGAGTATCAAACACACTCTGAAAGCTGTCAATTCACATGACATATTGCATGTTAAATAACTCAAGTAAAACTCAAGTAAAAAATCCATTTTAACTTTGCTGTATTTATATACTATATAAATTTTACATGCTATATATTTACAGTGGGGCAAGTGCTTTTTTTAAAAAAACAAAGATCAAACTTTAGACATCTCTGAACAACACAGCTTGTATAAACCAGACAGATTATTCAGATGAACTGTATTTAATACAGGTTCCCCACTCATCTCCTGATGCAGGACCAGTGAATAATAAGTGCATCACAGTTTGATAGCATTTAATAATAAAAATAAAAATCACAGTATGAATTTGTCTGTAACTAGACACTTCAGAGAGACAAAACAGACAACTGAGACTTCAGACAAGTGACAGTATATTAAGAAAATGTAATAAAAACATATGGAAGAGTATACAAATAGTCTTGAGAGATACATTCAGAACTGCATATTCGTTGTTCCACAATGTTGAAAACCAGACGATTTTCTTCAGATCTTGAATATAACTCAAATGTGAAGTAAATTAGTTTCTAGTGTCAGACATCACAGAAAAAAGATGAGGCTCTTGCAAAACTCTAGTTATTGGAGAGCTCGTGAAATTTTAAATAAGTCTTTAAATTAAATATACAGACTGTCAGTTGCAATTTTTATAATTCCTGGTCGCTCGTGCACCAGATGTCTAACTTGGAGTAACATTACATGAATAACATAAAGTCAACCTGAGTCTGTAATTAAGCAGCATTTGAGATGGTCTATTCCAGGGCATTATCTCACATCAGTGAGATATTTATGTGGTAATTTACAATGTTCAGCAGTTGTAAAAAGTTTCCACCCTTTTGGATTAGAAGTATATTTTAAAAAAGAAAGTCTCAAGTTAAAAACTAAAAAAAAGTTCTTTCATGGTAAAATTCTGTACAGAAATGTTAAGCACCACTTATGACTGGATTGTGTCTTGATGGTAATTGTTTTGATAATAAATTGTAAGTTTTGACGGTCAATATTGGTAATGTTGGGTTTGATGGTAAAAAGTTGTTGGTTTTGATGGCAGAGAGTTGTTGGTTTTGACGGTAGGTTTAGTTGGAGTATTGAAGGCTTCCATCAGTGAGCTCCGCATCTGAAAGACAAAAGGAAGCAGCGTCACTCGCTGTCGCAACATCGAACGCAGAACTACGGCTCGGGGGTTCGATCTCTGCGAGAGAAGCCTCCTGCCTGCACCCAGCTCCACCTGCTCTGCACTACGGGACCCCACCGGCTCCAGAAGGCGCCTCCCTCGCATTTAAACTGACGGCATCTCAGTTCCGTGCTGAGTAGTGAGCTGTACGGAGCGTGAAGACAAAGCTGCCCGCTTCAATAGCAAATAGTAGACCTTCAGTAAATTAAGTTGAAGTTTTGCCTAGACAGCATCCCTGTTTTCCTCACAATCTTGTGGTCAAGCTGGCCAAACCTTACCCACAACACCAGAAGCTTCAGAAGCTTGCCTGAGAGAACACGGAGGAAGGCAGGAAACTAACTGCTTTAAAGCTGCTGCCTCTCCCATCCTGTCTGGGTTTTTCTTAAATCACAAGTTCTCACTAAGCCATTTTCAACCTTCTTAATTTGTTCAAAGTAACATGGGTCCTGGTGAAAAAGCACAACCTAACGATTCCTTCGCAGTTGTTCCTCATCTGGCTCCAGCTTGTTAGACAGGGTTGGTATCTCTAAAAACATGCTGCCACAGCGGCCTTTTTGAGATTAGATTCCATCATTCAGAAGAGCCTTCCTGAGACCCATTTTTTTTTTAAAAAGACAACTGACCTTCCACAAGATGAAGCTCATTAACATCCATGAACTTCATCAAATATTAAAATTCTCAAGACCTGAACAAATTGCTTTCCACAGCCCTCACTCCCCAGTTGTGTTGCAAGCACCATGTCCAAGCGGGGGCTGTCATCGTTTTAATCCATGAACATCCCCCACCTACACTGCCCAGTAACCTCAACGACTGTGTCATGAATCAAGACATCGGCTTCCTTACTATGCTTTTGACTGGTTTAGAAAAAAACAAGTTTGCCATCTGCTGGCCAGAGAATCCACCAAAACCAAGCGAGTGTTCAAGCAGTTGCATTTTCTTCTGTTCAGTTACTGATGTGCCAGTTAGAACAGGAACTCTTTCGGTGCACTAAGGATTATTTTGACGTTGGTATCATAAAAAAGTCTGTTTTTTTACAAAAAAGAGTATTTGAAAGACCTCAATTCAGTCCTCCTTTCATGGGACATGTTGTCAAATTTTATTTCAGGTGTTGAATTTGTTGCAGTGTGCAACCTTCATCAGTGCATAATTCTAAAGCTAATTAATTTAAACCATATTATCTACTAAGAGCCCAAGTCAGGACTACGACAAGCAACAGCAGAGATTTCAGTGTAAATTCAGTCAGGAACTCAAGTTTGTATTTTTTTTTTTTTTATAAGAAGCACCAAACTGACTTTTTTAATATTAAAAAATTGGAAAGACTGGTTTCATCAGTCCACTTATCTGTATTTTTAAGCCTATACTAACAGAAAAAAACCAACAAACACAAAACCAAAACAAAACCCACAACAACACAAACCACAAAACCAGAAAACAAACCCACAAGTAAATGAAACAATAGCAGGAATTTAACATACTCTCCAGATGTTAAATTGCGAAGCGTCCTCTGGAGGGTTAACAACTGTGAATTCAGTGTGCTTAGGAGAAGGCAGACCTACATCTGAAACAACAATATTTCAGTATTATCGCCAACTTCTGTTACTCTGAGTAAGCAGTCAGCACTGTTTCTGTTATGAAATAGCTGAACATAGTATTTTATTTAAATTGATTGCTCTGGCAGTCTTATTTAGGAAGATGGTGTTTCACTACAGCATCACCAGCCTGCAAGTCTCACGTCATCATCTTCCACCTTGACAGCTGAACCTCCTGTCCACCCACTAGATTCTCTTTCAAGATACAGCTGCCCAAGGGTTTTTTTCCTAGTTTGTTGGACTGAATTCTGTAAAGCATCTCACATCTCTCCCACTTGTTTGCCACTTAACCACCAGATGAAATTAAAATTACTTGCCCTTCAACCCCTTTGCAGTTTTATTTCAGACTTCCTTTCTTAGCAGTGATTTTAAAATGCTTTTTTTAAAATATTTATGCAGACCGTTCAGAAGCCATGATATAAAGCAGAGCTTTAGTCACACAAGCATTTAAAGTTGTTTTAAATAATAGTGTCTATGTGAATAAAAAGGAGTCCTGCAAACATCCTGGGGCTCCTTACCTTTCCCATACTCGGTGGCTGTGAGGGAGCTGTATTTCTTGCTTTCCCCTGCACTGGAAGGTTTCCCTTCTTTGTAGGGTTGTTTACTGCCCTGGTTTCGGTATTGCTCACATAAATAATCGCCTGGAGGACAGGATTCTTCCTTCTTCTCCCGCGTCTTCTTCTGGAAATGAGGATCTAAATATTCCAAGTAGCC
This sequence comes from Caloenas nicobarica, assembly GCF_036013445.1. Classification (NCBI taxonomy): domain Eukaryota; kingdom Metazoa; phylum Chordata; class Aves; order Columbiformes; family Columbidae; genus Caloenas; species Caloenas nicobarica. The sequence continues at coordinate 7,690,973 of NC_088258.1, read as the reverse complement.
TTTCAGTTTCCTGATGTGTTTCTTCTTTTTCTTCTTTTTCTTATGTTTGTGATTGTCATTGTCAAAGCGGAGCACAGAGAAATCCAAATCATAAAGTCTGAAGGAGACATGCAAGTTAAAAACAGAAAAACAGATGTAGCGCTTGATGCATATATGAAACATTATTTATTTTACCACAGGTGATGACTTGCAGCACGTCAGCTATTTTGTGGTAATTTCTGCATGTCTAACTTTAGATGCAGCAGCAAGTGTAAGACCTCAGATTGAAGGACCATAGGTCCTGGTTTGCACACAAATTATTAACAGGAGCTAGTTGCGGAATATGTGGAATTAAAAAAAATTGTTGTAACCCAATCAAGAATGGTGTGCGGATGTGATTCTAATGACATGGTCCGGATCTAGTGTTCTAACACAATTCAGCAATATCTTTCCTGTCTTCACTTGACTCACCTAATGACATGATCCCTGGTGAGATTATGCTACAGAAATAACTTAGAAACAATGAAAAAAAGGCAGACACGAGAAACACCCAGAAAAGAACTAGGAAAAAATTGCTGATTATGCTGGAATCCTTGCTTACTTGTAATCCTTCTCTCGATGTTTATCTTTGGACTTCTTTTTCTTCTTGACCTTCTTGTATTTTTTCATTCTTTGGTCATCTATCTTTCGGCATTTCTTTTCTATTTCGCTTCCGCTTCCTTCTGTGTGGCTGTATCTTCTTTTGCCGTTTCGTAGTTTTTCTTTTTCGTTTTCCCGGGAAAAGTCCTCGAAGTTGGCATGAGCTGACAGGGGTGGAAGTGCGTGCCTTTCACGAGGGTATTTTTCAGATTGCTGCTGAGGTACTGAACAATGGTACAAGTTTGCCCTGTGGCCGCCACAGGGATGGACATCGTCCTCTCTGGAGAGTGCGTTGTGAGCCCAGCGGCCCTTGCAATGATAATCCTTGTGTGACCGGCTGTTGTAAGCTTGACTTGATTTGTCAAAGTCTTTATCGCAATAAGAGGACTTCCTCTCTCTACCATCTCTTGCTCCATGAGAAGAATAATAATCATTGTAGTATCTGCATTTTTCCCATCTCCGTGGTTGGTCTTGATAGTATCTTTCTCTGCTCCAAGTTCTCTCTCCTTTGGAATAATAATACCTATTCCTCTCCTGTTCTGTTCTTTCTCTGCTTCGGGATCTATAACGAGAATATTTTCCTGAGCTTTTGCCATTATTTGGACTGTTTCTTTCGTTATGGGAAGATCTGTACTTGCTTTCATTGCAATACTCTTGCTTATGACGGTTTTGCTTATTTGTTTCCACGCTGCGAGAGCATCTCCTCTTGTGGGAATGATCATCTGGTTTGCTTCTGGTTTGCTTCTCCTTCTCCCTCTCTTCAGTATCCGAGTATTCTCTCTTCTTTCGGTAGTGCTCTTTGTCAGTTTTTTTAGAGTCATATATTTTTTTCTTATATTTTTTCCTATGTTTATCTTCTTCACATCTTTTATTACTCAGTCCCTCGTTTTCTCTAGAAAACTGACTCTCCAAAACTTTATCGAGCTTTGTAATAGAGGAGTCATTAACAGGTGGTACCTCTACATAGTTATTAGAAATGTCCTTTGTGTCTTGGCATTTTTCTGTAATATCTAGAGATGCAAGTTTTTTAGAACTACATTCAATGTCAGACTTTATAGAGGAAGTTTGCCCTAATTTCTCTTCACTCTCAGGAGACCCCCTGATATACAAGGGATTTTCTTTTGAAATGAGCTCACGTTCTTTTGATCTTCTTGGTTTGTCTTTGTCTCTACTGTCTTCAGACTCACACTGACCAAGGAATTCATCTGCTGCATCCAGGGATTTTTTTCTAACCTTATGTTGACCATTGATGTTGGGATGCACATTGTCAGCTCTTGTAATACTTTCAGTAACATCTTCTTTGGCAGCAATGCTTTCAGAATTTGGATGAGTAAGAAGATTCTCAACCTCAGACCTAAAGGCAGAAGGAACCTTCCTGGATTCTTCATAGGAAAACAGTGCTTCCATGACTACAGTTTCCATAAGAGCATCATTCTCAGAAGACTTTGGAGGTCCAGGGACACTGCACAAAATAAAAACACATTTTTCACTTGAAAAAGTCCATCTGAAAGATGAATGTTAGGAGTAAAATCCCCTTAAGTAAAAAAATTGGTGGCTATTGGAAAACTCTGAAAGACATTCCCTTTAGAACCCTATTCTTAAATCCTCCTCAGCTCCTAGAGAATGTGGGGTTTTAATCTTGATTCTGCAAGTATTGCATTAAGAAACCCACACCAAACATATCTGGCTCCCTCCACTTGCTGCTCTGAATCACATCAATAGCCAAAACCACTATATTTGCTCTCCCCCAGCTAGAAAAAAGTAAACACAGAGATTTCCCTCTCTCTCAAATGGGAAAGCAGATGGTGGGAATTTATATTCACACATCCTAAGATGGAAAACAAAGGGAAAGATGAATACAGAAAGTATTACAGACAACAGAGAAAAAAAAAAAAAAAAAAGAAGAAGAACGTTCTATAAAGAAACAGTAGTTTTCCAGGAAGCATCCACCTGTATTTAATATCAGAACAATATACGCTCAGTGCTGATGTTTGCAACACTAGATGTACAGTGTGGAATTCTCTGGAGTGGTTTAAATCTTTCTATTAAATAGTGTTATTAGACAGGTAAAACAATTACAAATTTGCATGGAGTCTTGTTTTAAGCAGAGTGTACTCCTTTTACCTTATGTCCTCCGACAAGCTGTTCAATTGGCTATAGGTAAGAGATTCTAAGATTATGTCTTGAGGAACTGGTGACAGAGCTACAGGCATCTACAATTAAAACGCAGAAGTTAACAGACAGAAAAAAATATTAGCTTTAGCACAAAACTGTTTGCAAAGTTTCTACATTAGATATAGATCACTTTGAATTATACATGCTACCCCCATTTTACACATCGTCCCACTCACCCCACCCCCCAAATATATTTACAAAATTTATGAAGTATTATCTCAGCTGAACTTCTCTTAGGTTGACATGTTCTCATATGTCAGCTCAGCTCTGCAAATTCTAATGGAATAATAGGACAAAGTGTTATGATGAAACTTGTGCTGTGTGTTTTCTTGGTATTTCACACAAATTGAGAACATTATAATGCACCTGAATACCGAATAAATCATAGGTGGGAAATTCTAGATAGAACAAGCATAACTCACTGTTTCAAGCAATCCATTAGTTTTAGAAAAGAAAATCTCAGAAGGTTTAACAGGTGGGACTTGGCAAGTTGAATCATTAAGTTTCAGTCCATTTTCCTTAGATTCCTTATCTAAACTAATAGCACCATTTACTGAATCATTTTTTGGCAGATCTTGTGGCCATCTTTCTTCTTCAGCGTTGGGACAGGAAGAATGGGAATTCTGCAATGTACGAACAACCTTTCCGATCAAAAGTCCATTAGAAGATATTAGGCTGCAATTTCTTTTAAACAAGCCCTTCGAATCCTCAGATTTTCCTGAGGATTCTGCGCTGTACAGGACGGTGTTATCCGAGCCGAGATTAGGATTTCCGTTCACTGTTGGCTCAAACAACATTTCATCGGGAACTTCTTGCTTGGAAACGTTAGTAGCGACTGACATAGTAGATGCATTTGAGGTAGACTCCGCTGCGGAGGAATTTGTGATGGTGGAAGAAGGAGCAGGTTTGCTTAGATCCTCATCCTCCATAGCGCTGGTAAGACAGTCAGGGTGTGACACAGTCTGACGTGCAGGTAATTTGTTGTGAATACTGATAGTGATCTTCTGGTTTTTTGATGGGTCGGTAACTGAAGGCCTGGTAATTGCCCAGTTCTGAACACAAGCTGTCGGCGGAGCTGAGGACGGTCTTTTTAGGGTGACCCCAACGGTATTTGGATCCTCTTTCAGGGGTCCATTCCCATTTAAACGATTTGAATTCTGTATTTAAAAAGAGATTTCAAGATGGATATGTGCAAACGCACAGCATTTAAAGTTTAAAAACACGAAGTTCTCCTACTAAATATTTCTACAAATTGCCACAACACCTAAGAAAAACACCTCCCTTGAAATACAAATGTGAGTCCAACAAGTCTGTTTAATTCCTGCTTTTGGTTTACTGCATATTGGTATCAAATGAGCATAATTTTTTAAACCCACTCAAACAAGTTAACATTGACTAAAGCTGCTCTCAAACATGTTTATTTTTCCCCTTTAAACATTCCCTGAAAACACTGGAATAATTGTTCTGGTATGCAGGAACAAGACAATTTGTTTTCACTGTCTCAGCTACAGTTACACTGATTGGGGGAATTTTTTTAAAAATTATTTAAGCATTAGTAGGCTACTTAAATTGTCTCAAAAGCATGGTTCTCAGGACTTCAGAAAGCTGAACTGGAAGTAAAAAGAAATGAAGTAGCACGGCTGAACAATTTAGGATTAGCCACTGTAGGAATAATTCTGGCTGCAGCACAAGGGCTGTGAAGAAAGCTGCAGTGTGGGAGGGAAAATAAAACTTGGATGCTAAAATATAGCAACAAAAAACCCCACACCAAACCCAAAACCCACTATCAATTTGGCACCATTATCTGACCCCCTCAAATTACCTTAATCATATGAGGAGGAAGCCGTGGTCCCATAAATCCAGCCTGTTTACTATTAGCCCCCCGCTGACCAAGGAATGAACGGGGATAAGACGGAGCTGGTAAATAAAACGCGCGTTCTCCGAGGGTCAGATCGTAGCGCCTTGGGAAAAGAGCAGTGATCTTAGTTTAGAGTTTTTCTTTCAGCCTAATCTTGGATTAAACCTCATCCTATAATTTTATAGGAACAGTTTATAAGACACAGAAGACACATAAGGAAGACTTAACCAAGACTACAAACTGAAAACTAGATAATGGTCTTCCTACAATGACTATCCTTTTCAGAGCAATAACTCATCCTTACACCATCTATGGCCTTAATTTCTCCTCTTTTCTGAATTAGCCAGCTACAGAGAGCAGATACGTAGCAATTTACACAAATGCAGCAGTTTAAGGCCCAGCAATGAAAGATAATAAATGACATGGGAAATTTCAGGTTAGACAGAACTGAGTTATACAAATAGCAATCTTTTCCTAGGACAGGAAGAAAAACACTTGAAAAGAAGACAAATATCAGTAACAGGAGAGTAAACATATTCTGAACACATTTAGTTTTTGTTATTACCTGATATAAAAAAGTACATAAGCTTGCTGATTGAGAACTGTTTTGATATCAGAAAGATCTACTGATGCGTCATTCATTCTATACCAAAGTCCATTACCAGCCTGCAAATAAAGACAATTATATCTTTACAGGAATTGCATGATTTCCAAATGACATCACAGATAAAACACTACAGAACAAAACAAATCAAACAAAACATATAACGCAAGCTTTTCCCCTAAAAAGAGCTGCTACCAGTAAGATTTTAATTTCTTTGTCAGCACAGATTCTACCCTGTTAGAAATCAAGCTGGTATCTACCTTTATGAAACAGAGATAGTGTCCTGCGTTACAGTTGAAGCCACTATGTACAAGAACTGCATATAACGCGTAGATGAGTGGTTCTCCTATTGATTGGGACATATATGCTCGAAGATCCAAATACTCAGGATATTTTACATCCTAAAGAAAAACCAAGAAGATTCAAAAATTATCCTGAAATACTTAATGGGATGAGAAAAACAATTCTAAAAACACAGACTAGGATTACATTAATATATATTTTTTCATTTAAAAATACTATTCTCATAAACAACATTTAATAATTTAAATTGCAGATAATTGTTTTCTACAGAATTAGCTCTTTAAGAGTAAGGCATACTCTTACAGTCACCCAGCAATTTTACCATTATTAAAAAAGAAAGAAGCAGCCATAGTTGTTATATCGACTTTTCTTAGACTATAGTTATTGGTCTGTAGTTACTGCCCGCAAACATTAACAACTCTTAAATGAGCATTCATCTTTCAGAAATCTCCCATTCCAAGACGACAATGTTACATGACAGCTGTAAATGTACCTTGTTGATCTTTCCACCTGTAAAATTTGCAAATCTTTTCAGTGATATTGTGAGAACGTTGGAAGAACGATGTATCGTGTACCTCTTTGATGCAGGAACCATCTTTTTACACCTTAAAAACAAGCACAGACAAATGTTTAACAGCAGATTGTCCCCCTCCCCAAAAAAGACAAACAAGTTTTAATCTCTCACGGATGCTTATGCTATTTGAATGATATTTATTTGCATAATACGTTTCTTCTATTCATAAACCCATACACTGCATTTCAGGTTTGTTAATAGAAGATAGCAGGATATAAGAGGACAGCTCTACAGAACAAATAATAAAGGGTTTAGAACATTATCTTTTGATGGCCAAACACATGTCTGAACATGTATCTTTGTTATGCCAAAAAGCTGAGGCTCGCCGACAACCTGGTACAAAGCAGGACCAGGAATCTCCACTGCAGCACATCAGCAAAACAAGGCAAGGTACCATGTCTTGTTACACCAGAGTGGCAATTTTGAACTCCTTCTGGATACATTCTTTCAGCTTTCTGCTGAAATGCAAATGTTAAACGTGGGACAGCAGAGCCCCGGTCTGCAGGACTGCAAACTGCAAATAATTTCCAAAATGGATAACATAGCAAGGAAAAATTACAATGGAAGGAAATAGTCACTCTGCGTGAGAGTGACATTGGACAGTGGTAAATCTTCATGTACTGAGGGTGTCTGGAAAGACACTGAAGGCACCTGCAGTCCTTCAATAAAACTGTTATTTGTTTGTTTCAGTGTGCACTCAAAGGTCTGACACACATGGTAAGCTGTGAAATTCCACTGTAGCACCGCCTGGAACAGGTCAGTGTACATCATCAAGAAAAATACTGTTGACAGTTAACAAACAGAAAGAATTAAATAATCTATTTTCAAATTCTGATGTCAAAATACAAAGCAGAGAATTCCAAACTAATGGAGAATGCCTGTGAACAAAAAAAAAAAAAAACAAACCCACCCACGAAACTCACCCAGATTAAGAAAAAAAAGTTTTATAAAATTCTGTGAAACTTGCAATTAGATACAAAGTTTTGAGGCAGTAATCTTTATTAGAAAAATTCATGGCAGAAAAGGAAAATGGCAATCAGAAAAAAACCTTAAAACTAATAGAATAGTTTACCAGCAATGGAAAAGATACTGTACACATGCTAAACCATTCTTTTTAAACTCACAAAACAACTGAAACTTCTGATTTTATATATGACTAAACTGATCACACCCCACAATAATGAAGGATCATGCAATTCAGATGTGAGGTGCTTATTACAGTTATCCTACTCTTCCTCAACCATAATCTGTAAACTATGAGAATTCTTCGTACATTACATGTTGCTTGCTAGGATCCACAGACTAAAATGAACCTGGGATTAAATTGCTGTAATAGCCTATTGGATCCTCTTCATTCAACATCTGCATTCAAATGTTCTAATTAACTTATGCTTTTCCAACAACAAAAAGCAGGTGTTGCATCTTTCATTTAGAAGGATCAGACTGCAACGTTACAAAATCAAGCCTGGCCGTCTTTGCTTTTCTGAGTTTATGCTTGAATAACAACTTGTTTTGCCAAAATATACAATGCTCTTACACACGCAGAAACATTTTACATATTGATCAGCATACAGGACATCCTAACTCCATCTGCTTTCACTAAGCACAGGTTAGGTTTACGATGGCTCATTTCAGACCACTGTAGTCCACAGATTTTACAATTCAAGAACTGCACGAGACATTGTTCGATGAGCCAGCAGAAGCTGCTAATGTTAATTATCACTGAGTCTGTGCACGTTCACCAAGACCCAACCTCACTTTGTTCCACCTTCAGGAAGCTGATGTTGCCTCTCACCCCAAATCCTTGTCCACAGCTCCATGCTTCAGATCACCACTACTTATCAGACATGTCTTTAACTGTCGGCCATGTGAATATTTCCCTGTGCAAATTCAAACTTACAAAGGCTGACGAGCCCCAGCATGGACAATACTATGAATAAAAGTCTAATGTGAGCTAATGGCCACAACGCTTATGTTTCCAAATACTCAAACAGAAACACTAAAATTACTCTCCCAGAAACAAATGTATTATTTTCCAAGCTTTGAATTATTTCAGTGTATTAGCTGTATAAACAAAACTAAATGAAAGAGAGTTGTGTATCATCTTATTTCTAAACGAAGTCAAAAGATAACTTATGATCTAAGCCATGCAACACAATATCTTGTATTAAGATGGAATTAGAAATAATCTTACTTGCTACACTTATAGCTATTTTCACCATCAAGTTGTTCCGGTTTCACAAACTGTTCTAGAGCTCGGGTGACAGACGTAACTGCCTGGATGAGTAAGAAAGTAGAGCACAAAGTCACTGAAAATGCAAAATTTTGAACGCTTACTAGTAGTTTATGAGAAAACCTTGCTAGTTCATACTTAAGTGACCTGCTGTGAACCAGCAATCACTATGAAGGAGGCAGAAACAGAATACACTGAACATTTCCCTCATTTGAAAATTATTCTACTCTGAATTAATAAATTTTGCAATACCACAGACAGCATCTGCAGTATGCTTTGGCATCAGTAATGAGAACAATCAAACCCATCAGTCTAACAATAGATGTATATTGAAGTAGAATAATCCAGAAGAATGACAGTATCGTTGTTTGTGTAGATATAATTATTTTTCCAGCTTAAATCCAATGCAAACATGGAGACCATTTACATGGCTTCCACAGAAGAACAATGTGAAATCCACTCCCATCCACCACCAAGCTCTTTTGTTTTAACAGTACATGCTCTCAAGTAAAATGAGCTTATTTTAGAAAGCTCTAAAAGTCTCTGGACATCTCGACCCATATTCACAAAACATCTTACCTTTATATCCAAAGTAATATCGAGGAATGGCTCGTATGTATCTGAAACTGCTTTGCAGTTCAAGCACTTCACTGGAATCAAAATACAAATGCTTAACAATATGCAAAGGAGACCAAATGTGCAAATTTAAATTATTAATACGCATTACTTTAGTCAAACTACAAACTCCTTTACTACAGACAGACAAAAAGACATAGACCAGTTTCATAGGATAGTAAGATTTTTAAAAAGTACCTCGGGATCTTAGATATCCTCCAAATATTTGATAAATAAGTGTGGTGGCTTGAGAAGATCTGTCTAATCTGGAAATAAATTATAATCACACCTCAGAAGATTGAAGGCACAGAGTTAACTCTTCAAACAGTTTTCTTTTTATAAAAAACAAGGACACAGATTTTAATTTATGAGAGTAAATAAAGGAGTATAAAGGGGCTAGAGAACATTTAAAAATTAATTTGTTTATGCTTACTTGGTGCTTCCATTCAAACAAGCTTTCTGTAAAGCATCAACAGTGAAGCATAAGAATTCATGTGCATCCTCTTGACTGCCAAAATGGAAATGTTTTCCTATTCCTAATAAAAAAGAAAGTTATTATATTTACTTCATAAAATGAAAAAAGCTTGTATTTCTAAACTCTCTCTTCTTTAAAGTATGAAAATAATTTATATGCAAAGAAGTCTTTGAATAATTAAAAAATATCAAAAATTAAAACTATCTGAAATGACTCACTTTTAAGGCCATTGATAACGGATGTAGGTTTGATGGCATTATTAGAGCAACACAGGACTTGATTAATGTGAGTTTCCATGGTGCACATCATACAAAAACCTTCTACATGACCTGAGGAGTGAAAGAAGAAAGCATCCCAGTCTAGTCAAATATACATTGCTACAAAAAAACATTTAAGTTGTAGGTACAATGTTCACTCCCTATGCTACATTCTCTTCTCCTAAGGTGTCAATATCCCAACAGTTCTGTGACATTTTATTAAGCAGAACCGTATAGAATAAAAGTGTCAATTAATTCTGTATTACAGGGCATTTCCCAATGAGAAATGTAAATAACTATTGCAATGTCATTTTTTTGCAGTCTGACAGGAACGTGAACTCCCCAGATTGCAGAATATATGAGGAAACAATATCGACATTGATGATACAGCACTAAGAGCAAATGTGTGTTATTTTCAGCACACTGCTGTTAGGTGAGCTACATGACACAGAGCTAAGGATCCTCTGGGAGAGAGGAAAGATTAAAGTAATGTATGTGTTAGTATTTCTGCCCTCCTTTTTGCAACAGGATTCTTAACTGATAATTTTTATATATGGCAAGAACACACAGTTAAATTTCTAGGAATAAATACTAAAATACCAGACTAGAAAGCACACAGGTGCCTTCGTAAAAATACACATACATGGATATGAAAAGAAGCTCCTAGGCTTAAATAAATTCAAATATAAAAATATAAACAAAGAACATAAATTTGAGGGTTTAAAAGATACAAAATCTTATTTAGAATAAAATCAACCTAAATTTTATTTAAATTGCACACAAATTTCTAATTGAGTTTATAAAAGATTAGCTCATAGTGCTTTCTAGGGTGGTTTTTTTCCTAATGGCTCAACAGTGAACATACCATTTACCACAGTATTCGTGCATTACAGTATCTAGGCTGCGAAGACCAAGAATCTACGACGTCAACATCCTAAACTTTTTCACTTTTCTACTAGCAGGAAACCCAAATGCCAAATGTTCTTCAAATGTCTTACTTTACGATGCACTTCATTATTCACATGAAGCAAGAAATGACCCTTTTTCGAAGTTTTACTATGGTGCATTAAATGAATAAACACAATTTATATGCTCTTCTGAGCCTCCTATTAATATAATCATAGAATCATTTAGGTTGGAAAAGACCTTTAAGATCACAATCAAAGCCAGCTTCTACAGATAAAAGAGGACAACCAAGAGGTTTGTTTTTTTTTTTAACAGAATCACGGTTCTTTCACATTCAGAGCTGTCCAACAGATTTATAACAATGTGAGAACATACTCACATGACCGGGTGTGCTCAAGGGAAAGCATGTAATTGGCGAGAGGCGGCGTGTAAGTCAAACATTGCAGAGTAGAATTAAGGAAACATGTGTTGCCGAGATTCTGCAGCCCAACTCCGACACTTTGTGTTTGTTGCCAATCCATACAAATTTTCTCAGGTGGAAAAAGAATCCTTTGTGGCGGGGCAATTCCGTCATTAACAACTGCAAGAATATTATATTTTAAAAGAGATGTATTGCTTTAGTTTTAAAAAAAGGATATTCAAAAAGTAGCATTCTGCAGGAGCACCCAGAAGAACCAGCTATACTCCAAACCACAAAACCATACAACACTGCCACTCAAATTTGCTGGTAAACATACTGTTTCGGACAATAGTTTATTCAGCTTTTAACACAAGGCAAACTACCACTCTGATTTAAGGAAGTTTTGCCAGGTTTCTTTCCATCTATAGTCTTTAAGCTGATTATTAATTCGATTTTTTTTTTCCTTATTGTAACTTAAACCACAATCTTAACCTTGTAATTATACAGTAATAAATATAACAACTAAGACAGAAAAATAAGCAAGTAACTAGCACAGAAGGTAACCTTACAGAATCAGACCTCTTCCTGAGCAGTGTTATCATTCAAAGACTTGTGAATAATGGAAGCCATGAATAGCAATGGTAAAATGTACTTTTCTCTGCAGAACACTAAAAACTTGGATGAGTCTGTGTATCATAAAAAGCTCTCCGTAACTGACTGGAAATAGATCAAAACTAAGTTACAAATAGATTGTAAATAGATAAAGCTAAGTTGTGCAACACCAGTCACTTCAGTTGCCTTAGAGGATTCACAAAATTGAGTCCACTACTGAAGTCTTTATTCGTCATAGTCTCATTTTATAGCATTGCAACAAATAAGAACTGCATTCTCTACTTTTGTTCTGCTTTGTTTTTAAGAAAAAGGGGGAGGACGGAAGAAGTACTTACCTAGATCTCTTTGGGCAAAAGGCTTAGATTTTTGAGACGATCTACAATAAATAGCACCTCCGGGTCCTTTGTCCACAGAGACTTTGTTTGGATCTTCTGCAGGTGGTACCCGGCCCAAATTTGCGGTGCGTGATGTCATTTTCTTAGTACGGGGTTTCTTAGATTTGTCAGACCGCCTCGATGACGATTTTTTAGATTTTGAAGATTTTGGCTTGTTAACTATGGTCATTGTTCATATCTGCAAGAGAGGCAAAAGTTCTGGTTGACAGAAGAACATCAAGAAGCGTTCCAGAAAGAAAAGGACAAAAATCCTGTCTCTTAGTCTCAAAGAAATAACTTGAAAAACTAAAAAGCCGATAAGAATGATGAAAAAACAAAACAACCACAAAACCAACCCAAAACTAAACACATGAAGTAGCACTGGTGACTGGTGACATTTCTTACACTTTCACAGGATTTTAATCCATTACAGTTATAAAGACCTTTTTCTGTTGTTTGTTTGAGGAGCTGTGAACAGTGGCACACCCAAGTGCCGGCCTGTTGAGATCCAGAAGGAGGGGATGGGACATAGCTCTGAGAAATCTTGGGAAAGGAGAGCAGGAAAACATTGATAAATTTATTTCCATCTGGGTTTATTCTGCCCCTCCACGAAATATTTGTTTGGATACAATTTTGGCAGCAGTACTTGTGGTATTTTGCACCAATCACATTTACAACTCTTACTATCAATGAAAAAGTTGAACCAAAAAGCATCTTTTTCAGTTCTACTTATGTAAAGTTGTACACTTTCCCCTGGCAAAACAACAGAGGAATGCAAGCTATAAAAAGGAAATGCTAAACATAAAAGAAAGCAAAACAAACCCTCAGCCCTCAAGGACAAATGCAATAACTGATATTAAGTCCTGTTTAAAATGCTGATTAAGTTTCAAGATGGTACCTCTTTAAATATGTGTAATTGTGTGTGCACGGTAAGCCGCTGAATGATCAATTATCAATTTCTATATGTAAATTTTTGCTACTATGTTACCATAGCACGTCGGGCCTTTTTAAGTTTAGGGAAACCATAAACTTAACTGAGGATTTAAAGCAGCTTTGTTATACTGAAATAACTGAGAGAACAAAGCATAAAGCAGTTTCAGATTTATGGCACAACTTGATTGCTATTGATAAAACGTAAGGTAGATTAAACAATGCACACTAAATTAGAGAACTTCTAGTCTCACGAATGACAAATTATGTGCAAAGCCTCTAATTAGATCTTTTTTCCTTTAAATCTTCAATTCAAAATCCGCTCTATACGCATTTTCCATTTCTCAGACGATAATACACAAAGCTGGAAAATTCCCTTATTTTACTGACAAATGAAGACATCCTTGTCCCTTTGGAAAACTAAGATGACAGTTCGGGTAAGATCCACTCTTCAAATTGCAGATACCAGTGGCATCTCTATTTTCCAATTGAAAGGGGAAGTGTTTCCACAACATATTTAAAGCATATTTGCAGGGCAAAAAACAGAATCAAGACTGTGGTGAGTGGCAAACAGAAGAATATTATCACAAAAAAGCTTGAGCATTATATTGACCAATGAGGTAAGCCCTATGTATTTTTTTTTGACAACTGAGGGATACAGTACCAGATATCTGGCACCATACACAGCAAATATCAATGCTAGTAAGAATAAATCAGATCCACCACTTTTTCAAAATATGTCAATATTTGGACATAACATCTCTGACAAAGTAGTACAAAAAACTATAAACATTGATATTTTTTCGTCTCCCATTTTTCAACATACACACAAATCCTGTCCCTATACCACTGCTGAACATGAACTTACGTTGCCGTGTGTACCAAGTGTTAGTTCCCTGTGCTGATGTCACAATAGAATTTTCTCACCATGACGCTGAAAAGTTACTGCCCTTCCATTGGAGCCTTGCATCAGTGTTGTTTAGATTTTTTCAGCAGTCTCATTACAAAACACATCAGCTATGACCTGGTCCTAAATATTTATATTTTGTCTCCCCTTAGCACACAATAAATCACAGCTCAGGAAGATTTCATACAAGATCCCATTCACAAAACTGCGTTTAACCAGGAAGTAGTGATTATGCATTTGTCTCATTACAAAATAAACATTCTCAGCATCGACTGTAAAAAAAAATAAAACATACATGCACAAATATACCTGGGTAGAAATAAGAAGCAACAGAAAACTACTATGGCATAGATACGAAGACCAGGCACGTTTCCATCTCTAAATTACAAACTACACTTCCACACCTCAACACTACTGTAAGCAAAAAAACCAACCAAAACACAAAACTAAAGGAAACGCACACACGCTGCACTAGTTTTGCTTTCATTGAAAACCAGCCCAGCCACCAAGCCGGGACACGCGAAATTAATCATCACTTTGCCCTTAATTGGAAGCCAATTATGTACGTGAAGTACAAAATAACTTTACACATTCCTTGCCCCGGTGAGCAGCCGCTTCTCGGTGCAGGCGGCTCTGGCGGCGGCGCCGCGGGCGCCCGGGAGCCGGAGCGGCGGGACGACCCCGGTACCTCAGCTCACCCCCGGTACCTCACCCCCGGTACCTCACCTCACCCCCGGTACCTCACCCCCGGTACCTCACCCCCGGTACCTCACCCCCGGTACCTCAGCTCACCCCCGGTACCTCACCCCCGGTACCTCACCTCACCCCCGGTACCTCACCCCCGGGCCGCCCCGCGTCCTTCAACGCCTCCTAATAGCCCTGTTTAAAATCAAACCGTCCGCCTCCGACGCCCTTTCATTACCAGTGCTGAGCTGGAAGCGCCAACCCGGCCACGCTCTGCTCTGCCTCTCTGAAGGGCTGTGGCTCCCGAAAACGCTTCGGCAGCCCGAGGCGCCCGGCGGCTTTGGCGGGCGGGCACAGCCCGCCTGCACGCAACATGTCCGCGCTCCGGAGCGCTGAGAGCCCGAAGACACACACACACAAAACAAAACCGGCCCCCACACGCAGGCGAGGGGGCCGGGAAACGGCTCTGAGGGCGCCCCCGCTTCCCCGCGCCTCGCCCTTCTCCCGCCAACTCGCACACCGACACAGCGCCTCGGGCCCGCGGCTCCCGGCCCAGCCGGGGGCAGGCCTAGCAGCGCGCCGGGCCGCCTCAGCGCCCGCCCTCCCCATCTTCACCTTTCCGGGCCGGAGCCCGCGCCTTCCAGACCGTCCGGGGGCAGGTCCGCGGCAGACAGCGCCCAACGGCGACTCCGTGCCCATGGCAACGCGGCGGGGGGGGCGGGGAGCTCGCGCTGCGGGAGGGGGGAAGGGGAGACGAATCGAACCCGGACCCTCCGAGCGGGCGGCGGCAGGCCCCGCGGGGAGCCGCCGCCTCGCCGAGCGGGGAACAACGCCGCGCCTGGCGGGGAACGACGCCGCTCACGCCGCGGGACTCGGGGCGAGGGGAAGGCGGCCGCCCTCCCGCCGGCACCGGGACGCGGGGAAGCGACGCCGAGTCCCCGCGCCGGCAGCAGGAGGAGGGAGAGGCAGGCGGCGGGCGGGCGCCGGCGGGAACACGGCGCCTATAACGGAGGAGGCAGGCGCGGAGCGGAGGCATCGCGCCGGGCACCGTCACCCCCACCGCCGCCGCGCCGGGAGGGGGCCGGTCCCGCCGGCCCAGGGGGTGGTGGCGGCGGCGGGGCTGGGTCCCTCCGCCGCGTGCTGGGGACGGCGCCCCGCCCCGCCCGGGGGTCCCACCCCCTCCGGCTGCCCGCCAGCCAGGAGGGCAGCGGCCGAGAGCCCGGCCGGCGCCCCGGCGGGGTGGGCAGGGCTGGGCTGAGCCGGCGGCTCCCGCCGGTCGCTTTCCCTTCCCTTTCCCGGGCCGGCCCCTCCCCCCCGGCCCATTGATTTCCAGGCAGGGAGGCGCACGCGGCGCTGCCGGGCCGTGCCAGGCCGCCGCCAGGCCCGACTCTGCCCCCCAGCCCCATTACCTGGCTCGGCCCCGCTTGACTCGGCGCTGCCGGGTCCCCCTCGCCGCAGCCCCCGCCTCAGCCCGGCCCGCTCCGCCTACTGTTACAGCCCGTCGGGGAACAATGACGTCCCTCCGCCGGCCTCTTGCATCCGGGGCCCGGCGCCGGCCGGGCAAGCGGGCGGGGGGAGGAAAGGAGGCGGCGGCGGCGGCGGGGGGGAGAAGCGAGCTCCTCCGGGTCACACGGGGACCAGCACCGCCCCTGTGCCGCTGCCGGGAGCCGCTAGAGGGGGCTCCGCGACCCCCGGTCAGGGCGAGGGGCCGAAGAGGCTGCGGCGAGCGGGCTCCCGCGGAGCTGAGGGGGCGGCGCGGGCCTGGGGCCCCGCCGGGCGCTTGGCGGGCGATGCGAGGAGCCGCGGCCCCGCGCGGAGGTCAGGGCTCTCGGCCGGCGCCGCTGCGGGAGGGGCCGCCTCAGCTCCCAACCGCCAGGCTGGCGTACGAGCCTCGGCCATAGCCTTCCCGCCCGTCTCTGCCTGCCGGGCCGCCTCTCCGATTTATTCCTCCAGTTCATGTTCTATTGCTCTGCGCTCGAAGAGCGGCCACAAACGCTGGCCCGGAGGCCGGGACCCCAGCGCCCGGCATGTGGCGGGGCGTGTTCCCGCCGAGGGCCGCGGCCCCCCGCGTCCCGCCGCCCGCCATCGAGTTTCCTGAGGAGAGCCCGGAGCCGCGCTTCGACGGTAAGCGGGGCCCGGGGGCAGCCCTGTCCTCCGCGGGAGGTGTAGGGGAGTGACGGCGGGGCCCCGGCTGCTCCCGTTTGGCGGGGTGGGAAGGAGGGTAGAGCCGCCGCCTTCCTCCTTCCTTCCCTTCCCCGTCGCCTCGAGGAAGAGGCAGCGGCGGGGGGTGATGCAAGAGCGGGCAGGCCCTTGGCAGCGGGCGCCGTGCCCCGCGGCCGCTGGAGGAGCTCCCCCTCCCTTGGGGAGAGCCTCGTCCTCTCCGGGTAGCTCATTTTTGTATACGCTTACAAAAATTAGTTCTAATGAGGTTCCTAATTAGTGTCTCAAGCTTCCTGCTCAGTGGCAGCTCGTGTGGTGGCTTTTTGTGAGCCAGGGTTGTGTTGAAGCTGTGTGGGTTCACGTGTGTTTCACTGGTTTTTGGTGTGGGGTTTTGACAAACGGGCGTATACTGAGACGCGAATTCATTTGTCTGACTGTCCTTTTCCAGAATCGGATGTGCCCGCGGAGCTGCGAGTTGCAAACGGGTCGCAAAAGTTTGTGAATTTCACTTCGACCATCCAAAACCAGCTGCTGCTTGTGTCGCTGCTGGAGCATCTCTGCCACATGTACACACACAACCCCGTTCATTCGAGGTGTCTGTTCCGAAGTTAGTAAGAGTATTTCTTTCTTGTCTCTCAAACTGCCTTACTGCAATGTATGCCTGATTCTTCTGTGCAGAATTACAGCGTAGTATCAGTACAAAGCTGTAGGTCTCATCCCATTGGGACATGCGTAATTCTGGGAAGAGGATAAATACCCTGAATCAACTTAATTGGGAAAGAGGACCTGTGTTATTTTTGAAAACAGTAACATTGTTGTAAATTCGAAGATCAGGCAGTTATGTTTCAGTCATGTGAGTTACTTCATGAGAAGGGTAGCAGGGCAATTTGACTGTTAAATTTTATCTAAGAACAAATACAAAAGAGGGATTTAGTAAAAACATTCGTCAAGAAATAGCTATAGCATAGTTTTCACTAGATCTTTCAAAATTATGGTCTGTGAAAATCAGAGTAAATACCTTTATAAGTCCTTTATTTTCCCTTAAAGTCTTTTGATATAATTCGGGGAAATCACATTTTTAGGTGTGAAGTCTTTCTTTTGAAATCTTTCTTTTTGGTATGTGACTTATCTTAGGTATTTTGTTCACTTAAGCACATACTTAATGTGTTTAAGAAACAATCTCCAAGGTTTTTCTCCTTACTATATGAGGTTGTAAAAAATAAAATCTAATATATTGCTTGTACTTAAAATTTAAGCCATTTATAGCAAGTAGTAATAAGAGTGCAGACAACTGTCATTTTTTTCATTCTTGAAGTCTGATGGAGCTACGTAGCCGTGGATGTTACTATTATCTCTATCAAAACTGAAAATATCAGGCAAAAAAACCTGACCAAATTTCTTCTTTTTGGGAGACGAACAAAATACCAACCTGGGCATCTTCCAAAGTATGTAGCTGCTTGGCTTCCCAGGAGGAATGACGTTCTTCCATTGGTGTAGTTTAAACCAGTTTCCCAGGTGGAATAAACCTGATGAATACAGAAAGTACACATTGCAGGATTGTATCTGTTTTGTGGCTTTGGCTAATATACTCATGTTGACACTTGTCCCACTTTTCTGGTGTGTGTGTAACTGTGTCCATAGTGCTTGTGTAGCAAAATTCCTAATTTCTTACAGGTTTACTTCCGATACATTTTATCTACTTTAAACGATAAAGTAATACGCTAATTTTGAAATACTGGTATGTCTCAAAAACCCTCTTATAAGCAAGTTTGGTTTAAGACCTTGGAACTCCTAAACCTTCTAAGTACATTTTTGTAGCATCTTCACAGTTGCGCTCATCTCCAGTATTTGTTAGTTTTTTGTGTGCCACAGCGTTGTTTTACTGCAACAGAGAAAGATGTGTTGCTTTGTGGGGGTGGGAGTGACTTCATTTACAATGAGTATGTGCACAAATGTGTGAGTATGTGAATTGGAAAATCTTGACTTTAGCCATTTTTATTATAAACATGTCCTCGTAGTTATGACTATGCTTTGAATTTCTCTTTTCTCTCATCAAAATTAGTCCAAGAGTAACAAATAAGTGAATGGGTGGATGTTCATATAATTCATCTGCTGAGATAAGGTAGGAGGTGAAGGACATGGCAAAAAACTGTATTATGCAAAGGGATTCCCAAAGAGCAGCTCTAGTTTGGACTTAATTTGTTTTTATTGCTAAGAGTATGGGAAATGGCATGAGGGTAGGAGTAACTATTCCGTTTTTCAGACATGCTACCTTTAAAATAAAGTTTCTCATTTAAAAAACAACAATTGTTTACTTGGTCTTACTGACAGGCTTTATTTAACGTGACCTTTCTCTGTCCATTTGTACAGTACTTCGTCAGGCGTTCACAAGAACGGGGTTGCTCTCCCCTTTTGCCTTCTGTGACGAATTTAGTACTGTAAGACTGCAGCATAATAGAGCCATCACTGAACTAATGAAAGCAGCTAATCGACAAGTACTTAATGGAGTAAGCTTTGTTAAATTTCTTTGGCAACCTCTGCATTAAGGAATTAACACATCATTGTATCCAAGGAAGCTTTTGTTTGGGGGTTCTTTTAGTATTGGATTGGATCTTTTTAATAATTATACAAAATGGGACTGTTTGAGGTGGCATGTTCTGGTTCTGTGGGTGCAAACCAAAGCTTTTGAAGCCAGCAATATTTTGTTCCTTATTAAATAATTTAAAAAAAATTTTTATAAACACAGGCAAGGTATTTTAAGTATTGCTACAGATTTTTTCGACAATGGCCAGACATCCATTTTCAACTTTCAACTGTTCCAGTTGATTACATTAACGCCATTGTATTTATATTAGTGGAGGGCATAATTTGTGTACTGCATAGTGTGCTTCAGGCTGAATCAGACCAGTGTGCTTATCTCACTGCTTGAACTAAGCTAGTTAATTTTGTCTTAAGCATATTTTAGAGCCCTCATTTTATCCTGTTTGCCAGCAGAACTCTAAAAGGGCAGTAATCTCTCCAGCAGAGACACGATAGCAGATTACTGGTGGGATAATAATACTTTAGTTTGGTGAAGCTTTCTGCAGAATGCGAATGACTATCAGTAACCTAATTTTCTCTAAGAACATAGTTGTAGTTTCTATTTTGATTAAGCTGTTCATGCTGGTGTCATGGTAGACCTGTTGTTCTGTATGGCATGTTTTTATGTTGCGTTTTGTTGTTTCATAGGAACTTGATAATGGAGATTCTGATGCAACTGGGTATGTATTCAACGCATTTAGAAATATTAAACTTAACTCCCTCCCTAAAGTTCTGGTCTCCACTGTGAATTTAATTAATACTGCACTTCATATTTTGGCTCTGAAACATAGAAGGAAAAAAACAAGTGAAAATTTCTCCAAACTCTCAAATGGATCTGGTGAAAATTCCCTCTTCAGTACAACTCTTATGATTAGTTGAACCCGTCAGGAAAACAAGATTTATCAGACATAAGATTAAAGAAATCCTCTTAATACTTCTGCTAACACAGGGTGGGTTTGTAGGACCCATGCATGCTGTTGCAGTCTGCTGGTTTTCAGTATTGACTATAGTAATGTCAAAGTATTTTCTTCTTCTTTTCATAATGTAAATAGTATTTCAAAATTGTGTACACCCGTAGCCCATATAATACCTTACTTGTAAATTGTAGCTCTGTTTAATGCAGCTTAACCTTTTTTGATTAGGAAAAAAGAAGTTCTCTTTGAAGCACAGACTTCACGATATGTGAATGAATTTGATGAGATTGCAAGGCTAGGAAAAGGAGGATATGGTAAAGTATACAAGGTATTCTTTACCTTCCATTTATAACTGATCAGTTCATACCTTGTTTTCCTTTGAAATTTAGAGTCGCTGTTTTGACTGTTTATTTTTGTAATAGAAAAATAAAAATACTCATTTTCCAATAGAACAGGTACAAATCTGCACACATGAAGGATGCTGGCGTTTCATTTCAAAAGATGCTTAGTTCTGTTTTTTGTTTGTTGTAAGCAGGATTTATCAGATATTTTACTTTGTGTATTTTGACCCTTTGAAGGTAAGGTGCATGAAAACTCCTTATTTCTTGTGTGAAGTATTGTGATATATTGACTTAAAACTTCCACAGGAGCCGATTAGTCTGCACAGCCCAATTGTGACTGCTTGAAAAAAAGCAGCCTTAATATGAGTGTAAACTGTCCAACCCCATGCTGAATTATATTAAGTACTTGTAGCGTACGGCCAGCCTAAGGTTCCCTGTGTGGTATTTGCATATGTAAATGACAGTTGTGATCTCACAGATCTATTGAGAACCTGTTCAAGCAGTTATCAGGACCTATCGGCATTTTTTTATTGATAGATAGCTGTAAAGCCATGTGTTTCACCTAGAGTGGATTAGATGTTTGCAGTCCTGAAAGAAGGCAAAAGCAGAGTATCCTTATCTTGGACAGCTGGAGCCTAATCCTAGTTTCATCCTCTGATATGGGTGAGAGATTATCTGAATGGGGTGCAGAAATTAATTTTTAGAAAATAGTTGGTTCTAAAGGATTTAATAATTCATTAATCTAAACACATTAACATCTGATTTTGTCCTATTGCAATTGTTTTCAGGTCAGAAACAAGCTAGATGGTCAGTTCTATGCCATTAAAAAAATTAACATTAAGAAAGCTACAAGAAGAGATTGCATGAAGGTATTATTTTTCCTATGTTTCATCTGTTTTAACTCCCTGTCTGCTGTAGCTGGTTCTGATTTAATTTAGTAACACAGTTAATGTTTCCCAAAACAACAAAGACATTCATAACATTTTTAGTGCATTCTGAGTTTCTAAACATTTGAGCCTATCAGTACCTAGTAGAAAAAAATTAAATGAGTGGTATTTAAGTCCATTAAAAGCAGCATATTATTAACTTGAATTGGATCATCTCTGCAACTATAAAAATCATTCTTTGTTTTAAAGCTTCCAAATTTCCTCTATTACTGTAATAATTTTATCTGTTCTTTCTCTCTCAGAAACTGTTATTTTTTTGTTATCTTCTGAGTTAACTAAGCACTCAGAATTAAAGACAGTCATACAGTTTCTTCTTGGTCTTTTTAGGTGCTACGAGAAGTTAAAGTGCTGGCTGGGCTACAGCATCGTAACATTGTAGGCTATCACACTGCTTGGATGGAATATGTTCAAACAGTGCGTCCAAAAGGAAAGGACAGCAGACTGCGTAATTCTTGCTTGCATCCTGCTTATAACCTCTGTCCTGTTATTTAAAGCAGAGTATTACTTCTCTGATAAAATAACTATTTTTTCCCCTCGTTAAAACAACCGAAAAAAAAAAAAAAGGCAAACTATGGGTGACCACCGGGTCTGTGTGTCTCTCTCTGCACTTCAATCTCTTGCCTAATAACTTATCTGTTACTTAATGAAGAATTTGGAGCTGTGGAAGTATTAGCTTCACTTGTAATATGTGAGGAGGATTTTGAAGTTATGTGAATGAAAACCTTTCAACATAAAAAGTAGTGAGTTGACAAGGAGAAGAATGAATAGTGGGGGTGAGCTAGATATTGGGGGAGAAGTGATGAATAGGAGAAAAAAAACCACCACAAATTTGCTACTGTGTTTTGAAATGTCAGAGTTTGTAGCAAAATTAGGATAAATTTCCCACTATGCTTCTTATGTGGAAGAGATTTTCAAAAAAATGAAAGAACCTGGAAATAAACACTTCAATGGCCAAAAAAAGGTCCCTCTTATTTTGCTTTCCACAAGAGAGTTTTTAGATTCGATGAATTGCGTTTCATAGTTCTGAAGCGACAGAGCAATCTGGTTTTTTGGGTATCAGCTACTGTCTGTAACTGTTTAGAATTTGTCTACTTTTATATCATTTTAGACCGTGCTTGCCCCCTTTTTTGTTCTCTTCAGTTTCTCTGTTCTCAACTCTTCCCGCACTTTGTCCTTTGGTCCCTTTGTAACCCTAATCCATTGGTCCCTTTCTTGTCCTTTTCTGAAATGCCTTTAGCAGGCAAATCTTTTGAGCCTTTTTTAGTGGGAGGTTGGCTTATGCTCTATATGATTTTATTGCTTTCCAAGTCAGTGACTTGATGTCCACTCAGCTATAAGCACAAAAGAAAACACATAGGAAGTTCATAGTATAGTAAAACAGACAAGGCTTTTAAACCAATGATACTGAGAATCTTGAAGGATGCAAATTTTTAGCGCTAGGAGTACTTCACGAGGACTTAACGGTGATAATGTAAGTACATAACTAGATCTATAGGTAAGTACTGTGGTAGTTAATGGTTTTCCTTGGCTTACAAGATTGATGTTTCATATTTGCTTCTGTGTGCTAAAACAAACTGCTTTTTCACATAAATATATTATTTTAATGAAAATTATTTCTAAAATATTGGGTGTCTCCAAAACAGCAGCAGGGTGATGCAAAGGATGGTGCGTTATGGAGTTGCTTCTTTAACTGTGTATGATCATATACATTAGAAGCTCTAATTTTGAACAGGCTAACTTCTTAAACGTGAAATCTAGGCAAATATGTAAGAGAGCCCAGTACAACCCTTCCAGTGACCTTGAACAACATGTATTTTCTTTTCAATAAAGAAAAATGAAAAACTTGTTAGGGTTTCTTCTTAGTAGACTAAGAAACACCTTTTGCAGCAGCAGAAATAGAGAAAAAGGTATCTCCAGGTAATGAAGTTCAGTAAGATACTGTAAATTAACATTTAAGCTATAGCAAATATATGCATGCTTTGTTTTGTGAAAAAAATATATTTATCTTTTCATCCAATAGGTAAAACAATAATGGAGTTGCAGCCATTATCTTTGGAGCAGGAGAGTGGCAAGTAAGTATTGTAAATCTCCATTATAACACTTCTTTGGCTTTAACATAAGGCTTTTTTTTTAAAGTAACGTTTAAAGAGTGCAGAATTCAGAATACATTGCACAAGTGCATTTTGCTTCCAAATTATAACAAAAAAAAGTCTTAATTTTCCATGTCATTGTTTATCTTCTGGTTGCGTTAAACTGAAGGATATTACTGGATACTTCTACCTTCTTTGGATCTCTCAGTTTCTGAGTGCCTGAATGTAGTCCTGGGTTTCAAGTTCTGTTCAAAAGTTTTGTGCCAATCAGCAACACTAATTAGTACTGTGGAGTCTCATTAGGGTGATGGGGCCTTCTGTTTCTCAGACGTGTTGATTAGCCCTTTCAATAAGGACATGGAGAAATAATAGTGTAATTTCCTAAGTTTTCCTAAGTTGAAAGGAATGGAGACGCATCACACTTCTGTCCAGGGCACGCCATGACCTGGGACTGTACATCTCTGCGATCTGTCTGGGTCAGCTGTCAGGGTTCCCTGCCCAGGGAAGGTACTAAAAAGGCTGGAGCCCACACTGCCAATTATTTAGTCCTAAAGTTTTATATCAGGAAGCAGCTGAACTCTTGCTCTGGAATGCCATTTGCGATTGGGGAAAAAAAAAAAGTTGTCAGAATGGTGTATGACAAATAAATGGTATAAAACTGTGTACATGTTTTGATTCCTCTCCCTTTGTTATTTTCAGTGATCGCTGTCACATTCAGAGTGTGGAAAGCAGTAGTTCGATTATCTTTGCTGACCTTACTTCACAAGAAAAGAAGTCCTGTGACAGTACCAGTCTTGGAAATCTGGATAGTGAATTAGTGCAGAATATGGATATAAGGAACGATTTTACCAACAGCAATAGTAAAGAGTGTATGAAACCAAATAAATGTGAATTATCCATAGTATTACAAGAAGACTCTCTAAGTAGTGTTAGCAGTCAATCAACTGATGAGAAAAATCATTCAGCACAAGTACTTCATTCTAGTCTTGATCAAGCTGCTAGCACTGGAACTAAGTCCTGCACTGAGGAATGCTCCAAGAATGATGTAGCTCTCTGTGGAGAGTTTGAGGTGAATACTCTTTAAATATACTTAACCGCTGTCTAATTTAATGATGTTTGTAAAGCGGTGTTTGGTAGACAGAGGAATTATTCATAATGAAACATTTTTAAAAATTAAATTACTGTGATTAGAGCCAAAAATACAGGCGATTTTTACTTAAGTGGGTTACACATTTACAAGGAAGATGACCAGAGGAGCTGGCAAAACTCAGCATACAAGAAAGCTTCTATGTGTTAGTTATCTTGCGTCCTTTCAAAGTACCTACATGAATAAAAAGTACTGCTGCTGCATTAAAAAAAAAAAAAAATCAAACTTGAAAATCGTCAGCATTCCGTAATGATGGCTAATTCAGATATTACTGAAGGAAGTCTCTAGGTATGTGATATGGTGCCCATACATGGTAGGATTACCCATGAAAAAGAGAGAAGCAGATTTGGGCAGGGAATCACCACTCTGCCCATGCTTCTATTAATGAAACTTCCTTGGCATTCATACCGCTGAAATGTTTCGTATGACACAGCCAGTTCCGGAATGCTTCAAGCTTTTGCCATCAGTTGGAGTCTCCTCTTGCAAGAAATCCAGGATTTTAAAGGTGTTTGCTTGAGTTGTCTAGGTTATCAAATGAAATAGTACATTATCAGAAACTGAGTATGAAGTTACATATTCATGTTAATAAATCATAAAATTCAATATCAAGAGGTTGCATTTTTAGCTATTTTATATTAATTTGCACTTTTGCTAAGCCAGAATGAACCTCTGTTCAGTATGTCTAGAAGCTCTTAAAGTTTTGAATATCAAGGTGTGTAGCTGGCTGTTGTGGTAGCTCTTATCATATAACAATTGTTAACATTTGAGGAAAAGGCAAAAATAAATCCAAAACTAGACAGCGTTGTTGCATCTGCTTCTTGAATGCAGTAGATTAGTAATACTATATGCAATGTCATTTTGATATCTAACTATTTAGTTTAAAATATATATATATTAGCTTTAAAGAAAATAACTAAGGAAATACTGTTCATATTACAGTGGCAAAATCATAGACTATTATTTTTCTGTTAGGTGGAATATCATTTGATGCTTCATATACAAATGCAACTATGTGAAATATCCTTGTGGGATTGGATTGTTGACCGTAATAAAAGATGCAACGAGAAAACAGAGGAAACTTCCAGTAAGATTCATCACCATCTTAAAAATTTACTTATTTATTTTAAAGCAAATACTTCTTTTTTCATAATTGCCTGATTTTATGTTTTACTTCAGGAGCTTATAATACGGATCTTCTTCATGGGATCCTTTATTCAGTTAATCAAATAACAGCTAGTATTGAGTCTTTGACTGATAGATGTTGGCAAAAGAGATTTAAGTTCATGAGTTTTAGACAGTTCTTAAAAAAAGAATTAATGTATGCCGGAGGCATAGTTAAGCTTGTTCCTAAGAATCAAAACTCCTATGCAGGCTAATTTATCATCAGTCTAAAGGATCTAACATTGCTTGAGTGGCCAGAGGAGTTCTCATGCCCTGTTAACAAGCCATCTTCAATAATTGGTAATATTTGGAAGAACAAGTGTAATGCTCTTAAAGCATTACAGATGTGTTCCTTTCTCTGGAGTGGCTGCATAAAAGAAGCATGTGCTTAATAGATTTTAAGACTGTATGACTAATGTTTAATCTTAGTTTTAATCACTGTTAAGATAAATCTGTTGTTCTCTTCAGTCATGGAGTCAGGTTTACCAGCTACCCATCAGCTGACTTCCACTAATCTCTCTTGTAATCGTAGCGGTTTTGCTTTCATAAGCTAAACGATGATGTTCCTGGTCAAGGAATGACAGAATTCCCAGGGTGATTGACCTTGCAAAGTGCCGTTTTCACACATTTTCACAGGCGATGGGAGGAAAGGTGAATGCTGTCATAGGATAGATATTAAAAACCCGAAACCCAAGTAGGAGTAAATGGTGGGTGTTCAAAGTAGCAAAGACATGTTAGGTCTGCATCATTAGAATAAGAAGACAATGTAGTTTAACATAATAATAATATGGGAAATGGTAAAGACAATTAGATGGTAAGTTTGTTTAGGACAGCTACAGCCAGAGGAGATTTGGGAATTTCAGAGTGTAGCACAACAGCAGCATTAGGATCCAAAAAGGAAGGGTGCAAATCAATTCAGAAAACCTGTCGTTGTGTAAATTATCTGGAACTGTATTTTTCATTCTAATTCAGCACTTACTTAGAATTAAAGGATTTGTTAAATTCATAATCAAATAACTATCTGATGAGGCTTGGAGGAATGATTTCAGGCAGACATATGTTCATGTCCCTTGAACTCTCCTTTTTGGAGTTTTGAGGTTAGTGACTTTTTGCTGTTTCAAAAATACTATCTTAAGAGAAGCGTGGGAAGTGCCATTTTTAAACTATTCTCATTCTATTAAAAATTTCATCCACATCATAAATAAACAGAATTCAACAAGATGTACCACCATAAGCTTAAAAAACTCAGTAAAATTAGTTGAAATAATTTAGATTTTGAATTGTTTTAAGGTCCATACCATCTTGTGGATGCCCGTTGGACAATGAAAATTTTTGAAGAGCTACTGGAAGGAGTGTGCTATATCCACAGCATGGGAGTGATGCATCGAGACATTAAAGTAAGTTCAATGAATTATTACTAGAGGTTGAAGAAAACAAAGATAACTTACATTATGAGAGAATTAAAGCAACTTCATAGCTAAATTTGAGATGACCTGGGCTCTTAAGAATTTAGTTGTGTTACACAATGAAAAAATACATTGTCTCCTCTATACCAGTGTATGTGGGTACCTTCCCTCTTTTGTTCATTTTTTAAAAAACGTAACATTTCCTAATCTAAAGGTATTTTTAATCACAAATTATAATCTTGATCAGGAGGTCAGTGAGGTGTACGGGTCCTTCCAGGCACTTGCTGTGTCACTGACAGGATCATCAGCTAGCAAAGCTTTAGCAGTGCCACTGTCATCTTCTATTATTACTTCTTATAGCTCTTCATGGTGTTAATTTTATTTCCTCTGCCCACAGGACAACACAGTGGCAGGCAGACTGGCTCCTTTGATTATGTTGCTCATAGACAAGGGAATTGTAATTTTTGGAGTGATAATCCGTAATCAGAAATAGAGGATTTGGAATCTCGCACTTGAACAATGTCATTCTTTGAGGTGTTGCAGATTGTCTGGTTCTGGTGTAGCTTTGAAGTAACTGCATTATTCAGTGCAACATTTTAAAAGTACTATAAAACCACCAAAAGTTTAAGAATGGGGAAAAAAAAAAGGCTTAAGTTGCCTTTGCTTTTCTTGCTAGTGCTAATTTCTATTTAGTAAGGAAGAAACCTGTACTAAGCAAGAATGCTTTCACTTCTCATCCAAACATACCTAAGCTCAAGAAACTTTGTGATATAGATTGAGTAAAACCAGTAATTTCATATTATGTTTTCTTTTATCTGGCAAGTATGTCTTTTTTTCTAGATACATAATGCTAGCATTTCTCCTCGTTAGCCGTCCTAAAGCCAAAATATATGGATAAAGCTATTTCAGTTTTTCCGGTTAGTGGTCTCAAGTCTCCCATCACTTTTTTTTTCATAGCAACTTTCCAAAACTAAGTAGCATGTTACAGCTCTGCTTACCATATAGAGAAGTATATTTTGTTTCACGTTGTGTCTAGCCCAGAGATGATATTTAGTCCTCCTTCCTGTGACATCTATAGTCAAATTTGCTGTCTGCTTTTGCCTATTCCTGTTAACATTACTCTTACGCAAATTTCCCATTTTCTGCTGAAAAAAGTACTATATCTTTCCACTAAATCTTTGGGGTTTCTGTTAATGCTTTTCTTCCTTTTTTCTAGACCCTTCATATGTGGTCTATCTGCTCAAATGGTGTTGCTAACACATAATTTGGTATCAGCTATGACTATTTTTTTGTCTCTCACTAATGAAAGTGTTAAATAATAATTCTTATACCTGCGAAACACTGGAATTTATAGACTTTGAAACAGCTGAAATTTCACATTTTGTTACATAGATAGATTTTGTACTGTCTTGTTTTGTAGCCCAGAAATATCTTCCTACATGGATCAGACCATCATGTGAAAATAGGAGACTTTGGATTAGCCTGCAAAGATCTTCTTTGGGATGATGCAGACCAGTGGTTTAAGACAGAAAGAATAAATGGTAAGAGAAAAAGAGCTTAGTGGGGTTTCTATGATATTACAACCATTAAATATTTAATTCTTAAGTGAAACGGTAACAATGTGACACTAACTAAGCAAGTCTAAATTGCCTTTTTAAAGGACTGACGCATACTTCAGGTGTGGGGACTTGCCTCTATGCTTCACCAGAACAACTGCAGGGATCTCACTATGATTTCAAGGTAAGGAGTGGGTTTTTTTTCCTGTTAACACATGATGATAGATAATAAGAATAAAACAAGTCTTTCAGTAGGTAAATACATAATATTTGGTAAATACATAAAATATTGCTCCTACTCTTAATGGTTTTGTTGAAACATGGATTTCAGCTTTGCCTTCTAGTCTGCTACTAATGCAAAAATTGTGTTTCTAAGGCAATTCTGAAGAGTCTATATAGATTTGAATTAGTGTTCCTTTAGTAGGGTCTTGATACTTTTCACATCATCATGAAACTTGTCATGAAACTTTTTCATATTGTGGATTTTTTATGAGAAAAAGAAATCTAGTAAGTAATAAAAAATACCAGTTATCCCAGAACTTTTTCTTCATCCCATTACTAGTCAGACATGTACAGCATGGGTGTTATCCTGCTAGAACTCTTCCAACCGTTTGGAACAGAAATGGAAAGGACCGAAGTTCTTACACATTTAAGGAATGGCCAAATTCCTCATGCTTTCTACAAAAAATGGCCAGTTCAAGCCAAGTATGTTAAACTCCTCACCAGTCAGAGATCTACAGAAAGACCAGCTGCTGCTCAGCTTCGTGAAAGTGAACTATTTCATACCACAGAACATGTAAGTTATGTCACTAACCTCAACCTTTACAAGACAAAGAAATATAAACCAAAAATGCAGTTTCCCTGCCTGTATTACGGGGTCTTTGTTTTGTTTTTAAGAGGATTGTGTGATTTGAGATGCTTTTTTTTTTCCTGATTACACTGTAGTCATGTTTCTGGTGAAATGAGATAAATAGTCATTAAGTATAGGTAATTTTATGGAGACTGGACAGTTGATTTACATACAGCTTGAGGCATTTTTATGTGTCAGAAAAGCTTTTGAAGCTTTTCATCAGCTCTGCAGAATCTTTTTATTGATTTTTTTTTTTTTTTTTTTTTCCCTTTCCTTGCCCCATCTTTTTGTTTGTGGATTAAGTTGTAGTATGAAATACACAGAAGAGCTGTGCTGCTGCAGAATGTGTCTGTAGTGGATTGCAAACACAATTCAAAAGAGGTTAGTAAGGCTTTATCCTTGCCTGTCTATAAATGAAGTAAACTGACTCTCATTTTCAGGTTATTTCTAACCTACAACAGAAGGTGAGACAACAAGAGGAAGAAATAGAGAAACTGAAAGAGAGAATAAGACTGCTTTCTGAAGAACACGATGAACATGCAAGACTAGGTTCTCCTGTTTAAGTACTGGAAGAACTAACCTCTATTGTATGCTAAGTTATATAAAATGTTTCTTTTTTACAGAAAAATATGTTAATGCATTTTTATTTTCCTGTCTATTCTTTAAAAGTATTCATCTTTTTGGCTTAGTTCAGAAGTCTTGCAGTCAACAGAAAGGACTCATGCTGCACTGAGCCTCGGTACCATTTAACTTGGGTGAAACATTTGGGGTACAGGAAAAATATAAGCAAAAATTAAAAGTGCAGCTTGTATTTACATAGGACTTAGATACCTTAGAATGACTAAGCCAACATACATGTTGTGCATCAGTTAGAAAAAAGATCACACACAAAAGGTAGCTGCAATGTTTTTATTCATTTTAGAATTGTACTTGGATACATCTCAGAAAGGGCTCTGATCACTACAGCAGGCAGGAGGTGGAATAAGATTAAAATTACAGCATTATGAAGCGTAGAGGCTCACTTCAGTAGCTTCATAACAGAGCTGAAAGGTGCCAAGTTCTCACACGACTTCATCCATTTTTGCACATTGGCCGGGGCAGCGCTTGCACTACCCGTCTGCTGGAGCGCACACCACGCAACAATGTCTGCGACAGTGAGTTCACTGCCCACCAACCACGACGTCTTGCCCAGGGCAGCATTCATAGAGCGCAAGACCGCTCCTTTTTCCTTACTGCTGCCTTCTTTTAGCTGGAAGATGGCTGTATCCACCCAGCTGTCAATCAGAGTGGAAGTAACTGCATTGTACTTGTGGCCAAACAGGGAAAAGAGAAATCTAGCGATGTTCCCCTCTCCTTCAATAGGGCACATTGTTTGAACGCTGAACTTCATCTGGGGTTTAGGAACTGAAATTAAGAAAAAAGTGAATACCACACGTTAGAGAAGTTAAATGTCATGGTAATTCTAGGATGTATTTTACTCGTGATGCCAGCACCACTGTTATCATTAACATGATGAACAATTTTCAGGTTTTTTTTAGTCTAAACACTTAGACTAAGACAGGAACCTGGGATAAAGCAGTCACTTTTTGCAAACTTCAGCCCAGTCTCCCACTTAATTTCTGTTCTAGCAAGTTTATTTGTAGAAACTGAAAAATACTTATATGAAAAAATCCTGTGGGCACAAACAACCCTGTAAATGCCACATATATTTTAATAGCAGTAACCACAGGCAAGAATCTTTCCTCTGTCCCCATCATTGTTCACAGCTATAAAAAGAGAAAAAATGTTATCTGCAGTTATGTATCCATCATGTGTCACTACAACAACACCAAAGCATCTGTTGTTAAGGTTCTGCAGCACAAATTTCTTTTTTTTTTTTCACCTATTGTAAAACATTGATCTACAAGATAACTTAATTCTTACCATCCTTCCAAATAAGAGTAAAGCCCAACTGATATTCATGACGTGGTTGCTTCTTAGTCTGCTCTCCAAAGCATTTCAAGAGGTTTTCTGGCACGCTTTTCACCGATGAATGTGTATGAACAGCTGATAATATTTTATAGCGTTCACAAAGCAGACTGTGTAGTACTAATAATGACAGTGGAGGCAGAGAAGGATTTGCATTGATTACGATATCTTTCAGGGCACCATAATCCTGAATGGAGAGTAAGACATTCAGCAGATAAGACACATTCCAGATCAGACTTTGAAGTAATGGAGTTTTCATTTGACACCAAAATGTACGCAGGCATGCACATGTATATCTGAAATTCTAATGACATTCTAACCATGTTTAAACATCTTCCTTCCTCAACAGTAATATCATTCAGGAACACAACTGAGGTAAATTCTAGTCCAATCTGACGCCAAAGTTAAAATTGCCAGTTAGTGACAAACAAGAAAACAACTGTCATTATTTCGAAATTAACCATTCTACCTTGGGTTTATATCCAACTAAGAATATATAGGATCTAGTATTTATAAGTGCTTTTATATATAATCTGGATGCCCAAAATGAAATGGTAGTTGTAGGTTATTTGTAAGAATAGAAGACTTGTATATTGTATATCCCAAGTTTTAAGGCCACACAACTCGGAAAATCTGAGAGCAAAGAAAGTATCTATTAATGTATATGCTCAACTAAACTCACCTTTCCAAGCATCAAATCTAAATCTGCTCCACTTGTTGTCAAAGGAGGACATTCATCAGTTTGAATGATATTAGTGACATCAAAGTCAGCATCTGGGGTTTGTATCATCTTTGAGAGACCATCGACAGCACTCTTCAGCTCATACAAGCGTTTGAGAATCTCTTCCTGGCGGGATTCAAGTGCTTGAAGTACCGGGTCAACCTCTTCCTATAGGAGAGGAAAAAAAAAAAGTCACATAAACATTCACTCAGCTCAGTGCCAAAATAGACCACAGCTCACTTCACAGTAAGTTGTGAAATATTTTAACATATTCCAGTAACCAGAATGTCATGGAATGTCATGGTCTTATGTCTACTAGTTGTATCGTTTATCTGTATGAATGTGGTGACAGGTTATTTAATCGCATCTCTGAAAACCTCTTGCTTGACAGTTTTTTAAACCGCTAGCTAGAACAAATTCTGTAACATAGTGAAAATCAGACCACAACCACAGAAACTTAAAAGTTGGCGGTGAAGTGCTGAATTAAAACCTGAAAAACCAAAGTTAGCTTGTCAGGATTCTCTTCAGTCCAGAATAGCACACAGAAGCTGCCAAACAAGGAAACCTTTTGACAATTCAGATAGTTAGTAAAAAAAAAAACCCTGCAAGTTTAGATGGATGGTGTTACACAAAATCACTCCTTGTAGGCATTCCTTGTTTCAGAGAACATAAACTGTGGACCAAAATACACTGTAGCCTTCGTTACCTATTAATACCAATGCATCTTTTTGTTATCTCAATTATCTTACAAGCATCTTATGTTACATGCTACCTCTTTTAAAAGATGAAAAATATATTCCCGTGAGAAGTTTTAAGTCTACAAACTTAGAATAATGTTAAAGAAAGAACTATATAGATAATCCATTTCTAAGCATCCTGAATAAGGGTTAACCAAACCAAACCTATCAACCAAACTTCCTTCCTTCAGTCTAATGGATAAAGAGATAACAAGCAAGGTGTCCAAGTGAGATCTTGATACCCACCTACACAATATTCTCAAAGACAATACACTGAAACATGGTCACCTCTTTAGTGACCATTATTTGGCTAGTACACAGTTCTGTGAAATAAAAAACACTTTCAGAGGACACTGGTAGTTAATACTTGGCTGTTGCAATGGGAGAGTATCTTAGTAAACATTCCTGTGAAGTTCTGCCCCAAGTCTGCTCCTACTGAGCATCTCCACCAGCAACCTGGCTGAGCGCACAGCACGTACTCGCTGAAAAGATGTGATGGCATCAGGCTAAAAATGGCTGCGAGCAGCCTGGAAGAACTCAAAGCGTTCCTGACACTGGAAGGAGGCTGAAGTCAACTAGAATAACCTAACATAGCGGTTTACCTTTTTGCCTTGTTTAAAAAAAAGAAGTAACTGAGACTAGAAATAGCGGCTGTGTAGCTGGCTGGTTCCTGTCTCAAGAGCAGAAGACACCAGAGGCGGCGGTGACGCTGCAGCAGGACAAGGCGGCGGGGCGCCCACCGGGCCTCAGCTCGCCAGGGGCTGCAAACGCGGCCGTGTAAAAATAGGAACTCAGAAAGAGACACACGCGAGAGCCCAGAAAAGCCACGTTGAACATTACCGAAGGCTTTAAACATACTAGAGAAATTCCGGGAATTCCTCACTAAACCTCGAGCGAGCCGCTGATAGGCGAACAGGACCCAGCGCCTCCCGTGCCACCCGCCCCGCCGGGCTCCCCGGCGCCGGAGGCTTCCGCCAGCCCCCGGAAGCCCGTCCCGTCCGGAGCGAACACCGACTCAGCGCGGCCACTGCCGGCCCTGCCATCCCCGCTCCAGCGCGGCCCCGCTGCCCACAGCCGAGGCCGCCGGGGCGCGCACCGCGGCCCGAGCAGGCCCCTCCCCGGCCGGCCAGGCGGGCCCAGCCGCCGCTCCCTCGCTCCTACCTGCGGCGTTGGCGACGCGTCGGGCGAGAGGCGGCGGTGCAGGCTGGGCACACGGTACATGCAGGCAGGCCGGTGCTCCGCCAGCACGTCGCCGGCAGCGCGGTGGAACGAGCGCACCTTGTACATGGGCATGGCGGCACGGCGCGCACCGCTCCCGGCCCGCCGGAGGGCCCGCCCGCCCGCTGCACCCATTGGGCCAGGCGGGAACACGGCGCCAGCTCTGATTGGGCAGCTCCGTTGACCAAGTGGTGTCAAGGAGTTGAAGATTTGCTTAGGACTGGCGGGCCCTTTTCCCCAGCGGCCAATGACTGAGCGGGGGCGGAGCCTGCGGGAAGCGGATCCTGAGGAGAGCGCGGCGCATCCCGCCGGGTGCTGATGGAGGCGGCCGAGTCCCGGTGAGCGCTGCTCTGGACGGCTCCTGGCTCTGCCGGCAGCGGTGGGGTCCCCCCGCGCTCGCACTCCCCTGCCCGGGTCCCCTCTCCTCACGGGAGGCTCGGGGCCTCGCTCCCTCGCAGCGGGCCATGCCCCGGCCGCTGGCGCGGTTGCGGCCTTCTCTGCCGCCCCGGCTTCTCGGTTCCCGCCTCCGCCCCCGATTGGCGTGGGGAGGCCTGTGGCGCTTCTCGGGCGCTCCGCATTCGGCCGGCTGGGGTGTCGGTGTTTTACACACCCATGGGGAGCGGGATGTCCCAGCGTGAGGGGCACGGGCGGGCGAGGGGACGCTGTCCCGCCTGCTGACGCTGCCGTGTGCCGTCCTGTCCCCTCCCTTCGCAGCGCCCCGCCCGCCGGAGCCATCAAACCCATCGACCGTCGGTCCGTTCACCGGATCTGCTCGGGACAGGTCGTGCTGAACCTCGGCACTGCTGTGAAGGAGCTGGTGGAAAACAGCCTGGATGCTGGAGCTACCAACATCGGTAACCTGCTTCTCATCCTAACACCATCAACTTTCAGAGACTTCTAAAGTAGCTCTTCTTCCTCAAAGCAGAGTGCACATTAACAAACCTGTGCGAATACTTTATATTTGGGCCAAGCAGGTTTGGAGTGACTTTACACTTCAAATAAATAAAGCATTTAGATTCCCGGGCTCAAGCTGGGCTCCTAGAAGTGTGTGATTTTTGTCTGTGTTATTTTATTTGGAGCTGGTTTTGCCCCTAATTGAGGTATATGGCCCATACAGCAGAGGTGATTAGTATTTGCTACCCGGTGGCCTCAAGCTAGTGGATGGTTAAGGCAGGGTCGCCGTTTCCAGAGCTGCCAGGGTTGGGAAGACTTCTGTTCAGGCAAAAGTGTAGTGAAGCTGAACTATCTGTAAGAACAGGCTGGTTTGCAGTAGATTGCCCCAACTTTTGACAGCTAGGAGAATTTTTTTGTTGGTCAAACTTGACATGGAAAACGTTTATCTGGTAAAGTTATTTCAAGTGCAAAAATAATAGCGAATACTTCGTATGAACATACAGAACGAAAATACTTTATTACTCAATTTTGTAGATATAAAACTTAAAGATCATGGAGCAGAACTGATAGAGGTTTCAGATAATGGAGATGGAGTGGAAGAGGAAAACTTTGAAGGCCTGAGTAAGTTGAACCTTTTTTATAATTTATGTTTAGACATTTTGAAATCATATTTTAAGTGAAAAAGCTACTTTTTTAAACCAAATTTCCTAAGTTCAATAATTTTTAATGGATACTCGACTTTCGCATAATGTGTGCTTGACCTGCAAGACTTGGTTAAAACTAAACTGGACTTCTCTAGTGCCATTGTGATTATAGTTCTTGTAGCTCAGAAACTTTGATTTGATTGCTTGTTTAAGTGGAACAAAGAATAGAAATAATTACAGAAGAGAAAGTCCTATAAATGTTCATTTAGGCTCATTCATGTTGAGTCATCAGCCACTGTTGCAGGAGTCAAGCTTTGCGAACGTGACTGCTTTTGAGAGGTGAATTCTAAACTTGAATATTTGCTGAAAATGGACACTGCATGCCTGTCAAATTTTCCATTTGCTAGTTTTAAATTGCACAAAATTGGAGCAGAAACAATACTGTATGACAAACATAACTAGCTACTGCAGCAGAAATACCCGTGTTTCTGTTTTCCTATAATGACTAGGGATCTCTTTCACCAGTTGTTACTCAGTAACTGTATGTTCACAGTATGTATATGGTACATCAGAAACTCTTTCTCCTACTCTTGTGAGACAGTGAAAGTTCGGGGGTGCTGCTGCTCGCTCAGTGTGTTACCTGGTGACTGGTGCTGCTCTGGCTGTAGGTTGGATCCTCCTCAGCTGTGGTCACAGTGGAACAGGCTTGTGCCTGTCCACCCTGTACCGAGCACAGCATGGCACTGCGGCTGTTTTCTTCAGGGCAAAATCTGTGACAGGTCCATCAGTAGCAGGGGCAGGTACTGAGTCCTGCTCCAGGGCATCTTGTGCTGTATGAATTTGGGGTGTAAGTGTGGAATGACAGGTGCGTCTGAGGATTTTAAAGGGATCTTGCTCATAGGAAAAGTAAACATTTAATTATTTTGTCTCTAATAATTATGTAAAATACAATGAATAATACACAAGATTTTTTGCTTCTTGATATGCATGCAAAGCCTACTTGCGTCGACCAGTGTCGTTTTGAAATGAAATACATGTTTTAAATTTTTTTTTCCAGCTCTGAAACATCACACATCAAAGATACAAGATTTTTCTGATCTAATACATGTTGAAACATTTGGGTTTCGAGGTGAAGCTCTGAGTTCACTGTGTGCATTGAGGTACTAATATTAAACTTGTTAGTAGAAGCTTACTAAATGAACAAAAATAACTGAAGCCAACTTTTTAGTTTACCATTATTGATAAAAAGAGGCTCTGGAAACTTCCAATTCTTTAATGTTTGGTCTATTTTGAGCAGTTGGTTGCATGACATCCTGAGTTCTTTCCAACCAAAATCATTGTATGATTCTAAGCATCTGAAATTATTCTATGATTCTAAGCACCTGATTGGTCCTTTTATGTACAAAATTTAGTGTTACTTAATTATGCAAATCTTCGCAGTATGGAACTGTGCGCTTGCATAAGTGTTTGGTCCTCTGATGTAAAGCACTATAATATTCAAGTGCTGTGTTTGTGAGACTCTAACTCATTAAAACTGTATTTTAATTCCTCCCAGACAAACTATACCTTTGAAATAGCGCAGCTTTTGTACACAATTCTCTGCATCAAGAATATCCTGCTGTTGTATATTAGTACGAGGAATGTAGTGTCCAACAAAACAAGACTTTAACGTAGCATTTTATAGGAGAATGAAAGGGGTACAAATAAAAATGTTTGCGTTGTAGTTAGGAAAATGTTACACTACTCTTCAGGTATGTTTTAAGTTGTTTGTGGTGAAGAGTTAGTTTTAATTAAATCAATAGTATTGGTGTAGTTTCTCTGCCTGATTAGGTTGTGAGGAATGGATAAGAAAATACAGTGTTCAGTGAGTAATTCTGTTGTCTTTTTCCCTCCCTTAGTGATGTTACCATTTTTACTTGTCATAAGTCTGCAACGGTTGGGACTCGTTTGGTATTTGATCACAATGGTAAAATTACTCAGAAAACTCCTTTTCCACGACAACAAGGAACGACTGTTAGTGTACAGCAGTTATTTTATACTTTGCCGGTGCGGCATAAAGAATTTCAAAGAAACATTAAAAAGGTAGGTTAGATCAGAAATTATTAATTCAAAGGAGTGTCATATCCCAGAATTTATTCACTGCTGAATGATATTCAGTTCTCTGTGGAATACATTGATTATGTCAGACTATTTCATGCCCGTCTTATATCTTCATCAAATAAGAAAAGTTATTCCTGTGTGCTTTCCGCTTCTGTTTTGCAATGATTTGTTTTAAAGATATTTTCTCAAATTTTCAGGTTTTGAAAAGAAGCAATATCATGATCACTTTTGTGTGTTTTAAAATCAGAGACTGCTGCGTTATGACTAAAAATATTGTAAACATGTTTGTTTTTAAAGACACTATTATATATATACATATATATAAAAATTTAGTTTGTAAAGACTTTAAAAAATATTAAACCTACCCCCCCTTTTTGTGTTACCTTCAAATATTGAATGTTTTGTTTATACATTTTTGTTTTAAAAAGAGACATTTCACGTAAATGTGGACTTTCTTTTTCTTTAATAGGAATATGCAAAAATGGTCCAGGTATTGCAGGCGTACTGTATTGTTTCAAAAGGAGTGCGAATTAGCTGCTCTAATCAAGTTGGCCAAGGGAAAAAATGTTCTGTGGTATCAACTGCTGGAAGTCCTAGTTTAAAGGAAAACATTGGAGCGGTATTTGGGCAAAAGCAGGTATTACTTTTATTATGGAGAAGAGAGATAATATAGCGGTGTAGAGATACTTTTCATATCTAGAAAATAGAGAAGATGTAGGAAACCTTTAAAAACTGTAAGAGGATGGAGCATGTGTTGTCTTCTAGCACACCCTACAGGTTAAAAGAGGAGAAATGGTGCAGCCTCCATGGATTCCCTTGAAGTTTCTAAATCTGCTCAGAGATATTGTGATGGAAGAGAAACTATTTAGGAGATGAGGTTACTGCTTAATATCTCTCTGAAGCGAGTTCTATGAGCTGTTGTGGCAGTAAACCTCTGAAGGTTTGTGCTTGTGGAAAATGGTATGGACACCAAGGTCTGTATGTCACAAGAACGAGCAATTTAAAAAATGCTAAAAATGGTGTGATGTGAAAGTCTTAATTGGGGAACACAAAACTGAGGGGTTTCCAGCTTTTGTAACCTCTTGCTGTGAAACTAAGTTTCTGTGTTCTGGTTACCCTTTAAATGGGATTGCAGTCAGTCCCTGTAAAGGTGTGGACAGTGATGCTTTCTAAATAATAGCTATAAAAATAATTGTTATCCTCTAAAAGAAAGCAAAGATGCAAAAAACCATAAAAACATCCTTCCTACAACCATATATTACAACTGTCAGGAATATTAAGTGGTTGGCAGCTGCTGGCTGTTGATAAGCACTTCCTCCGTCACAGGGTCCGTGTAGAGATTTCAAAGCTCGTTCATGCTGTGGCTGAAAGATGAGCTGAAAGATTTAACTGTGTCTTGCCACATAGCAACAGGCATAGCTGAAAATTCGGTGTTATCTGAATAGGATGTTCAGCTTACAGCCTGCTTATATAATATAAAATACTTAGTTATAAAATCAGTACAAGATGCTCTAATGACTGAAAAATAATAGTGGCAGGACTGGGAAAATGTTTGTGGTAAACGTACCTGTACTTTGGCAGCTGTGATTCAAATAACATATATTTTCTAATAGTTTTATTAGTGTTACAAAAGAAACTTCTGTTTGTGTTCGTGCCTTTTGGTTTTGCATGACACTTGATTAGGTCATATGTATGTAGCTGGAGAGTCCAAATTGTACCAATCATTTTGTTGTTATGTCTATGTACATTGTCAGCCAACGTGAAAAAACCCCACCATTTTATCAAATAGATTTTGAGGCTAATAAATAACAATAAAATAGAAGTAAAAAAATCTATACATGTTTAATGTATTGTTTTTCTTCTGGTTGTTTTTTTTGTTCTCTTTAGTTGCAGAGCCTCATTCCTTTTGTTCAGCTACCTCCTAATGAAGCTGTTTGCGAAGAATATGGACTCAATGCTACTGACATGCCACAAAATCTTTATAGGTAATTAGAAAAGTGCAAACCACTGTTGCCAGTAGTGTTTTACCATAACCCAAAATTAAAAATCAAACAAAAAAGTGTGTTGAACAGCATAGTAGATATTAGTATACAGTCTGGAAAAGACCATCACTTGATTTTAAAAGTTAATTCAGGACTAAGGTTTTGCTAGCCAGATAAGCAGGAAGAACAAAACTACTATTTCGTGCGTCCTGGTTAGTTCTATATTACTGTAATCTTCTGCTGAGTGTCACCTTTGTCAGTGCTCTGAGTAATTGGATGGCTGAATTGTATCAGTTCTTTATACCTGTATTTCTTCAGTATTATTACTGAGAAATGGTATGAGATGACTGTGAATCAGTTTGTGTGAGTAACTTACCATTTACTTTCTTAAAGTGTACTTTTTTTTAATCTCTCACTATACATGAGTTTGGCAAATAGGTGCATCAATATCTGAGCAATGAATGTTCACAACTGACCTCTCCTGCTTTCAGAGCAGAATTACAAATGCCACTTTTGAAATCAGAACAAGCTACTTTTTCAATTGTCTGATGCCTCTTTGGAGCTGAATCTCTAGTCTTTGTCACATAAGAAACTGAGAGAGGAAATATGTATACATATTTACTGATGCTGGATAAGAGTGTTTCTTTTAGCCACTTATAAAATACTCTTCCCATAAATATGCTCAGAGTCAGAAAAATTTCTTTTGCTTCGCTCCTCTGTTTTCCCATACTATTATTGCGTTATTTATTATTCAACAGTATTACAGGCTTCATTTCTCGTTGTGATCATGGTGTTGGAAGGAGTACAACAGACAGACAGTTTTTCTTTATCAACCAGCGTCCATGTGATCCAGCAAAGGTGAGGTTTTAATTTTTTTAACATCACCAGCTCTAACTTTTTCAATAGTCTCTAAAAAGCACTGGATTAGTAGCTGATAAATATGTTTGTTGTGGATGCTGCAAGTTCCTGTGTCTCACGTTTTTGTCTTCATTGTGTCAATTTGTGTGAACAGAAGCTCAGTCAGACAAGATATGATTTAGTATGTTAATCGTTTTGATGGGGGCTAAATAACACATACTGGTGGGAAATAGATGATGGTAGGACTAATACTGTTTTTTCACCTTCTCTGCAGGTTGTCAAGCTTGTGAACGAAGTTTATCACTTATACAATAAACACCAGTATCCATTTGTTGTCCTTAACATTTGTGTAGATTCCGGTGAGTTATAAATAATTTTCAGTAACTTCTCTAAATGCTATAATTTAATTGAAGAATGAATTGTATTTATTTAGAGAATATTGTAACTTTTGTCTGTATGACTTCTTGCACTGTGGCAATTTTTTGATTTACAGTTGGTGAGGGAGAGATGGGTTCTAGCTGTGGTTCCACTTTTTTCCCCCCTCCACTTTTCCTATACTCAGAAGTAACTTATTGTCCCAAGTAATGAGGAAAAGGCAATCTTGTGGTTAGCTTAAATACGAGAAAACTTGTATCATGTAATTGCACAGAATTAGCTTCTGTTCTGTTTGCCGGAATGTTGAGAAAGTTAAAAGTTTAATTTGCAGACATATTGTGAATGTTAACTGTGGCTTTGGTTTTAATCCTGTGAAATAAAAATGGAGGGTGAAAGGGCAAAAAACTTTGATCCAAGGATGGAATTTTTTTTTCCTTTTTTTTTTTTTAGAATGTGTTGACATCAATGTAACTCCAGACAAAAGGCAAATTTTACTTCAGGAGGAAAAGCTTTTATTAGCAATTTTAAAAACTTCTCTGATGGAGATGTTTGATAGTGATGTTAACAAACTGAATGTCAATCAGAAACTTCTGGACATTGCAGGTAGGACACAAAATGTGAAAGTTGTATGTATAATATATGGTAGAGAATTGAAAAATGGAAAAATGTGTTTTTAAAAACCCAAAGAAGAAATGAAAAAAATGTGTGGCTATTAACTGATATGCCTTTTGGGGCAGATTTTTCATGTGTTGCTTATATTTGAAGATTGTTATTGACATCAAATAATAAAGGAGGACTCTAAGTTATTAAATGATTTACAGTCAACATTATGGAGAAAACATTACCACAAAATTAATTGACAATGCTTGAAAAAGTTTTCTCCCAAGATACTGGAAGAGATCTGTGTTTCTTTTATTTAAATGTCCTTGAGAAAGAATGGTTAAGGTCTCATAAGTCTCAAATTCGAGTAAGAGTTTATTGGATTTTGAACTTTGATTCTTTTATAAGTACCAAAATTACTGATTCTCTTGTGAGTGTATCATCTTTCAAAATTGCTTTTCTGTGTTAACACCACATCATCCTCTTTATTTCTTTCAACAGAATCCCTCCTAATTTCCTTTTTTACTGATATGTAGAATCAGTTGTAGCTTGATTCTTACTGTCATTTTAAATTAATCTTTAGTAAAAGACATGTAGGACTGACAATGTGCGAGGCTGAAGGCCTCTAATTATCTACAAATCACATATAGTACAAGTATCTATTGTGCCAGCTCCTTAACACCTTGCCAATGGAGTTTTATCGTGACCACTAACGTGTAAGAACAATTCGCTTTTCATTCACTCAGTCATTAAACTCTTTTGATAATATAAATAAATGTGCTGGTTGGACTGATTCCTGTTCCAGTGTAAAAAGAGATTACAAATTCATTCACACAAGTACCATTATTTTTCTTAAAGAAATTTATCGTCTGTTGGATATTAATGCATTTCAGCCCCCTACTCAGTCAGTCTGAAACTTAAGGAGTTTGCTATTTTTCTACTTCTCTTTTCATTCCTTTTACTAAACCACATTTAATTCATGTTTCCAGCTAACTTAGAATCTTGAAATATTCTATTTTCTGGTTTTATTAGGCAACTTGAAGAAGACGCTTCCTGAAGAGACAGAAAAGCCTCAGGTAGAAATGCTGCCTGACTCTGAGACTGAAAATCCAGATGGCGAAGGAAAAAGAATAATGACTCTTGCCAGATTAAGGGAGTCATTCTCTCTACATCAAATGACAGAAAGTAATTTTCGAAGCCCTGAAAAGGTGAAACAGCAGCACAGTTCCTCTAGACAAATGTCACTTGATACCACTTGGAGTACTGTAAAGACTCAAAAGGCTGTCTTGAGTAAGGAATCTGAGAGTTGTCATAAGATGGACTCAAAGTTGTCAATTCCAAGCAGATATTTGAGAAAATTAGAAGATAATACAGATTCTGGATTCTGTAGCACTTCTGAGTCGGATGCTGGATGTAGCATGCCAGAACCTGAGAGCTGCATCAATAGTGAAAGTGTGATTAATCCTCCTGAAAAAGAATGCTGTAGCTCAGAAGAACAACTTCAAAGTGAATGTCTTAAAACTGTTGGATGTAGTGAGAAATCATTGGAATGTGATGTTCAGGTCTTGGGCACTGAACAGAAGTTAAATCAAGTGAATGACTGGACTAATCAGAATAAGGTATCTCAAGAAGCCAATAGTTCTTCCCCAAGAGTAAAACGTTTTAAAAGCAGTAGCTTTAAAAGTGAAGCAGCTGACTTCAAGGCAGGTAAATGTCCTGAAGTGAAGAATACTAGGAACTACATGCCAAGTGTTGATGTACTGGTGGAAGTTAAAAAGAAAACTGTGCCACTTGAGTTCTCTATGAAGGTCTTAGCAGAAAAGGTAAAAAAGATAATACAGCAACAACAGAAAAGTACAGAAGCACAGAATTACAGAAGATTTAAGGCAAAAATTAGTCCCGGAGAAAATAAAGTAGCAGAAGATGAATTAAGAAAAGAGATCAGGTATTTTCACCTTCTTAACGTATTGTATTCATCAATTAATAAAAATAGTCAAGGAAAAATATAAGACCTGTCTGGGGGGTGGGCAGGGGGCTTACATCTACCTGTTAGTTTCGGATATGTCTTTTATTTAACTTACGCCATTAAAATGTCCATTTGACATGTTATTTTACCTGATAGAGCAGCTGTTGAACTAACTGCATATGGAATGTGGAATGCAACACTAAAAAGGCAGCCACAAAAATTATAGATTTGGCTTCGTTCAGACTTGTAATTTGCAGTGTAGTTGGAGAAACACCATATTTCGTGATGGATAAGAACGCTCTGAAAAGACTCCATAACTCATATTCCTCTCTTGTGTGAATTTGAAATTTGGTGAGACTTGGCTGTGAAAATAAGTTACGTTCAGATGGTCAGTAAAAGTGTATGATTTGTTAGTTTGGGATCTAAAAAGTATTTAGAAAGCTTTCTAACTGTGAAAAGAAGGCAAATATGTCACCTGCCTTACTTCAAAACCATGATGCTGCCTTCAGTGTTACCTGCTTGGACTATCACCACACTGCCTGTTTCTAATTTTATTTTCACCAGTGGCTGTACTTAAAATGTGAGAATGCTGACCAAGTTCTGTCTTGATGACGGATTGTGTTCTGCCAGAAATGGCCACATCAGTCAGTGGCAACTTCCAGATAACTCTATTTTCTCACATTTGTATCCTCAAATGGGACTTTTTTCCAAGTGTAAAGTATGTTCTGCAGTGTAGAAGAAGATATTTTTAAGTTTTACAGTCTAACATGATTACTGATGAGGTGTAATTTATAATCTGTTTATATTTTCTATACACAGTAAAGAAATGTTTGCAAAAATGGAAATCATTGGCCAGTTCAATTTAGGGTTTATAATAGCAAAGCTGAATTCTGATCTTTTCATAATTGACCAACATGCTACTGATGAGAA
This sequence comes from Caloenas nicobarica, assembly GCF_036013445.1. Lineage (NCBI taxonomy): Eukaryota > Metazoa > Chordata > Aves > Columbiformes > Columbidae > Caloenas > Caloenas nicobarica. Next base: position 7,646,303 of record NC_088258.1, on the reverse strand, counting down.
GTACAACTTTGAGATGTTACAACAACACACTGTTCTTCAAGGTCAGAAGCTGATAGCGTAAGTATTTTCAGTGTTTTAACGATAATATTTTTTAAGTTTAATTCAATGTTTCGGAACAATATCTATGATTATGCTCATGTAGCATTTCACACATTCAAAACACTTAAGACAAAAGTTGGTTTTGTATTCTGTTTTCAAAGAGTCAGTCTTCACATGAAAAATGAATTCCACAGATGCAGTCGTAGCCTTCCAGCCAGTCAGTGATGGAACAGATTTCCCAGTGGGCTCACACAGCAACCCAGTCTGGTGCTGTGGTCACACCGGGAGGATGTTGGGGACGGCTTTTGTGACAGGGAGCGCTGCTCAACTGACCCAACTCCACTGAGTAACACTTGGAATGTTCCAGGCCAAGCTGGACGGGGCTCTGAGCAACCTGATCTGGGTGAAGATGTCCCTGCTCATGGCAGGGGTTGGACTGGATGAGCTTGGAAGGTCCCTTCCAACACAAACTGTTCTATGATTCTATGTTCAGTAATGAGGGGTTTTTTTAAACAAAACAAAGCAAAATGTTTTAAAAGAGCTCTGTATTAGTATCTCTCGATTGCTTCTGAATCCTGTCTTAACTGGTCTGCGCTATGTAGTTATGCAATACCGTATTTTTCTGTCTCTTTCAGGCCTCAGAATCTCAATTTAACTGCTGTAAATGAAACTGTATTGATTGAAAACCTTGAAATATTCAGAAAAAATGGGTTTGATTTTGTCATAAATGAAAATGGTGAGTTCGGGCCAGAATTACTGGAACTAAAGAAGTTCAACTATTTCATCTCATTTATTATGTAAAAATCTCATTTGGTAGTTACCATAAATTCCAAAATAATGTGTACTATAGTATGCAGTTTGTTTTGGTGTTCAGGACTTACGATTCTGTAGTTTCTTTGCACTATTTAGCAGAACACTGCAGAGTATTTATCTCAGTAGCTTTTTACAAAAGTTTCTGAAGACTCTTTGGGGTCACTGTTTGACTGTGACTGGATGTGGATTTTCCAGATGTGTTACATACAATCCTGTTGTTATATTGGTATACTTGCAGGTCCCAGCAGGGTTAGATGCAGGTAAATGATAAATCTAGTAACTTTAAATTAATAGATACATTGGTAAATAATGTTCCTTGGTTTTCCGCATGACACTTTAGCATTGACTTGCTGTGTACTTTTGAACAAATTGCATAACCTGCAAGCTCTTGATTGTTTTCATTATTCTTGTTGTATAATGAAAGTGCTGTGTTACCACTTTGGTATTTGGGAAGTCACTGCAGAATTTTTCCCATATTCTTTATTCCAGAATCTCCAATTTTTGCCTAAAATACTATTAATTATCAACCTCTTAAAAAAACCAACAAAAACAAACGTTCATTATTTTGTACTCATAACCTCAAAATAGCTTAATAAGCTATTTATTCTTTTAAATTGAAAGGTTTGTCAGAAATTAGATCTACCTCTTATATTTGCAGGTAATTAATTTGTTAATGTTAAAAAGATATCTGCCATAGTTACCACTTTGGTTAGTTAATATCATCCATCAAAAAAACTGAATTTAAGCCTTAGCATATATGCAGAACACATCATATTAATGTATCACAGTAGTTTCTCAATTTTCCTCTCAAGAAAAAGTAATTTCCTGTAACACTCTGTTTCTTTATTAATTATTGCAAATCTTTCAGCTCCTGTAACTCAAAAAGTTAAATTAATATCGTTGCCAACAAGCAAAAACTGGACTTTTGGTCCACAAGACATAGATGAGCTGATCTTCATGCTGAGTGACTGTCCTGGAGTCATGTGTAGGCCCTCCAGGGTCAGACAGATGTTTGCTTCTCGAGCTTGCAGAAAGTCTGTAAGTACCTCATGTGATGTTTGTTTTTAAATAAATATTTTCTGTTGTATTGTAGGTGGCCATATCGATATGTATTGCAGGGGAACCTTACTGTCAAGTGTCAGCAGATAGGATCCTTTATTTTGTTACTTGTGTTTTTGTCTGGTGTAACTTGGGAAAAAACTTCTAGTAATTTTTAATTCTGTTTCAAACTCACTAGTGCTCTTAGAAACACACTTAGCTGTGTTTTGTCTGCTGATCACTTTGTAGCTCTTCCTGCTTTTCATGCCTTGCACAGTGTTTATTTGTTCTAGCAGCTGAAACACTGCTCTTGTCCGCGTCAGTTATCGGTATGGAGAAAAGAAATAAGAATTGGGTTTTTTTGCCTTTACTTGCAGGTGATGATTGGAACTGCACTGAATGTGCAGGAAATGAGAAAACTCGTCACCCATATGGGTGAGATTGAGCATCCCTGGAACTGCCCCCACGGAAGGCCGACGATGAGACACATAGTCAGTTTAGACTTGATTTCATCACAATAAGTCAGTTTCTGTTTATTAACATTTTTGATTTTAATTCTGGGCGGTATTTTGAGCTTTTATCATTACTCTTTTATTTGGAGTAAAAAAATTTTAGCCAGTCTTCCAATTTGAAGACAGTAACACGTAAAAGCATTCAGCAGAGTTCCATTGTTATTCCTATCAAGTCAGCAAATTTGACATAATGGAATTCGTGTGTAAATAACATTTCTTTTATTGTGCTTCACTGTGTGTATTACTTATTTTTGCAATCAAGACTTTTAAAAAATAAAGACAAATGTTTATATATAAAGATGAAGAGCAGGTGAACCTCATTTATAGCAAACACTGATGCATAAGTGGAATGTGCACTTAAGTCTCTAGTAATGCCATAAACCAAACATTAACTTTCTATGTTTATACATCCTGTATGTGATCATTTTAAAGAAAATGTAAATGATATACAAGTGAAAACACTTTTTTTTTTTTTAATACTAAAGCTGGGTTTCATTAATTACTTCAAGCATGAATATTGCATTTAATTATTAAGTTACTGGCATCCACATTTAAGGCTGGAATAGAATAATTCATCTGGCATATTTACTTTCAATTAGCGTTGTTCCCATGCATATTCCAAACGTTCTTTTTTTTCAAGGACAGGGATTCATTTTCTGAGAATGAATGGAAAAAGCTGTCTCACCAGGCACTGCTATCAGGTCAGTCCAGATGGTTAAAAATAGTTAGAAAATTGTCCTTTTTGGATCCCAAACCCATTAAAACAAATAGCTGTGCCCTTCCATTTCTGTAGGATGAAGATTTGACCTAAGAAATGTTTGTTTTTATGGATGCCTTTTCCTTAGCGCCTCCACGGCTGAGGGAGCCACGTGGCCGCCATGGTGCCCAGAGCAGCTCCTGCCCCCCAGGGCACACCTCGTGTGGGGCAACCGGGCCGAGGAGCATGAATAAATTGTCTGTGTGCTCTGGGGAACATGTGCAACCCGTATTTTCCATCCATGATTTCTCTGTGTTAAAATGAAGGCAGAGAGAAGGCAGTTTGCTCCCGTGTAGTGCAGAGTTCATCCCCTCACTTAAGGCAAGCACAAAGGCCGGGACTGACACACCCGCTGTGCCCGCCGGCCTGCGGGGGGGTGCGGGCCCTGGCACGGTTAGGCGGGCCGGTTGGCACGGTTAGGCGGGCCCTGGCACGGTTAGGCAGGCCGGTTGGCACGGTTAGGCGGGCCCTGGCACGGTTAGGCGGGCCGGTTGGCACGGTTAGGCGTGCTCTCACACGGTTAGGCGGGCCCTGGGACGGTTAGGCAGGCCCTGGCACGGTTAGGCGGGCCGGTTGGCACGGTTAGGCGGGCCCTGGCACGGTTCCGCAGCCCTTGCCGCACTGCGGCTGCGCGGGCCCCGCGGCGGCAGTTGTGAGGCGAGGGGCGGCGGCCGGGGGCTGCGGGGGGTTCGGGGCCTGCTTGGGGCGGCCCTGTGGGCAGGAAGGGCCTCCAGCACCGGGCAGCCCTCAGCGTCCCTCGCTCCCCTTCACGGAGCTGATCCGATCCTGTGATCCGAGCGGAACGAGGCGCTGGCTGGAAGCGGAGAGTTGGGGACATGGCGTTTGTTTGAGGCGGGACTTGTCAGCCCTGGCCCCCGCAGCACGGGGGCTGGATTCTTGTATCACAAAGCAGTGATGATCGGCCTGTGAAATGAGGGGAATTGTGGTTACAGCTGTTGAAACGGTCCTGTGACCTTCAAACTCTCTAACTGGCAAAATAACTTTACAAGCTATAGTGGTTATTATATGCTGTAGCTCAATCTGCAGCTCCTAACTTTGAAAGTAAGTTAAATCAATACTAGTGCAGCTGGAACTTAAAAACCAAAAACAAACCTCATCAAACTCATATCTTTGAGAAATGGTTTTGAACTTTTCCACATGATTAAATCTAGACACCTAAAAATCTAATACAGATGGAGACCTCCATGTAGCAGAAGTAAGTCTACTGACAACACTTCTGTAGAGTGGTTTTGATGGACTTCTTAAAGATAATTAACAGGCATCGCTTCCTGGTAGCCCTGTGGCCTCCCACAAGCTGAAACCACCGCCTTGAGGAAGTGTCATTGCAGAAATAACTTAAAATACATGCATGGATACACATTAAGAAAAGACTGATAGTTTTTCATGTAGGTAGCTCATTTATCTTTTGTTGTTTGTTTTTTTAAATCAATAGGGGAAAAACCTTTATACAGACAGTAGATGTTCAGAAGGAAAAATTGAGTAGTTATGGCAAAGGATAAGAAGAAGGATGGCAAGAAAACAGAAAAATCTGCACGTCCTTCTGTTCCTTCGCATGATACTACAGCTGAGCGTAGTTCAACACAGCTGACAGATTTGCAGACCTCAGCAAATGGAGTGGAAGAAACAAAGGAAAATCCAGTGACATCGGATAAAGAAACAGAGGAGGTAGAAGAACCTCCAGTCCAAGATGTTCTGCAATACTACGAGGAGCCTAGTCTTACTGAAGTTATTGTAAAAAGGTATGCTTGTTACAAATACATCCAGTGAAATCAGGAATTCATCTAAGTATCTCTGGTGTACCCAGTGTCATACAGAACAGGGATTGGACTCTTGGTTTGAGTCACTGAATCATGTTATTCAGACCTTGTAGCTGTGACACCGTGTGAGACTGATACCTGTGGAATTCTGCTGCCTTTTTGTATCCTGGAGAGTTGCTGCTGCTCTCCATTTGCCAAAAGCCTCGTTCTTTTAGCTTGTTCACCTGCAGCGGAGTTTTGTCTTAAGTATACAGACAGTTGGTGAAGAAAGTATAGCTATGTCATTTAACGTTCAGTTGTTGTTGCCTTTTAATGTTTAGGGCTGCTCATATCCCTTAAGAGTATGCTAAACTGAGGAAAAACGGTGAATGGCAGCGTTAGCCAGACCCTTTGGTAGTTCCAGGGGGCTCTGTGTGATGTTTCACACACTGACTGGGTTGCCTGGTTGTAAGCTAGTGGGTGCTACCGATGTGATTTGTTTTCTTAACTGACAGAAATGTAGGTCTGAAGCAATGCAACAGTTACGTGAAATGTTACAAGGAAGGTGCAAAAAATTGGAAATTTTGTTGTAGCTCTTTTTTTCTGCACAAGATGCAACAACTGGCCTGTGTGTAGACCATGGTAAATGAAAGGTCATTTTTTGTATGTCTATTGTGATATAGGTCTACAGGCAGTGACTTGAAATCTTCACATTCAGTTTGTTTTCCTTGTAGCTATGAAGGTGAAAAGGTCCATGGATTGTATGAGGGTGAAGGATTTGCATGTTTTGAGGGGGGAAATACGTATAAGGTGAGTGGATAAATAAATATATTTAAAAAGTAATAGTGGATCAAATTCTTTCTCTAGAACAGGCAGGCTATTTCTTTTAATGTAGGTGGAGGTTAAGCATTCAGAATGTGTGAGCGTTGAAAGCTTTGTTGGTTTCTGGCCTTAAAACTCTTTATTTGAAACTAGGAGGGGAATGAATATGTCATTTTGAAATCTTTAAAATTCAGTTGTGGTAAGAACAAATTTGCAAACACTGTCGTTCTCTTCATTTTACAGGGCATGTTTTCTGAAGGTTTTTTGCATGGACAAGGGACTTACACGTGGGCTGATGGAGTCAAGTATGAGGTAAAGTGCAATTTACTTATAACTGAACACAATTACAGCCAATTAGATGTGCAAATTCAAGGAAATTAGATAAGTTGCAGTAGTGGGTACAGTACAGGTGGCAACTGCAGAACTATGGCAGTGATTTCAATCGCTGAGATAGTTGGGGAACAGTGAGTCTTAGTTTTTTAAATGTTGTAATTTAATCTTTTAGGGAACATTTGTTAAGAATGTGCAGATGCTTAATGGCCGTTATACGTGGAATGATGGCAGCATTTATGAAGGATCAATCAAGAATGGACTTAGGCATGGGTTTGGATTTTTCAGGAGTGGTACTTGTCCTGTTTCTTACATTGGCTATTGGTGTAAAGGCAAAAGACATGGAAAGGTAAGTAAAAACACAAAATGAGAGCATGGTCTTGGGTGACTCCCATCCATGATCTTATGCTATATAGAGATTTGTTTTTCCTAAGGATCTTCTCTGAAATCGTGAATGCTAATTAAAACAATTGGGGTGGGATCTTGTTTGTAGTAGGAGGGATGAACAGTGTCCTAAAAGAATACTTGGCCTATTGGGTGGTTTGTCCTTTGTGCTGCTCCAAGGAGGTGATGACAAAGTCAAAACTGATGACTGCATTAGTAGCCACATAACAATGACAATCAGCTTCCCAGCAAAAACAAAGTGATCCTGCTTCCCAAATGTGTTAAGCAGACCAAGTATGATAATTACTTACATGAGGTAAGGCAGTCTTAATTGTAACGTCTAGTTCCAACTTTTTATAGGCAAGTAGTGCTCTTATCTGCCTCCGTTTTGTGCATCCAGATTGAGACACTCTTCTGGGCCTGACATTTTGAAGACCGATGCTCAGCGTTTGAGGAAAATCCATTCTAATCACATGGTTTTAAGTTGTGTGTCACTAATGAGACACTGAAATCACACAGGCTGCTGTGGATGGTCACCAGTGCAATGGTCTGTCTAGTTTGCTTTGAGAGGAAGCGATCAGATGAAGACAGAACAATTAATGCTGTAACCTAGTGTTGGAATTGTCAATGAGTCAGGAAACTGATCTACCTCAGAGTGACTACTGTGGTGAAGTTGCCGATGTTAGCTCTCTGAAAGCATTTCCAAGTGGTTTGAAAAACATGGTAGACTTTGAAGTGTAATAAGAATTTTTTTTAATACTTGGTCTGTCTTAAGGTCTTAACTAATATTCATCAAAAGAGGTTGCTTTTTTATTTGTCACATCAGTGGCTTTCAGTACAGTGTCTTGAAGTGACTGTAATAAGAGGGCGATTACAACATTGCATACAAATTACTTAAAATGCTTATATTAATGTAGATTAATATTGAGGTATTTAAATTGACTATACTGTTTGTTTCAGGGTACTGTTTATTATGATAAGGAACATACCTCTTGGTATTCAGGCGACTGGGTAAATAACATCAAAGAAGGATGGGGAATGAGATGGTAAATGTGATAACACTTGTTCTTCGCATTTTTTATCTTACATGTAGTATCATACAATTTCTTCTGTTTATAATGGATACAAATGCTACCATTTCAAAGTAGTATGTACTTTATGCAGTGGAATAAATAATTGTACGATGTGCTTAATAATAGTAAGATAGATCTTCTCTATAACTTGCATTTTTATGTTGGTATATTTCTATTGATCATTCCCATAAAAGAATATGTAAAGATAAAATATCAAATAAGTTGGGTAAACCACAAATCAACATCTAAAAACAAATACACTCAATTGATTTGAACAGATGGAGCTGTGTTCATGAATAAATGAATTATTTGTGGAATTATATATAAAATAATACTTTGATTAGCTATGGCAAAGACTCTCTGAAAATAGAGAACTGGTTAATATTTTTACAGTGACTTGTAAATTAAAATAGGAAGGTAGCAGTGGGTACAATCAAACCTCTGTATACGTGACACAGTGAGCAACTTTAATGCTAATATTTAGCATTAATAAATGCTGAATTTATTAGCAGTTAGGTTTTGCATAAACCTTGCTTTCATAAGACTCACTCAGAATTTTGTTTGAATGGGTCATTAATTTTTAGTGTTTTCTTGCAGCTATAAGTCTGGAAATACCTATGAAGGTCAGTGGGAGAAAAATGTACGTCATGGAAAAGGAAGAATGAGATGGTTGACAGCTAATCAAGAGTATATGGGACAGTGGGTGTATGGCATACAGGTATTAATTTCTTCCGCAGCAACCTCTTTAGTTCAGAATCTGTCCATTACTCCAGTAAAAGCAGATAGGGAGTTTTGTGTGATACCAGAGCTTTGTATGATTTTTGCCAGTTGAGGAAGTGGAAATATGCTGTTTATTTTAAGTTGATTCTCATTTTAGGAGTATTCAAATTTTAAAAGGCTTTTGACGTAGACTTACAAAATCATAATTTAATATTCTAATGGAAAATATAAACCTTTTTCATTAAAAAAAGGTTTAAAACATTAAATGTTTGTGACTATACTTAGCTTGAGGTATGACTTCAGCAGTGAGTATATGTGGCAGTTTACTTCTGTGTCACCCGCAAAATACTTGACCAAATTGTTCCCTCTTGTAAAAGTTTTATGATAGAAGGAGATTTCTGGCATTTTCTGTGCTTTCTACTTATTATTCTGTTGGGAAGAGAGTGTGAGCTACTTCCTCTGTCTTTTCACTCTGCATAAAATTGTCAAGGAGTCCGGCTTCTGGAACACCGTGGCTCTCTGTCTGGTGTGGTGTTCCTCAGCTGCCTGCTCAGCATTACGGTCAAAAGGATTCAGGCTGGCAGGGTGTCTCCAGAAGTCCTGTTGGTAGAGCTTGCTCAAGTACATGTTGATTCGGTGTATCCTCTGAGCGCTTCTCCCACGCATCTTTGTAGAATGCAGCTCTGTGGATGGTTTGAAGTCCAGCAGCTGTCAACTGTGTGCTTTTAATTGAGAGATTTGCCAACAGTGACTCTTAAAGATGCCCAGGTGGTTCTGCTTGTTAAAAGTCTGGACTTGTAGCTATAGTAGCTCTTCTGGAGACTTTTTTTTAAACATAGAATTTTTTTTTTCAGCATGGATATGGCACCCACATATGGTTTTTGAAGAGAATGCCTATGTCTCAATATCCTTTAAGGAATCAGTACATGGGTGATTTTGTAAATGGGGAACGACATGGCCATGGGAAGTTCATATACGCCAGTGGAGCAGTGTACGACGGTGAATGGGTTTGTAATAAGAAGCACGGCAAGGTGAGGATTGACAAGTAGCAAGACAAAGCTACAGGCAACACCAGAGGAGACTATTCTGCTCTGTGTAGTGGATTGCTAGATTTCTGTACGGAAAACCACATTCAATTTGTATTGTGGGTGAAATCCCAACAGAAAGGGCAGGGTCCACTGACAGCAGCAAGAGCCCTTCTGGAGATCTTGCTGGGCCACAGGTTTGACTCTGTGGTTACATGTGTGTTGTGCGTATTGTATGAAGAAATACACCTTACTGCAGAGATTTTCAGTGCAATAGCTGCATCTTGATTTCTGCAGCAGTTGGTCAGTACTTTTCACTCTTACACTATGAGCTAATGGATTTCAAGCTATCCTTGCACAGAGATGTTCTCACATTCACACAGTGTTTTAAAAAACCTGTGAGCTGAGTGCCACATGTGCAAACTAAAAATTGCAAACAAGTCTTTCTATATGGGGGGGGAATGTTTTTCCTCAAAATACTTTTCAAAATTGAACATATATATCGGCAATTATTCATCCCAACAGTGTACTTTAATTAACAGATGACGAAGTATTATATAAAAGAGGGTAGGAAAAAATATTTTGCTTTGTTTTATCTCATTTTAGCCAAGATTCCTAAAAGGAAATTTGACTGAGAATATTAGGGTTATTTTTTCTGATCTTTGATTTATATTGAAATTAATCAATCTGTCTATAGGGCAAGTTTGTCTTCAAGAATGGTCATGTGTATGAAGGAGAGTTCATAGATGATCGTATAGTAGAATCTGCAGCTTTTCAAGTGGATGCAATGGTTGCAGAAGAGCTGAATGCCATTTGCACGGGAAGTTATTTTGACACTGGTAAGCAGCTTAAGAAAACAAATTCTAATCAGTTCACATTTCGTTGTTCCTTTTTTCTATAATGTGAAGTTGTTTGTACTTAAGAGCCAGATATATTTCTTAAAGAACTTTGAAGATGGGAGTTTTCTTAATAATTAATGACTTTTGCTCCCATGCTTCTTGTTTCCTGTGCATGACACTTGGAGTTGAGCGACACATCCATGCTACATCTTTTAGTGCTGTTGGAACATTGTTGTCTGAAAGTTTTGTAACATATGTAATATTTGAATTTCCTTTTGCCTAGGGGCTGGACTTGACAAAATTACTCTTCAGTTGTTACAGTGCTGATTATTAAAACTCTGCTCACTAAAAAGGAGTCTCTGTTATTCTTAGTTTGAAGTCAGTAAGATAAGAAGAAATAATGTATGAGTTTTTTCCTGTGTGTGTTTGTGTGTGTGTGTGTATATATATATATATATATATATTAGTCTGTTCTAATTAATTTTATTTACATAGTAGAAAACATCACAATCATCAATGGCTCAAAAGATACTTCTGCTCTGGGATCAAATATTGAGTTGGATTTATCTTCACTGCTTGACTTGTTGCCAAGAGAAGAGAGGCATGAAGAAGTAAAACAAGTAAGAGTCTACTGTTTAGTGTTTTCAGTTTCCCCTGCACTATGTTTCATATTATTTTATTTCTGGTTTATTTTTATTAAAGTAACTCTTTCCACTGAAGAATTATTTGAAAATTTGAAGACCATGAAAACAGAAAAACAAAAAGAATGGACAGAATTACCTCTTCCTGAGCTTCCACTAGAAGACAATAAAAAATATGTAAACATGTCTGGAGGTGCATTCAGCAACTACCTTTACCTCCTGTGAGGTTTATCTGCTGACAGAGACTAATTTATTCAGTCACCAACAAATATGTTATTATAACTATATGTGAGTCATGTTCTCACGAACACTTAAGCAGGGATATGGTCTTCAAAGTTACAAGATCCAAAGCATTATATGCCCAGTTGCAGGATCAATACAAGCTGATCCCTACTTGCTGTGAGACGATGCTGAAAACATATCCTGCTTTATTTAGGTAGAATTTGCTGTGTTGAGACATATGACAGAACTGAGAAGAGTTTACACTTTCTACAGCAGCTTAGGCTGTGATCATTCTCTTGACAACACCTTCCTCATGACTAAGTTCCAATTTTGGCGATTTCTGAAGGACTGCCGGTTTCATCACTCCAACATAACTCTTGCTGAAATGGATCGGTTATTGAGCGGTTTGTATTTCTGTGGATTGCGGTCTAGCATCTAGAAATTTTAATAGTAAGCTGTGGAGAGTTGGAGTGACAAGTTTCTACTAAGAGCTCAGCTCTGGTACTTCCTTGGTGCCTGTGAGTTCTCAGGGGTGCATTAACTTCTCCAGGCACTTCAGGTGCTTAGGTGAGAAAATGCAAAACTGAAATACTACTTTAAAATTGTTCTAAAGAGTCATCTGTTCAAAAATTGTATTCAGCCCTGGTCCTGCTTCTACTATTACATGCAGTTTTAAGAGGTCTGAGAAAGAAAAGTGGAAGAAACAAATCTTTTTTTTCTCTCCCTCCCTCCCCACCGTGCTCTTAACTTTAGTTTGCATGTACTGTCTTTTGTTTCTTCCATAGAGACTGTTAATCAATCAGTTCCATCTAGAACTGCAGGGTTTAAACCCAGCTTCACTTCCTCTCTCACTCCTGGATGCTGAGTGGATGCGTTTCTAGAAAGAGAGAATTTGATAAGATTCAGCTATAGGGGAACAGTTCTCCCTTGACTTGCTTGTTTGGAAGTGATGCTGTGTCTGTCTGATTCTTCCAGGAGTTTCGTTAGACTGTGATAGGTAGAGATGGGGAAGATAAGAAAGGCTGACAAGTCAATATGCCTATAAGCAGTTAAATGTACATTATAGCAATAGAGATTTATTTTGTCGAAAATTTTAGGTGATAAAACACCACTTGAGGAGATACATTGTCCACATCAGACTTTACTGTTCAGAACATTCTTATCTTATCTTATTCGTCTGGCATTTCATATCTATCATGAAGACCACAAGTAAGTTTCATCTTTTAGTGAAATTTATTTCAGTGTAACCAGTTTGAGTTTTCCCAGACGAGTATTTTTGTTTCAACTGCAGAGACAAAGGTCCTTATCTGTGTAAGTGTTTCTCAGAAGTGATGTCCAGGAATGTTACTCCTGCTGCCTGTCATATCCAAGGTGAGTAACGGTATTTCTTCTGTGCTGTGCAGAATTCATCAATTAGTACTACATCCATCGCAGTTTTATTGTAACTGTTATTTTATCCCAATTAATTTTTAAAGGTACCTTATTTTCTGAAGAACGATGCACAGTTTTTGCCATGAACTACATCGACAAATGCTGGGGAATATATAGAGCTTTTTGTAAACCAAGCACCAGACCTCCATTTGAACCTACAATGACAATGAGGCATTTTCTTTGCATGTTGAACGTAATAATTGCCATCTTTTTTGATTTTGTGTGCTTAGATGTGCTTTATTTGATCGGTTGATATAAGCATTTTAAAATACTTCCTGTGGCTTCTGCACAGTTGAAAACGTAGGAGCAATGTTTTTTGTGCAAACTGTTCACAAACATTATAGTTGTTCTTCAGAAGTTATTTATGTGCTTTTGCAGGATTGAATTCCGATTTTGTACTTGATTATTTCAGATAATCAAACGTTAGAAAAATGTGTTTTAAGGGAATAGAAATATTTTTGTTGGCTTTTTTTTTCCCCCCTGTCCTGTAAAATGTTTGTATGAAAATGTCTTAATGGTAGAACTCAAAGACTTGCAGCTTTTGAAAATAATACAGTAAACCATTTTAGTAATGTAATTTTTTGATATTTTTATTTATGAGCTTTCACAAGTTCTTAGCACTGTTTTTGCAGTCTAGGAAAAATTGCCATTGACTTCAGTAGGGCTGGAATTTCACTCAGTCATTAATGACATATGTGGAAGTATCATTTGAAACCACTAGAAATTTTGATGCAGGATTTAAAGAGAGTTTGATTAGGTCCATGTGGGAATGCCTTCAGTGCTGTTAACGTGTAACATTTACTCTCACTCAGGATTTTAAACTTCTCAGCAAACAATTAACTGCTTCAAGAGTTGTGGAAATACTTCTCAAAGATGGTCCACCTCTGCATGACAGCAGCAGTACCAACCTGGAGCAGGAGGTGTGTAAATGACGTCATTTAATTTATTGTTTTAAACACTATCTGATAAACCGAACACACAGTGTAAGTCTTACTAAGGGATTCATTATACACCCATTCTTCAGGTTTCTGGAAGCATCGTATGCAATGAAATGTTTTAGGTAATAGCAATAGTTGTGTGTTATTTGTTAGAGAAATTTCTCATAGCTCCAGATACAGCAAAAACTATCCAGTATTTTAGTTCAGTATGACTTGTGTAAGGCATAACACAGTATATCACCTTCTGAATTTTTTGAGCTTTGGTTGTTCTCAGTTTTCTTCAGAAGAAGGGACATTTCAATACATAAATGAGGCCAGTGAGGCTTCACAAACAATGACTTTTGAGTTTTTTGCTTGCTAAGGTATATATGCACATTAATGAAAGTATTTTACAAAATGAATTAATTAATCACTGTTTTTGTTTTACTCTAGTTGGTTTTTCTTGAATTTGTTGAAGCTCTTCTTGATTGTGCATTGGTGTTTGTTACTGGTGATGTGATTAAGGAGCAAGTAGATCGTGATAATCAGAAAAGGAGTAGCTTTGGAATCACGGGCCTCTCCGAGGGAACCACAAAAGTGTCTCAGTACCCAGAATATTCTCTGTCCCAGGTAAATTTGATGCAGACTTGTTAAATATTATCATATGGCGCTTTAGAGGGCGAAGTCAGGCCCTGTGAATGTTGAATGTTTCCCGAACATAAAAACCAATTTCTTCTTCTTGCATAAACACTCATGTGATTGGGTCCTTCTGCTTTTTCTGTTTGTAGCTACTTTAGATCGTAACATCAGTATAGACAGTTTTAACACAGTTGCACATTTTCCTAGGTAACTGTAAATATACATAAAGTACTCACAAGTCCTCTGGTGTTCAAAGGGGAATTCACAAATGAGTTGACTGGTGGCAGATACATCTCTGCTGTTTGAAGCTGAATGTCTCCATTTGCCCTGTAAAAGCGGCATTGCAATTGTTCTATGTAGCAAGACTTGCTGTTGCCCAGCAGTTAAGCTATGCTCTCTTTTTGCTACACTTTTGAACAAAGATTTTGTAGGTTGTGAGATGCTGCCTGTGACTCTTGTGCAATTTAGATGCACAGGGTAGTTGAAGGCATGACTTAGGCATTGTTATTCAGAATTATGCACAAAATGAAGGTATTTTTATTAAGTCAAAGACCATTCGCAAACACTTGATTTCACAGTCTATAAGCCAGTGGTGCCACTGAGCACCACCGCTCTGCATTCTCTGGCCAATTGTTTCCATCCTATGGAACCCATTTCCTTGTATCATTGCAAACATTCATGCAACTGCACAGTGAAACCATCCAGTAAAAATACTCAGATTTTCCAAGAGTAAAAGAAAGTCTTAGTTTAAAATGTATTTAATATAAAATTCTTCTTGTGTTTACTTTTTATTAGTGCACTACCAGCAGAAGTGCACCTGGTACAGACATAAACGATGACATTTCCGAGGCAGTTGATCATTCATGGTTGTCTTCAACCACAATTGTACTATCACAAGACGAAATAAAGAAACATGAGGTATGTAGAAAGCCCACACTAAAATATGGAGCAGAGGGTTTGTAATTCATGGGTGATAGAGTGGCCAAGGTAGTTTTAAGTTTGGAAAGGGACTAGAATTTCATCTATTATATTAAATACAATGTGTTCCTCTGCCTGGATCCATGTATGAGCTTAGAAGTGGTGCATTTTCCATGCTAACAAAGCGTTTGCTCCCACACATACCCTCATATATTGTTATTTAGAATATTGGGTGGTATCTTCTACATTAACTAAAAAGTAGTGAATAACACTAGAGTTTTATCTTTATTCACAAGGTGGGGAATGAGAGGCTGAGAAGTGGGCAGAGAAATGTAAAAGCACTGGGGAAGGCAACTGTAATGTAATTCATAAAACACTTTTCAGAATTCTTTCAGCAAACTTCTCACCTTCACTGCTTTGACAGTTTTGTACCCAGTGTATGACTATAATGAGATTCTTGTTCCAAGAACAAAAATGGATTCTCTTACCCCTATGATCTCGGGGTAAGATAGTAAGGATTATTGTTTTGTACTGGATTTGTGGAAATCAGACAGAGAATTTGGAAACTTTCTGACTTTTAGAAAATATACCAAGACTTAGAAATTAGAATTGTGTTTGGTCTGAGTTTTCGTGAGACTTTTACTATCACTTGTCTGAAAAGAGTGGCATCATCAGGCTGCAGAAGATGCTGGGGATGTCAGCTGGAAAGATTTCAAAGCTGCTTTCTCAGATACACTCTTTAATGTTGCTCTCTCCTTTTCACTCAGTATAATTCCTGGATTATATTTCAATAGTCAGGAATAGAAATTCATCGTTGTTTCCTCAGGAGCAGAAGAATAATAGTATGTAGAGCAACATGTAAGAGCAGAGGGACGTCTCAGAACAGGAACTTTGATTCTCTGCACTTCTGTCTTTGCCAGCTCTGAAGTAGGATCACCCTACTTCCCTGGCTGGTGTCAGAGGTAAAGTGTTAGGAGTGATTTGCTCATACTTGAAAGTGTGAAATGCTGTTGTAAGTTAAATATTTTGAAATAGGCATAATTGCAGAATGCATTTGACCGGCAGAATGCTTTAGAGATAGGAATTTGCATGACTCAAATGGACAATGTGATTTCACTTTTGAATTTGAATACAAGTCCAGGCATTCAGTAACTGAATTTAAATCTTCTTGCCAGTCACAGGGACCTTGTGAAGGCAGAGGGCAACCTCCTCAAGAATTTCTACTGGGTGAGTACTGTACTTACCGTGAGCCTCTATAAGCAGTGGTGCTAGAGGAGATTCACACTTTCTACAATTTTAAAAATTATTAAAACAGTAGCTGGTCAGTGAAACAGCTGGATGTATTGCAGTTACAGAGGGGAGCTGCATTCAGTTTGGCAGTTGACACGGTTAATGTTTAGCTTTCCACTCTTGCTATACACAGACAGCTGGGCAGGTTTGAATCTCTGAACTTTTTGTGCTTTTTGATTGGAAGCTGTCACATTGGCCTTAAAATAACTTAAAGGCTTTTTAAAATGTATTTTTTCCTGTTCTGTCCCACTGATTGGGGCATGGAAACAGGAGATTGAACTTTGTGTTGTGCCTTCATTAGAAGCAAACTTTTTGTCAGTACAGAAGTATTTCAACTACAGGTCAAGCTGGAAGGTCAGATGACATTTCAGCATTTGTGCTGGACATTTAATTCACAGAATTACAGACTGAGCAATTTTAATTTTCTTTCTTTGCAATATCAGATACCATCCTCTCATTTCATACAACTCCTGGGGATGTCAAAGACGCTCCATCATTGCTCAGCAGGGATGCAGAAAAAGAACAAGGTTTCTGTCTGGCAAAGGAAAGGACAGGTAAAGCAGTTGTACTGTTTCAAGACTAACACACACAAAAAATCCCTCATAGCTCTTGAATTGCGGAGTTCTAGTTCTGTATGCAGATTTCAGTTTGTCACAAGAGGGCAGTAAATGAACATTCATTCTGGAGGAGGATTTTTAAAGAAAACTTTTAAAATATTTTTTTAAAGAAAATGAAACTTAGTAAGTAAATGAGAAGTGTAAGTACTGACTTAGTTTCCTGAATTTTAAAATGCCACATAATATTTGTAGGGCATCTATAATCTGTAATTTGTATTTACTCCATGAAAAGTTCAATCTCTAAGCCTGCCTGTGGTTTTTTTTGTCTCTCAGACAAATAAAGTGTACTACTGCTATGTCTTGCTGCTTTTACTTAATATAAGAATTATTGTTAATGGTGTGCCACCAGTAGTTGGGATATCTTCTTATGACAGGCCAGCATTCACGCAGAACATAAATCAGTAAGAGCATTTTCCAATGTGGAGGCTAGTAACGTTTTTGTACCATCTCCCTTCCAGCTGATTAGTGGATCTCATCTGGGTGGTTTTTTGTGCTTGTTAAATGTTTTCTGCAGATGAAGAACCCAAATCCAAGAATATAGGTAGACAAGGATCTTTGTGTAGTCATCAGCTCTTTCAGACTGAAAAGTTAACAGATCTGAAAAAATACTGTTTCTTGAAGGACCAGCAGTGCCCAAGCCTGGTTTTGACAGCCAGGACAGCTAGCTGCTTGCATGCAACTCTGTTCTTTCAAGCAGTCATGTTCGCTGCTCCATTCCTCATGCACAGGAGTCATGGATACTGACTTGTCATCAGATTACTGCAGAAGACATTCCTGTTCTTTTGTTGCCAGTCCTAGGGACGAATCACTCTGAAGACCCAGAAAAGGGCCATCCCCTTTCGCACGCGTCAGTTAAAAGTTTCTCATAGTTGTCATGTTCTGTACCACGCAGAAAACAGATTTTCCCATCGCAGACTAACAGATCTGAAGTATCGTAGTCCAAACTACATTTGAAATAGAAGTGCCCTGCTAACTAAACATATTTAATTTGCATGTTGCAGATGCACCAAAAGAAGCCAAAACTGAACAAGATGCGGAATGTAGTTTGTGGATGTGTCAGATGCAAATCTTTTTTACAACTAAGTTCTTTCCTGCCTACCAGCATGAAGAAGTGCTGGTGGAAAAAATAAAAGAAAATCGAATACATGATGCTGAATTAGCTGAGCTGCGAAAGAACAAGGATGAGGAACTGGCAAAGTGAGTGTTGTATCTTATCTTGAAGTACTGGTATCTCTTCTACTAACAAAATTATTGAAAGTGAGAAGTGTGCTTTAATGAAGTAATATAGCATAATATAACTGGGCAAACAAACTCATCCAGGGACATAAAGAATGTAACTCGTGTGACTGCTGTTACTGGTGGCAGTGCTAAATACAGCCTGCTTTCAGGTTACAGAACTCTTAACTCTGATATTTCCTGGCACTTGAGCCCTGCTCTGTGTAAAGGCAGTTAATACATTTTTTGCATACTGTAAGTCAAACTTGAAGTGGTAACTAGACAGATTTTCTGCTTCTCTACATTCTGACAGTTTATCCTGCTCACACTGTGAATATAGCTGTAGTTGCTCGGCCAGCAGAGATGTCTCCCCGCCCTTACAGTATATTAAATTTAAACTTTGTTCACTCAGAATTATTGCTGAAAGAGAAGCAGAAGAGGCAAAAAGGCAAGCAGCAGAAAAAACATTAGACTCCAAGAGTGCACATTCTAAGGAGTCAGAGGAGCCTGACACTCAGTCAGTGAAGAAGGAGGCATCCACCAAATCACAGCCGGCTGTTAACAAGGCACCTGCTGGCAAAAAGAAAAAGAAGAGATCAGTCTTCTGATGAGAACTACTGAAGCTTCAAGTAACTACTCTTTGAATAAGGAAAAAAACAACAACTACTAGAGAACCAGATTTCCAGTAAGGTCTAATATACAAGTACAATAAAACTGTTTGCACAAGACACGCTGGTTTCAGAGGGAAATGCTTGCTCTTACACCAAGGGGCTTGGGAAGAAGAATACAGTCATTTACATGAGTGTCACCCTTTAAACAAAACTATTCCAGAAGTCAGTATCTGACCTGCAGCTAAAAATTCCCACAGTGTTAAGTTGATAAAAGAACTGAAACCTTGTCATGACCGTATTCCCCAGTTAAATGGCTTCTGCTTAAAACATGGTTTACTTGACTGATATACCGCATAAAAACAAGTATGTAAGGATTTGACAAAGAACGTAAGTCAGGCTGAAACAGCAGCTGCAAACAGCAGGTCAACCTGGAAAGGTATTTGTTCAAGGGTCTTTTGTAACTGGTCTAGTTTTACACTGTAGAAAAATAACAGAACATCACACGATGATGCAAATGAACACAGGAAGACAAAGATGCCCTTAAAAGTGTAACAATTATTAATTTTATTTTCCAGGAAAATATTCACATAACGATATCAGAATGGAATGGTACAGATGAATTCAGACTGGTTTTTAATTATTTTGCACATAAACATTTTAAAATCTAAAAATTTTATGGTCAGAGTTTACAGATTTTAGTAGAAATTTTGATTCTTACAAAGCAAGTATTGCTTTACTATTGTCATTATTCCAGTCAATAATATGACTAATAACTTTTCATGTTGAACAAGTATCTGACATTGACATCTTCAATAAATCAGCCCTTTGCAAATCAATCCAAGAAGAAAATATTATTAAACTGTGTTGCACAAAGTTTCTTCACTTCTTCTGTAAAAAAAAAAAAAAAAAAAGTTATTTCAGTATGATATTTTATAAGAACCTCTGCAAGAAAAGCCCTGGGGATCATCAATAAGACTATAATTAAAGTAAACCAGAAAAAAAGCCTTGGAGTTTCTAATGTAGAAATACACTTAATTTTATTCTGTCTTCAGTAAGAGAAAGTCAACTCAAGTCTGACGTTTCCCACTGTCTGAAAGATGAGTTGCATTCTAAGTGCTGAAGTGACCCCTCTTCAAGGGAAGGAGGGATAAGTGTAGCCTGTAACAATAAATCAAGTCAGCAAAACTGTGGCTTTGTGCTGTTTGGCAAACACCACTTTGAGGGAAGCAGAACTTCCTAAGTTTATCAGGCACAGAAACACTCATTTACTGTTTCTGTATGGCAGGTTTGACCCTGAAAGACAAATCGAAACCATTGTAAAGTTATGCAACTCATTCCCCTCTCTAAAATTTAGGTAGCTAGGCTTTGGTCTTGGAATAGTATTCTTTCCCATCATCTAAGTGAGCACATTGCATCCTATTAAAACAGAGAGCCCTAAAATTGCTGCAAGTAAGACTCAAACTGCCATTTCTGTTAGTCTGTTTAAAAGCTTATTGCATTTTAATGTTAATCTGTACTCTTAGCCATAGTAAATAATTCTCAAAACAGCATTAGAAACAATGGAACAAAGGAATGAGGATCACTGACAGGACAGACATTATGTATAAGTAACCTACTCATGGATCATTGACAAATAAAAACCTAACTCAGATGTAAATATGTTCAACCGTCACCTGTAATACACTTCATTAATTACTCCTAAATTAAGCTCTCTGTTATTTGAAGGAGGAAGAATGACTGATTAATAATTTAGAATGCCTGCTGAATATTTATGCTGTTCTTTCACAGCTGGTAGAAGGCAGACTAAAACCTAATGCAAACTTACCTGGTCTATCATAGATCAATCCCTCTCTAGATTTCTTGAGAGATGGATTTTATTACTTCTCCAGGGACATACATTTAGT
Organism: Caloenas nicobarica; assembly: GCF_036013445.1. Lineage (NCBI taxonomy): Eukaryota > Metazoa > Chordata > Aves > Columbiformes > Columbidae > Caloenas > Caloenas nicobarica. The sequence goes on along the minus strand of NC_088258.1, from coordinate 7,625,789 downwards.
AGTAACTGTATTTAAAGGTAATAAAAAGCAATCCTTACCATTCACTTCGATCAGATTTGCATTTTTTTGATTCAAAATAACATACAGTTCTCGCTGGTCAGACTTTTTCCCAACTACCCAGTAATCACTCATTGCCTTCACAATAATTTCCTCATCTTCATCAGCTCTGAAAGAGATTTTTTAGAGAGTAAAGAAGGTGGCAGCAAGTTTATCTTCAACAACTTTATTTATAATCATTAGGACAGCTTAATGTCATAAATTGTTGTGGCTGTGCAGCAGATAGAGACTCCTAATACTAATTAGGCATAATTCGGCCATCCAGGATGAAGGCTTCATAAATGGCTGCTTAGGACAGTGACATCCCCAGATGAGTAAATCATTGATTTGTCCATCAGCCAAACGCCCCAGTGCTCTGAGGAAAGGACCCACCCCTCCCCACTGCTCAGGACATGCTTCAGAGAATTCTGATGTGCTACACAGTGACCAATTAATGAAGGCTGTGGATGGTATGGTGATACTAAGCTTTCACATATGGAAATTGTTAAACCTAGAACTAAACCATGCTCAGCAACTGGATATATTACATAAAGCTGTCACTAACCCAGTACTTCCACAATATAATGAAATATTCTTTTTTCACTTATAGAAAAATGAAAACCTTGGCCTTAAGCAGTGGAAAAGTTGCTAGTCGCTAATTAGAGTTCCAGACAATCATTCAGCATTTTCATGTTCTTTATTAATTTTTATAGTGACAGAGGGTCTCCCACTTTGAAGCATGATACCCATTGACAAGAAGCCAGTTATCTTCTCTGTCAGCAGTACTGTAGTAACTTCAACATTTGCATTTCATCTACTGTCTGATCTGTAAAGGCAGCCAGCTGTTTCAGAGGAGGGTATAATACAGGCAGAAGCAGGTTTCCCTGTCCTTCATACTACTGATGCAGAGATCAGACAGACAAGTGCAAAACCACTACACTTCATGTCCCTTCTAAGTTTTTTACAGGTACTCCGAAGCTTCAAATAGATATTTTCTTGGATAGAGGCCCTGGCCCTTCTTTAAATTATTTTTTAAAAGGACAACAGAAGTTTTGTTTAAGACAGACTACTTCTAAACCAACACAAAATACCAAAGGTGACCCATGTTACACCATTTATCACACAGAGCTATGAATAGCCATCCATGAACAAAACGACATGAAAGCTTGAAAAGATTTGAAAAGATCTACCTGACAGAAGGAGTTACAGACTATTTAATAGTTAAGCATTACCTGGAGAAGTCACTGTTGATGTCACCGAGAATCTTCATGAGGTCAGGGTGAACGGATGCAAGTGATACACTGGGTGTTTTCCTCATGTGAATGGTACTTTTCTCTGCCAGGTTCATGTGATTGAAATAGATAAACTTAAACTGAGGCTCCTTCTCAGCCCTAGGAAGATTTTTTTAAAAAAAATGCGACTTGTGAATACTGACAAGTTCTATAAGCACAGGCTTCACAGAGAACAGGTAATAGCCATGCAAAGCTTACTCAGACATGCTGAAGTTATCTTACCATTGAAGAGACCAAGTATAATACATTAAGACTTGTGGCACGATGAAACTTCATTTTAACACTTAAAAAAAAAAAAAAGCAAGCCTGCAAAACTAACCAGTTTTTCCCCTTCTGCTGCTTAGTCTGCTAGTAAATAGACACAGGGGAGTCAAAGGCCTTGTCCCACTTCACAGTAGCAGTTTGCATTTTTCTAATGAGCTGGTTTTTCTCTGGCCCCATTTTGTTTCCTTGCTCCCCTGTGCCAGTCCAGTCTGGTTTGAATGGATCCCAGGTCTTTAATTTGATCCATAAGTAATCTTCCCCTCACGTCTTCATTATTTGTTACAATCAAAAGAAAGAATTCTTGCCCCCATCATTTGTGTGGGCCAATCAAGAGACTATTTTCAAACTCCTGCCTTGGCAGTCTCTTCCATTTCTTTTATTAAGTTAATACACGATCTGTCAGAGCTGTAGTTTTGGTAAAAGTCACAACAAATTCAGACTGGCAAAAACCTGCTCTAGCAACTGGTACTTCAGGCTATGTATTATTTAGTCAGGGAGATAACTGTGATGACACCACTCACCTTGGCAAACAACTAGATCCCCTTGCTCTGTGTCACCCAGATGCATCAGTGTCAAGAAACTGTATCGTGGTTTCAGGACACCACGGCATGAAACTTTAAAAGAGTTAAAGCTGCCAAAGCCAGTCCCGGATGACATTAAGAAACCCAAGTTTAATGATTTAGTAGTTTGGCACAATTTCAAGCATCTCCTGTTCTATACCCTGCGATTTTGCTGATTTGGCATGCTACCACTCAATAAGTTCACTCACACACCTATCTTTTGGTTTCATTCCTCTTTTGCTGTCATATGCGATGCTGTTCTGGCTTCCCCAACTAACAAATCTATCTAAAAATAGATACAATTTTATGGCAAGTCAGCTATAGTTCTAAAAGAAGCATATTTTTCCAAAGCACGAACATCCTTTTTCATTTTACTTTTTATTTTTTTGCCCCTCAAGTAGTTACCTTAGTCCTGCAAAATAGAAAAGAGTTTTTTCCTCACCTACTATACACGGCACCACTTCAAGAGGCAGTAATTCTTGAAAAGAGTACTCAAACTGTAAAACTTGCATTGTAACCAAATATCCCATTTCAAACTGTTAAACAAAAATTGTTCTGGTATCTAGACCTTCATTTTCCTTTTGGATTTGTAACAAGAGTGAAGAGTTACACACACTCCATCCAAGCTGTAAGTACCTGTGTCCAAGGCAATACTGAGAGCCAGTGGTGTCAGTGTCCACTTAATGTGAAAAATACCGGGTTTTTTTTAACATTATACACAATAGCAGGAAGTAAAAGCAGAAGTCAAAGGAAATCAGCACAAAGAAGGATGTTGGCACAAAGACCATGATATTTCTTGATTTTTTTTTTTTTTTCAAACTCAAATGTTCCACTAGCCCAAGGGCTATTTGTGAATATTATGAGATTCTATTTTCCTCAAGAAAAGTTAGAAAGTATGAACTGAAGTTAAGATTTTGCAGGACCTGCTTCTTCTCCAACATGAGACAGTGACAGAAGACTACCACTTCAGCTGGGATTTTTGCCATCTTTGCTATATTTGTAGAAATATATACATCTGTGGAACTCATCATCTCCACAGGTCAGCTAGTTTCAGTTCACATATGAAAAAACAAAACCTAGAAGTTTTACCTCTTGTATCTGAATAATCTGCTCACAGCTGGGTGATAAGGAGGCAGAATATCAAAACTAGTGAAGTTTATCTTGACATTTACATGATTTTTTCTGCAACAATTATGCACATAGAGGAAGAAGGTTTCGGCAGCCTTCAGCAGCCACACAATAAAACTTCATTCCTAAATAAATAATGTGTATGTTGTCACTCCAGGGAGACCTAAATATGCAACAACAGGCACTTTTGAAATGCTTAAGATGCAGGAAGGTAGATAAACATCATTGAGAGTACACAGTTAATGCAATGCTTTCAACATTTGGGCTCATGTTACCATTATTTAAGCAGTTCATTAAACCTACTTTCTAACCAACTAACGAGGGACTGCAGCAGGAACAGAAACGTGGTACAAACCCTGATATTCTCTTGTTGATGTTGTATTGTTCACATATGTCTGATGCTAACACGGTGAGCTGAGGCCCAACAATACTGTCCAGTTTACGGCAAAACTCCAGCGTAGGTGGAATTGAAGCTTGGTGGGAGGTAAAGAAAAGGAAGAGATAAGACTCTTTTCCCACAGTTGAAGGTAGTTTTTTAGTTTTCTTTAAACATCGGTGAGAGTCCTGGGACAATTTTCTGTCTTAATTATAACCTTACGGATGATTTTGAAAGTGCATGGCTAACTGTGGCAATATTTAGTCATTTTATTGCGCAAATTGAGTTACGTATACCACTGGAACAGAAATCAAAAGACTGATAAAAGCACTCATGAAGAACAAACTCAAATTAACATGAGTATTTTTCGAGAGTAAAACAAGTTGCATGTAATAGCATTTTGTACTAACTATGGCTTGGCCAAGTAAGTGATGCTAACAGGTACTTACCGTCGATCATAAAGCAGACAGCTGCACTCATGGCCTGGAACAAAAAAGTTAAAGCAAATAAAGCGTTTGCAGCAGGTTACCTCAACTACCTCAAAAATAAATGACAATACTTCAGTGAGGTCACACACAGGTAAAACAGTTAAATAAAAAAAAAAATCTAGTTTAAAGGTAGTACTTCAATGGGATAATCTCTTTGCAACCCTGCACAACACAGGATAGTTATGATTTTAAAATTCAGTCCAGTTAACAGTTTTTAACTTGTAGGGGAAAGGTAAAATTTGCTAAAACCAGATTTTTTGCAAGGAGAAATGTCTGCGAGCAACTTGCATTTCATTTAAATCGTTTGTTTGGTTTGTTTTATTGATTAATGGTACATAAAGCCAGGTATGAAACCACCTACAGTAACTGAAGGGTGGCATTTCATTTTAATAAAACAGCTGGTTGGTTTGGGGAGGGTGTAGGATGGGGGAAAAAGAAGATTCAGACTTTAAAAGCTTGTTGCTAGAAACACCAGAGTTTTCTGTCTCTTGCTTTAACCTGGACATATCAATGCATCTTTTTATACAATTCCTAAGTATTTCACATCATTGTCTTCTTTACTGTATATAGATTCCTAATTCTGTGGAATAATTGCAGAGAAAAATGTAATACCTTATAAACAATTAAATGAAGCTCTTCGTAAGTGTCATCAGTGTTAACAAATATTTTTGGGAAACGGCATTTTGCTTCTGGATCATTAAGATTTAAAGGTCCAGTAAGAAACCTATAAAATAATTCAATAGGTGCGTTGAATTCTTATATTTCAGTTTTTCCTCTTTAGCAGATGTTTTTGAAACTAGCAATTACTTGCATGCATGAATGTATTTGAATATGAGTTTTCAGCTATCTAGAGAGGTGTAGAGCCCTTTATATATAATCCAGCACTCTTACATTTCCAAGTATTATTTGCATATAAGCTCTAAAGAGTTACAGAATCAGAAAGCCAGAATGCTGCCAAGGAAATAAACTGTGCAGATCATCAAAGAAACAACAAAAAAACCTATTTCAACGTTCAAGTTGTGACTATCTTTAAAACCCCATTTTTTTTGTTGCTACTGGGCAAGCACTCTGCTTTCCAACAGACCCTTCACATGAGTTTTATGTAGAACAGGGTGTATTAGAAGCACATAAACTTGTGGGGGTGGAAACAGGGAGTATCTGCCAGTGCCGGGATCCCAAAAGAATACAATAAATCAGGCAAGAGGAATTACCGTGATTAAAGAAAGATGTCCAAACCCACAATTATTCAAAATAAAGTTGCCCAGCTGTTTAAGTACAGAATTCCCCACTGTGACATGCTCAATAGAGAGGAAAAATAAATAGATAAATCCCTAGATTAAATCCACACCTTTGTCTGAAGTGCCTGACTAAAAAGAAATGACCAGAGCACTTCCAGAATTTTTCATGCAGTGCATTAAGAACGGTGGGGAAGAAAAATAAATACGTGGTAATGTTAATGAAGCTGCTTCTCTTTTTTCCCAGAGGTCAAGTTTGACATTGCACAAACCACTGTGTGACCCTCTGGCATGAGCGGTGTGTGGAATATGTACTCAAAATACATGTACTCCTCCCAAACATTTTGCCCTCGAGGGAAAAAGCAGTAGATGGTGACAGTAAACAAGAGCTACCTGCCATAGTGCTGTAGATTTCCTGGCATTTCAGCACGTATTGGAGAATCTCTTCCTGCTAACTGAAGCAAAAAACAACACACACACGCAAAAATAGTTGAGAGGTCTTCAAACGGAAGCAAACCATTTGCAGACATTACCACTCATGAAGATCTATACTTGTGTAACATGAAGGAGGTAAAGCTAAAGTGTAAGAGGTGCTGATAGAACAGGGCATCCTGCTTTTGCATTTATTCATTTTAAAATTTAGCTTACAGAGCAATAACTAACTCCACGTGGTCTTACGGCACTCCACACTGCATCAGCCATTAGGCTGCAGTGATTCCTTTGCAGTACTGAGCAGTCACCAGGTACCAGCGTTCAGTAAATTTCCTATCAATATCCCATATTTAAATCATCAGCACAATTCATATTGTAAGCACGAGGTGCAAATACTACAGAGTTTAGGTAAAGTGCCCCAAAGGCAATAAATCTCAGAATTCCTAAACTAAAATTTAAGGGAGCAAGAGGGAAAGAGACCTATTCCTTTTTGCTATTTTAGCCCTTAGTGGTACCAGATAAACAGAAAGAAGAAAAAAACCCCAACCAAACACAAAAACTAAAAGCAATAACAACCTCCATCCCCACCCCCCCCAAAAAACACCAACTACCATACCTCAGGCTCCATGTGCCTTGGAAAGAGAGATGTCGTGAGATATTTGTACAAAATTCTCATGTCATCCTGTTCCAATCCACTCCTATAACATCAGGGAGGAAAAGAAACACAAGAGATGTTTGTGCTGCAGTTCAGATGCAACATTTTCCTCTAACCAAAACTCAGGCAAAGCACATAACAAACTAGGGTAGCAACAGTTCCATGTCTCAGTAGATTAAATCCCAGAACATTCATTTTTAATAAAATGTTAGTTTATTTGCTAAATAAAATCACATCTAAATTAGCTGTAAACCAGAAGAGAAATAGAAACAATATTTAAACACACAAAGATCAAGTTTTCTATTCTTAAGTCCATTTAAAAGTAGAACACTTCACAATCATTGCAGCTTTCTGATTCAGAACCACATAAAGAATAATCATTTAATTAACCTTCTCTACTAAAAGGTCCTACAGAGGAACTTGTGTATATGCACGAGGCTCTGTGCAATGGAAATGACAAGGACACTGGCTCCTCAGGCCAACCGGGAAGTAACCACTTGGTCCAGGTTAGAGATTTTAAAGTCAAAGACCAATACCTTTCTTACATACCACTCATCATACATGAAAATGAGAAAACCGAATGGTAACTCACTAATTCAGAAGCTTTGCTGTTATGGCACTTGTTAATAGGATGAGAAATTGAAGTACCTACCAGATAAGTTGGTCGTTGTAGAGAAATGCTGTATACTTGACTATGTTCAGGCTTTCTTCCATCCTATTAATAAATGACTGAATTTTCAAGTAAGTCATTTTATCCAGTGGAAAGAAGCTGATTCCACAAAACACATCCAGCAGATCACAAGACTGTAAATGCAGCGTCTGCAAGTACTAAGAAATAATGACAGTTGTTTTTTAGAACTCAGAAAGCTTCCAATGTGTAGATTTAAATGTCAAATTTGAGTCTAATCCCCAGTAATCTACACTAATAATCCAAAAAATCCCACAGACCCCTTCTAGTTCTGCTCATATGACATACTCCTTCATGTGGGGACAGACTTTTCATAGGACCTGTAGTGATAGGACAAGGGGTAATGGTTTTCAATGGAAAGAGGAGAGATTCAGACTAGATGTAAGGCAGAAATCTCAGTAATATTCAATTTCAGAACTCTCTAGAAATATTAGCTGCTAAATCCATTAGCTTCCAACGTGAAAAGCTGATTTCCATTATTCTCTCTTGATGGACTGTAAGTTTTACCAACAGATTTCAAATGCATTATCAAATGCTCTGCTCTGTGAAAGATGAGTTATCCAATGGCTCCCTCTACAGTCATTCCACATTACCACAAAAAACAAGAAGTAAAATGCAAATAGTCTGACAGATCTCTGCCACCGTTTATCATCGAAGTCTTTCCTTTCAGAGTTTCAGTGCAGTCCAAGCCTGCCAGCAACACGTAGCCAACTCCTTCAACAGGGTTATAACAGACCAAACTTTTTCAGCATTTCTAATTTCCCAGAGAAAAAGAGAAACAACTTTTCATTGGATTTCTTTCTGTTACACGAATCTATAGTAATCACTGCTTTATCTTCAGTAGGAACTTCAAAGAAAAACAATGTTTTAAAGATAAAAATCTACTACTTCCCTTTTTGCCATGCTCTATTTTTTAGTTTAGTCTAGACAGACGTATACACCAGCAAATCAAACAAGTCCTCCTTGTGCCAACGGCGTTCGTTCTGGAACCTACAATAGTCTTACAGAAAAAAAAAGCAAAAAACCCTCCTCAACCCACAAGCGAAGGCTGTCCTAAAATCAAACTGAACTGTACTTTTGTTTACCGTCCCAACGTTGTGTTATTTTAAAAACTTACTAAGAGAACAAAATTTTAAACACTAACATAGTGTCTACATCCCATCATTATCAGAGATATCAGTATTCACGTCTCTACCACAACAGAATTAACTGCTGACAGCAGTCCTCTGCTTCCTTCTGTGCAAACAAGAAAAATGGGGGCAGACAGACACTTGGTTGCCACCTTTTAAAGCTACTTGGTGAAACCTTTCGTGCAGGAACTCAACATTCTGCCAGACACGACTACTCAGTCCGTTACTTTATGTGAAGAATACCTGAATAATATTTGATTGATTTCTTGCTCAGAAATAGGGTTTGCTTTCCATCCTTCCACCAAAACATTTGATTTTAAAGATTGAAATTAAATTCTGAAGACTAGTTATAACCAAGGCAGTATTTCCTGAAACCTTATCAAGCATGACTACTAGTTCCACATGGGGGGCAGAGCAGGAGGAGGAAGTTAAAAATTACTACTATCCATTACTTCATAGTACTGCGGGACTTAAATCTGTGCATGCAGGTTGTGGAATCTCCTCTCTATCCCTAGATATTGTCAAGACTCCACCAGCCAAAGCCCTGCGCAGTCTAGTGTGAATTCAGCGTTACCCTCCAGATTCCTTCCAACCTGAATGATCCTGCGACAGTTACTCAAACAGGTCTGCACAGACTGTCATCACACTAACCCATTCAAATGTTAAAGCAGAATTTCCAAAGAATAACCATGATTCCATCAGAAAAAATATCCAAGAGCTAAGCTGTTCCATCAAGCCATAACCCTGCTTGGGGTTCAACTCCATTTAAAGAACCTACCACATCAGCGGGAAGCATTTGACAGAATTAATAACCAGACTTCTTGTGTTGCTACTACACCTTTTCCACTGCCTGTGTTTTATAGTTAAAGCTACTTAAAGATTTTTGCATTTTATTTCCACACTGTATGTGCCTGAAAAATAAGGTCTCACCCGATGGAAGAATTTCTCTAGTCTCTCCTTTAGAACTTTGACACCTCCGTCCTCCATGGCTTTCACGAACGTGCCATTGAAAAGCTAAGAGTTAAATGAAAAAAAAAACCCAACAAAATCAGTCAGTTGGGTAATAATTTACAATAATTTCTTATAACTTGGCCATGAATATAGCTAAATTACAATACAGCTCCTGTTTCTCAGTATTTGAACTCCACATAGATGAAATGTACTCCTCCTTTATTGAAAAAACCCCCTCAGATTTGCAGAGTCCAGGTATATATGGCAGTAGAGGCAGAATTAGATAGAAAAGGAAACTAAATTCTTTACTGGTAGATAAATTATTTATCTGTGTTACTTAAGTATCTGATGCTCTTGCTTCGTAAAAGCCAGACTGATGGCCTTTATCCAGTATTGTTTCAATATCTAATGCCATTAAAGTCAAATGCTTAGTAGTGTGACTGCCCACAGAAGAAGAAATCTGGACTTCACAGAAATTAGCTAATTGTAAAAATACGAGCCTTCTAATGAACCAGCACAGGTAACTGCAAAAGCTTTATTTTTCTCTTTTACCAACACCATTACAGCTGCTGTAAGAGAGCGGACAATAGTAATGAGACAAGAATGTCAAAGCAATGATGAGCTTGCACATCCCAATGGTACCACGAGGATCTCTTCCTCTGCCCACAAGTGGAGCCGTTAGTATTAACTCTACCTTGTACATGCTGTAGCACTGCTGCAGGACCGAACTGTAAACCTTGTCCTGCAGAAAACAGAGCAGGACATTAGTATAAGCAGAGGCAGAATGTCAAATATTTTGGGTGAGCTACACATAATGTATGTTTTCAAAGAGCCAGCAAACACACAAATTAGAGAAATCGATCTCTGAAAAGTTAAATAGCATTTTCAGTCAGCATCTAGAAATGTCTTTGTACTTTAAAAGTACAGTTTCAATAAAGGGGGAATCCCTTCCCCTTACATTTAATACCAAAAGCGCTTTATTAACTCATGCACAAGATACCAGTTACAAATACCTTTCCCTAAGGCCAGTGCTCAGTGAAAATGAATATATTTCTGACTAGATTTCTCTTCATCCAGGCCAAAGGAGGTGGGACACTATAGCAGTTTTTATTGGGCCAGATGAAAAAAGGACTATTTTCTTGTTTCTCTAGCAAAACAGGGTGCCTATTACACCAATCTTTTCCTCAGAACACGATGCGGAACAGAACTAATGCATGCTGCAATGAATGGTGGCACCATAAACAACCAGCTTTTTCAATATTGTGCCACCTGGCCAAATACCTTCCTGTATACAACTAAACTGACGTAATGGTACTGCAGTTTGGACAAGAAATCCCACAATAGTTATGCTAATAATCTGGAAAAACAAACAGCTCAAAGACTACTAGCAGTCTTAAGAAAGTAATAATATGCACACTTAAACTTAATAAAAATACATAAATTTAAAATCTCACAAGAACTTTACTAAACAAACAGATCCTAAGAAACAGTCACCTATTCCAAGCTAAAAGTCTCACAGCCGTAATTTCAGTGATGTTTACTGGGTGATCTCAAATGGCTTCTGGATAATTCTCTATCTTGCTCTCTTCTTTAAACTTTATTGAAAAGTACTTTGCCCTTTTTCCATTTATGGAGATAGATAAATAGATAGATATAAAGTCAATTTGGCAACAGTTAAAGAGGAATCAAACTAAGATATTTTATTACCAGTAATTCGTCTTCCTGATATTCATAGACTGGCTTTCCATCTTTGTGTTTTTCTATTATGGGATTCCGTACAACCTGGAAAGTGGAACAGGCTGCTATTAGACAATGCAGAATGCATTGAGAACATTGCGATATGATGTTTTAGAAATATGCATATCACATGCATAAGTACCATGACCATCCAGAAGTTTTCTTCGGGTTCATGGAAAAATTGTCTGTTCTTCTGTGTATGTAGGGATTTTGCAGGTTTTGTTGGACTAAAGGTCCTGGAAAGAAAACATATATGTAGACATAGATATTTATACACACAGACAGAAAACATATGACTGGGAAATGTAAAATAGAGGGTTTGTGCTAATACAAGGAGCTGTGCAATGAGACTTCATACCTTGTGAATTGTACTATAGCTTCACATAGTCCCACATTTCGAATTTTTTCATTCTTTTCTACTTCATTTGGGTGATAAAAGAGAATCTTCTTTTCTTCCTAAAATTTGAAAAAGAATCAAAGCAAATGCACTTTAACAGAACCAGAGCTAAAGAATAATAAGTTCGTTGTTTGCTTGTCTTTTTACTTTAATCCCTTAGTTTCCTAGGCAGAATTTTATCTTGTACCTAAATGGGCTTCTGTAAAATGGATAAAAGGTGCATTTAACCACACTTAAGCAGTCAGTCATCCCCGGATATCTCAAAATGCTTTATAAATTCCCAAGCTACTGAAATTAGAGGCCCTCGTCACTTCACTGCTAGTTCAAAGCAAGGCTGGCTTCAAAGCCAGATCAAAGCAAGGCGAGCTTCAAAGCCAGCTCAGATTGCTCAAGCCCTTGTCCAGTCAAGGTCTGAATATCTCCACAACCTTTCCAGGCCCCGCTCTGCTGTTTGACCACTCCACTGTGAAGAATTTTTTTTTTTTCCTATTCCATCAGAATTTCTCTTGCTGGAACTTATTCCATTACCTCTCAGCCTTTCGCTTCCAGAAGCAGCCAACTCCATCCTCTACAGCCACCCTTTAGGCAGGCGAAGACACCATCAGACCCACATCACGTTCATGCTGCACACACCCAGTTATCTAAGGCTCTCTGGTACATCAGGGACCGTGGCTCCTGACCGACTCGTGGGCCCTCCGCTGGGCCTGCTTCAGCTTGTCACCATCTGTCCTGCTCTGGGAAGCCCAGACGAGCACCGTGCCCACCAGCAGAGGGGAAGCCATCGCTTCACTTGACCTGCTGACACCTGCTCACTCGCACGGCCCGGGATGTTCTCCCTGCCGCGATGGAAAGCTGCCAATACACGTGCAACCTGTTGTTCACTCGGACTCCCCAGTCCTGTTTTGCAAAGCTGCTTCCTAACCAGTCAGGCCCTGGCATGTCACGGTGCTCGAGGTTATTTCGTCCCACACGCGACTGCGTTTGCCCTTGCTGAGCCTCGGGAGGCTTCCGCCAGCCCTGAACCCAGCGCATCAACAGCTGCCCCAGCGCGGGGTCACCCACGGACTGGGGACAGTGCACATTCTCATCACCCATGTCATTCACTAGCACATAAGTAGGCTGTTCTGCTCAAAACATATTAAAACTAAAGGTTATCACGCGAACCACACAACATGCTGTTATCTAACAACACAGACTACAGCTGCTCAGCCCAGCCCCTCATCTACAATATTTTATGTGCTGCTGTTGCAAACACCCTCGGTTACTGCTCGTTTTTAGTCCGAAGCACAGACAGATCTGGATGTGCGCGGCGGCACCGGAGACACCCGATACCGCAGCCCCAGGTGCTGCCCCCGTCCCTCCTCCCTCCTCCCGTCCCGCCCAGCGATGGCCGCTCCGCGCCGTGCCCGGGGATGCTCCGCTGCGGCCCAGGCCTCGGGGAGGGCCGGCAGAGCCGCCACAACCGCCCCGGAGCCGCCTGCGGCAAGCGAGGCCGGGCCGGAGCCGGAGCTCTGCCCGCACCCGGGACGCGCCACCCCCCGGTACCTCTCCCTCCTTGGGCCCCAGCTGGGGGTTGTAGATGAAGAAACTGAGCAGGGTCGGAGGGAGCTGTTTCTCCTGGCCGGCTCCCCCCGCCGCCGCCGCCATAGTGAGCGTGGAGCGGGCGCCTGGGGCCGGCGGCCGCCACACACCATGGGGGACAGCCCGGGCCTCCGCCGGCACCGGCACGCACGCTTCCGCCTTCCCCGCCCGCCCCGGAACAGCACAGCGCGGGACAGGAAGTGCTCCCGGGCCCGGCGGGGACCCGCGCTCCGCAGCGCCCCCCGCCGGCGGGGAGCGGAACGGCGGGGTCGGGGCTGCCCGGACCGGGGCAACCGGCTGCGGTCACTGCGCGGGGATGAGGGGGCTCGCAGGAGGTTGGGGAGCCCCGGAGATCCGGCCTTCCCTCAGCAAGAGGTTGTGTCTGGGCGGTGAGCGCTGCCGGAGCTTCCCGGCACAGCCCCTGCGGGGCCAAAGCGCCGTTTGTCCGCAACAGCCCTGTCTGAAGAGAAACTGCAGTTCGGTTCCCTGCTGATGCCGACAAAGCTGCCCGGCAAAAAAAAAAAAAAAGTAGAAACGCTTTATTTTTAGAGGTAAAATCCGAGATTTGAGATACGAGATCTGCAGGTTTGAACATGTTGAAGGAAATGTCATCCAGCATCACTTAGTGCAGGTAATCCTTTCTCCAGAAATAGATACTTATATTTATTTCGATTTTTTTTTTTTGTCTGGCACATTAAGGTAGTGGCATTTAACTAACTAAATACTCAAGAAGCTTTTCAGTTACTTTTCAATTCCAATTTTAATCAAAATTCAGTGTGAACTAAATTGTAAATAAAAGCAGCCACATGGTAAGAGATGTATCCCTTTGCTTCTCTATGGGAGTGTGAAGTTTAGGAATCCAAATAAACTGAAGTTACATAATTGCTTAAACAAACACCTCGGTAAGGTATAAAAGATGCAATTGAACATCTCGTTCCACCAGGTCATTTAGAAAAACGTACCACTAAGCTTTCTTGAAATTGTGCCAGATTAAATCTGAAATAAAACCGTATTTCTTGAGTTTTTCATTTTCACTTCTGTTATTATTTCGGTTCCTATCATCACTGTTAGTTTCTATTCACTTTCAGTGCTTGTAGTGTCATTGTGGATAGTCCTCATCAGCCTCAGCAACTGATGGCTTGAGAGCCCAGTTCAGTGCTGCAGGAGCACTGTGTGGAATAAAGATGCTGTAGGACTGCAGTAATTTAATATTTAATGTCTGTACTCAAAAAGAGAGTGATGTAAGCAAGAGAGATGACCACTGTTTCCCCCGGGCTGGCAGAGCTGGGATGCATCTCAGTCTGACATCCCTCCTGCCATGGCCGAAAACCCGGCTGGTACCCGGCCCGAGGGGGCAGCTGCCTCCTGCGAGGGAGCAGAGGCACAAATGAAGGAGGCTGCTGCTTCTGAGGGAGGGCAGCACAAAATGGAGGGGGCTACCTTCTGTGAGATACAAAATAGGAATTGTCTTCTCTGAGGAAGGCGAGGCACAAAATGAAAGAGGCTGCTGCTGAGGGAGGGGAGACTCCAAATGGAGGGGGCTGCCTCCTGTGAGACACAAAATAGGGGGGGTCTCTCTCATGATGAGACACAAAATTGAAGGAATCGCCTTCTCTGAGGAAGATGAGGCACAAAATAATAGAGGCTGCTGCTGAGGGAGGGGAGACGTCACATGGAGGGGGCTGCCTCCTGTGAGGGAGGGGAGGCACAAGATGGAGGAGACTGCTGCTTCTGAGGGAGGGGAGGCACAAAATGGCGGGAACTGCCTCCTGTGAGGCATGAAATAGAGGAGGGTGCCTCCTCTCAGGGAGAGGAGGTACAAAATGAAGGGGGCTGCTTCTTGTGAAGGAGGGACAAAATGGAGGAAGTTGCCCGTTGTGAGGCACAAAATGGAAGGAGCTGCTTCTTGTGAGGGAGGGGAGGCACAAAATGGAGCAGGCTGCTTCCCATGGGGCACAACATGGAGCTGCTAGCTGTGAGGTCCAGTGAGCCAGGTGGGCAGCCATGCTGAGGCCCTCTCAGGCTGCTGCAACATGGAGTTTGAATAGGTGAATTATTGTGGACGTAGTATGTGTGCAGACTCCATTTCCATGGGTACAGAGCTCATCACCACCTTGGGTGTCACCTTTCTTGCCTGCACACACGGTGTTTGACCCAAACCTCTCTAGAGCTGAGGAGCTCTGGGTAGGAGCAACACATCAGGCTGAACCATAGCAGCAGATAGAACATTTCCAGTCAGTGGCAGTCAGGTCTCAAACAGCTGTAGGAAATGTTTCCAAAGCTGCAGAGAGAACCTGATTTATAATTTAATGCAGGTGTTCTCAAGAGAGCCCATGGTGGAAGGTGGCTCCTGCCTCTGGCCAGCGCAAGACAGCAGGATGGGGGAAGGTGCTGCTGTGCTCAGCTCCACAGGGTTTCTTTCCCTGAGCAAGGATTAGACCAAATATGTCAAGATGGGGCATCCAAATACAGTAATTCTTGTTTCCTACCCTACAGCTATCTATGAGTTAAAATTCAGCAGTGTGCAAAGATCAGCCCTTTAGAGTTACGGTTTGTCTGTTTGAAGGCTGCAGCACTGGTGAAACAATTTCTGGGAACATCCAGTCAAGATTGAATAGATCAAAGGAAAAAAGCAAAGTTGCCCCTCTCGCTTGTGCTGTCCTGTGGGGGCAAGGGGTGATGATCAGGTCTGCAGGTCAAAGGGGAAATTAATTTTCTTTACTACTCACTTAATGCAAAACATGGACATTCTTAAAATTGGTGGTATTGATAGTCAAGTTAATTAATTTCTTACCAAAGAAATTATAAAGCTGCAGTGACTGAGGATTTTGGCTTGTGTCGGATTAAACCTTTAGATGTGTGTTTGTTCGGGACTTAACACAATGGAAATCCTGGGCTGTGACCAGGGTGCCTACTTACTGTGGTAATAGAAATGCTGTTGTTGCAAGGGATGTACTGTGGAGGCATATATGATTGGTTAGTGGATACTGACTGTAACTGGTGATTGCTAAGGAAGGTGTTTCTATGCCAAACTTTCCCTAGGGAGGGAATTAATGTATGTGTAGTGATTGCTAAAATATAATTCTGCTGAGTGCAACCTCATCTCTAACTTGGCTTCACTTTTGGTGGAAGTATTTGTGACAATCTACAAAGAGCAAGTGATAACAGATTCAATTAAATTATTACATTTCTAATGTACAACAGGGCAGGAAGAAACTTCGATTGTGGTTCCAATTTCATCCCATCTTCTTAATTGTATGTGCAGTAACACCACACCTTGACATTTGCAAAGTGGCATCAGATCACCCTGAGTTTGAAATGTGATTCCTAGCCCATGATTATGTAAAATTAAACTGCTGCATAAGTACCTTGGGAATTTGACAGGACAACCCCTCCATCAAGAGACAAATATTTAACAACTTTATGAGTGATTTCCAGTTTATTAAAAAAATATGTATGAGCAAGAAACAGTATCTTCAGCATTGTGTGGTCATAGTTTTTGGTTTGTTGAGCCTATTTGTGGGTACTATTTTGAGTATTTTGATGAACTACGTGGTAGCAGACTTAACAAAAAGGTACGCTATAAATCACTCTGAGTGTTAGAGCTGACAGCTGTAAATAAATACAGCTGACAGCTCAAATAGCTGTTCCATTGACAGTACACGGTCTAAATGTGTTAACAAATGTGCAGGCTCAGCAGTTTGGGATTAGTTTAGCAAATAAATTACAAAATAGAACTGTGATCCAGCAAAAAGCACAATGCCTGTGTATCCCTGGTCCGCACGCTTTGTTAATACCCTAGCAGGCCTTTGTAGCTCTGTGTGAAAACACAACACTGCAGCTGGAGTCCTGCTGAGAGTATTGCTCATCTCCCCAGAGCTCTTCTCAATGTGATGTCAAGGAACGTGAGCAACTGAGTGCCATGGTGAGTAGAGATGGTCTCGTAATGGATAGATTTGCTTTGCAGAATCAGAAAATTCATAAAGGAGGGTAGTAACTTTACTCTTGTCACTGAATAACAATAAGAAAACTACTTTCATGCAAGACTTGAGATGTTTAAATGTTTTGATTTGTTTAATGTGTTTAACAGGAATTCCTAGCTGTTGTTACAAGCCTGGGTCTGTAGTGCATCTGAAAGAAAGGCTGAGAAGAGAGGATGAGGAAGGGATGAGACAGTTGAAAGGATTTCAGCTCTGGAGATGAATTATAGTAATATGTTAATTATTTCCCTGCTGATCATAGCAAGAAATGAGAGAATTTAAATAATAATTATGTCATAGTTTGACATATTTAAGGCGTGGTGGTTTTCGTGCTCAGAGGTTGAATAAAGCCAATGTTTGTTCTTTTATATTTTAATTATTCACCGACACGGTAACATAGCACAAGATGTAATGGGGCGAATGATGTGAATGTGAAATGGAACTGTGGAGACCTGTATTTTAATAGAATCACAAGTATTCTGGTATTTTCTAAAAATGTATTTTTATAGTGGTTGTGCGTAGTGAATCACTTTAGTATACAACATAAAAGCGGTAATTCTGATAACTTGTTGCAACTTTTGTTTCCATCCGTAAGCATCATTGTCAGTAGTAGCTGATTTCTGAATGCTGCCTCTCATGTCAAATTTTTGTAGAGAATACAGTCCTCATTTCCATCCCATTCATTAAATATATGATTATAGAAAGTGGCTGCTCATTCACTTCAGTGAGTGCCTATATCCGCATGTTAAGTGATGGTTAAATATGGTAAATATCTTTAGTTTTCCTTCCTTATCAATCAATAAAGCCTTGCCCAAGAGCTTTCTCAATTACAAGTCCTTACTTGAAACTGTTGGAATTCTGCATACCATGGCTCTAGCAGAAGGCTTACTGACGCATTCTGGTTTAGGCCACGGAGCAGACAGGTATCTTTGTCAGTGAGTAAGTCCAGTCTGAGTTATCACTATCGTGTCGCACAAGAGCATTCAAAAGCGCAGGTCAAGGATTCCAGGGAAGTGAGAAGTCGTTTTAACTTTAAAAGTTTCTTCTACTTCAGAAATCCTACAAATCAACAAGTTTTCCTTTACTTAAAATGCTCTCCCACAGAGAACAGTAATCTACTGGAGTAGCTGCTGTACTATTCAGGTTTTTTAAGGTACTTTTTTGTGATGGAAGTGCATGGAAAGGTTCCTTTAAGTGCAATACTTTGGATGTTAGAGAGATCTCAGAGTGTCTCAAGTAGATAAGTGTATTTTTCTGTTTGGTGCGGCAGTGCACGACTTGTATACAATAGGCTATAAACAAAAAATTGAGACATGCTTTGAATTAGTAATGATGAGTAAGGTTTTTCTAAAGCCTTTACATACAAACTAGTGAAAGGGATACATGCCAGGCCAAGAAGTGTTTCCATATTCTTTTTGTTCCCCACCTCTTGATTGGGCCTAAGTACATTTTGTAGCTCACGCGTTTTACAGGAACTTCATGTGCAAACAGCTGTGATATATTCTTCTTTCTGGGAAATGAAGAAGGTTCCAATTTCACTTGCAAATTTGTTGTGGGCCAGGGCACTGCACAAATCTTCTGTCCACCTTCTGTCCCGTGTCCTGCTGCAGCCATGTGTTGCATCTTAGTGGAGAATAACAGAATTTGTACTTTGCCTCTGAGTTTCTTTGTTTAGGTCTGTGGTGCAAAGGCTGAGACGTTGAAAGGAGCTGGAGTTCAGAGTGCAACAGCAGCTGGAAGATTCTTTATTTTACATGCATTTGCCTGCGTGGTGTAATATGATTCGTCGAGGTCAGGACACTTAATTGTCAGTGAAACGGAGAGCGATTTGTTTGTTTGTTACTGAAATCTGAATTCGTCCAAGACCTCTCTGTCGTCAGACTTGTTTCTTTGCCAAGAGTATGCTTTTTTTTTCTTGTGCCTATCCTGTGACATCCATCTTGTGCTATGAGGATCTCCATGGGTCAGGTCCTCAGCTTGTGTAAATCTGACTAGCTCTGTTTAAGTCATTGATACTCTAGTGATTTGTGCCAGGTGAGCATGTTTCTTAAGGAATATTATTAAAATTCAACGTTCATTTTTTATCAGTTCGTATTATTTTTGCACAATGAAAGGAAAAATGTGATGACCATATTAAATTCTCAGGTGTGCTGAGTATACCAGCTTACAACCAACTTGTACGCCAATTAAGCTGCTTGAAAACATTTTGAAATGTGACAAAAATTCTGTTTTTAATCATCAACTCAATTGTAGGTTAATATATACATTTTTTAAAAGGAAGTAGAAGTTTCTTGGCTGATTCTCCAGTACTGGGCTCCCAAAAGAGTAGATGGCTGCAGAGAAGACACAGAGGTGAATTCTCAGGGCTGAATCATTAGAGAATTAGTATTGGGGCAGCTGTCTAGCATGTCTTGGAGGGTGGCACTCCATGAGCTTTTTTTCACAGCGAGTAAAGTAGAAGTTTATTTACCTCCTTTTGCTTTGATGATGAGGCTAACAGGAATCTTTCAATTGCTGTTTTGTTAGATTTGCAAAATACAGGTTAGGAGAGAGAAAAGGGCCTAGCATACCAAAGTGTTAGCCATGTGAGTCTGTGACTTTGTTGGTCTGAAAGATACACAGCCCTTCTTGTAAGCACATACAGGTTCTTTAGCCTCTTCCCCAGCAATAGCTGGTTATCTCATAAGCAATTCAGCTCTGGTTTTGGTGGTTTTTTGCACAATTACCATTATTTATAGAGGCTTTTGAAAAGAAAAAATTGCAGCTAATTTTGGATGTAGTCATTTGCAGCAAATGAAGAAATGCATCGAAACTGCAGTGACCAAACCATTCACATTGCTGAAAAGGCTTCTTTTGTGCTCTAGTGACTCCTATGAGCTGCATGTGTGTGAACTGATGTATCTGGCACTTGTTAATGTTGAGAAAGCAAGTGAATAAACACTCCATCGTAGTATTTGCATATTGTTTGTTCACAAAAAGACATTTCTTCACCACCCACAGAGGTGGATGCTTTTGTGAAGGACATTTTCAATACAGCATAGTGTGAAAAAACAGGTAGAGTACATTGGAGCTTTCTCAACATGCATTTCTACAAATTCTGCCTCCACACTTTTAGCCCTTCCTATCGAGAAAAATGGAAAATAATACCAAGGAGACATCTTTTGCTTCCCCTCTGCTTTTTAAAACCTCACAGTTATCTGAAACCTCAAGTCCGCAAAGGCTTTCCTTTTAATTCTTACTGCAGGAAAGCACATGGTTTTTACTTGTTCTCTTAATTGGCTACTGTAAAAAGAGCAGTTTGAAACTGCAACAGTCTCATGCAGAAACCACTTCTTAAGCAAAAATGTATGACTGCTTCTCACTTGGAAGTCAGTGAAAGATTTTTATCCTCACCCACCTCATATCTGAGCTCCAAGTCTTTGATGAAAATCTGAGTGATTTGAGGAACTTCAAGCTTAGTCCAGAAGACCTTGTGTAAACAGAACTCCCACTGATCCCAAAAGGTGTTCCATATATGAAGGTCTGATAAGATCAAGATCTTGGAGGGATTAACACTTTTGGTTTAAGAATTCACACATTTCAGTTTAGCAGTCAGAAAACCAGACACAAACTACTGTATATGATTATTTTTTATTGGAAATTTTTAAGGGAAGTGTCTGCTAAAGTAGAATTTAGAACATGGTAAATGGTCCACACAATGAAAAAAACCCCATTAATCAGTGTTTCATTATGTTGCTAAGGCAATGAACAAATAACAGACACTGTCAAGATAAATAAGGGACTCCTGATATTCAAGGTTTTGGAGCATCTTGTGCAGATTCATCCCAATTCTATCTTGTTTGGTCCTTTTGAACCTCTAAGACTGCACGAGTTCCTGGAATTCTGTGAAAGATAAGAGAATGCTTACAGTAGAAATATTAAAATGAAAGGATTAGGAGTAAAAGATCAGTGGCTTATCAAGAGGTTTAGGATAGGAATGAAGAGAAAGCAATTACCTGACAGATGACCAGAGGGGAAGAAACATGTATGGAAGAAAGACATCGTCTAAACTTCTAAATAACACATGGGAAGGCAGTGCTTTGCTGACATTTATAAGGAGTAATAAAATGTAGTTTTAGCCTTCCCTCTGCGTAATACTGATGTTGGGCAAAAATAATGGAATGGCTAATAAGGAATTTGAGTAAGAACTAGTGAAGAGCTGAAGGAAAAGAATGAAAAATGAGTTCATGTGTCTTATTAGCTGTTTGTAACGCTTCAGCAGTTGAGAAGTGTTGATTTAGAGCACAGTCTAAAGCCAAAATTGTTGTGCAGTTCCATGTGGTATGATACTGAAGTGTTATACAATAAAATACTGTTATTTGGAAGATCTTGTAAATGTTTGGCTTCTGTGAGTTGAGTATCAGATCAGTCCAGTTCCCGAACAACTGTATTAGTATATAGATTGCTTCGTAAATCATGTGTGTTTATTCTGGCGCATTTCCTAAGGAACTGGATTTAATTCCTTCCAAAGAAAGAAACAGAAGAGTTCTGTCCTTCTAGCGCAGTGAGCCAGGGAATCTGCACCCCAGCACATTCCCTGCGTGCTGTTCCCTAAGCTGCTTTCATGCTTGGCTAGGCAGCTTGCCTCTCTCACGGGCCAGTTGCCGTTGGCTGCGAGCCTTTTGAGTGTGTGCTTCCCGTTCAAAGTGGGACACAGAAATACAGAATTATGAGATCGAGAGGTTTCTGCACTGAGCAGCCATTGAATCACACTGGCATTTCTGTAGCATGAATGCAATATGCTGCTTCCTAAACCGGCTGCTGATTCCTACTTGGTCCTTAACCTGCCACTGAAGATAAATAAGCGTCCATCCCCCTGCACAGGGCCAGTTGTGGGATCTCCTGTCGTGGTGCTGAACTGCGTGCTGCTAGTTCTTGTGTATGGTGAATGATTTCACTGACTAGTGGAATTTCTGTTGGGAGGTGACTGCTGGAAATGAGCTAATGTTTGTGCTGTTGATTCTCCTGTATGAGCTGGTTCTTTTGTCCTCAATTTTAAATTTGTGTATTACGAGTGATGCTAGCACTGCTTTACATTGGTGTTAAGTGAGAGGAGAAATAAGGAGTGGTTCCTTTCAAAAGAACTGGAAATTTGTGAGTGGAATGAGAAGGTTCCCCAGGGCAGCCTGCGTGGGTTTTTTTTACTTGCTCATGCATAAGGAGTTGCAGAGATCAACCTGTAAGATCAGAGACCGTTTTTGCCCTTAAACAGGTTGCTACTGCAAGGGTTTCAGTAAAATCACTGGAAGTACATTAATGTGCTATCAGTATAAAAGGAAAGAGAACCACACATTATTTACAACACATCCTGAGGAGCCTTATTCTATGTATAAATAAATTAATACCTTCAGCCCCAATTTTACCATCCCCATCATGATCTGCAGCTGCCAAGAAGGTCTTGGTTTCTGAGCTGGTTAACACTCTGGCTCCACACTCAAACCTCTGAAGGAAATACCTAGGAAGAAAATAACTTTGGTTATGATTTTCACAGAATATTATTCTTTTATGCTGCCTGTATAAACTGATATCTTTCTGTAAATAAATTATTTACCACATTAGCCAAGTCCTCCAAACACTGCTTTGTTTGACAAGCTAAATCTTAGTCATATACATTTCTGCTTTGTAGGTCCAGCCCTGATACAACTGATTCTGCCCACTGCCAGAATTCAGTCCCAGGAAGTTATTTTCCTCTATAGTGAGCATTAAAGGTGGTTATTTGCTGATTTATTTTTCTCTGTAGGGATTATCTACTTCGATACACCTTTGACAGTCTGCTGAAGGTTTTATCAATGTTTAGCGTAACCTGTGCTCACCTTTACAAAACAGTTCTGGAAAGAGAAAAGGTGCTGATTTTTGGATAGCCTCTAAATAGTTAACACAGAAAATCCTTACTTGAGCTCGTCTTCCTCAATAAAGCCACTTTGGTCATTGTCGAGAATCCGGAAGATGTCCTTGAGCTGGCTGCTGCTCTTTTTAGACATCCCACTGATCTGAAAGAATTTTTTGGGACTAAAGGAATCTGGAGCTGAAAATAAATTAATAAATAGATTAACCCCAGACCATTATTTTCACTGTTCGTAAATGGTCTGAGGATGCTGCTTTGTTACATTTTAATTTTTCTAAACATGAATGATGGATGAAGCCTGTCAAAGCATGAATTTTACTATACTGTACCATACTGTCCTAAACATTAAAATCACATGGGGATAAGTTACAAACTGACAATAAACCAGTCATGAACAAATATACTGTGACAGCTAAGTAAAGAGACACTTATTAAGTATTCCTTTGGGACTGAATTAAACCTGCTGTGTGCTACACAAAATAATAGATTTTTAGAGTTTTAATTGTTTTCTCACCTTGGCAGTCCCGCAGAGCAGCAGCAATATCAGAAGGGCTTAGAATGTCTGTAAGGCTCATTTTAGACCTGTGCAAAATAGTATATTAAGAACAGATTTGTGACATGCAAATGCATGCTTCAACAAATTGTTTTTTCTGTGTTTTGAAAAATACTATATGGCTAACAAGACTTCCAATGGCAGATGAATCTAATTGATTAAAACATCTCACTGTTATTCCAAAACAAATTAGAAGATTTAGTACATGGCTTCCTTAAAAATAGCCTTGCTGAAATAATACTTTTTAATGAGATGGATTACATAAATTATGTTGTGAGTTGATGATATATTCTTTTATCATTTACCTGCATCCTATTTAAGTACAGCACATTTTAAAACTCTGTGTAACCATTAATCAAATAATTAGTCTTACTGGAATGCATGGCATCTGGCAATACAAACAACAGTATATGCAGTGGAAAAAAAGAAGTCAAGAAGATTCATTTCTGTTTTCTCCCCCAACAGCTCTGAAGAATGAAAAAGAAAACTGATACTTATCTAAATAACGTCCCTCCATATGTCGTTCCAGCAATTAAAATAATAGTCTTAGAACAATGGTTATCGTACTTACTACTGGTGCAGCTCTGCACAGTAATTTCATTTAATGAGTCTCAAGTCAGCCGCTCACCTTTATAGTTTTCTCAGCTAGGTAAAGGAAAAATAGCCACCAGGCAAAATAGTAATGTTGGCTCTGGCTTGCCAGTCTGGCTTATAAAGGATTCAAAAGGTGACAATAACCACTACTTAGGTTACTGTTTCATGGATCAAATGTTTGATTTGAGACCTAGCTCAAATTTCTTCCTTAACTAATTAAACCTTTCTATTTATATCTTAAGATAATATGGACAAGAAGAGTTTTTAATAAATTGATTATAATTGCACTTAATTAAGTACAACTCTGCCATCCAAACGTAGCCTTTCAATCTCCAAGTGTGCTAAAGATTTTCGGTTAACCTCTGGACCTCAAAGTCGCTCACTGGAAGTTGACTCTAGCAGTCAAATCCTTATGAAAAGCAACTAGTTTGGGAAAAAAAACTAGTTTGGTTTCCCCAAGTGTTTCGATCCTTTGGAATGTATAAAGGAAGTTGGAGATAAAAATCAGAGGTGACAATGTGTCATTCTGACAAAGAAAACTTGTCACTAGGACAGAGGAAAGCATGCTGTAATTTGGGGTGATGTTTCTACATTAAGCTTCACTTCATATTTCCTGACCATTTCCCATATTACGGTGTTGTCCCTAATCAGTGCCTTTGGTGACAGCAAAATGCTGAAACTAGGTAAAGCTGGAAAAGTTCATCTTCTTGTTTCTGTTCCTTGGAATATTATGTATAATCAAGTGGCCTACTTGATAATCTATTTTGAATATTTTAAATTACATGAAAACAATAATAGACTTACTTGAGGTTGTAGGCATTTGTTAGTGTGGAGATAGATTTATATGCATCTTACAACACACGCTCTCATAACCTGTTTCCTTAATATGAAATTAAGATTGTAGGTATAAATAAGTGGGGGGTTATTGCATATTTAAAGAGCATTAGTTTTGGAAAAAAACACTTAAGAAAATTGGAAACAGCAGATACGAGGCTCCTTCTCAGACAAAAATCTATTTCCATCTTTTAGGTGGTTATGTGGACAAAACAGAAGACCGATAAAAAACACATGTATTTTGGTTAGAGTTTATTGGATAACAGTCCATTATGGCATCTAAAGTAATGTTCTCCTAATACATGAGCATTGTTTTGGTTTTTAAGGAATGGAAATAGCATAGTATGCTGAACAAGTAATATTTTTAATAGTAGCAATAGTTATGAATTATGCTGTGGAGTAGACTAGTAGTAATATAGCTAAGCCTTGGTGTAAGTTAATGGACTGCAGTGGGTTTACTCCTGATTGATTTAATGACAGTGAGGAAAGTGTCAAGCATAGCAATCGTTCCAGAGCACCTGCTCGTCTGAATTTGGATAAAGAAATACAAGGTATAATCAGCCCAAAAAAGCAGGCATCATTTAATGATACTTTTACATTTTTGCTATCTCTTTTGTATGCAAAAGAAAATGGCATAAATCACAAGTAATCAGGCTTACCTTTAATACTGAATATCAGCTGTCGAGCAATAAAGAATGCTCACTTCTCTCCCTTTAGTAGGAAAACCGTTTATAGTAATCTGAGAGAAAACTTTCCTATTAAACCTAACATGGGCTGTTCTAAATTAGTATTGTCTGATTAAAACAACTTCAACAATGCTGAGTTGTACAAGTTGAAGATCTGATTTCAGTTCTTTTGGTATTCTTTCTGTTTGTCTTCTTTATTCAGTACTATATATTCATATTGCTTTCACTCTGAGATTTGCATGATGTTATGATATATCAGATGGTGGCAGTAGGAATGAAGCGCATACTGTGGTTTCTACAAATTAATCCTGTAATAGCTTTCATCCTTGTAGATACCTTTTTGCACTCTGTTGTGAATTTTCTCCTATATGATCTTCTCAAGTTGATATGAGTTTTACCAGAAGGTTTTTTACTGATTCCTTGTGACATTTTTACTGCAAAAATGTTTCTGGAGAAGAAAGTTCTTTTTAGACCTCTGTGACAGTGCCATAGATGCTACTTTATAGGAGGCTTCCTTTATTTCTACTTGCTTCTACACGCTGCTCACTGAACTGCTTGCTTTGTTTAAATTTTTTACTTGCCATGCAATAGTAATTATTAAAAGCTAATGAGAATGAGGAAATTGAAATTAAGTAGAGGAAAATGACAAGATAAAGGTGAGCATATAATACTCAAACTCAAAATATGTCTGCAACTAATTCAGGCATTGTATTAAAATATAAGCACCAAATGCTTAAAGAATGGCATCTGGTTACCTCATACACTGCCATGGCACACAAGGTGCTGAACTATTTTTACATGTATTCAACAATAGTAAAGTAGCCAGAATTAGTATTATATTAAAATATCTCAAAAGTGAGTTAATTGCTACAATAAGTTCACTATTATTGCTTATGAAGGGATCTTTTAATGTTTGAAATTCAACACTGACAACAAAAGTGATGCAATCCTGGCTGAAAGATGGTTTACAAAAGCCTAAAAGCGCTGAATTTCAGAATCAAGTTGATGTCACTGTATATTGATACAGGTGGAAATCTAAGGTTACTGGGTTTTATTTATTTATTAATGACACTTCATCTGAAGTACAGGTTTCCCTCCACTACAATTAGAATGACATAATCAGGGATGAGCATATTATATAAAAGGATGTTTTAATTAGGTAATCTATTTTACAGCTAAATCACCTGCCTGTTTTCCTTATTTCTGGGGTATGTGTTAGCTTAGGCGAGTGTTATCATTTTAGGGGTTCAAAAACTGATATCTATAAAAGAAATTTTCTAAAAGATATGCCGGCAACGTAATGCTATAAAGAAAATACCTAATAATTCCGCTAGAATGGCAGCTGCTAAGTAATGGGCAGTTAACAATAGTGCAAAATCTGGGACAGAATCTGAGTTATTTCACTGTTTCCAGGATGTTTAACATTTGTTCCTGTGACTTCAGATGCAAAAGAAACATCAGCAGTTGTCTCAGGTGAGATCAGAGGAGAGGTGTTAACCTGAGACCAACTACAATAGTGTAAAGAGATGCTGTAGCAGCTGCTCTGAAACCCACACAACTCTGTCTTTCAACCCTGGTTGTGTTGGGGAAGAATTGTATGGTGATCCTGGATAACAGATTCTGCCTTTGTAATGACTTTGGAAGTAACTAAGATAGGGACTCGGTATCCTGTGTGGTTGATTATTAATGTCGATGTCTTAATGGTGATGGCAGAGAACCTTACTGTGAATATAGCTATAATAATTGAAAAGGCCCTTTACAACAAAACAAGGTATATCCTGCCGCTTCAAGTTGTCTCTTAAGGCAAATGCTTTAATCATATAGAAATAATTGCAGAATCTGATTTGAATGGTTGCTTGGGCCATAGTCTTTCGTCATATTTAACAGAGACATTTAAGAACATGGTTTAGTATTTGACTTTTTTGGTACTGTGCATTATTACAATGAAGGATGAAATCCAGGCCTTGGAAGCCTCAGTGACAAAGGTTTCTTTCTGTGCAGCAAATAGAGGACATTACCCAGAGCACTGAGCAGAGATCTGGACTGTAGAATCCAGGATACGAGATCCATCCTGCAGCACTCTGGGTGTGGAGCTCAGCAAAGACAGGTACTTCTCTCAGGAGATACATCTTATGCATTCTCCCCAGTTTAAATGATGTCCTTATTATTCTGTGTAAATGAGATTGATTTCTGTTTGAAAATGACAGCAGCATAGACTAGCATAACTGATTAATAGCGCAACTAATTCATAGAGATTGTTCTAATCAGAATGCTTTTTCACTTAAAAAGCTGTCCTGGAAGGTCTCTGCTAGAATTTAATACACTCTGTTTGTCTTTAAATGCACTTGCAAGTGCTTCTGTGACTCAGTAACACAATTTTGTGACTCTGACCCTAAGCATAATTGTCTCAGATGTTTCTGTCTGCTGTCAGCATTATAGACAGTGTCAGATGGAGTGATCTTTAAAAGTCAAAATTGTTCAGGTTTTCTGTGTATTTTAAGAATAACTGTGTCCTAAGGTTGGAAGCTGTGAAATAGTCTGGATGCTGCTTTTCGTGACATGTCCAGTGGTACTATAGTGTTCCCAAAGGCTTTTTGCACATGGCTGTGTTTCACTGTGACCCACAGTGCAAGAATCCACGGTAAAATAAAGCAAATAACACTGAAGGTGGTCCCAACTCTTTCTATATTCACTGCCTGTCCTCATAGATGTCAGTGGGATTTCTGCCATTAATTTCAGCAGCAGGAGGATGTATAACCCTTAGTGAGGTATAAAGTAAAAATACCCTATGATTAGAGTCAGCCTTATCATACATAATCCTCAAAAGTCACTTGTTTAACAGAAATGGCCTTTTATTCCAGGGGAGCATTCTTGAAAGCTTCCCATGGAATCCCTCTCAACTGAGCCCTGAGCGAGCTGAAGTTTTCTAAAATCTAAAACTTTGGTCTTCTTACTAACCTTCAGCGTGCTCAGCAGGATCCCAAACTCCACAATATTATGATCACTGCAGCCAAGGCTGTCACTAACCGAGATATTACCAAGCAGTTTTTCTTGGTTTGCGAGAAGCAAGTCCAGCAGTGCCTCTTTACTGGTTGGCACCTCTCCCGTTTGTGTTGAGGAAGCAGTCCTCTGCGTGTTCCAGCAACGTGACGGATGACATGTGAGCTGTTGTATTGTTCTTCCAGGAAACGTCTAGGTAGTTGAAGTCACCCATCAGAACCAGATTCTGAGAGAAAAAGTAAGTAAGTGTATTCTTGTAGACAGAAAACAGCATTTTCTCCACCAATCTGTTTAGTGGTAATAGTGAAAGAAGGAAAGGTCTAAAAACGTCTCTAGTCACAAGCTCTTCTTAACTTTCTGGAGTGATCACTGAAGCTGATATCAGACTTACCTTGTCATTAATTTTTTACTGTTCTTAATGGAATGGCAAGTGGTGAAATTGTCTTAGATTTGTAGATCTAGCAGGGTAATCAGCGTGGAACTAAGTGTGGTTAAATAAAGGAGCTGACTGCTAACTCAAAAGTTATCTGAGCTGTCTGTGCCTATCTCAGTTAGCCATTAATACTGGTATGGTGCTTGAATATCTTCCAGTGACCCATATTACACGGTAAAAATATAAAACATAATATCAAATGAGATACATAGCATTTTCTGACAATAATAAGAGCTTTTAGCCCTGCAATCAGACTGCAGTTATTAATTTCTCAGAATTTCCTTTGTTTATTGCTCTCCTGAGATGACATTGAAATCATAAATGTGAATTCGTTTGATGGATAATTATTTTTTCACTGTTAAGGAAAATTCTACAGTATTAGGGCCTGATTCATTCATTAGAGTTACTGGAAATATATTTTCGGCTAATGTATAAGGCCTGAACACATTATTGAATATTCATTAAAGTCCTGTAGATTGCTTTAATTTTGTGTAATATAATGATTTCCCCAGTGTTGTATTGATATTTCCTTCCTTCTCCATAATGTCGTATCACAAACGTGTTATGCATCAGAACCACTATAACATTAGCAGATAATTTTGAAATTAAGATTTTTGATCTGTAAATATTGAAACATCTTCTTAAATAGCTCCAACAAATACAGTACAAGACAGCCACAGGGATTTTTGCAAGATTACTGCCCAAGAACAGATTCTTGAAGAGTTCCAGATTTTTTGAAAATAATACATAGGGTGCACAACAGGTATTTATTCCCCAGCTGCAAATTAGCACCACAGACCTTTCTTGAGACCTCCATTCTGCTCCCAAGATCTAAGGCACAGGGTCCCCTCCTTTGGAAAACGAAATGGTAGCATTCTGTGTGCAGGGATAATTTAACCTGGGAAAACTGTGTCATCAACAGAAGCGGACAAGTGGGATACTGGAATTGTTCCGACTTGAATTAATTCAAGCAGGTAGAACTGTTTTAACTTCCTGTAAGTGGGACGATAGTGCCATCAGGTGGGCAGCAAGGTGAGTGATTCCTTGGAGAATTTTGAATGTATTGCTCTTTCAGTGATCTGGATACATCTTGGATCCAGTTGATCTTATATAAAAATTGACAGCTTAATTAATGCTAGGTCCTGCCGTTTAATTAGTGTATGAAACATAATCAGCTGCATAAAGAATGACATAAACACATATGTAGCATTAAATACACCTCTTGATGAAATACCACTTATACCAGTTACCATGACCACGTTTTACACCTGGGCATTCTATTAATTCCAGTTTTTTACAACAGGTGCTAGCTATTTATGTGAATATTGCAAATTAAATGGCCCACATAGATGCTTTTAATTTCTCTTTCTCTTAGTATTTTTACTAGAATCTTTAATGCCCAAAATTCAAATAGCAGATTGGATTCCAATTCAGATGAGCAGGATGGATTCCGGTTCAGTCCCCCAGTGATACAAAGACCTTTTGCTTAAAACATTGGGGAGCCTGGTTTAAGTAGTGCTTGCACTACTTCAGGTGTTTTCCAGTGATATGAAATCACTTGCCAGCAATTGTTCATGATCTTTCAGGATACAAAATGTGTGAATAAATTGTAGGCTTGCAGTAAGAAAGATTGTTTATGGCACAGATATCTTGTCTTTATCTTGACTGCTTGTTAAGAGTTGACCAGGGCTTAAAACTCAAAAAAATAAATAAAAGAATAATAAATGGGACATTTTTAAATCTCACAGCCAAAAAAAGTACTTTCTTAATTTTTAGAGTTAAAATGGGAGACTAGTGATACTTCCTCTGATAATCATTGCTTAAAGGTAGCACATTGTATTCTCATAATATTAGATACTTAAGAGAACTGAAGTGTCGCGTTTCAAGTGTCACATTGTAGTTCAATAGTAAAAAGTACTGAAATTTTATAAATATACCAATTTAGGTTCCAGTCCTGAAAAAATCTCTGTAGATGAAGAGGGACTGACCATGTGTAGCCAAGGGTAGAATATAGGCCGGCTCCTACGTTAAATCTGCTCTACAGTACAGAGCAGATCTGAGCACCTCGAAATTGGATTCATAACATCCAAGGTATGGAGCAGGGCAGCTGCTGAGTCTCACAGGTAGATATGACTTCAATTTTACTGTGCCCATCGCTGTCACCTGCTGCCAGGAACGCCTTGGTCTCAGCATCGGTCAGAGCTCTGGCACTGGCTGAGAAATTCTGCAGGAAAAATCTGTTAAAGGTAAGAGGACAAATGAGTGAGACATACTCGGTACTGGAAGCGTGCAGAGTTTGTTATTGGTAATGGGTGTAAAATGTCAAGCCTGATTCAATTCTCGAGGCTAATTCAAAAGCTCTTTGTAAATAGTTTTTAATTAAATGGCAAAATTTCCTCTAACTTCAGTGAGAATAAGGATAAGGAAGGAAGAGAATGTTGCATCACAACATGTAAAAATCCTTGATGACGTTTTGATTTCATTAAATTAAAAAGGCAAATTAAAACAGACTCACCAGTGGCAGGATTAATCTTCCCTCCTGTGTTATCTTCTTTTCTTCTACGATATAGACTCTTAAGAGTGGCAAGAATTATGCTAACCTTATGTTTTAACTTCAAAGTCAGATGAATATGATCTGGAAGGTGGAATTTGTGTGATAGAAAGAAAGATGAGAGAAAACCAGTCCTTTGAATTCAGTCTAGTAAAAAATCTTGCAATAATAAAAAGCAAACTCTAGCAGAACTGCTATTTTTATCTTCACAGTCTGTCAGTTATCCCTACATGAAAGAAGTATTTTCAGTGCTATCAGAGTGCTTTCTTGTTGTCATCTAGCCTTTCCTTCGTTATTTGTCTTGCAGCTCCTTCAGCACAAGCAGGTGCACATGCCTGTGCACACACACATGTGATTGTCTCTCATTCAAAGAGATAGAAGGAAAAGGAGTATTTCTGATCTTATCCTGCATTTTTAGACAATGGAATGCAAGCCTGTTGGTAACTCATTATTCATTTAATTACTTCAGTTCGTCTTCCTCAATAAAGCCACTCCTGTCCTGGTCAAGAATTCCAAAGACTTTGAGCTGGCCTTTGGCCTTGAAGCTGAGACCCACTTTGACAAAAAAGGTTTTGTAATCAAATGTGTCAGTGGCTGAAATAAGCAGGAAGATATGAAGAAAACTAGTTAAAGATCTGGGCGGGGGGGGGTGGGAAGAGCTTTGTGTCAAAAAGCAGCAAACTGTTTTTCAGTACGGTGACGGTCATTACAAACCCCAGCCAACAATCTTTGATTTTCTGAGTTTATTTCAGATTAATGGGATTTTTTTCATCAATGATCTCTCAAACCTAGGAAGATAAATATTGACTCTGGTCTCCATTATGCAAGAACATATATTTGTAAATAGATACTTCACTCAAACATAAATTCACAGAACTTGATGATAAAAATTGTGCTTGTATTGAAATCAGCAGGGGGTTTATTATTATTCTCTGAAAAAAACCCAGGATTTCAGTCTCTGGATTTTTTCACACTCAAAATTGCTATAATGTCCAAGAGATGGTGAGTACTTGTACCTTGGCTGGCAAAGATTAAAACTTGCACCTCTCCCATTATCTTGGCTCCTTTTTCTCTGGAATCAGAGAATTGTGTCAGAATTACTGAACATTCAAGAAATAATCCTTGTGAGAAGACCACACTGGAATTACAAAGCATTTATCCATAGAAGTTTTTTGAGTATTTCTGTGGCTAACCAGAGCTTGCCTCTAGATGGCACCAAGGACAGTCAAGTCCAGCCTGGGAATCTTGCTGGGACTGCTCAGGGTGAGGGAGAGCCAGGGAACTGAGAATGCGAACAGGTGAACAGATGGGTGTCCCTAAGCCAGGCAGGGAAGAGGGATAGATTTTTAAAATAAAACTAGTCTAATCTACCCATTCAACCGAAAGACTGGAATATTAACAGACAAGATTGAGAACTCAGAAACAATTCCAGAGGACCTTCCTTTAATGATGATTAGGAAGAACAGGTTATTTCATCTGTCTAACAAAACCAGATTTTACTATGTTTATTTTTATGCTGGCTAACTATTACAGTCTGTTGGGGACATCATTGCAAATGCAGGATCTGTTTGTTCTGGAAGCCTGGGAGTTAGAGCAGAAAATATCTAGGAAATACCAGCTGATTAATGTCTAGTTGTGATGAAACTGATGTGATTCCCTTTGAGTCAAGTATTTGCATATTCTAGTTTGACATAAACTTCCCTTTGAATTTAGGGTCAATAATATCTTTGTATCTGCAGGGGAAGGCATCACCTAAGGGTGTCTTCTTTTCATATTGTAACCAATGTGGTAATTGTTCTTCTTTTCTGAAGCCTGATGTACAAAATCTCAGATTTTCTTGTTTTCATGAGTGTAAGACATGCTGATGAGCAAATCAGAAGTTATAGAGCAGCTATATCTCAACTGACAGATAGTTTTCTCTACAGGCCTTTCAGTACAGAAAGTGTACCAGACAGTCCATACCAATGCAATGGTATCTCTCTGTGCTTGCCAGCAAAAGTAATACGGAAATTAAGTTTCATAAAATGTGAACACTTTAAATTAGTTCATATTCCAAGCATCCACTTATTAAAATATTTTTAAAAGTATGAACAAATAAGCATGAAAATGTTAGGTACACGTCAGTTCAGGGATTTAATCAAGATATATCTATTTCAGTAACTCATTCCGGGAAATTAATCCAGCCTTGGCCACCTCTGCCCACACTGTTTGTGTGAAGAGCTCCAGGCGTCTCTGATGATGCTGCATCACAGATTTTCCACTTGGGCTGGCTGCTAACTCAAAGAAGAAACTCTACCGGTCTGTGTGTGCAATGAATGTTCTGACATCCCCTTGCCCTTTCTGTGCTCTCTCACTCCTCTTGTTAGAAGATGAATGTGAGATTTCAAACAGTTGGAGAGCTGAAATTGAACCTGAAGTTTACAAATAGCTCCAGGTTGGGATTTCCAAAGGAACATGAAGTTAGGAGGCAGCCACCTTCCACTAAATACCAGGAGATTTTATCTTGTGCATGATTCTTCTCCTTTATCAGGACAGCCAAACGGTTGAGTTTAAGAGAGATGATGGAATCAGTGGCTAGAGCAATAGGGTGGGGGTGGGATATTGGGTTCAACACCCCGGCCACTTTATCCTTCTTGTAAGAGCTTGTGTAGAACAATCAATTTCTTTGTGTTTAAAGAGATGGTAGTACCTCTTTATTGTATTTCACAAGAAGTATTGGGAGGATGAGAGATTAAACTGCTCGTACAGGGTAGAGGGGACTGTGTGCAACTGAGGTGTGGCTGAAAACTCACAGGCTTTGGGCTCAGTGGAACTCAGATCTGCTGCTCACATTTTGGGTTGCTCTTTAATTGTCTTAAGTAAAGGTAAAATACATAAACAACATTTCCTTTATCCTTGGAATTCTGAAGCAGTGTTATACAGAGTAGGATGGCCTTATTCTAAAAGCTGAGAACAGGTTAGCAGTGTGACACACAGAGTGTTGTTAGATCCTTTCTGATTTGATGTAGCACAAACAATTTATAACAAATTTGGGGTTTAACTGTGTACTCAGCAGTGTTTTATTTGTGTACTTCATTCACAAGAGCATGATGCAGAGGGTTTAATCCTTACTTATCAAATTGCCCAGAGAAGTTATAGAACCTTCATTCTTGAAATTATTCAAACTCAGCTTAGAGCAATGTGCCCTCTGAGGAAGTGGTTGGACCAGACACCTCCAGAGATGCTTTCCAGCATGAATTACTCCGTGATTCTGTACCTTAATTGTGGTAACATTGTGATATCACCATTTGTCTCTTTACTACTTCAGATGGCATCCACACAGACATCCTGCATCAAAGGCTTTCTGTGGTGCAATGACATTGTCAAGTTCAGAGAACACTCCTTTTTATTTCCTAAGGAAATTGAAGGCTGCCACTGGCTGAACTTAAATTCATTAAAATGAATCTTCCAAGAAAACGTTACCCTTCTGGCATTAGTTTCTTTTAGGTGGTAAATATTATCTTCTAGTTTGGTTTAGCCCTAAAAATGTAGATTCTGCTGCCAACAGAAGACTTATTAGGGACTAGGTGTTGTTTTTGCTGAACAGTCTATGGGCTTTTTTGAAATTGGGGACTTTTTGGAGTTTTATTGTAATTCTTTCTAATGAAGTGGCTGAATGGTTTTAATAAGATTTAAAACTCATCTTCTTGCCAAGAGTTACTGTTTAAGAAGAACAGATTGTCTCATGAACAAAATTATGTTAAGTTGCAACATACACAAGGACTGATTGCCTCATTCTCAGAAGTTCTTAATTCCCCCTTGTGGCAACAGAAGGTGGTGATGTGCAGTTGTTCAGCATCTCTGAAATTCAGGATAGGCCACCATGTAGTCTTGCATTTCTTGCATTCCACATGAGACTTTCAGATGTGCAAGGAATGCAATATCAGGTCTGTCACTTACGGTATTGTCTGTGCCACCTGCTTGTGAACTAGTGACATGATATTTTAGTGATTAGCAGTGTGAAGAGCTAATGTATATATTACATCTGCATGTTGCTACAGATCTGGATTGCTCTGGATTTTTTTCTTTAGCAGATAGGAAAATGAATAAGGTAAAAGGAACTAACAGAATCCCATCATTATGCAAAATATTTCAGTGCTGCAATTAACAGCAGCTATAATTTAAGCCCAGATTTAACATCAAAGGCAGTGGGGATAGAATTAGGATTTATATTCATTATAATTCTGCCAAGGCTTCAGTGACTTTGATTGCTAGAATTCCTTTTTTGCCGTAGCTGTCTTAAATCTGCCCAGCAGCTCTCTTACATGCCTGGGTGTGAGTGAGCTGTACTTGCCTCATATAATCATCTCGCAATTCATGGAGATGCCAACATTGAACATTACATAAAAGTTCCAGAAGGCTTTGCTTCTGCTCTTCTTCAAAACAGGTGCCAAATTATTTTGTAATTATCATCCAGTTTCAGCAGGGAGTATTAAAATGATAGTCTACTTGTGAGCTAGAACCACGTCATGGTAGATGGGAAAGCAGACAACTAAATGTTGGTGGGGAAATTTCCAGCCCACTCAGCCAGAAATGCACAACATCTACTATTGAGCTCTGCATTTAACCATGAACATGATTTAACTTTGTCTATGAATGAAGACAATGCTATAACTAGCTCTAAATCCTGTAAGACACTTATCAAAGGAAAGACTAGTTCTTAGTAATTTTCAGATTTAAGAAAATTGCTAATATTATGCATTCTATAGATGATTATTCATTATAATAAATGAAAGGATTGAGTAATTAACATTATTTAGCAATGTAACAGAACTATAAGGTAATGAAACAGCAAGTCTGGCAGTTGTTTCATCTGTAGGAAACACAGAAGTTCACAAATGTGGCAAATTATTATTGTTTTGTACATATTAAGAGATAATAAGCAACATGTTTGTGATTCACAGAAAAACCTCCAGGCCTGTGGCCCATGTTGTCAGGGGACTGTGACTTGTGACGATGTCAGAGTTGGGATTAGATCCTTCTCCTCTATCTCACAGCTGCCTTAGGTTTCATGAAAGATAAGTCTTCTTAAGGGAGAGTTACATTTTGGGCCATAAACACTTTCTGGCGATACATGCTGTAGCCTGGTACTTCATTTTGTAAAATTACCCACAAACTTATTCCATGCTTTGAGCTATGTGTCAACTCCTCTTAAATTTTTCTTCTCATATTCTCAGGGTTGGGACTTAATAGAAATTATTTTTAGCTATCTTGTTAGCATTGCTTTTCCTCAAGGATCAGAAAATTAAGCAGAAATAAAACTCAACAAAATCATTACAATTAAGCCTTAAAAGATGTCATATTGTTGAAGATCATCAAAACTGTGTCTGATGAGTCAGCATGGTAAAGTATGAGGATGGAAAACGTAAACAAAATTTTAAAAGCAGCTTTTTCCCCCGAAGTTGTTTTTTAAAAATTTTTTTTCCTCCCCTCTTCCAGACACAATTTCAACATTATGAGTAGTTGAAAATCACAAAGTGCCTTCTTTACAATGGAAATGTAACAATACCATGTGACCAAAACTTCTTTACGTTGCAAGATTTCTCAGCGATCCGGTGTGTGAACTTGATGTATGGGGAATTGTTAATGCCTGAAACAATATAAAAAATGTAGAAACACATGCTGAGTGTGAAGTGCTTGTTGGACGAGGTAATTGAAAGAGTCAGTCCAAGGTTGCCTTTGGTCTAATGCTGTTTATGCCTTCACCAGAGACTGGAATTCTGTCAAGGAAGAAAATGAGAAAGGCAGGGAATAAAATTAGATGAAAGCAGTTTTTAACATGTTTAGAAAATGTAGATAAAAATGACTTAAACTCCTAGTCATGGAGGGCTCCCAAAGTTATTATAACATTGCACAAGCTACTGCTAAACCGAGATTCTGGGGGCGTAACAGATTTTTCACTCCTTAAAAAGAATAAGTGCATAGAGGAGGAGTGCGTCTGTAAATTCATATTTGTGGGAAATCCTGAGTTAAAGGGAAACTGTCTTTAACCCATTATAAACTCTGTAATAGCCGTGGAAGCAGAGAGTGAATTGGTCGAGCCTATAGCTTTCAATATGAGGGATTTTTTCATTTTGTTATTCCAAAGCAAAGATATCAGTAGTGATGTAATTTCAGAATGGGAAATTCAATGGTTAAGGGCTCAGATCTGCATAATATAATGCCCTATTTGGGGCTTATAAACAGAAGCTGCAAAAGCTGCTGCTAAAGCGAATTCCTCCACCAGTGTATCTCTCTCTCCTCCCAAACTCTGGCTAAGATTAGCACGCGTGTCTGTTGGAGTTATTGCCACCTGTCCTAGTTCAGCTGAGACAGCCCTGTTTTCAGTGACTTCATTTCTAATATATGATGCATAATGTCCTATTTTCCTTTGCTGCAATTTCTAAAAGAAATATCCTGGCCAGTTCACATAATTCCTGTGAGGTTTCCTTAAGGAATTCGATTTAGTTTCTTGTAGAAGGACTGCCCAGTGAAATCTGAACTTATCTGATAATTCTCCAGCATAAAATTCTGTGCTGCATTGCACCAGTTCTAGCCTTGAAAAACAATACCAGCCTTGTTTTACATTACTGAATTAAACACTCAGAAATATTGGCCAACCCTTAGTAGCGGTAGATGAAGAAATAGGTTTATGTAGGTGGAAGCGTGTTTAAAAATGTAAGTGTCATATGTCCAGAAGTACAGATCATCCGCTACCGAAATGAAAATTCAAAGAATGAATAGGTGTTCGGGATGTTTTAAAAATCTGGCACCTCGAGTCTATGGATCAGACACACAGCAGAAATTAACCCCAAAGCTGTTATTATTGGTTGGAAGAAAAGGCTCCACATTGAGCCTAAATATGCTGTTTGCTGCAACAAATGGGAATAAATATGACAATAAAGGAGTATTCACTAGTATAAAAATTGTGGCAGGAAGTACCAGGCCAGCATACTTGGATGTATTCTTCATGCCACAGTTTAACTGCAGCTCTGAATGCAGGCATTTTAAATCACAAATTTAATGGAGTTTCCAAAAGCCTTACCTTCCACTCCAATTTTGCCATCACCATCAGTGTCACCTGCGGCCAGAAAAGCCTTGGTCTCCGCGGAGGTGAGAACTCTGGCACTCGAAGAGAAATTCTTCAGAAACAGCCTGAAAGGGAACAGGGTAGAGTGCTGTGCTCGAGTTTTGTTCTCTGAAATATCCTTGGCATATTTCTGGTTTTCTTAAACCCGTGCCAAAACCCCCATAATGTAATGCCTGGTCTTATTATCTGAGGAAATCCACACAGATTCAAGCAAATACAAGGAATTGTGTTTTACTTTTAAAATAACAGGAAGTTTCTTCTAAGACACTAGGCAAGTTCAAAGGTCTACATTGTTTAAAGAAACTTACTGAAGCTCCTCTTCTTCGATGAAACCACTCTTGTCCTGATCAAGGATTCCAAAAACTATCTTTATCTGATCAGGAGTTTTGCTGGATAAACCAACCGTGGAGAAGAAAGACTTGTAATTGAAGGAATCATCAGCTGGAAGAAACACAAGTTGTTTAAATATTTGCCCTTGAAGTTGCTACTACTGTATGTATTCCCTGGGAACATGTGTGTCCTTTCTTAAGCGTCAGCCTACTCCTCTTGTTTCTCAGTGTAGCAAAAAAAGAAGATCTGGTGGATAACTTCCCTTTTTAACCACTCTGTGTCTGTAGTGGTAGATCCTTTCAGCCAGTTTGAAGTTTTCTGCTATAATGCACATTCTGCTAAATCAGGATTTATGCAATGTGTCACATGCAATTAATAATAAATATTTAGAGGGTGCTACCGTGCCTTAAACTCCTATAATTCTTATTTTCAGTTAGTCCTTACATTGGTGGACAATTTGGTAGAAAAGTAAGTAATTAACAGCCTTAAACTAGCTCTTTGAGCAGCTGGAAAATTGGCTCAATCTTACCAAGGAACTCTTAGGAGAACTGAGATGGCTATTGCTTCACAAGTAATACTTTGATTCTGCAAGCTGAGGCTTTTTGTGACATTTTGAAGAAAAAGGCTGACTATTTAAATATAGGTCTTTAACAGGATTAAAAATGGACAATTTAGAGTTAAGCCAGCCTGAACCGAAACTGTGGCACTTTAATTGCTGCTCTGTGTTTCGGGGAATGTTACCCACCAAATAACCACTTGCGAGACTTTCTGAATTCAAGAGGCTTTACCGTAATGCGGCTAGAAAGAGATCTCACGGGGAAGGAATCTAAGGGGGAAATGATAGGCATGTCATCCTAAGACATAAAAATGATATGCATCTTCTGGCTGCAGAGAGCCCATTCCTTACCCTGGCAGCTGGAGAGAGCAGATTTGATATCTCGAGCAGAAAGGATGTCAGTGATGTCCATCGTTGAACTGTAAAATAAATTAAATGTGAGCTACTTAGTCATTAAAATGATTTTTCTGCCTCTTTCATGGCTCTATTTGAAGTTGCTGCTGTGACAGTGTATGATCGGGGAGACATTATTCACCTAATTTAAGTGGAGCGCACTGGAACAGATGTCTGCAGCAGGTGCTTCCACAGAAAGCTGGGTAATGAGGGAGGAATTCTGCATGCGGGAGTGGGGGCTTCAGGAGGATCTGATGCCTGTGCTGCACCCAGAGAGCAAATCAAAGGTGTCTAGCACCACAAAACTTCAGCACTTCTGCGTGGGTTTTCCTGGAGGTGGATTATTACTCAATTAAAATCGGCATGTATTTACAGCATGCATAAAAGATAAGGCTCATTATGTCCCCCAGAACTATATGTAGAATAAATGCAATTGGAATTTAAAAAATCTAGTATTATTATCGATAAATATAGTGATCTTTTCAAAGAATGAAAATAATAGTGTAGAAGAAGTAATAATACTTTCACGCATTTTAATTAAATCTAAATTTGGAGAGTAAGTTCCTCCTCTGTTTAGTTGCAGCAATAAATGTAACTACACTGTAAATTGGGCTTGCTGGGCTGCTGCATCATTAAAAGGCTACAATTCATGATAGCTTGATGAAGTTTTCTGTAGTATGTTGTGGTTTTTTATTATTCCATGTAGATGATAATAAACCAGAGTTTTATGCAGATTTTGGCATTTCAGTATATTGATGTGCTTAGAACAGGGATATCAAGACCTAACATTTGTTGCTAGTAGAGCGAAGGAGCTGTTTTCTTCTGATACAGCAGCATTTGACAAAAGATACTTTGTCCATTCAGCCACCAACAGCTGCAATAGTTTGTCAGTGAAATATATATCACTTAAGAAAATGCTACAAGGCCTGAATTTCTAGTCATTTTTTTAGTGTGAACATAGCATCAATGCATTTACAATTTGGTAAACTGCACCCACCAGTGCAGACTGGCTACAGTTTAAATCTCGCGACAGCACTGTAAAG
Organism: Caloenas nicobarica; assembly: GCF_036013445.1. NCBI lineage: Eukaryota > Metazoa > Chordata > Aves > Columbiformes > Columbidae > Caloenas > Caloenas nicobarica. Next base: position 7,584,894 of record NC_088258.1, on the reverse strand, counting down.
TAGCTTCATGTTAATGAAGGAACGGGAGCTAAGGCATAGAAAAATTATTCCTGAAAGCCGTAAGAGAGCAGAAATATGTTTTCATTGATCTCGAACTGATCTTCAACACCACCATCCTTCCTGTCTAGCCATGGAAAGCAGCGTTCATGAGGAGAGCAATGCTGGGAACCACTTAAACTCTCTGCACTGGTTTGAGATCTACACACAGCTTGAAACTTTGCCCCAAATGTGAAATGGCTGCATCTGTACCTGTGGGTTTGCAGCAGAGGAAACCGTCAATAATTTCAGTCCCTTTCTGAATATCTCACAAAGTGTAAGGAGACAATGGGACAGATTCATGCCGGTGGCAGTGAGTACTTCTCCAGCTAAGGCAGAGGAGTTACTTTTGTTTTGCTCGCAATTATTTTGTCCCAGTGGCTTCTTGTGCAAAGTGTTTCCCCCTCTCAGCACTGGGCGAGATAATTTGGAGCTCTGCCTTTCACCTAATTCTCACTGCTGACAGGATTAAAAATGGGGGAGAGTTGAAGGAAAACTTAAAAATCGCAGCATGGTCTAATTTTTTACAAGGGGCGTCATTCTTGTCTTTTTCCATCCTATAATCTGAATGCCGATTCTATTCTATGTTAGCTTGTAAAGCCACAACATACTGGAAGCTGATAGAATAATAGATATTTTAATTGCGTAGGAGCTTTGCATCTAGGGGGCATTTTGCTTTTGTGTTTCTCTTTCTGAAAGCAGAGGATCTAATCAGCTTACCTTTGTGGTCTTCTTGACTGGATAAGGAAGCAGCCTGGTTGGGAGGAACGTACTTGCTGTGTGTCTCCACCAGAGCTGAGCTGAGCTGAGCTTGCATATATATACTTTAGGTTGTATACCATATACAGATTTTAGATTTCAGCATCACGAAGGGGGAATGGTGTCAAATGAACTTGCCTAACTAATCATCTTGCACTATTTTTATCTCAAGAGAATACATATGATATTTGCAAACGAAACAAGATGAGTAGCTAGATAGGTGAAAAGGACAGTCATATTAAATTTCTTCTGATTTAAGCAGAAAATATCAACTTCTCCATAGAATGCAGGGCAGAAAAAAACCCCCACTATCTGATATGCTTGATCCAAGGAGTCAGCTGAAGTGAAGCACTACGAACTTTGGAAGAGATGCCTTTAATGAATGTTTAAATGTGATAACTTGTTATCTTATCTGTAAACACTACATGTGATAGAGTTTCATCATTAGACCACTAAACAAACAAAAAAAAATTAAAATGTCTTGTTCGAATATTGTTTGTGTAGCAAACCATTTAGGGAAAATAATAGTTGTGTTGTCTCCTAGAATCTCTGGTCTGTTTTTGTTTTGAAAAGAAAAAAACAAAAACCAAAAAACACAAGTGAATTTGTTGCTACAGGAGGTAAAATAATATTATGTCAATCCATGGGAACAGTTGGTTGGGGGAGGGTATTTCATCTGGTATGTTTCCAGAGAAAATCTTAGAATTCTGCAAGGTTCTGACATCCCATTTAGTTGCGTATGTATGAAGCAAAGGGGTTGTGATCTACCCAGCTGTCTCTGAGACAAAAGCCCCTGAGCCCTACATGAAAGATCTTTGCTTTCAGAGTAGAGAGAAAAATTTTGATAGCAGCATCACTGCAGGGAACAATGTGTGAGGAGTGTCTTTGCAATTCGTAACCTACCTTCTGATCTCTTTTAGATAAGTTATTTTTTAATTTTTTTTTTTTTTGGCCAGGGCTGTTTCAAAGTGCTCCTTTGTGCTCATTACCTTTTTTAAAAATTATTATTATTTTTTTAAATAGCATAGAAATAATTTTATCATCTCGGTATTCTTTCCTGAAAGATCATAGCTTACCTGAGTGAAGAGCCTGTCAACTTGGATCTCACTTGTGGCTCAAGGCAGCAGAACAGTGACAGACAGGTCATATGGATGGCAGCGCAAGGTGGCATCATGGCCAGGGGAGGGGATGGGAAGGGATCACAGTGCAATTGGCATCACAGCTTCAGGTGGTGGCACAGGGAGAGGTGGCAGTGCAGAGACTGTCTTAATGTCAGAAAGAGCATCAAGGGGTCTTTTCTCAGAAGCATTTCCCTCTAAGATGGAAGGCAAACCCAGCCAAGCACTGGAGCCAATGACTAATAAATCTTAGTGAGAGGCTGAAAAAGGGGCAAGCGGGAACCTGCGAGACCTTAGTGCAGCCAACACTGACAGCAGCTGATGAAAATGCAACGAAAGACAATTGCAAAAGATACTGTGTGCGGAGGGGGTGTTCTTTCACTTACTGAATATAAACATAAGAAAAAATATTGGTACAAGGGTTTTTCTTTTCACAAATTCTACATGTCTGTCCTCCACGAAAAAGTTTTAGACACAGATAATTCATGTGAGAGGAAGAAGCATTGGTTAAGAATGGCTGTGGGAGATTCCAACTTTCCCAGTTTTCTGAATGGGTTGTTCACCAGCTGACACTGAAAAATTTCAAGAAGAATGTGATGGATAGATATTTAATACTGGCTCTTGTTGCCACTAGTGACATCTGGCAGAGGGGATACAAATATCACTTTCCCCCCTCAAACTCTTCTAAGAAATTACTTTTATTTTACATGAGAAAAAATTTCCTCTCACTTGTGCAGACACCACCCTTCTCTACCCCTCCGATTCGGAAAATTGCCTACATAGTGCCAACAACTGATGTGAAGTAAATGGGGCGTCCAACATAAAAACTGATGGCATGATATGACCTAATGAAGCTAAGTTAAGAGGAAGGCCAAATTCTGCTGAAACTCTTGGACTGCAGGAGTCTACATGGGAATTTGGGCTCCGGTGTCTGTTTCAGAGAATGCATTTGATTTTAGATGCAATGGCTTCTCATTTTGCCCAGAGCTAATTCCACATATGTTAACCCCTCGCCCCCACTCTTCCCTTTAAAAATAGCATTGATTGCTGTTATTTCCCTTAATGCCTGTGGACTGTTGCCATTAGTTTGAACTTTTGTATGCAAATCATGGAAGGATGGAGTCTTTAAAAGTCTGCTTTATTTTCTAAGAGGCTTCAACAAGATGATTCCTGTTATTTTCTGAAATTTTAAGGATAAACCATGAACGTCAAATGATTTATGACTGTAGTCTGTTGAGCTGCATTCAGACTTCAGCAACTTTTGGAGTCCCTTTTGCAGCGGGATTGGAGGCACTGGAGATCCAGAACATGTGCACTGCCTGGCAGGATGAAATGCACAAGGATCATGTAACTCTATTTACAACCAGCCTCCAACAACCATTTCATTTTCAAGCCCTACATTAGAGATTGCAAAAACATCTGTCTGGTCATTTTTACTTTCTTAAATCAAATACTGTAGTAACTTTCCAGCTGCCATCCAACTTGTGAGGGAGAGGAACTGGGGAAGTATTAAAATGTAAGGAGAAGATATCCCTTTCAGATTGTCAGGTTATCACTAAAAGCAGTTTTAAACCCTGGGACTTGAGCATTTCACTGTACTTGAGTGTAATTGCCTGCTAGAGGACTCTCTAATGGAATGCTCCTTTCTTCTTCTTGTTTTATTCTTCCCATTTTTGATCTTAACTCTTCTAACACCTGAAGTTACCTCCCCAGGTTGAAAAGCATATTAGGTCATCATAAGTTCTGTGATTGTTCTATAATATATTCCTGTCATTCTCCTTTGAGTGCTGACGTGAGTCATGTGTGCAATAGAATAACAAAAATACACTAAACATTTGTGAATGCCCACTTTAATTTAAATAAGTGTGATTTACTGCCCTTATATATGCCTGAGGTTGTTTTCCATGAATGCTTATGATAGGGATATCCATAGTCACCAGTCAAGGAATAGAAATTACCTTATATAACGTGTTGAACCCATTGTTAAATGACATGTGAATACTGGAAGTGGAATATTCATTCAGCTTGCAATTGGCTTTGGGAATATATGACATGATAGAAATTGCATGAATGTAACTTAGTTTAATTGTATTAATGCATTATACTCCTGTCATTTGAGAAACAGAACTCTTGGAGTGATCTGGAAATATTAGTGAGTGGTTTTAGGTTCATATTACTTAACCTAATATCTGTAGACGCCTTGTAGCTATCTCCCAGCAAAATGCTGAAAAACCAAAACTGGTTGCTATGGGGTGAGGAAGCCGTACATGGGAAATATACCAAATAGCATCTGTTTTGGTTTTGCAAACTTGAATGACTCACAAAAAATGAAGTAATTTCTTTCTCACCAGTTATTCTAGTGTCAAGTGGCTTTGACCTCTGAAGTAGATTTTCAGAGATTCTAAGAATTTACAATGTACTTTTCAACTTAGAGTGCCCTTTAAAGTGCTAAATTACAAAGTTTCTTCAGTCATATTTTTCTTACACATGTAAAGCACAATTTTTAAGCCAAGTGGATTGTTTACATAAATCAGACAGTTTGTGGTTCTGCATACCTGAAATTTGCAAGAGAGAGTTTCAATTCCGACTCCAAAATCTGAAAGGAATATGGTCCAGATGTAAAACTGATGCGATTTCTCAATCTGTAGCTTGAGATTTTTGTTTCTGAATCGAAACTTTCCAGTTCATTTCCATTTCTGTTTCTTTCTGAACATGTTCATGCATTGATGCAGAAAGAAATAGGGTTTTTTTAAAGAAAGAAAATCACATAGAATGATTTCTTAAATGAGGGATTCCTGGGTCTATTAAATCTGATGCAATCGTTCATAAATGGACAGAACACTTGAACCTCCAGATGACTCTATCCATACTTTAAAAATTACATGCAGCAAGTGTCAGAAAGCCTATAGAATAGAGATTTCTCCTGCTTTAATTCTGAAGCAAAAAGCTTACTGGTTTTGGAAGTATCCTAATAAAATTGCCAATAAAAAGGTATGTGTGGGATAATAATGTTTTTTGAGTAGAAAATAAAATCAGTTCTGTCAGGGCAATCTTCTCTAGCTAAGTTGGAAGTGAAGTTATATGCTGAAAACACAAGTTCTAATCAATATTTGATCTGCTATATTCTGGTTTTGAGCTATTTTCTTCAAGTCTCGTGTGATAACATCCCTAAAGAGGGTCCTTGTTACAGGAATTGCAACCTTAGTCTTTGTGTTTACATTGCATAGCCCAGTGCAGTCCTGCTCCATGACTCTGGTTTATAAGCACTATAAATAATCATAGGTCGCAGCAGGCTTTCAAATATAGATATTTTGAAATTAAATCAGATGTTTTTCAGCCTGAGAATCCTTGTACAGTCCTTATCACACCGTGTAAACTGTGTGTCTCGCTATAAACAGAAACAACTCCTTGCAGTTATGTAATTGCAGGAGCATAAATTAAGAATTGGGTCATTATTAATGCTTATACTAATCTAGTATTGATATTGCTGAATAAAACAGTGCTTTCAATTTTTCTGCTGGAGTTGCATGCTAAGGATATATATATTTCAAGGATATATAGGTTTCAAAAACCCCAAATCCTAAATGACATAAACCTGACTCTTAAGACGTTTCTTGTGTGCACAGAGCCCATACCTGCTCTGATAGTTGCCCGCTGAGCTGTGACTTCGCTGCCTTCTCCATTCACTGAGATCAGGAACTGGTCACAACTTGTCCCCGCACCAGTCCAGCCTGTGCGCTTGGGCTTCTTTTCTGTGGAAACTGGAGCGTGATAAGGGGCTGGTGTGTGTTTGGGTATTGTCCAAATGTGGAGTTCATGTCTCCAGGGCACGCACCCAGACTCAGGAACTCAGAAGCATTCCTTCGTCCCTCGTTAGACATTGCCAACAAACAGCAAAGCACTGACAATAATTAGAATGAGAACTATAGAAAAGTAAGCTGAATTAATATGGAAATTGGTACTAGAGACATAATGGTGTCGGATATGAAATCATTAAGTCTTCACAAACAAGAATTCATTGAGCATTTGAGAGCTAAGCCTGGTTTAATCAAATGGTGCATCAATAAAGTGATTGCACTGTTCAAATATTGAAAGGATCAGTGGGATGAAAAGACAGAAGCAGGCATTGTTCTTCCTATACAGTGCTGCGTTTGTGCCGTAGCTCCTGACTAATACCAGTGTCCAGATAGTCCAGTGATTTCAAGCTTTATTGTATAGTATGGAACAACACAGACAGAAAATGTGAGTTCTTATTATTCTTTTATGGACAAAATGCATTATGTTCATTATGGATCCTATTAGCAAATTGCTGCAGTCAGGTGTGAAGTATTGTATTCTAGTGATAAATTCACATAGCGTTTTTTCCTTGGATTGTAATGGCCTCCACCTAAGATGGATTAGAGCACTGATTCCACTTTACTAAAAGGTTACACTTTAAAAGGATTTTTTTTTTTAACGGGAAACTTCAGGAGGAAAAGGCTAAGTGAACCTCTAGGGCAGGAGCCCTGTCTCCTTAACGGAAATTCAAGTCTGGCTGTGACTGGTTGAATGTTATAGGAGAATATATCCTTGAACTATCCAGAAATCAACCGTGAGCTCCTGCTCACACAAGACGAGTCCTGCCAGTGGCAAAGGGGCATCTGTTATTCTCTGAGACAACTCACTGAGTGGCATTATAATACATAGATGACAAATTAGTGAACAAAACTCTGGATACTAGTGGATCAACCTTACAATTTTTGAAGGATTTGACTCATTATTTTTTAACTTTTGCATTTGCATGTACTGTGTAGCAATGTCCAGATTTTAAAATCCAGAAGGTGAGAGCAGAAGGTATCTTGCTGATTCCTGAATTCTCCATATTGGCTTGTCCTTTCCTGAATAGAGGTGGGTGGAAGCAGGTGTTAAACAGAATATGTGCTTCGGTGCTTTGCGAATTAGAAAAGTAAGACCATTTTGCAGAGGTATTGTATGTCCTACACAATGCTGAGCTGGGCTGTACAAGCTGAAGTTCTGGGCAAAATTTGGCACTTAATGTTTTTGCTGAAATGTTGATTACTTCTGTGCACAATGTGATGTTACTGAAATTTGATTATCATATGAAATGTGAAGCCTTTACTAAGCAGTGCTCCAAAGCTGTTATTTCAGAATACCATGGTAAGGTAATTTCAGAATACCAAATCCCAGCTATTTCGTGAAAGTTACAGCTATATAAAACTTTACTTAACAGCAAGGTTGAAAAATGCATGCTAATCAGTGCAGAAGATCTTCCCCATCACATAACCTTATAATTGATGGTGTCATCAACAGCAGAGACAGTCATTTAAATTATGAATGCTTCTGGTGATGAATGATGGATTTTTTTGGCATAGGAATTAAAATGAGTGCATTATTAGAACTAGTAGAAGAATTCAAGTCATACTTTGGAGAAAAGTACAAAGTTAGGCATGGTTTAATGTTAATAAATATTTGAGTAACCAAATGCATTTTTCTATTAAACATGTAGGTATTAGAAAACAGATGATAGAGAAGCATCCATTGAAAATGTTTGAAAGTTGTTCTAAGCCTTGTTGAGGTTGGTATATACAGCCACCACTCTTAAATTAAAGTATCTATAAAAGTTATGTCTGTGCCATTATGGATACAGGCAGCTGAAATGATCAGCTTCATCTCTGTTAATCTGTTCCATTTTGTTGGAGCTACTCCAGGGAGCTTCCTGACGAGCAGTAGCTGCGGTGGATCTGAGGGAGAGTGACATCCTGCACAGGGGTGACCTGCTGATCTGGGGCGCTTGCCTGAGCATCTTCTATAATCACCTTTGTGTGCAGAATACACTTCTAGTTAGACCCCGGGTCTATGGACAGCATTTAGCTAAGTGTTGTTAACCAAAGAAAAACGTGGTAACTCATCTTCTGCTGATATGGCCAGCGGGTCGCCTTCCAAAAGGAGGATTTCCTTTGGGTGATGGGAATTGGAGTCCACCCAGTTTTAAAACTAGAAGTATGAAAAACATGATCGGATAATCAGGCATCACTTTGAGTGTGTCTTGGTGTCCTAATTCTGCCAGTTCTTCAGCAACCTCCTCGAGTTTTCCCATAAAAACTGTGTAAACAACGACAATGGCAAAAATAGCAAGACAGCTCTTAGAGAAACAAAACCAATCAGTGAAATGGAAAATAGAAGTGTGATCTTTAGAGGCTGAAATGCTGTAACTTCCTTTCCACAATTGCTTTCATGCTATTCTATTAAGAGAAACATCCATAAACCTCCTGGAGATTGCACTCTGGCGTATCCACTGTGTAGGGATACTGGCTGGGGGGTGGGATTCGAGAGCTCTGACTCTGGGATGAGGCCACGGTGCTTTGGCCCTTGGTGTCTTGGCTTCTCCGGTGAGCCCAGTTAGAACCCATGGCAGCTGTGGAGGTGGCCTGGGCTCTGGGCAGCGCAGCAGTCACCGTTCCTCAGCCTGACTCAGCTGTGCGGAGAAGAAAGAGCCTGAAATTCAGCCTTCTCAAAAGAGCCAAATCTGTTTTGAGATACTGTCTTATTACATCTAATGGAGACGAGTTTGAGTTTTTTCTTTTTTTCTATAAAATAATCTGGGTGAACCTCTTTGAAATAGAGCAGCGATTTGTTTCCCTAAAGTGATCTTACGGTGGGTACTTCAGAGTGCAAGCAGTGCACTGGAGGCCAGTTACTCCAACGATTTTACAGCCCTGCTACAAGCAGTAGGAGTAACACTAAATTTCCTAATCTGCTTGCTTGTAATGACACGGGCTTGATGTAAGAAATTCAGAACTGAGCTACTATAGTTGCTAAACTGTCTTTCTGTGTCCGGGGAGTGCTGAACACATGCGGAGCAGATGGAAGAGAGTAAAAAAGCACAGAATTATAGATGAGAAATGTTCACAATTAAAGTGACAAACATGAGATTTCTCTGTATGTTTCTTTCCTGATTACTTTGGAGGGTGTTGGGGTGAAAAAGCCTTAACATACAAAATTATTGTTAACTCCATTTAGAATCAAATTAATTACACTCAAAGAATGCTTTTCAAAATGATCTTTGTTTCCCTGCACTCCAGCCTAGCAAAAGCACATCAGTATGTTTAACTCTATCATTTAATTTAGGACCATTTTAGGTTGTCTGATCAATTTGATAATTCAGCTTGTCCTCTACTGTTTCAGCTACTAAGGAAATTCCAGTTAGGAACTGCAGGATCAGATATCCTGTGTCTCAGCTGACCCAAAATCCACATGATGGCTTTAGCACCATTCTTAAGAGAACCATGCAGACTTAGTGACTATCAGACTTGTTTATCTGATCATGGCAGAGGATTTAATTTAAAAGATAAAACAGCATCAATATTAGAAACCTCAGAATTAAAGGATAGTGTCTTGAATATTCTTTTTTTTCTGCTATTTAGTGCAATTAATTAATAACAATGAATTAAGTAGAAAATAAAAGAAGCTTAATGGATTCCTCTTGTTGGTGGGAAATTCTCTCCACCAAAATTGCAAGTGAAAAGCAAAAATCTTTCTAGGACCCTTAAATGTTTTTTTCAAAACTGTGTTCTATAAGGATCATGTATCTTACTCCCACTGTGCTTTACTGAGCAAAGCTGAATAATACCATAGTAAGAACTATCTGACTTGTGCTGCTGCTCACAACACTAATGGTGTGCTCTTGGTGCAAAAGCAATAGCACAAAATTGAAAAAGACCGTGAATATTACTCCAGGCCCAGGGTTTTCTAAAGGACAGGCTCTCAGCGAGCTAAACAGACCTAGTTCATGTTAAGACTGTTTGTACGGACCCCTGACAGAGTATAAAGTTACAGACTGGTCAACGCAGATAAAGCTGACACATACTTTCAAGCATAGCAACAGTTTGGGGCTATATTTAACAAAAACACTGAGTTCTGTGTTAGGGTAATACACTCTGCCTCCCTTCCCAACAGAGTCACTGGAATCCAAATTCTCCCCAGCTTCTGCTGTTGATTACATCCTACATACTGATTTCAAATTTTATCAGATTATGTTTGTTGGGGGAAAGAGTTATGGTTTTGAGGTAAATATATGGAAGATATTTTCTTTAAATGCATCAATTCTTTAACCCTCAAGGACTTAGTCTCCTCCATAGTGTTGGTAAAAATGCAGCATTGTATTTCCTTTCTTTTTCATGCAGGTGAAAAAGTGCAACTTTGACAAGCCAGGGAGAGGGGACACATTTTCTGATGAGCACGTCTTTGCAACAGGGCTGGAACTGTGTCTCCTGCACCATATGGACAAAACACCTCTTTTTGCCTTTGTCTCATGGTTGATAACATTAGACTACCAGAGAAATCTATCTGTAAATATCGTAGCAAAAGCTGCTGGTACAGTGGAAAACCTGAGCAAAGTGACTCCTCTGAAAATCAAGCCCACTCCCCAAATGAATGTAATGCACTGTCTGTATCGTGTCAGCTTCTAAATATATGCAATTAATGTTCTAAAGTCCGTTTCTTTGAATCATATCTGACAGGAATGTTTCCCGGGTGGTAACAGCTATTTCTGTTCTGAGGAATGCTGAGCACTTTCCAGATCTTTCTGAAATAGTTTGCATCATCTGACATTTCTGCAGGCAACGTTTGCTCAGTGGTGAATTGGATTGTAAATTCAACAGCTGTGAAGTTATAGGAAACAGGAGTGTTGGCAAATTCCTAAACAGATCTCTGGTGAGGAGTCAGTGGGAATTTAATGAATACAGATTGTGGAATCAGTCTCTTAATTTGTTTTGTTTAGAGTAAAGTGCCTATATAATAGGGTTTTTGTATTGCATTGGTAAGGATGACAACAGTGAAATTTATTACATGCTCCTATTTATATTATTTTTCTTTGCTTTTCATTCTTATAAAACTTGGGAGTTTTTCAGCATTGGGATTGCGGCCTGTTAACTTAGTATTTATTATATATTTAAGTCCTCCCAGCTGAACAACTTAAAAAGAAAGGATCTTTTGAAGCCAGTAGCACTTGGAAAGGATTTTCCCCAGTGCATGGAAGGACAGGCTCTGTATGTGTGTGGCAGCTATGTCAGATCTTTTGTTATGATTTTTTACATTTATAGCTTTATTTGAAGAGGATGCTGAGAGGATTGCACTTAATAGGTGTTTTTATCCTGTGTTAAGGAATCCCTCTGACCAGAAATAGTTTTTCTGGGCAGGTGAATCTAGTTAAAATCTCAGCACGTCTCGCCCTGGGTCTGGTGGAGAGCAGCAATATCCCTGTGTCCTGCCTCTTGAGTCTTGCTGGTTCGTATAAGCAGAGTGACAATCACTCTGGCTGATGAGAGCTGGACACAGCTTTGTCAGAGGCTGCTGCTGTCCTTTCTGCATTGGCTGGAGAACAGATGAGATTGCAGGAGGAAATTAACTGTCCCTTACAGAAACAAATACAATATACAGCCTACACAGTGTTCCTGGGCCCAAGACAAGGAAATTCCATAGCTTTTTACAGGGACTGGAGTAAGATTCAGTCTTCCAAGCAGAGCAATAATTTTTACATTATAGGGACAAACATAGGATATTTATAAATGCCGACTATACAGACACTTCCTATTTCCATTGAAGTCAATGGCAAAATTCCCATTGACTGCAGGGCCAACAGAATCTGGACCACAGTAAGACAAATGTTTCCCATTAAAATTATGATATAATTAGCATTGGGAAGCTGCTTAATGAGCTGGATCTGATAGCTACAGAAGCTGTGGGTCGTTAGGATTAATTGAATCTTTCTTTGTTTCTCTACTACTTTAATTTAAAATTAAATAGTGTCACTGTTTTTACTAAGCTCTATAAATTTTTCATCCTGTACCTCATTGTGGTTAAAGCCATCGTAGTATTATTATTAGTGAAATGTACTTTGTGGTCTCTGTCAAAACAAATGGAAGTTTCTGTTAAGGTGATGTGGTTATTGTCAGTCGTATTCTTCAGAATATTAGCTGTATTCTTAAATTTACTTTCCAGTCAAAAGTGGAGCATTCCAAGCTATGGTCAAAAAAAGATGGTAGTTTTCAGTGTAAGGAGGAAGCTCTTGAGACAGCAACGGCTGCAGGATGCCCAGGAATGGCAGCGGGTTAATATTTGGCTGAACAGTTCACATGAGCTGCGTTTAGGAGCAAGAATCTACTGTTAGGGATCAACAGCGAGCACAGGACCGGACCCCACTACTGTACGTTCTGTAGTTCTGCCCCCAGGTAACTCCTGTCTTTATAGTTAAATCATTCATGCTTGTCAGAGAGACGAACATAAACGCCGGGATGGGATATCTGAATTCTAGTTCTGATGTTGATGTTGAGTCTCCCTGCGGCCCTGCAGAATTATTATTTCTCGTGTGCTCTGTGTCAGTCCCTCCCTGTGCAGTCTCCACAGGTGCATTTACGTGATAGGCTTTGTTCCCAAAAGAGGGTCAAAGAAAGAGGTCAAAGCCAAAAGGGCAAATTGAGATATTGCCTCAGTGTATGTTGAATAGATTCGTGCTACAAACTGCTTCAGTACAAGGCAGGTGAATCTAGGAATCAGATCCTACTCAGACTATCAGAAAGTTGTTCCGATACGTTATTTAAGATGCTGTTTCTCTCTAAGTTAAATGTGGGTAATTTATTTAATGACTTTAAAAGGCGTTGTATGAACTTGCTACTTACCATTAATTCTGGAGATGAAAGATTGTATTTAAGAACAGGTCAGTCCTCCTAGTTTTCCTGTAAGTTTGTCATTCTAGTAAAAATATTTTGGCTTGCATTAGTCCCAAATCCTTGCTTATCCCTGTATTGACAAAGCTTCTCCTGGAAGTCAGTCGAACTTTTGCCTGAATTAGGGGTGATTTATGATGGATTTTGTCCATGCATGAATTTTCCCAGTTATCAAGATGATAGGTGTTTTATTTTAAACTGAAATAGTCCCATCTGCTCTGATACGCAAGACAATAAGAAACAGCAAAATACTTAATTTGGAAAAATAAAATTATTGGTATGTTTTTCTATACTTCATTTTGTGTGATACAGTTCGTCTGGGGTTGGGGATTGAAACAAGTATTGTTATGGAGAGCAAGAAAACAGTGCAAATATATTTACGTATTTCTAATTTTGTCTTTGGGTGTTGAATTGCCCTGGGTTAAGTTGCATAATGATAAGTAAAGCAACTGGACACAATCCAGTGCAAAGTGATGCATGAAACCAGCACTTTTCCCCCCTCGTGTGTGAAAATTTGTATCAGCAAGAAACAGATAGTCTAACTCATATGTAGTTGGAGAACTGCCTGCATTTTGATACCTACATGTTTTTAAAATGAATCATTCTTCAGTGCAGACACAAGATCCCCAGCTTACTGAAGCGAAGAAATGACATGTTGACACTGGGCTGCCTTAACCCTCCATCTTCACTAACTTCTCTGTACTAATGTGACCTCCAGAAGTGGTGACCAAAGAGGAGTCGTGGTCGAGGCTGTGGCGAAACTGGTTATTGTGCCATGTTACAGCACAATACCGCACTTTGCAAATCCACATTGGATCCATGGTTAGAGACGGGGTTCGACCTGAAATCTGCTAACATCTGGTCACACAGCCAGTCTACCAAGCTCCTCCTCGCTGGTCCTTCAGTGTGGGATTGCTTGGAGTGGCCTGGCTGCCAAACTGGCCATCTTGTCCAGCCGCTTTTTGTCCAGAAGATGGGGCAAGGTGCTGCCTTTTCCAGGAAAGGGCCAGTCACTGCTCCTCTACTGGGAATGAGATATATTAGTCGTTAGAGGCTCAACAACAATCATAAATGCAAATGCTTATGGTAATGATTTTGTTTAACTTACTTTTAAAACAACCCACCAGCATCAGATAAAGAGTAATCAGAACAATTTGTCCTTTTTTTTTAAGTAAAAAATTTAAAGCTTTCTATTTTTAGGCAGCAGCCCAACAGCTACTTCTATAGAGCACAGAATAACAGTATTTGTGTGAAGGAAAGAGGGAAAGGTTCAGTTCTAGAATTAAGCTCGTATCTGGATCTGGTGGTTTTGGGGTTTTGTTGTTTGTTTTGTTTTGTTTTGTTTCAAAATCCATGTTCTCTGGGGAGTAGGTGTTGTACTGGGATTTGGAACAGTGCAAAAAATAAATACGTAGATAATTCAAATTAGTCTCAGGAGCAGGGAAAGTTTTAAATAATGTTACAGACTGCGCCAGTGTAAAAATGCAGGTAAAGATCAGGTGGAGTTTGATTGTTGCTCAATCAGTCAATCAGCAATTCTGCACTTACATTGTTCTCAGTGTGTCTCCTTAAAAAAAAATTTGCGGATTTATCTTACTTTAGTAAGTGAAGATTTGGACCCTTATTGTAATTAAAAGTAAGTGTTTATGGCAGGTTTGTAGACCTCCCAAAGCTGAAACCAGCAGTGGGAAAGCAAGCACATTTTTCTGTGCTCTGAAAGATCCCGCTGTCCACTGAATGTACAGCCGGCCTTTCCAAAACTGCTGGGATTTATTCATTACTTTCTTGTTTTGATTGAAAAAGGGGCAACTGAACAAATGGTAAATCATCATGGATGTAGTAATGCATCCCGGTGGTCACTGAGTGGGATTTAAAGGCTCAGAACTTGTTCCCAAGTGACTGGAGTTGTGGGGTGGAAATTGAGGTCTTCCAGCTTTTTGTAGCAGATGTGCAGCTCTTTGCTTTTGGATGAGGTATAGCTCATCCAAACTCTGCTGTTGGAGCAGCCAGCTGTGGAGTATTCTGCACATAGAATGGCCAGAGCAATGCTGTATGTTGGATAATCATTGCTGGAGCAGTAGAGGGATCAAACTGGGCAAATTGACTGGTCTAACCAAACCCGAAGTGAAAGGATAAACGCTGTCTGCTCTAGCTTAGCTGAGGCATTCAGCAGTGGCTCAAATCTGGCTCCCCAGGCCAGCAGGCACTGTGCCAACGGGGCTTTTTAACGGCCCTGGTGTTGCTGTGATGTGCTTGGAGGGTGATACGGAACAATAGCAGCGGATTTTTATTTATCCCAAACATGCACCTTGAGCTCCACTACACTTGCTAGGTATGTAACAGTCGAACAACCATGGAACTAGTCTCTGCAAAGGATGGGACCACTGTGTGTGGACTCATTAAATTCTACACCCACTTAGCAGTCAATCATTTGGAGTCCTCTGATCATGGAGCAGGTTGGATTTGCCTAAGAGGAAATGTCATAGGGATAGGATGGAAAGGAAGAGTGAATTCTGTTGCTTAAAGGCCGGTCCTGGAAGAATAGAAGGGATAATGCACTAATCAAATTCCAACAAGGTATTAAGAGAAAAGAAGGGAAAGCGTTTTTGAACTGCCTGCACTGAAGCTGGATGCCTGAAAAATAAAGCAGTTTTTATGCATAAAGATAATTTTGATTTAGTTGGCATTACGCAGGGATAAGTCATACGACTATAGCAGCCGTAGATGTCAGTGCGGGCAAGAATGGGCCTCACATTCTGGTGACGCCAAGAAATCAGGGAAACCACCTGCTCTAAGATGAAGTATAAGAGAAATAAATACAGATACCTAATCTTGCTCAGCCGCTACCAAGGCAGGTAGTGCACGTTGCATGTGATGCACGTTGACATGATTATGTGAATAAAGCGTACATGGCCTGACCTGCTTTTACAGGAGAAATACAAGTAACAGTGGGTGTGATCATAATCAAGAACCGTTCAGGGAATGTTTTTCCTTGTGGTCAGTGAGGTCTAGTGGTCTTTCCTTCACTGTGATATTTATGTAAATGTAAGTTCTTCAAACAGAAGCTGATTTCAGACTCCAGTGGAAGGCAGGTGAGCCATCTCTGAGTTGCACTCAGCAGTTTGGCTCTGCTGCAGCCACGGTGGCAAAGATGGGGACATCAAAGCTTTGTACAAGTCAGCCAGGTTGGTTTGCTGAGTCCTGAGTTTATGTTTTCTGAGGGACTATACAGTAGAAGCAGAGAAAGGAGACTGGAGAGAAATAAATAGGCAGGGAGAAGGGAATGACCAAGCGGCCGGAAAATAACAAAAGTGAAAATGTGAACAAGATCTTGTGTTGTACTACACTTCTTGGGCTAGCTTGCCCTTCTCCTTTTTGCTTCCATTGTCTGAGCTCAGCAGGAAGACCAGGACAAGGCTGGTAAGCCTGCAAATACTAAGTTACGAGCTCTGGTAGGATGGACATCAGTATGTTAGCATCTCTCTTGGCTCCCCCCATTTTCTTCCCCTTCACATCTTACCTTCATATGTTGGTTACACTTTAAGACTTCTTGTAATGTAAAGCCTTTAGATGTGGAGGATTTGCAAATGCTGATGTAGAAAACACTTGTTCAAGGACCAAGTGTGTGAAGTACTGACCCAGCTTGGCTCTCAGCCACTCGACTGTTTGTAGCTCAGCTCGGCATCCCGCTGGCTGGGATGTCCAGACTCTGCACGCACAGAGGTTAATGAGCACCACCGTGTGGCTGTGTGGCTGTGGACAAGGTCCCTGGGGTTGCTCCAGAAGGGATGATGATGGTTCTTCAGTGCCAGGAGGCTGCAGGATCAGGTCGTGAGTTGACTTTGTTCCTGCAGAACATAATGTCCTCTTGGGATGCTCTTAGGTTCTACACTGTGTGTGCAAGCTACACAAACAAGCTAAGGCTGTAAGTAAGAAAAAAAATCAAGCCTGTAAAAACGTCGTATTTTACGAAAAAGACTACCCCTTTTACACTGCTGAGTTAGCTGGGAGGATGAATATGAGGATTTATTGATAAGTCACTAAATCCCTGCCCTGCAGTGCAAAAATCAAGAGAGAAAATGTCAGCAGCAAAGTCAAGGAAGTTTCCTGCACTCCCCTTCCAGCCGCTCTGCTGTTTGTGTCCCCTCTGTTTGTGACTCCTCTGGTTCCCACAGGTGAGCATGGAGCTTCTCTGAGATAACCCAATCCCCTTCCATCCTGCCAGGGTATCTTGTGCGTGAGCCTTCATCCCGCTGACATCTTTCCTAGTGCATTTCTCCTCAGTCGAGGTTCAGTCCTCTAGACAGATTTTCCCCTATAGTCTTGATTCTCTCAACAAGCTATGAATAGCTCCCATTGGCATTGCTACCTGAATAATATCCACCCATGCTAAACCTTATGCAGATGCCTTCTATTATGTAGAAACCTCAGAAACTGGATCCTCAAAATGAATGAGAAACCCAATTTCAAAGAAAGCAGTCCTTTGGGATTTGAGATACTCTGCAGTGCTATGTCCATTGGGATAGAGGAGTGTCTAAGTGCACAGTCAGAGCCTATTGGAATTATGCTTATCCTGAGAGAATAAGCCAGCTTATCCTGAGAGGCTACAAGTTACAGAGGATTTTGTGATTAAATCAGAATTATTCATATCAGTTTCACATGTTCAAAAATCTAGAAAAATAAGAAAAGATTTAATGTGCTGGACATGACCTCATTAATGTTTATAAATATGTAAAGGGTGAGTGTCAGGAGGATGGAGCCAGGCTCTTCTGGGTGACAACCAATGATAAGACAAGGGGCAATGGGTACAAACTGGAACACAGGAGGTTCCACTTAAATATGAGAAGAAACTTCTTTGCGGTGAGGGTGACAGAGCCTGGAACAGGCTGCCCAGGGAGGTTGTGGAGTCCTTCTCTGGAGACATTCAAACCCGCCTGGACACCTTCCTGTGTAACCTCATCTGGGTGTTCCTGCTCCGGCGCGGGGATTGGACTGGATGAGCCTTCGAGGTCCCTTCCAATCCCTGACATTCTGGGATTCTGTGACAACCTGAGTGGGCTATGTGAGAGCTCTAGAGACAGATTACGATACCGTTGGGGAAGCTTAAAAGAACATAATGGAGTGAGTTCGAATGATGGTAAATGTGTTGTTGTTGTTACTGTTATTAATACTATTCCTACAAATGTTTGAGATGTCATTTCTCAGACATACAAGACGGGATTATATTTGCCTAGGTAGATCACAGTGGGATATGCGCTTTTTTTTTCAGTTTAACATGGAAACAGATAAACATAATACTGGCAATTGCTTTGCTTCCTGTTGAGAATACATTATATAACTATTCTGGCTTTCTTTTCTCATAAAATAGGGTGAGGAAGATGATAGCTGTATAGATGAGAATAATATAAAGACATTCAGCCATCCTGCAGTAGTTCAGAGAATCACCTTCAGCAGGTACAGAACTTGCGTCCTTGAACTTATATAGTGTCACAGCAAAAGTTCTTTATCGCATACTGTACTTTGATAAAAGAGAGAAGAATCAATAAAGCAAAGAATGTAGACTGAGCAGCAGATGCTGCATAGAATTCTTAGGAGGCAAAGGGTATTTGAAAAGAATATAATAAGCAATCCAAGTTTCCCAAGTCTTCTATAAGAACTCATGTCCAATTTCAGTTACCGTGCGGGAGGATTACTCCTCATTTATACCATGATAAGTAAGAACAGAAAAAGCAAGCACTGAAGGGATAAAATTTCAGCTGTAAGGTTATAGAGGATAAAATTTCAACCAATAATTAGTTTAGGTGATGGAAGAGAGCATATTATGTTTGAAAAGGCAGAGCCAGGCTGTGCTATTAGGTGACATGCTACTGCACTGTGCAGCAGGAGGGGACGGGAGAGGAGGAGCTGGTCCAGCGAGGTCCCACCATGTGTGTCCTTCCACACAGCAGTGTGCCCAGATACAAACCACAGCTGGCTGGGATGAGAAGTACAGCACTGAGCTACATCTCATCCAATGCAATGCGCACTTCTCAGGCAGATGTCTTCTTTCAGAGGTGAAATGGAACAATCGGCAAAGCTCTGGTGTTTCAGAGAAATGTGAAAAATCCTCAGGAGGTAACCTGTGCAGCAATGGGGTGTACTGGGAGGAACCCACCGCTCCCCTGTTGGCGGAACCTGTCAGCAATCAGAAAGCTCTGTCTGGCATGTGGTCCATAATAAACAAAGAGCAAGAGAGATCTAGTCTTGTTTCAAACCTCTCTAGGTATATCCAAAATGTTTATTGATCACAGACTCATTTTCATACTTATTTATGCAGCTCTTCCATGGGTATATCAAGTTCCATCTCAAGAGTGTCTAGGTTCCTTGCCCTTACTGCTGTCTTTGAAAGATCATGCCGCTGTGTGATCTCCTTGAATAGTTAGAAATGTTTTTATTAGTTTTCAGTCTAAACATACTGCTGATCAGATTATAAAAATTTGACCTCACAGTCACATTAACCTTTAACTTAGTTATTTTTCCATGCTATTTATTTCAAAATCTATTTATAAAGGACTTGCATAGTGTTTCTCCACTGTCACACTGAACAAACCATGCTCTTTATATCTCTCCGTAAGACTGATATTTCTGTAATCATTCTAATAGCCAGTCTGCACTGATTCTAGTTTAAGTTAATCTTTTTTAACACTGTTGACTGGAATTGTATAAATATTTCCCACAAAACCTTACCAATGCCTTGTCTAAAAGCCCCAATATTTCCTCTGCTTTCCTTCTCTACATTACATTATCTGTTTCCACAGCTGTGTCACACTGGCAGCTCTGGCACCCTGACAGTCTATCAGAACACTCAAATCTTTTCCCTTCTCTGTTGCTTCCAGCTGATGAATCCCAAGAACATGATTTTGCAGTTCACATTATTAAATTTCTGTCACTGCAGGCAAGAAGGTCATGTAATTCCAGTGTGATGATCTGGTCCTCCTCAGTATTGGCAATAGCTTCCAGCTTTGTATCACATGCAAGCTTTTGGAGGCTGGGCCTGATCATTATTGCTGGTTCATGGCAGTATACATTAAATGGTATAGCTCCAAAGGCCGATCCCTGAGGAACACCATCAGGTAATTTGCTCCATTCTTACAACTCCCTTTTTATTATAACCTGTTGCTGCTTGTTCATACTGCTTTTCTATTAATCCCTATCATCTCCACATTCAGCAATGATCTCCTGTGGAGCACTGTATCAAATGATCTGTTTCAACTTCAGTAGACTGAGTTCACTTCATTATTCAGTTCTAGAAAGACAATTATTTTATTCAAAATGTACTAGCTCAGTCTGACATCCTCTGCTTTGGTAAATCATGCTTTTTTCTCAGATTATGTTTGCCTCCCTACAATTAATTGTTCTTTCTTTCAAAATTTGTTCTAAGACTTAGCATTATTCAGAACTTTAAATATACATTTTAGAATATATATAATTTCTAAAAATACTTTTTAGAATATAAAGATTACATTTGCTATACTGAAGTCCTAGGCAAGCTTTCATTCAAAGTGATTAAACACTGGCTGCTTTTACTTGTAGTTTCTTATACTAGTTATTTCAGTATGCTAGGGAATAGATTGTATGTACCCCTCAGTGTTTTTTGCATTAAGAAATACAGTTTGTTTCTCCTTAGTTATTGTAATTTCTGTTATCCTACTGTTTCCTTTATATGTAATTCCCATCTGTCATTAGCCTTATGTAAATCAAAGCAAAGGTCCTCTTTGCTCACCATCTCTTGTTAGTTAACTGGTTATTAAAGAAAACCATATTTTACCATTCCTGTGTCTTTGATGGAGCTCTGCCGTCACTGGTGGCATTTATTTTCTGCTTTATGTCTGGGAAGTTAAAGTCTTCCATAAACAAAGAATTGCATTCATTATTTTCCTGTAATTTTACATCCCTTATAATTTATATCAAAGTTTGAATAGAGGAAGGAGGCTGTAAAGGATCCTTAGCACTATCCTTCTGCGGCAGTGTGTATCATCTCTTGTCCCAGTACTTTCCACCCAAACAGAATCTATTTCATGGATGTGACCACAGGAGATTTCTTTATACTCAGCCATTTCCCTAACGTTCAGTGATACCCGTCCTGCCCTGCTCTCATTTCTGTCTTTCCTAAGAAGCTCCCCACATGGTGCATTAGTGGGAATGTCCCGTCCCCAGCTGCGATGCAGGAGGCATCTCCATGGTCCAGCAGAGTGGTAGGTAGACCTTGGAGTTTCTGATTTCTAATATTGCCTTGGGCATTGCCATTTGGTCCGTGCAAGACAACTTTCAAAAGAGATGAGGCACATCATGAGGCATGCAGAGGAGAAGCCGGGTCCTGCCAGTGCTTAGCTGGTAACTGAAAACTTTCCACAGTCAGAGATGATCTAAAATAGACATTTGATAATTAAGCTGCCTGTCTGAACACCCTGACCTCACAGGTCCTCAGGCCCTGACTATCCACTCAGAATTATCAGAAAGAGTAATGAAGTTAGAGAACAGAAAGACTGTTTTTCATGCTTATTCATTTGTCCCCCTGTGGATGTCATTTTTCCAGTATTTTTCTGGCACCCAGAGCCAACGAGAATAGTCAAAGCATTTCCTATGGAGAGATCTGTTTGAGCTAACAAGTCATCTCTGTGTCTTATTTGTTCTTTACTTCTTCAGAGAATTTTTTTAGCCACATCATGAAGGCATTCACTGAGATGATAAATTTCAGCAGGGCCAGAGGCCAGGGGAGAAATATACTCCCACATACCTGATCCCCTGAATCCACCAGATATTAGCTTCTCAACAGTGAGTGCAACATCAAACAAAAAATAAAGGACTTGTTGAGAAACAACATTGCTGAAGTTCTTTTCACCCCTGTCCCTCGTGGCTGCGCACGCCCAGCTGCTGTCGCTGGGAGTGCCTCCAGACAGGGCTGGACGATGCACCGCATTTTTCTAATGTTTGCACAATGAGGAATTGCCAGCATAGGGTCAGGAGCGACTCTTTTTAGAAAGTAAATATTGTGCATTTCTATGTTAGATAATAGCTAAGGGCAGCTATTGTGGAGCTAGAGCCTGAAGAAAAGGCACGGCACTAAGTGGAAAGAGATATCCTTGTCTCCTGAATCGGGATGAGACTTGTGCTGTGTGGTTCAAGTAATGCTTTCATCTGTTACTACTGGCTGCAATGCATCATTCTTAATTTTTCAGAGATGTAAAATTAAATTAGAAAGGGGGACAGCAGCAAAAGGTTCAGTGAATTGGAGAAAGAGTAATAATTCTGTATCTGACTCATCTTCAAACCATCCCATGAGATCAAAAATAGCTCAACTCCTCTTCAAAGATAAGTGCCAGCAACAGCATCCCAGCAGTTTCACCATGTTTACAGTTTAGCAGCTCTGGTCAGGACTTATGCATTTCTCCATGTAGCTGAACAGCCTTCTTTAACTGCAGTGTTGTTAAGTCAGATACAATAACTCTCCTGCTTGTCATCTGATAACACTTTTTGACTATGTTTCACTACTGCTGTTTTCATACCTTGCCATTGTAGTATGTTACTTGCAGAAAGGATTGGCACTTACCTGGCAAATTGTATCTGCAAAAGGTTTCACTAGGTCTTAATTAGTAGTTCTCAGAGCATATTAGATAATTTCTCAATAGAAAGGATAGGAGCAGCAAGTTTAGTATTGGAATGTCCCACTGGTATTTCTGTGGGCTCTGTTTGATGCTCAGAATGCTTTTTGAACAGATGTTTGATCAGCGATGTGGTTTGAGGAGTCTGGGGCCTGACTGCTGCGAAAGGACAATATGGTTTAAAGACATACCACCAGTGCAATAGTGTTTCTAAAATGATAGAATGGTTTGCAAAGAACTTTTGGCTTGCTGGCAACAAATTTTATATGCCTTCCTCCCACTAGCTGAATGGCAGGGAACTATCTGAAGTTTCTTTTCTTCTTGGCAAAGCACCAGATAGTCTGCATGAGGCTCTACGAGTGAAACATCTAGAACGAAAGCAGCAGGAAACACAGGCACAAGGGCACAGAATGAGTTGAGGTGAGCTGAACATGGAGCTAACTTGATCATACTAATATTTGTTACATTGCATGGTGCTGTTCTAAGCTTGCTTCTGGCTTGGCGGGACAGCCAAAGGGGAATTTATACTTCCACTGAATAAGATTGGAGGTGATGTAGATATGAATTGGTTAACTTGAGGAAGTGATGGAGTCCATCTGGAATAGGGCAAAGCCAGCGTCCTTCCTCATCCTTAGGAGTGGCTTGACTGCTAACAGATTTGCAGCACAACTGAAGCCCTTGGTTTGCCTTCTGCCTATCTTCATTAGGAACTGAAACATCTTTTGCCTGTTGCAACTCCACTGAAAGTCAAGAGATGTGCATGCAAGGGTTTGGAGCAGAGGCTGGTGTGCTGCCCGTTGCCAGTTCTTCCTGCAAGCCTCTGCTGATGGGCGGGTGAGACAGGAGGGTGGTGGACGTGGGGGAAGAACTGCAGGTGGGAAATGACAGCTTGAAATAAACACTTGATCTGTGCCTACGGTTTTAGGATGGAGACTGAAGATGAGTCTTACCTAAGGTTGGCGAGCAAATCCAGCTTCTGTGAATCAGATGAGTAATTCCATGCAGTCTGTGTAGTGCTACTTGGGTTGTAAGCTCCTATGGGTAGATATGATTTTGTCCATACTTCAGCACTCAGGCAGTGTGCCACTGCAGATCCTACCATAATTTAATGCTGATGAAGATAACTGGGAAATGTGTGCTGTGTTTCTAAACATCATCTTTGAGTTCCAGGTCAGGTGGAGTATTGTACATGCAGCAGTATATGTGATAGCTTAACAAAGGTGACAAACCAAGTCTGAAATATTTATTATCCTATGGGCACAATTACAGCCTATGTATTAATATTATGTTTCTTAGAGATATCAGTGCAAGTATGGGATAGTATTAATGGTACTATCATTAATACTATTTGTATTTGAATAGTACCTAACTCCCGATATATGTCCCAGGTCTGATTTGGAAAAACAAGTAGTTTTGGTGCCTTCACAGTCAAGGCAGTTACCAGTTCAGCTATTTATAGTCTACAGTATCAATCCAGGTCTTCCCAAACCATTATATTCACACTAAGTTTTCAACAAAAAACTTTGCAATGGGAACTTTCATTCTGATTTTAGCTCTTTCAGGCAGTTTTACCAAATCAGGATTGTGATCCTGTAAGATGCACATGAGTCAGCATTGGGACCCATAGAGTTGATGTTCTTCTGACTGCAGAATCAAAGTGCAAAGACTCAATTGACTTGGGGGATAGAGAACCCTTGTTCAATATCTCATGTCTTGTTCTATAAACTGATGATACACAATGTGAATTTCCAGGGGATGTTTGCTTGAGGGTTGAGGGGAAGCTCCCAACATCCTAGCCTGTTATTTTGCTTCACCATATATTCCTTAGCAGTAAGGAAAAATGTTTTATAAGTGATCATGTATTTGTTCAAAACTGTATTATGATGTGAATTGCATGACAATAAAAATACAGAATAATCTTTGCTGTTTACAGAACCAAAGCTGCACAATCTAGACCTCAATTTCCCCAAAGTCTGTGGTATTTATTTAAAGCTTCAGTTTTGACCTAGATCCAATTCTCATTTCTGAAAGGTACATAAAGTTCTGACTTGCAGCAATTTTCTTCTTAAGGTCATTAATGTGTAACTGTGCAAAGAATTCCAGCTTCTTATCACACACACTGTGTAATATTTGCAAGAAGAATCATTGTTGCTACATAAAGATATGCACAGTATATTGCAGGCAGCACAAAAAACTGTGGTCCATATATATTTATTAACTGCTTTAACTTGACTTCTCTGGATTTATAAGCAGCATTGTCAGAGGAATTAATTGCATCAGAGTCAGTGGAGAGAAAAATCAAGGAAGAATTCTACTCACAACAAATTAAGCTTTAATACTGCAAAGTTGTCATTATGTGTATGAAAGGCTGTTGAAAGTCACATTTGTGGGAATAACTAGGGGGCTTGTTAATGCAGTCATGATCATCTTTCTGACAGAAGCTCACTTTTGGGAAATGTGATATGAAATTTTGCTTAGGTTCTCATCTCGTTCCCATACTGTGTTTATTTCACTCTTCATGTGTTTCCTCTTTTAATTTCTCAGTTAGGAACTAATTTTTCAGCATCTACAAGACTATATAATGAATGATGAGCAAGTCTGAAGGGAGTCTTAAGTGAATTCAGGTTACATCTTCTTTTCCTAGGTTTGGAAATTGGGGTTTCTTCAATCACTTTGAGTTGAGGCCCTTGTATGAATAAGGTCATATTGTACTTCTAAACATAGTCACAACACAGGGCAGATCCCAAATTTCTGCTTCCTGTAGTTCTGTTTTGAAAGAGACCGTTTTCTTCCTAGCCTGTCCTTTTCTAGGAGAGGAAACCCTAAGTGGGTGTATTTCTTCCTTTCTAGTAATCTCTGTAATATCTTATCAGTCTCTTAAGGGCTGACTCTTCGTTCTGTGAATGGCCGCAACTGCTGCTGAAGTCTGGGGTGGTTAAAATGTGCAGAATCAAAGAGATATTCTGCTGGTGGCTTAAAGGCTTACAGAATTTGTAGCACTAATGTAGACATTGTTTCTTTGGGATTTTATATGCATTCTTATGTGTGTCTATCATGTCCAAATCTATCTGTGGAATTCCTTAATTCTTTTTTAAGATTAGGCAGGAGCCTGAGTTCTTTTGCCAAGTGTAGTAACATGAAGCAAAAAGCAAAAGCGTATCAGTAACAATGCAGGACACAGAGCATGAATGCCTGTTCTACTTCAGATCCATCTGACTGTGTCTCATTTATGCTGAGACTGCCGTACACTGATCATGCAGGAAACAATCAGCCCCAGTGTAAGAGCCTCTTTCTCTTCCAGAGTGGTGTAAATAAACATGACTATAAATGATAGCTGCTCCCAGTATTTCCTGGGCCAGATGATGAATTGGACTCAAAATTGCATACACAAAATGCATGACCAATTGCATGTCTTAATTTGTAACTATCACAAGTGCATATGCTAATAGCTTGTTATGCAGTAGTGGTAAAATACAAAAAAAAGTTTCCATTTTTGTTGTCCATACATTTCCAGTGTACAACAATGAATTTATTGGTCCTCTGAACATAATGAATATTCTTTCTCTATGTGAATGATCTATAAATCATTAAGTGCAAGATTCCTTCAACACAAGGTCAGCAAATTTGTAATTTATTATGTACCTGCTGTGTTGCAAACGGTGACCTTCATATCTATGTCTTATTAATATTTAGTCTTTAGGCTCTTATCAGTGGGCTAAGCTTGCGTTTTCATTGTACAGCACTAAGCATACTTTCTCCGATATTCTGTGATGTCTTGCAATTCTGTATAGCAGCACAAAACTCTGCTTAAAGGAAGCAACTATCCAGAGCCATCTGGAGGTGTGCTTCATTTCTCAGCGGTGGGCAAAACTGCATTTCAGACAAGGACAGGAGTGACAGAGAAGAAAGCAGTTAGAGCACATGTGGAAAGCAATATCCACTGGTGAGCTCGTTGGACTCTAAACCAATCCATGGCAGAGCTCCTGTGTGTTTCTCACTCAGAGTTTACTCTAACCGTAAGGAGAACTGTGAACATTTATTGAGCCACCTGCATAAGTCCCACAGCACCAGAGCCTATGGAGAAGGTTAGTCTGGATTCAAGGTTTAACTGGTGCTGTTCAGATCTCTGTGGGAGTCACTGGCAGGTGATGGTGGGGCACAGACAGGATCTGCTGCCTTCCAGTGATCACCTTGATGTTCTAGAGACCATCCTTTTCCACTTTCTCTCCTATCAGCACCTCCTCTATAGGATAAGGCTCCCAGTAGCTGACACCAGGAATCCTCAACACGGATTTTTCCTCACTAGTGGTTCTGCCCAGGCGGGGAATGTAGGTCAGCATGGAGAATGATAATAGATTGTTGTCAGGCTTGTGTTCGCTAGCTGGAGCAAAGCGCGTTGCGGCAAGGACGTGTGTGCAAACCCATTCCCAGTGGTGGGACCAGCTAATTGTTCAACACTGCCAGGGAAAGGGAAAGCTCTTGTAACGATTCTGATCTCCCACAACTGTAATCAAATACTAGACAGAGGAAAAATCATAAATGATAGACTGATGTTTCTGCTTATGCACAAAGAGCGGTAGAAGATTTTAATGTAAGACAGTAATATTCAACGTGTAGGAATGAAATATGAGTTGTGTTAATTTGCTTGATAAAAATAACATTTTCTGTTACCTACATTCAGTGATTCAGCATTTTTGAGACACATCCTTGACAAAAATAAATGTGTCTAGAGGTTTGCGTGGGCTGAATATTATATTTGGGCCAAATTAAAAAGTGGTCCATGCTGTGTTGGATGGTTAAGCCATAAAATTAAACCAATGAAAGGGTAAAAGTGCTAATGTTGCTTTTACCAGCTCAGCAGTAAACAGAGCAGGTGCAAGCCATGTTTAATCCACGAGCCCTGGGAAATGGGAATGGTAATTTCTGTTGTCTTCCTGTGCCAGATGCCAGGCTCTCTGCATTTCTAATTGAGAGCACTAGCTAGAAAGACTCATAAGGCACAACCGAGCACCTGGGTCGCATAAAAATGAGCGTAGCTCTGTTAACTGCTGCTTATTGTCATAACCCACTGTAGGCAACACCTGTGGTATGACTTTATAAATAGATAACCTGAGCTGTGTTCACACAAGGTTAATTCAGAAGTTGTCAGCTTGTTAGGCAGCTTTCCAGCCATGTGCTGATGGCACATGCCTGTAGCACAAGAGGAAATCATGCTTTATGTTTATATGGTACATTATGATATAAAGTTGGTGGGGTTTTTTCCATATCTTTAAAATTTCTAGTCTGCTTGTGCATTAAAAGGAAGTTTCAAGTAGACATGATTTTAACATTTTCTAATGTCTTGGAGTAGGTACGTCACCTGCCATGTTCTGAAAACATTTGGATGGTCAAAAGTACTTAGCACTGGTAGCATGCACTTGCAGAGGAATTAAAATTTTGGCAAAGATGCTGTTAACTGTTTTCTCATCTAGTTCAATCTCTTACGATGTTTTTTTCTCAATTTATAGTGATAGTCACTGTACCCCGTGGAGTTTACAGCCCTGAAACAGCACATCCTTATGGTATTGTGTACAGACCTGAATAAGAGATCCTCTTGCTGAACATCTTACTGGCCTTGGATTTTTATTAGCTTTGGATCTTTAGATTGAACTTCCTTCATGTTCAAATAATTTATATTCGGAAATTACGAAGAAAAGAATGCATCTTATCAGCTACCACTTCTTCCTAATTACTCAGTGTATGTAGAGGTTGATTCACAAAATTCATAGAGTCAGCAATTTACCATCAAACCCCTTTGTACTGTTCGGAAATAATTTAGATTCCATATTGTCTGATACACCATAAACATCTTACTAAGGTATATTGATGGGTTTATAAGTTACTTTGTCATTAAAAGAATAATAAAGATAAATGCATTTTTTCTTTCAAGGATTAGAGAGGAAAATTATAACTACTGACATGTATTGAATGAGATTAGACCTTTCCAGTTCAGTCAAACGTTTGAGGAGTAGCAAAGAGGTGAGTGTTTTGAAAAATGTCTGTTGTGCTCAGGTAGCTACTGTTTACACAAGATGGCATCACTCCCTGGGTTTTCCTAGAGTTCATCAGTAAAAATATGAGACATATTTTTGCATATACTGGCACATGCAAGTAATATCAATCACCTAAGCAGCCCTACTCCCTTGTAGGGTATGGCCGGAACAATACAGTGCAGAATTAAAGGACATGCAATACTCCTATGATGCTGTAACCAGGAGGGAAAAAGAATATCCTGAATGGTGAGTTGAGCTCATTAAGTTGTTATTATAATACTGGAGATGAAAAAACAGTTGCAGTACGAGCCTTGCTTAAATTTTCACTATATTTTAATCTGTAAGACTCCAAAACTTTTAAATAATTTTGTAAATCCATTTCCGTTGGATTAGTTTTATTAAAAAAAGAGGAAGGGATTGTGGAAGATAAGAGGTCTTTGCTTCTTGGATGATCTTTAGACTCTCACGGTACAAGGGTAAGGAAAATAAGCTACATATTTCAGGTCTGTTTGTTTTTGTAAGTAACCAGTTAAAATTAATAAGTAAACTTTTAAAATAAGACACTGTCCCTAATAGTGCCAAGGTTTTTTAAAATGCATCTGCAATTTGTTTTTAGTGAGTTATTCCTTGTCTGTGGCATAAGCTTTGCTCATTGAGTTTCATTGCTTTCTCTGTATCCAATTTTCATTGAGGTATATTATACCTCTTTCTGTTCTGATTACCAAATAGTACAGAAATTTATGTCCAATTGCTACTTTTGATAACTGGTTCTTGTTCTGAATTCTGTCTTTTGAACCCACGACTATTAAAAATAAATGAAAGTAGTGAAAATTATGTTTTCCAGTGTACACGTGCTGGATATATTGGTTTGTGCTTCTTGCTCAATTGGCAAGATTCTTCCTGATTCTGCTTTATTTGTCTTGATTCACCTCAATTCTTCTCTGCCTAATTGGTCGGATTGACATTTCAGTGCTCTGGAAGGCAGCATTCATTAGTGTCAGAGGAATAAGTAAGATTGCAAAGAAAAACATTTCAGTACAAGGTAGATCCTTTTTTCCCTTACAGTGTTTCGATGAACCGCGCGTTCCTTTAAGTCTTGAATCCTTGTGTTTTTCTTCCATGCAGGCACTTCAGCTGAAAGCATCAGGAACACCAGAGGTCTGGCCTCTAGATCTGGCCTCTAGATCCAAGTGCTTCTTTTAAAAGTTCCTTTTGGCAGGATTGCAAATTAGTTCCAAACTGGGATAAGCATCCCCTCAAGGCATCGAGTGGTCCTTAGCCTGAAGTCTTTGCTTATGCTTTTACTAAAACTAAGTGTGGAAGCCAAGGAGAGACTGTTGAATAGGAATGCAACTGGCCTAACATAATTTCTAGTTTAATTTCGGTGCAATTACTTAGGATTGGGTTATTAAAGATACTTAAAATGAGAGGTGAGTGCCTACATATGTAAAAAATTGTCCTTTACTCTTCTCTGAGCTTCAGCTGGCTCAAAGTCAATGACAGCTACTATTTGTATGAGGGTTTTTCATAATTCATTTTTATAAAGTCAGGTACAAAGTGGTATGGAAATGTAAGTATTACATTGATAGGCAAGTTGATCAAGAATACCCTGTTTGATAGGACTCGAAACACAGGTCTGGATAACTCATTCAAACGTTCTCTTTCAAGAGGTGACATATTCAAGTGGTGATGTATAATATTTATTAAAATTTAGTATTAGAACTACTTTTTAGAGAGACACACAAATCATATTATACCTTCTGCTCAAAGGTTTGCCTTCCTTTATTGAAAGTATTTGTGATTAAGAGATTCCTGGTGATCTTGAGGTTCAGGAACAGACAGTGCTTGTTTGCTAAGCTTGTGTGAACAGAGTTTACACCCACAGGATATTGTTTAAAAATGCCTGATTCCAGGACCATTCACTGCAGCGTGTGGAGGGATTGTTTTCAAGGGGGCACTTGGTTCTGGAGCTTGTAGGTAGTTTCACTGAACACTTGCACTTTGGCTGAGGTGTTGCTGATGTTGCAGGGGTGCTGTTCTTGTCATATCACACCTACCACATAAAACCACTCGATGCCGTAAGCAGCGACACGTGCGGATTTGAGTAGTCTGGGATAGGACAAGTTTGTGAGAGTTGCTGAGCAGCTTCCAAAACTGCTGTCTTAATGAAAGTATTGCATGAGGAAAGCCTGAATTGAAACCTCATTGTCTGATCTGATCTTTATTAGTCTGTTTGTGAGAATATTTTTCTGTTTTGCCTTTTTTTTTTTTTTTTCATTGACACGTATAAGGTATATTTAGACCAATACTGCATTAGACATTCTTTTGGTTAAATGGTTTCTCACTATATTCAGTGCTACTTTGCAGCATCTGGAGCAAAATTTAATAGAGCACACAGTTTAGCATTTGCTAAAAATAAATAGGAGAGGATGGCAAGGAATTTCTGATGTAGCTATGAAAGTTTTACAACAGCTTCTTTACACAGAGTCATCATTTTGCATTTCCTTTTGTGTTAATGGAAATTATTTATTGTAGTTAAATCTACTATACCTTTGGAGAGAAAAGACACATCATTTTTCTCTTAAAATTTTGGTGGAAGGTTCTATAGGAAGCTTTAAGATACAGATCTATCACCACAGATGTGCCTTGTAGTCCAGCATTATGCAGTTGTCAGTGGCATAAAAAACAGTTTCAAAATTGGCATGAATTGGCATTTTGGCTGGCAACATCAGCAGAGAGCAATATATGGGAAAAGAAATTTGCTCACTCATGACTGTATTTCATGTAAGCCAGGATGGAATCCTGTTGACAATAAATTTATACTGATGTTGGCTCTTCTTATGCCTTTTTGAGGGAGTACTTAAATGCTCTTTCACAAAAATTCATTCTTTTGATCAACTCCATTGATTCTATAGGATGGTTCAGTGGATTGAAGTGAAATGAATTTGATTTAATAAAGTAAATATAGTAAATTTAAATTAATTGAATGAGATATGTTTACAAATATGAGCCATCTTAATATTAAAACCTCTACAAAGTACACCTGTTTGAAGCCAAAGTACATAGTGCCCTTCCAGATCAAGCCCATCAAAATACAGTAGATATTCCTGAGTTAAACAGAAATGAAAATTGTGCTAAATTTTCCAGAACATTAGTGGCAGATGCAAATCTAAATATGAAATATTTCCCAAGAAGAATATAATTCCTTAATGGTTTTACAAGGAGTGGATTAATGAACTGCTGGATCTTTACTGAACACATTTTAAGATTAATATAAACTGAATTTTCTATCAGCGATTCAAAATATGTCCTGCCATATTTTTCAGAGATTTGTATCTCCAGCTGCAAACTTAAGCATATGTGGGGAGAAATCAGAGAGTTCTTTTCTAAGCCCATTTTAGAGTGACAGATAGATACTAAGGGGAAAACATTTGACTCAAATAAGCAAATCTATTTACTGATTTTTGTAAACCCAGTTTTCTTTAGCTATTTTTCCTTGGGAGCTGTAGTGTTGGAACTGGGAAAGATGCCTCCAGCTATATAGAAACTCAGGTCACGTGCAACTGAATGTGGAGGTTAAAAGCAGTGGAGAAGCAAATAACTCCACCTATCAGGTGGAGAAGCAAATAACTTTGTTAAATATAAAAAGACAACACTGACAGGGAAAGACAAGGTTATAGATGAAAGGATGAGAGATTTTTCTTTCGGAGGAAGGGAGAGCAGGGTGTGTCTGTCAACATTCATATGTACAGAAATTAATCTTTATGCTTAAAAGTGACCTGGAATAAAGACGTTGGTTCTGTAACCAGCTCTGTTCCTGATGCTCAGTGATACTCTGTTTTGTAGTAAGCAAATTGTGCATCTTTTGGGGCTTTATTCACAGTTAAATTGAAGACCTTTAACACCCCTCTGGCAACTTGCTCAGTCTGCTAGACAATATTCCTTCCGCACCAATAATGTTATAAGAAATATTGAAGAAAACCGACTGAAAATAAAACCATCAACATCCTTTAGTTGATCCAATTATCTGTCTCTAAAAAAAGGTTTTAACACCTCCCACACGGAACAGCAGCTTCAGTAATTTGGCAATGATAACAGCGCATAATCAAGAGACATGAGGCTGTGATATGTGGTAATACATCCCATTTTGTGTACAGGAAGAGTTTTGTTTAAGTAAATATATTTTCTTTTTAAGTACCTTTTGGATTACTTGGTACTAGGCTGCTCATCCCATTAGTCTCATATAGTTACTACAAATGTTTCAACTGCAAAAATTGTAAATGGGTGAATCATAACATTCCTGATGACGGCAGACAGATTAGGTGTGCATCTTTGGGTTTTTTTGATATTCATGGTGTATTTGAAGATAGGGAGTAACTGTGACTAACATGGAGAACAAAGGGCTGGAAGGTTTGGTTATTAAGCTTCTACCAGTGACTAATTCACAGCTAACCTTAAGTGTACCATCATTACCGAATAGTGCTCTGACAAGTCCTTTTAATGACATACTTACTGCCATGACTTCCCAGATGCTATTACAACATGATGTTTTATCAGCAAATGGCATCAAAGGCCTAACATGCAATGATGATAGGGCGGGCTGGGAAATAAAGCAGTCTGCTGTATTTAAAATGCAGTGGATTGTTTTCACTATTGAAATGAGAACATCCTTGCATTGTGAACCTGCTAATAGGCTACAAATGAAGTTTAAAACTGTCGGTAGCTGCTATGAACCTCAACGTTATTTACGTCTGGAATTTGCACGAGGTCAGTGACAGATGTCAGAAGTACTGTGGGCCCCACACACTGTACTGATGGGTACACTAGATTTGCCTATGTGGTTATGCCACAGAAATACAGTGTACTTTGAAAAAAACATCATTTAAAAATGTGGCTATGATGTCAACTGGAAGGAAACACATTCACGCCCAGAGGCCCCAGCCCTGACGTCCATACTCAGTGGAGGGAGATTTGACAGAGGGAAGAACGAAGGACTAACCTTGGAGTTTCCACTGGGTATTTACAGTGGACGCAGACAGACCTGGCTGCGTGTCTGCACCAGCATTGGTTTTACAGCAGTACAGAGCCATTCAGGTTGGGATGGTGGCTGTTCGCACATGAAAAAAACCTGATGTGTTACATATTGCATATGACATATCACTGATTTTAAAGGGAAAGGGCCATATTTTGCCTTCCCGGTCCATAAAATGTGCAGACAGACAGACAAGGAGTACTTTGGGACTGTATTGGTTTATATTGCTTCTAAAAAATAATTCACAATAAGCAGCATAATGCATTGATAATAATTTACTAAAATAGTAAAAGAGGAGATTGTCTTCCATATCTTTATTCAAGTAAAGTATTTCCCTTGGAAGAAAAACTAATTAGAACTTTTTTTAAAAAAATGGGTCATTTGGTAGTACAATTAGGGTCTTCAAGCCGGAGAGAGGATATCTGGGGGTAGACACAGACCTGGTAGAGGAAAGTATTTTGATGTCAAGTGCATCCCTGTGGAGGGAGAAGTGCCCTGCAAAACACTCGGAGTGGCAGAGCGGGACTGAGGTTCACGTTGTGTCTGCCTGGACGTCGTGTTCCAGGTTCTACTTTGAGCACAAAACTTGCCTTTCGTGAAGTCCCAGGGGTGCACTCATTGTACGTTTCTTTGGACAACCTGTGCTCCCAAAGTTGTTACATAATCTTGCCATAATTAGCCTTTCTGCTAAATTCTTTGGAAAATGGAAATCTAGTTCCTTACATGTATGGTATTTCCCTATTTCCCCACTATAGAGTCCCCGATTCCTTAGCATCAACACTTCCATTTATGCTACTTAAAGCCATCACCTCATTTTCATGTACTCTCAATTCAGCAGAGTCACAAACCTAAGCCAGAATAACCATTATTTCCGAATTCTGCGCTTTTCGCTCATTGAACAAGGTCATTTCCAGCCTTGGACCGGCACAGGCGGCAGAGGGTAGCTGGTGTCCATCGTTGTGTCTAACCCCACAGCCACCTGCCGGGGGGGCGCTGCCGAGGGGCCCGTGTCACCGCCGGCCCCGCCGGCCCTTGGCCCGCCCGCGTTCCCCGCGGTCTCGGCGGGGGCCCCGCGCGCACTGCGGGCGGACGCCGCGCCTGCAGGCGGCGCTGTTCGCGCTCCTCCCGCGTGCCCCGCGCACGGGCTCAGCCAAGCCCCGCCTCCTGTTCCCGCCCTCGGGAGCGGCGTCGCCAGCCGGTTGGTGGAACGCGCCTTCAATCAGAGGGAAACTCCGCCCTCCTCCCTTCGCCCGAAGTACCGCTTGATTGGCAAGCGGGCTCCGCCGTTCTCGCGCCCGCAGCCTTCGCTTGCCCTAGCTGGCCCTGTGCGGAGTGACTGGCTGATCTAGCTGTCAATCACGGATTAGCCCCGTCCCAGCCAGTGATCCCCCCTCCCGAGCGTGAGGCGCGGCTTGATTGGCGCATCAGGCTGTCGATCAACAACGCGCTCCACCCCGCCCCGGTCAGGTAGCCCGGAAGATGGCGGCGGCGGCGTCCGCAGGGGCTGGCGGGGTTCTGTGAGGGGAGCGGGGCCGCGGGGTCCGATGCCGCGGGCAGCCGCGCCGCGCAGGCGGGGGGCAGCGGCTGCCGCGGGGGCTCACCGGAGACGCTGAGAACCTCGAGCCCCTCGTTCGGCGCCGAGCCTCGGGCCGGGAGCGGAGGGCATGCAGCAGCGCGGGGGGCTCGGCGGGGCTGCCGGGCGGCGGGGGGGCGGCCCGCTGCCCCTCGGGCCCCTGTGCCCGCCCGGGCTCGTCCTCCTGCTGTCGCTTCTCTTGGGGAGCGGCGGGGCGGCTCCGCTTCCGCGAGCAGGTGCAGGTGAGGCGCGGGAGGCGGCGAAGGGAAGCGCGGCTGGGGGGGCGGCTCCGCGGCGGGGCCTGCGGGGAGAAGCCCGGGAGCGGGGCGGCCGCGGCCTGAGGTGCCCGTTGGGCGGGCCCGGGGCTCTGGGGGCGCGGCGGTGGCGGAGCGGGGGGACTGCGGGTTTCCCGGTCCCCGTCCCTCCCCCGTGCTGCTGCAGGGCTCCGCGCCGAAGCGTCGGGAAGGGCACGGCGGGTGGACGGGGCTCCTCGGCACCGCGGGCTGCGGCTCCCGGCCTGCCGGGCACGGCTGGTGCCTGTGGCAGCAGCGATATCCCGTTCTGCATATCTCGGTTTCCTTCCATTGAACTACGTGCTTGTTCTCTCTCCGTGTTTACCCACATACATTATTTCTATAGTGGTTGCCGCTCTAACCTGTACAGACCTCGGCGTGATTTTTCGTATTTTGACGGTGAATCACCGGGACTCCCGTTCCTGGGTGGAAGCTCCTCAGGGCACACGGTGCTTCCCTGCTTTCCGGTCAGATTAGTCGGATTCCGCACGCCCCCCCCTCCAGTCTCTCTAAATAGTCATGTAGTTCACATTTATTTGTCTCTTATGTTAGGTAACGCCAGCTTCCTTCTATTTTCTTGCTTGTTTTCCTGTTTATCTTAAAAACAGAAGCTAAAAAATATGTCCTCTCAATTGTATGAGTTACTGATCAAAGGCTTATAAGTATTGATAGGTAACAACCATCTCGTTGATTTTTTTTTAAATTTTTTTTTTTCTTTTGGATATTTCATTGAGGCTTGCAGTCATAACATTGTATTGGGACTGGATTTTGTTAGGTTTGGTTTGATTGTGTACTGAGATTCATTTCTGGCCATGAAGAGCAGAAATAGACAATATGTTCAGAGAGGAGGAGGAGGTGCAGTGAGAGATCTGAAGCACAGAGATTAGGCGGTTTGGCTGCTGTTCCACAGAAAGTATGAAAACTGGGAGTGGAACCTATACTTCCTTTATTTTTGGACCTATGTCTCTCTCCCAATTATTTTTCTGCCCAAGAACAATTCTGAATTGTTTAAAAGTTACTGCCTCTGTCAGCCTTCTTTGAGGCTGTTCTTACTTTCTATAAAAATAAACTGAAAAAGGAGAAAACTGCCAGTCAAATCTGTATTTCCGTTGAGACTAAATGATACTTTTCTCACTTATTTATATTTACTTGAAGTTTGTCAAAATAATACTAACTTGTCATCAAAGTGCAAGGTAAGACAGCAGAATCAGTTCTGTGGAGACATTTTTTCCACCTTTTCTGTGTCTTTTCCTGAAATGTGGTTAATTTTTCTATGTAAAAGTTGATGTCAGAGTGTTTGCATCAAATAGTCTCTCTTTTTAATAAAAATTCTTCTTTGCTATGAGGACAAAGCTGGGAGGTTGAAACATAACATTCATGACACTGGTAAAAAACTTCTCAGTTGATTGGACAAAATGCAGGAGCTAGAATTGAAGTGTTGTTTGTTTGGTTGGTTTTTAGTTTTTTTAAAGACCAAATCAGGTATGTTAAGTGCAGTACTGCTAGGAGAAGTCCTTATGATGTTGTAGTATTGGACCAATACAAAATTAATGAGATATTGTAATTTTATATGTTGTCTTTGGTTATAATTTTAGCCCAAAGTATGTATACATGGGATGTTATCTGAAGTTTAGCAAACTGTGCCAGATCTTCTCATTGAAAACCCAGTGAACTCTGGGAAATGAAACTGCCACTCTCTGCTGTATCGGTGCCCATATAGTAAGAAACTATGTATTTGGATTATTTTATTTACAGATATTTAGAATTTAAACCTTTAAGACCTCAAGAACCTTTTCTGGATTCACTGGCATCACTTTTGCTGGGAAGACTTCCTACCAAATAAAATGATGTGCGCAAATGGGCTTGCGTGCAACATGTTCTTATTCCGTACCATGTCCTGTGTTATCACTACAGCCGGAACAGTTAGAAGGCTACACAGACTATTTTTTTTCCCTTTCCTTTGAACTGCAGACAATGAGTCTGCTTTGTCTGAACCTTCTCTGTCATACTAGGCAAATCTTGTAACCTGTCTAGAAGGCAAACCTGTGACTTTATTTTGCTGGGTTAAGAATCATGAGTTGTGTTTAAAAACGGCTTCAGCCATATTGTGAATTTCTCCCATGCATCCCATGACAGGTTGCTTTGATTACCTGTACTGGGACTGGCAATCTGATTGTTTCCATTCTGGGCCTTGGCAGTTTCTCCAGTTCACCATAATGCTCAGTCTGATAGATACAAATTGTAAACTTGTGAATAATTTAATGGGCTTTTCATAAAATAATTAATAACTGGTTTCAGGATTACTTCAGTGTTCCACAGTTGTTCACCTAGCAAGAAAGGTTGCTTCTTGACAATGGAAAAACATTTTGGTGTTTGTTGCCCTGAGTTTGTTACAAGAAAGGTGGGAATGCACAAAAAAAAAGAGGAAGATGCCTGTAGTTGTTCTAGTGAACTTTGTGGAATTGTTCATGGAATGTACCCATAATAAATTAACTTCTCTTTTGAGGAGGAAGCTGGAAAGCAGGAAATGGTGGTGAGCAGGTTGTAGCAAGACTAGATTGGATTCTGTGTTCAAAAATGCTCCATTTTGTGGGACTGCTGCGGAAGGATGCTGGAGTGAATGGCTGGGGAGCTGTCAGGTTCCCAGGGCCTTGATCGAGATGAATGATGCCGCTCTTTTTAAATATGGCTTCGTGATGTTTGGAGATGAAGGTGTGCGTTGATGATGTGTTCTATATTCAACTTGCGTTTTCGAAGTTGTGTTTCTAAACTTATTTAAAGTTTTTTTTTCTTTTCAACAATAAGGAGAGGAGGTAAAGGAAATAAGGCTTTAACTGTTCCCCTGGTAGGGTTCATAGCAATTATTGTAGAAAATAAGAAAAACAAGATGCTGAAGATGCTAGGAGCTAAAAATACTTTGACCAACTTAGATTTAATTTATTCTGTGAATGGAAAAGGGGGGCACTGATATGTACTGCCATAGTTCTGAATTTAAGGTTTCACTTTATACGGGAGGTGGGAGCTGAGGGCAAGTCTACTGGAAAGTAGTTCATAGCATGAAGTGTAGTTATTTTGAGCCTGTGGAGTATTGGTGATTTTTACGTGAATGCATCAGGCTAAGGTGACTTCCACTTTTAGTACTGCGTGGCTGAAGAAGGCCACTGGGAGCTACTCTTTAGCAGCGATATTTTTCAGCCAAACATAGTGCATTATAATTTGTTGTGTCTGCTTTACTGTGCTAAAGCTTTGCATTTACATTCAGGCTCTTGTTCTGTTCTTCTGACTTGGATTTCCATACTTGACCTTAATTCAGTTGCCTCTCCCAGAAGGCTGAAAATCTGAATCAAGAGTGTGTGATGTCAGCCAAAGTATTTCTATCATCTCTGTGCTATATGAAATTTTTGCAAATACAAAGTAACAGGGACTCAAAAATACTCTTGTTTTCCTGTAAAGCTTGAATAGGTGGTAGCATTTTTAGCAAGCGTGGTCACTTTTACGTTTGTGATGAACTCCATAGTCCATTCAGTGAAGTTGAGGCAGCTGGGCTGGTGCCTATGCGCTTTCTTGGTTTGTGCTGAGAACCTCAGTTCTGGGACTTCTCTCCTGGACCAGTTGAATGTCATGGCAGTGAGTCCTTGCTGATGAGCTTGGTCATGTACAATCCAGGAAAAGATGCTTCTAAATTGGTACATAGTATCCGGGTACATCCATCCAGAGCATCTAGATGTTCATGCAGCTGTATCTAGCATAGTCAGCTGGCCATAGATGTCAAGTTAAAACACTGAGATTAAGTAATCACTTCCTTTTATTTGTTAAGATGTGTTCTGTAGCGTATATATACTCTCAGGAAAATTGTTGCTTTTGAGTTGCTTTGGTTTGATGTTTCAGTTAGAGTTCTGTCAGACTGGGGCCCTGTTGTGGTTGTGGCATGTGGTTTGGTACAATGTAAAGAAATGGCTGTGACACTTGCACATAATAAGAAAAGCAATTTTGTAAGCATATGCAAGTTAGTGACTCAGATCACTTGAAGTTAAGAAAAATCTTGCCTGTAAAGTTGGGATTTTAATTAGTGATTTGTACTTTTCTTGGGAGTGGTCTATTGTTCCTCCCCCTTTCAAACACTAAACTTGTTTACTTCGCCCTATATTTCTTTTTCTAAGTTTCTGTCCCAGACGCCTAATAATTGTAGAGCTGGAGCTGCTAAGTTGTCTTTTATCTTTTGTTTCTGTCTGTGAGTTTGTGACTCTGAGCTAAGAAGCCAACTGTGACTCTTCGGCCTGCAGGGATGTTCCATGCAAGGCTTCGTTCGCAGGCTTGGTCGACTTTCTCTGCCTCTGGCTGTAAAGTGTCTGGACTTCGCTGCAGCTAAACAGAATTATAGGAGGAGGTCATTTTCTGAGGTCGTTTCTCACATCTTGAGTGCTTGGGTATATTGGATCATTCCTGAGGTGTCACTGCGGCACAGTAAGGTAGCTCTGAGCAGAGACAGTCCAGAGCTGTGGTGGTGTAGCACCAGGTGCAGGTCATTAGTTTGAAAGGGCCCATTAGTGCTGATTTTGCCCTGGATCCTGTATAAAAAAGGAGCATGTATTACACAGTGAGATCCAGCCTTCTATTTGAAGAGCACAGAAGATAAATTTATACTTTTGGGGGGCTACTGAACTGCTGTCAGGCAAATACAAATAGTGGTAATTTTCTGGACATTTGCTGTGGTTTGATTTCGGTCGCTATCCACATGTGGTTTACCTATGCAGGATAAAGGCCCCTGCAGTCGGTGTAATGCCAGAGGCTGCA
Source organism: Caloenas nicobarica (assembly GCF_036013445.1). NCBI lineage: Eukaryota > Metazoa > Chordata > Aves > Columbiformes > Columbidae > Caloenas > Caloenas nicobarica. The sequence continues at coordinate 7,544,892 of NC_088258.1, read as the reverse complement.
AAAATTGTAGTTCTCTGTTTTACTCCCAATGCTCCAGTTGTGCAGCAGAAGGACAGCACATGGAGTACTGGAGTCTTTGATTTTATTTTGGGTCTGTCTGTGTTTAGTGTGTGCATCTCGTATCTGGAGCTTGATATGGCTCTGGATACAATTTGCAATATCTTCAATGCTTTTATTGCTCTGTATAAACTCTTTGTTTTCATTATACTGCTGTTATGAAAAGTCTTAAGCAAAGTCAGTGATAGTAGAAACGTTTTGTAGACACTTTTACAATCGGAAATGTCCAACCTGTGTCAGGATAGCTGTTGCTGTCTACATGCATAGTTTAAGCACAACCTGTAGGTATCGAGGTGTTGTGCCACATATAGCTTAGGCAAGGTGATGATGCAAAGCAAATTATGTCAGTGAATTGTCTTCTGAGGGATTTTCAGTATGAAATACTGGTACAAAGTAACACCTTGTCCAACACTACTAGACTTACAAAATCTTCCTTAGTGGTAAGGAAACATCACTGAAGTGACTTAATGGTGACATGGCTTTTTTAGGACTATCTTTGCACCCAGAGACTTTTTTGGTATGAAAGAACTGTAGAAAATTTAAACAGTAGACTTTTGATTGCTGACTTTTAAGCTTTCAGCCTGGTGACTAGATCAAGTTCTCCAAAATCATTTATCCTGTGGTCCATTCTTCTTCCTAGGGATTCTTCAGCTATGAATAGGGATGAGAAATAGAGCTCAATGAGCTCATTTGGCAAAATGCTGCTTCTTTCTCACGTTTCTTAACCCAATCATACATCAGAGTTGTGAATGCACCTACTGTAAACCCAGTATTCTAGAAAATCCCATCATAAGAAGGTTACATGTATGGATTCCTTTCACATGAACAGAAATAAATTAATCTTTTAAAAACCAATATATCTTAATAGGCTGTATTCCTGCTAAATGGTGGGATAAGGAGATACTGATGGTTTGGTTTCTGTGCTGCAGGTACTTGTGATGGTTGGAGATACCATGACGTGTAATCTTCTCATGCTTCTTTAAATGGTTCTGGTCTACCCTGTTTAAAAAAAATGTACAACTCCTGTGGCTCACTGTTGGAGAAATGCTGTAGCAGATGCAAGCATACTGTACTTGAACAGGAATTGTCAAAACCAACATCTAGCAGTACAGTGTGCTCTGCAGAATTTATATATGTGTGTGTGTGTATACATATATATACATACATAGACACACTTAAGAATCAGATCATACCTTTGCAGGATGATAATACTACCCAGATTTTCCAGAAACGCTGCCATGAAGGCACAGGATACTTAATTATTTAGCATGTATATTTTTTACCTTGTCTTAAGATGCCTTTGTGCAAACATGAGACTCTAACACCGAAACTTCAAACAGATCACACTCTGTAAACACTTGAAGTACCAGCCTATATTTAGTCCTTATTAAAATTGAGCAGTATGCTGTTGTGTGAGTAATTATTTGACATTACTGGGAAGGCTTGTAGCATAATGGGACAGAAATGTAAAACTAACCCCAGCTCACAGTTTTACTAGCTACTAACTGTTCAGCCAACACTCAGGCTAGGACAAGTGTTCAGAAAAAAGGAGGTTTAGAGCTGTGTTGTTTTGGGGGTGCTGTACTACGTGAGAATCCAGCATTGCCCCAGGTATTCTTGCCTTAGGATATGAAACCTGTGCCACCCTGACATGCAAAGTGGACTTCAGCAGCTGTACAAGCTCATTTGAAGCACACTGTAAATTTAGGGGAGCATGGAGTAAAATAGTTTGAAAAAGTGTTGACTTAGATTGCAGGATAGACTTCTTGCATTCTTTGTAAGGACAAATGGGAGGACTGAGATTGTTTGCCAAGAGTTGTTGACTTACAGAGTTACACATCAAGTTGTGATATGAACTATCTAATGTTGTTTCTTGACAGAATTGTAACTTGTTGCATTAGGACAGTAATGATTTCAGGGTCTCTTGTCCACAAAACACATTAACTATGAAACTGGCTTTTGTCACTTTAGAAACATATGCAGAACACAAGGGGGATTGAAGGAGTGTACCAGAGGGGGTTTTTTATTGCTTCATGGGGAAAATCTCTGCAGGAAATTGCCGTTTGCTGTCCTCATTACCTTTCCCATTGAAGATTAACTGTTGTAAAGAAGAAAAGCTGGTGTTTTTTTCACAAGAATTGTCTGTGCACGTGTTGACCTTTCATCCTACCCACCTTCCTCATGAGGGACTTAGAGGATAAGATCGGGATTGCAATGGGCATGTTGAATAAAGGGGTGAAATGTTTCAAGTTCTATCTACAAGAATATACTAACGGAGTAACCTGTATGTGATTTTTTATTTTATTTTATTCTTTTTTGTTGTTGCACTACCTCTGAAACTCTTGTCGTCTTACCAGCATCTTTCTAATCATTTGATTTAGGCCATGTGACACAATTTAGATTTAGGCAGGAAATAGTTTTATTGACTGTTAATTACTACTTCTTGTATTCAGAAAGATTAAATACAAGTGTGCACAAGTAACTTGGCCAACTGTAGTTTTAGGTCCATAAGAGGTTTTTTTTCTTGAGACTGTACCCAGTAATTAGGATTTTCCGTAGTTGTAAGGAAGAAGGAAAAATAAAATCAGGTGATAAAGTGCTTTTGCATAAGGATACATTAGTAATATCCATACTGAAGGTTACTTCTGTTAGTTATGCAAACTTTGCATTATCCAATATAAAGATAATAATGTGATGAGATGATAGGCTTTTGAAATAACTTTCTACAATTGATAAAATTTTCAATAGCTTATTCTGGATTTTTTTTTCAAACTTTATAAACACTTGTGTATTCTTTGAATGGAAGTAAGTATTATACTAAAAATGTGAAATCTGAAAAGTTCAGGTATAAGCTGAGAACCTCATTGAAGTTCCTTAAGAGTGTTCTATATGTCTGTTCTTAGGGATTTGCTCAGTGGAAGGACATTTCCAGTCTCTGCTTGAAATACTTCGGGCATTTGGAAACAGTTTTAGTTTTCATTAAGGTGCTGGTATTATATTAAGGACATTGAGTCAATGAAAGTCATCTGAGATCTTGGGAATGTTTTGTCGTCTTATACAAGTAATGGTCATTCAAATCAAAAGGCTGACTGGAATTTGGAGTGCCTCTCATCCTGAAATTATCTTTTTTTTTTTTTTTTTTAAAGAATGTCTGAAGTGCAAATAACACTACTTCAAAACTTGTGTTAGGTTTTTGTTTGCTTGTGCTGTGTGGTAGCTGAAGGTTGATGGTGATTTGAATGCAGTTCTAATCTAGCATTTTAAAGCCTATCGTAATATAGCATTGCACAACTAAATGATGGTACTGCACACTTTTCTGCTGAAACTTATTCTCAAAAATGAAGCTGGTTTTGGCTCGGTTGTTAAATGAAGCATAGCAGGAAAAAATTGAGATTATGGGAATGAGGTAACTAATGGAATGTGTTCTTCAGGGCTTTTTTTTCTGAAATACAGGAGCTACAATGCATGTTGTGCTTTACTTTGTCACACAAATCAGACATTACCCAACAGATGTGCCTAAAATTGTTTTAGTATTCTGCCTGTTACCTGTAGACTTTCAGAATTTATAGACCTGGTTGTATCTCCTTTGGTTTTGTGCCTATTAGCAGCAAATCTCTGAAGATTTCAGGGAGTAAATAAATGCAGGAGAAATGCTTTGTGAAGAAAAGATAATGATCTGAACCTGACTTGTGAAGAACTGGGTAGGAGTGGAGAACACTTTCCCACTTAATTGCTAGCACAAAAGAGAATGACAGCATGATTTAGGGAAGTCAGGATGGCTTTTAAAATTGTATTTATGAAAACCACCATAATAAGGGTGATATTACACTTTTTAATTTGGTTACATTAGTATCTGCTGAATGCAGAGTAAGTGATGAAGTTTATGAAAGATACTGCAGAAGTAGCAAGGGAGCCAAGTTAGATTTGGTCCTTCGTTATTGTTTTAAAGGCAGCTCTGTTCTGACTTGGTGTTGTGAACGAACGTCTCAGTTCACGATCATATAATTTGAGGGTGTCCAAGAGACAGTTTAAGTGATTGCTGTCACACTATATTTGTGCTGGAAGTAGTTATAGCTATTAGTGCAGAAATGCCGTTTAAATAGCTGCTCTTGAAAGAAAAGAGGCTCTTGCTTATGCAGTGGGGCTGTTGTCGCATAGCAACTACTGTGCTGAAAGCTTCACGTCAGATGCTTCCTTGAAGTTCACTGTTCCCTAATCATGCTTAATTTATCTGTGCCTTGCACTGCCTTTATCACAGTAGTGAATGTCTTTTGCTAGTGTACTCGGTAACGTCGCTCATGTACATTTACTTTTCTTTTTTCCCCAAGCTTAGAACCATGTGGTGTCATGCATTATTTAGCCCAATTTCCTGAAGGCGGAGACCTTAGTAACATCATTAATCACATTGGGCCGAATTCGAGAGAGTCAGAGTTGAACCATCGTGGTCTTTCATAACCTGGTTGCAGAAGAAAGGCAGAGCTACCATCTCTCACATGGTTACATCAGGTCCCGTGTCGCTCCGAGTGGTGGCTCTTGCTTGGCAGGTGAACGTGGATGGAGCACGTGGCGAGCTGGCAGGCGTGGTGCTCCTGGTTAACGGCAGCAAAGGATGCTGTGGGTGGGTGGCACATGTGGGTATCTGAGTGTTGTGGGCAGAGTGGGAAATTGGATAGAGAAGGAAACCAGTTCTAGTGAGAACTGTTTGCTTAGTTGTTGCACTTGGTAGTCAGTGAACTACCTTAGGAAGAAAGTAGACTTGAAAGAAACTTAGGGAGGTATAGAGAATTCTGACCTATATAAATTGCTTTGAAATATGCTTTGCATGAAAAGAACGTTTTTCCACCCCTTGAAACATGCTAATACATACTGAAGTGTATGTTCTTGTGTCTATACTTGATCTGAGAATGCCAGCATAATTTATTGTCATTGGTCTTCAGTGAGCATGTTCATGTACTTGCCTGTGTACAGGGTTTGACTTCCGATGGGCTGTGCTCAAATTTAGATGTTAGTGTAAAACTTGCTTATGAAATGGCAGTCTTGAGAGGTGCTGAGGAATCTGCTTCAGTAGCTGTTAATTAAATACCTACCTCAGCCAGGGCTTTGACTTGTTTATGATACCAGGTACTTTTAAAAAATAAAACTCTGGATAAAACCAGCACAGAATCAGTATTCCATACTGTAAGGCTTTGAAAAAAAAGAAAAAGACCTTATTTTCTGTGTTGATAATTTAGGATCATCTGGATGCCATTTCAAGATGAAACATTTGCTAGCTCAGAGTTCTTTGTAAAGCATTATGTTGTGTTAATCTTGCAGTCACACACGTAGTAACACAGACACCCTGCTTCTCTGGCTTATTTTTATGTCGTAGTGATATAATCCAGGCCGCTTCCTCCTGCTTAAGTAGTTTAGATATACCAGACCAAAGTAGTCTAGACTGTTTGTATTAACTGCAGGAAGCCTTATATCATTGGCATTTTATATATACTATTTTTCGGATCTGTTCTGCAGTTTCTTTCCTAAAGAACAGTTTCTGACTTCTGGATAGATATTAAGATGTAGTAGGTTGTTACTGTGTGAGGTTACATTAAACATGATAGGTTTTTAAATGGAGATTAGATGTAGAGTAAATTTATTAAGTTCTCTACTTTTAGAATCTGTTATCTTAAGATTCTTAACTTCTGCATTGATTATTAAATTCTGAGTGATACTCGTTCGATATTTTTTCCTAGGTTTAAATGAAAATTAAATTTACAATATATTTTAAGTTGTTTTTTTTAATTAAAACCGTTTTGTGCAATGACTACATAAAATGATCCTCTGTTTAATTGAACAGATTTCTGGTTGCTTTTTGGTCAGGATCTTATAATAACTAACTGTCATTCCCTCATACTTTCACAATTTACAAATAAAAGGAGGTATTAAACATCTCCTACCTTTTCAGTTCCTAGTTATTTTACTAAGCTCCAGTGAATTAATCATTGGATGGGAATAGCTGAAAAATGCAAAAAGGGTTATACTGCGGCAGATTTTTCAACACTTTGTCAAACACCAGTTCCAATCCTTAATCAGTGACTTCTATCACTGAATATGTATTTATGCAAGCTATTAAAATAACTTCACTTATAATAAATTTTAGCCCAATTATAGGTTGCCATCATTTTATAGTTAATTTTACGTTTATTTTTTCAAAAAGAAGTGCAAATTAAAAAATATCACTTATTAATGACTGTGTGAGAGACTTCAAGGTTTATCCAAATAGAAATGGATTCTGTAATTCTTAGTAAGTAGCTCTTACTTGTATGAGTCATCTGAAATGCTGTTCTGTAAGTGTTGCGGCAACTTGCCCATGATAATTGACATTTTTCTTGTATTAGAGCATCTTTTTGTAACTTTGTTTGTGAAATTTTCCTTGTGCTTTTAGAAGTTTAGATGACTTCCATCTTAATGAACTGTTAATGGTTAGTTGCCTCTTCAAAGGTGAGCTCTGCTTTCCTTTTTCTTTAAACTTCATGACTTTATCCAATTAATTGCAGTTAGTTCACACACTTTTCCTGGGAGTTATAAAAGGACTGTAAGGTAACATAATGACCAGCAGTAATAGAAGGACATGCTCCATTATGGGGAAGAGTGTTACTTCTATAAAACACTTAGATTTTAGGTTTGGTAAATGTGTAATTCCATTACGGAAGGAATTCCAACTGAAATAGGTTATCTTTTTGATATGAAATAGCTGAATGCATGTGTAGTGTATCTAACGTGTACAATAAATGCAGCTTATCATTGTTAGTCCTCATTATGTCTCATTTTGAGTTAAATGAACCAGAAAACAGGCATAAGACCAGCAGGAGCTTGAATCTTCCTAGTTATATTTGCTGTGAGAACTCAAACTTTTGGGGGGTCAAAAGTGGAATCCTGCATTGGAGTGAGCACGGTAGTGTTTGTGTAGATATATTGGCGTGGTCATGCTGCTGGGGTCGTGATAGTTCAAGGGCAGGAGTGAGAAGCTTGTGGGTAGAGATAACACCTCGTACCAGATCAGCTAATATAATTACAATAAATGGACTTTCAGGTGAAGGAGCCCCTTCTCAGGTCTTGAAAGGAAGCACTAAGGTTGAAAGCAGTAAAGCAAATTTTGAAGAATTGCTCTAAGTTTCAGTAGAGGCTGGCCAAAAAGACCATCTAGAAGATCTGATATTTGGGACCGGGGAGGATGCTGATGAGAAGCGATAGTGCTCATCTCCTGTGGTGAGCAGGGAGACGCTAAAATTCATGTTGGCCATGTCGGCATCAAAAAGGAGACAGTGTACCAGAAACCCAGAGGAAGAGCTTGAGAGCTTTTTGTAGTGTTTTCTACCTGTGACAGCTGAGGTGCTTCCTACTGCCCTCTTAAGGACCTGCTCTAAACTTAGTTTGCAAATAGCAGTCTTTTAAGACACGCTAGCAATATATTTTGTGAATAATAAAACATGCTCTTGGTATCAGAGTTTGTTGTGTAGTGATTTACTTTTGCTGACTTCCGCCAATGCATCTGGTACAGTGGGTGAAACGTTCCAGGGGCTCAGGGGTCTTGATCTGCTACTGGGATTAATATATTGTGGTGGTGTGATCACGGGTGTTTTAGTTGGCATCTGTTCTGTAGATGGTCTGTGGTGACTTAACTTCTCGTTTTGGTGAAGCTGGTGGTGAAGGTGAGGAAGCTGTTTGGAAATTAGGTGCAGTGGTTTTGGAAGAAAGAGTCTTGAAAATAATAATTTAAATTAGTAAAACCTGATAACATAGATTTACCTTTTTTTTTTTTTTTTTTTTTTAGTAAAGCAACCTTTTATTATTTGGTTTCAGTTAGAAGTCCAAAGGAATCTCTTAAATTTTGTCTAAAGCTATATTACCTGTGTGTTTCTTACAGTAATTTAGCTAATGACTTCACAAAATGCTTTATTTGTGGCTTAGGCAATTTTCAGTCTACATAGTAAACATAAATCAGCTGTTACCTTCCCCTTTTCTCTTGTTGATGATGGCAAATGGAAAAATGCATGCATTTTATGTAGAAGACTTGATTTAAATGAATATAAAATGTTGTGTTGAGAGCCCTCTTCAGAGAGTCCTTTCAGAATTTTGACTAGAAGACTGTGAGTAGCCTCACATTGTGGTTGATCTGTGTTTGAACATTACAAATGATCTGCAAATGGAGTGTTCATGTTCTCTGAGGTTAGAATACCAGAGGGATTGTGGAAACTAGAAACAGGATCACTTGTTTGAAAACTTCCCTTTTTTGGTTAACTTTTATTGTTCTATAGATAATATTCTGGATTTATTGTACAGAAAATGTGTGATCTTCCAACAGTGTGCTAACACTTTTAAAGCAGTATTTTGAGTATGTCAATGTACTTTTTACATGTAATTAAAATAAGTAAATATTCTAAGTGTTCTGTGGAACATGACAAAAATCTGTAGCTTTTTCTGGAAATGTCGATTACTTTTTGTAGTCTTTCGAAGGTATAAGAGGTAGGTGGACAAGATTGTATGTCCCTTAACTAGTGATCACCTTCTGATTTTCTTTATTTTTGAGGCTTCTTTTGTACTGTATTCTGTTGCCAGACAATCCCATTGATACTCAGATGTTCTTGGAAATTCTAGTCAGTCCAAGTCACCTGACATTGTTTAACTTCAACAGTAATATATCAATATATTTTTATCAGATATGGTCCAACTTATCTCTCAGTCCCTGTGCAGTACCTGTTTAAAAAGAAAGAACAGCAATGAAAACAAACCCTCAAGATGTGTGCTGTGTCTCCTAGGGAACTACATCTTTGTTCTCAACTTCAGATGAAAACAGGGATGAAAATAGGTTTAATTCCCCAGGCAAAGACTTAAGATTTTTGTAAAATGCCATTTGAGGCTTTTGATCCTGTGTGAGTAATAATAACCTGACTTAATCATAGCAGATGTGCTGTAGTATGTTTATATATAAAATTTTGGAAAATGATTTGGAAGTATGTTTGCAAAATGGTTAGAGATCATGTCTAAAATTCTTGAAATGGAGACAAATCAGCTAATGAATCACAAGAAGTAGAAATTGGGCTGGCGCTGATTAGATCCATCATGCTTGTGAAAGCAACTTGTATATTTGTCAGGCTGTCATGAATGCATTTATTGAAACAGACGGTATTGCCTCACAGTAATGTATTTTAAATTTGTACACAGTTTGAGTGAGAATTTCTTCCAGCTGCCTTTTCTCTTAGGACAGGTATTTTGGCTCATGGGAAATGTCTTCAAAAAGACCAGATTTCTAATATCTGTTTAGACTGTAGGCTGTGGTCTATTAGCTTGAATCAAATAAGTCCAGAATGGTGCAGGCAGGTGGTAAAGCACAGACATAGTTCACCAGCACATCTCTTCTGTTCAGTTTCCTCTTATTTTTCATCATATCCACAGAGTTTAATTTTCTAACTCCATCTTTTAAACAAATGCAGATGGATAATACGTTTTGAAGGAACTTCTTATAATGATAAATATTTATCTAATACTACCTACATGCTTATTTCTAGAAGGAGCTACAGCTGAAGTTTCCTCATCTTTTGTGGTTCTGTCCCTATGTACTCTGGTAGTACTGGTGATACTGCTTGCAAACTGTGTCTCCTGCTGTAAAGACCCTGAGATAGATTTCAAGGTAAGCATCTAAAGTTACAAATGTAAATACAGGTGGTATTTTTAGCTGCGTTCCCATGTCCAGAATACTCACTTGATTCTTTGTGCTAATACTCTGCAGGTATTGACACTTAAGCATCAGTGTACATTCTCTCTTTTGAAATAGCCAACAACTGTATTTCTACATGCTGTGAAATCTTGCTGCAACCATTTATTTTAAATATTTGGTCCATGCTGCAGTAAAGATCTTTAATGTCTTCTCAAAATCATTACTAGGTATCAGGATCAGTAATTAAAATATACCCTTGAGACAATTTTGTTGTAAAGAACCTCTTTGTTTTTCTGTGTATTCTTGTATTTTGTTTTTCTTAGTCTGATGACGGGGTTTAAGACACTTCTGTGGAATAAGAATACTCAAAATACATATCCACTGTAGCAAAACTTCTTGAGGAGAAGTTGTTACCATCAGAGAACCGTTACTTTTGGAACACAGGTTATCTCTGTTCCGAAAATTGAATTTTGCTCTCTCTTCTAAATGGAGAATATTTGACCTCGGCAGCTCATGGTAGTTCATTCAAAGCTAGGGATAACATTTAAAGTAAAAACAAAACCAACCAAACAATCCCCCCCGCTTTTTGTTAAAAGCAATACTTGATATTTTAATCTCTTTAAATCAGTAATAAATTGAAAATAAACAATAGAAAACTAAATATCTGTCACTGTCGTTGGAAAAAGCTAAGCCTCCTTAACATTGCTCATTCAAACTAAAATAAATGTATCGGAGCTAATTTTAAGACAAAGATCAACTTGTTTACTAAGATATTTTTTGCAGGAGTTTGAAGATAACTTTGATGATGAAATAGATTTTACACCTCCAGCAGAAGATACTCCATCTGTTCAGTCTCCAGCAGAAGTGTTCACTCTTTCAGTTCCCAATATTGCTTTACCAGCTCCCTCCCAGTTTCCATCTCGTACAGGTAAGATACTGCTTTTTAATGAAAAACCAGAAGCAGGCAATTTCAGTGTCAAAAATGGAGTGTAGCTGATTAGGTTTGACTGTACTGTAACAAGTTAATTGTTACAAACTTATACAAACTGAATAAATATATTTTGTGGAGTACAGGATAAAATGTGAAATATTACTTCAAAAATGTTAACTTACAGCAGGATGCCACGTAAGGTAGCTTAAGAGAATGAAAGCTGCTTAAATGACCATTTCTAGAGTGGTTTCTTTATGGCTCTATGTACATAAGGGGTTTGAAGGACTCTGGGGTGTTGGTGACTTCTGCTCTTTAGTGGTTTTCTTCATGGCTAAGTTGTCATCAGATTTTAGCCATTAGCTTTAAATGGAAGCACGAGTGAATCTGCTGTCAGCAGTGCTGCTGTTTCAGCTGCATCGCTTTCTGAAGGTCAGTGTAGACGTTTCATGCTCTAGATGTGATATTGCTAAGACAGCATTAGATTTCTTTTCCCTGTGTGGAAGGTTTTTTTGGAATGTGTTCTTTAAAATACAGTTTTTTGTCAAAGGAAACTTCAGCATCTTAAATATTGCAAGTATGGTTTAGCATAAAGTAGTTCTTATATTATACTACTTCACATACACTTTTTACATATATTGCTTGTGTTGCTTAATAATGAGATGTTCAGGGAAGCCTCTAGTAAAATTTCTGTACCTACAAACTTCAAGAAACTGTCAGCGTGCCTTTGATACAAAAGAGAAGTTACTCCTCAGTGTTTTAATAAGTGAGGGAAAATTATCTGGGAATAATTTTATGTCAGCTCTTCTTCATTGCCTTAATTGTTAGACCTATACTTTCTGTCACTAGAAGTTATTTTGGCAGAAGTAAGGCAGTGTACTTGTAAGGTACACTAGTAAGAATGTACTGATACAACATTCTACCTGCTTAGGAGCACGTTGACAGTATATTATGGAGCTATACCTGTTCCAGTAAAAGAATACTGGTATAAATGTGGTTTATGGAACTAAAAATGTGGGTTAGAATTCTCAGTCAGACGTATTTACTATGTATGATGGAAAGTTAGTGTGTCCATCTCTTTGTTGCTCTTCCTCACCAGTTGGGCAGCAGAGGGATAAGCTCCGCTGAATCTCGTGCAGCACAGAGTCTGCCCTTGTTACTGTCCATCCTCTGCCACTGTCTGGGCCTTGTTTTCTGTCCTTTCCATCTCTGGGCTCCTTACGGGAAGGATTTTTAGTTGGAAAATGTCCTCCTTCCAGATGGTGGCGATAAGTAGGGCACTTGGGCTGAAGAGTAAAGCAGTTGAACCTTTTCTCTTAAAATGGTAACTATATAACTATAAATGTTAAAATGTACAAGCAATGAGTGTTGTCTTGGGTTTTCTACTTTTATTTACATAGGAAGCTTTTGTAAGTAGGTTATTTACTTGACCAAACTACAGGATATAATACACTTTTATCTTGGAGTTAGAACTCAGCCTTTTTGCTTGCTTACAAAGTGTGTTAAAAAAAGTTAAAAGTTTACATTTTGTATGGAGAATGAGTGTGTTTTTCTAGGGAGTGTATTCTAGTATGGTTTAGAAGCTGGGGCTGAGAAAAATTTCTCTTGGGTGCTGTTGTCACAATGTTACCTTCATCCTTGATGTATGCCAAACCAGGTTTTGGTGCTTAGTCTGAAAATATGCACATAATTGGGAGTAAATATTGCAGGAGCTTGCATTATTTCCTCAACAGTTAGATAACTCGGGCCATCTGAGTGGTTTAATACATGTTACATTTATTTCTTTGTGTGTGACAGATGGATCAAAGTCTCACGTTGCACGTCAGAGTCTAAACTACATCCAGGAAATTGGAAATGGCTGGTTTGGGAAGGTAAGAAGTTATCTTTTAATATTGTACTGCAGTATGACTCTTATTCCTAACAGACTAGGCTACTGTATTTCCTTTAAAATGGTACTCTAAAAAAACCTGCAAAGTAGTAGCATAAGAAAAAACTGAAGCCGACATTAGATGTTTCATTGCATGCATTTTTTAGCTAGTCAGTGCTGCTTTACTTTGTGTAGTTTCTTACCAGAGTTACTTACTAGGTAGACATTTCACTTCCATGGATTTGAACTAATATGTTCCTGTTATTACCAAATCTTTCTAGTAAAAAAAATCTGAAGTAAATAACTGGTCTTCACTAGAAAATATTTTCTGAAAGTTGATGTGTAGATCAGTTGTCAAGATTTATTAAGTATGGGTGTTTAATTATCAAAACTCTGCATGCATTGACAGAAAAGCCAGAATATCTTTCTTACAACATGCTTTTAGCTCTTGTTTTTCTTTGCAGGGAAACTCTATTTTTTTCCCCTCTGATGAAAGACACAATGGTTATCTTTTTTTCAGGTTCTTCTTGGAGAGATCTACACAGGCACCAGTGTAGCAAGGGTAATAGTGAAGGAGCTGAAAGCAAGTGCAGGTCCCAAGGAGCAAGAACAGTTTTTAAGAAATGGAGAACCATATTAGTAAGTAATGTTTCACAGTGTGGTTAACTTAGACACTTCATATTACTGCGTATGAATTATGGACATTTCTTTTGCTCAGTGTTATTGTCTCTGCTTGCCCTCCCTTATAACTGATACGCTTGTCTTCAAAAAGTGAGAATACAGTCAATCCAAAGTGAGCAAAGTCGAGTTTGCTTAGAAATAAAAATAAGCTCTTTACTTTAAAGTGTTTGGTAGTTATTGCTCATGACTGGAAAACACACTTGGTTTGGTTTATCAGATTTTTTCTACAGCTGTTTGAGACAAACTTGTTGTCTTGCAAACTAACCTTATGCCTTATTACTTGCCTCTGAGAACTGAGGTTCAACTCCTGTACTTGGCTTTACTGTTAGAAGCAGGGGATCTGGCAACACTTTGTCTGCTATCAGACACACATTATTTAAAGTTTCCTTTTTCAAAAATTAAATGCAACATAGTGATAAAACTATTTTTGTTCAGGTAGTTTGCAAGGAGGCTTATGCATACAAAAAACCCCCAGTATTACTTTAACTTTAGTCCAATAGTACTCTAGAACTGAGAAATCACTGATCTGACTGGAAATGCCAATAAACCAGGATTGTTTGGTGTTCTTTTCCTCTTGTGTTATGCTTGGAGGATACTTGCTTCTAGGGGTTGAGCCTTTGTATATTGGAAAGGAATTTGGTATATTAAAGGGAGTGTAACTTCTCTGCCTGTGTTTTGGGAGTAGTGAGAATTCTCTGAAGAGCCAACTGCCACAAATTATTGGCTTTTGTAGATTATTGGGAAAGAGGGGCACGTTGTAGTTCCCCGACACATCTCACAGCGTGTTTTACCTTGCCTGAATATGCTGTGAGTGGTCACAGAGAGCTTTCTGTTCTTAATGCTTTCTAATGTCCTAGTTATATTTGCATCGAGGCTTAAATTGTTGACAGTTGTCAGAAGAAAAGAAATCTCATGCCTTCTGCTGCATTGGCACAAGCGTTTTTGAAGCAATTTAGAAAAAGTAACTGATCTGGCTGGGAACTAACCTGGCTAAAAAAAGGTTTAGATTTTAGCCAGATCAGTTCCTCAGTGTAGTTTGTGAACCAGTTGCATGCTCTGATTTTTGGTACAGAGCTGGTGGGAGGATGAGTGTGACTTTTTTGTGGCAGTGCTGGATTTTGTGGTTTTGAGATCCTCTGAGTTTCAGCTGCTCTCAATGATAAGCTGCAGCGATACAAAGGAGATATAAAGGCGCAAATGGAATCTGTGGCTTTTGGATACTTGCACCTTCTGTTCATGCCACCCCCTGCCAGTGCTATGTGTTGAAACTTCTGGTAGGGATTTTGCTGTGTTGTTACACTGCAAATCATGTATGCTGTGATCTTTCTGGATTTAACTGTATTTTTTTCCTCCAGCATTCTTCAGCATCCGAATGTTCTCCAGTGTATTGGGCAATGTGTGGAAGCCATTCCTTATCTCCTAGTTTTTGAGTTCTGTGACTTGGTAAGTGCACTTATACAAAAGGCTGCAGTTGTTTTTCCATTGGTGTAAATTGTATGTAGTGTATTTACTGCCCTTCACTCATTAAGTGATTTGTTTTCTTTCTGGGAAACTTTTTGAATAACTGGAATTTCGGAAGAGAGACTCTTTTTGGTTTAGGACAGACAATAAGTGTAATTTTTTGTTTATAACTCTTTTCGATTCACTGTGTAAGTTCTAGGTGATAGTGGAATGTTCTGAAGAGGAAAATAGCTGTTACGTCTTTGATAATGGAATTATTAGTCTCTTCTGGCCTGCCTACATCATGTAACATGGAGCTTGGAGGGGAAAGGAGGTCAGAGAAGGAAACGTACTATTGCAGTCCAAGTATCACATGCACATGCTCACAATCACATCCTAAATTCTGTTTGCTGTCTGTGCAGCCTTAATGTACTTTTATTACTATTTCTATGAAAATGTTAATTGAGGAAACAGAAGGAATTTCCTTCCTTCTGCCTCCACCCCTTCCAGAGTGCCTGAATTTTACCGATGCTGTACAGCTTTGGGCTAAAATGCAATGGTGGACTCGCTTCCAGAATCAGTAATGAGCGTATTCTAATAGATAGGATTTTCAGTATCATTGTATTCTCTTCCTGATCCTTTCTGTTACTATATTCTTCTTTTCCCTGCTCTTATCCTTTTCCTTCCGTCCACACCATCCCCAGGCAACTGCCATATTACGCTTCCTGAATACAAAAAGCAGTGCTAAGAGCAGAGTGAAGGGTGTTCTTGCTGCTCTCTGTGGCTCTTAGTGCCACACAGGCTGCTCAAGATGGGAAGGACAGTTGCACAAAAACCTTCCTCAGCCCCCGTGTTCCTGGGCATGTCTTGGAATTTGCATGAATGTTGGGAGAACGGGTTGGTGTGCATGTCTAGAGACTTTGAACCAGGCCCAGTGTACACGGAGTCTTCAGAGAGTAAAATTTGGATGTGGCGATGGATCCATGGTCTGGAAAGACTCGAATTGCTTTACCGTAGCATAACACATTATTAAAAACCAAACCAAGCCAGAACTCCGGGTGGCTATCTAAACATTGTCTGCTTTGAAATTTTGTGGTCTAGATATCATTTAAAGCAGAGCTTCTTGAAAAATGTCAAGACGGAAATGGACTCAGAAGTGCATATATATGTTATTAAGAAATAAGTTTTTTCAGAAGTAAGATAGTTTGCATTTATAAAATTCAGCAAGATCCTTTTTTGTCAGCTTCACTACTATAGAATTTTCCTTTAAACTTGGGTGCACGAATACAGTTCTAGTTGCATCAGTTCCCTCAAGCAATTTAAATAAGAGTTAACATGAACTTTTGAGTTTTCTTGAGAAACATTAGTTAATCTGTGACCTTAAATAACGATATTTTTCATTACTGCTCTTTTGCTCAAATTTATTAGCTATGGTAAATTAATGAGGCAAGAGTGCTTATAAGTGGAAGAAACGCCTGAACTTTGAGTGACTGATCAAAGTGAAATGTTCCGTTTTTGGTAAGAATTAAAAAGTAGGTGCCTAAGGTTATCCAGATAATGGCTTTTATAGCTTTTCATTATATGGAAATTGAATACTTCTTACTGATTTTAAACCTGCTACTCGAATTGGAAGTTCTTTAAAAGGACCCTTGAAAGAGAATTGCATTTTATAGAGTCTAACAGATATACATCCAAATGTTTAATCAGATTTAATTGCTGTCATGTTGTTAAATACTTGTGCTATTTAATCCAACTTTGAATTTGAAGACAGAGTAACTTTTAGAAATTGCCCTACTTTAAGTATACAGAAAAAAAAGTATCCTTGTTTCATGCCTTATGATTAATGCCAGAAATTGTCATGATCCTAGAGAGTAATCTGGAAAGGATTTTACTTAAGGGGATAAAATAGATTTTCACTTTAACTGGGGGCAATAAGCTTGACAGCCAAAATGATAGTTTTATAAATTCAAATGTATTTACGTAATTTCTTCAAAATGGAAAATAAATGTCTGTGCTGATTTCTATTCCCAGTGAAGTAAAACTTGGATTTTAAGAAATTATATATTACAGTGAGTTAAACATGACTTCCATACTGAAAGTCTGGCTTATTTGAAGAGTTCTTACTTGGTAGAGCTGAGTATCTCCTAGACACCATGGCATTTTATTCACTGTGCACACAAATACCCAGGGGCTGGGCAGACAGAACAGCGTTCACTGGAATAGTTTTATGCAGAGACTGAGAGGAGTGCCCTAAGTTAGCACAGTGTTGCTGCATGTCACTAATTCTTGTAGTCCCAGGGCCCAGTGAGGGAGGGAGCAATGTTGGAGCGAGGGGAGAGGAGATGTGAAGAAGGGAGCGATGTGACGGAAGCCAGACGATGCATTTGGAGTAGAAGATACGACTGGATCGCTTTTTATAGGATACAGGTTTTCAGTGGAGCATCAGGAGGCTGATATTCTAGAAGCTGCTTTTTGTCACTGTGCCTGGGATGGCAGTGACTTGGATTTTTCAGGCTTTTAATAAGTGATCTCGAAAGCTGGTAGCTTCTCTTGTACTTTTTTTCTGAGATTGGGTAAACTGGGGGCTGTGGATGTGCTTCCAAAACATGCAAGAGTCTGATTGTTGAACAGAAAGACCATAGGGGCAGAGACAGCTGGAGTGGTTGACTGAAGGTCCTGGTGGCTGAGGTGACTGTGTATTGTTCACGTGGGAAGGATGCGAAACATGTTCCTGTTTTACTAGCAGTGGTATAATGCTATGTTAAAGCTCTTTACCTGCTGTTATTGATGCTGGATATGTATATACAACAAAGAATAAACTTGGTTTAATCCCTTGTACTTACGTGATTAAGAATTTGATGGTTAAGAAAAAAAGGTGACAAATACGTCAACAGTGTAAACATCTTCAGATGACAAGTTCTTTTGAGGTTCATTCAGTGGTGTAGATTTCACTTTGCAAGTCTGGCATATTAAGCAATGAAAAATGTGGCTATTCTACTGACCAACACAGTCTAGACCAGGGGTGTTAAACTCATTTTCACCGGGGGCCACATCAGCCTCACAGTTGCCTTCAAAGGGCCGAACGTAATTTTAGGACTGGATAATGTAGCAGTAGTTACATTTATCCAGTCCTAAAATTACGTTCGGCCCTTTGAAGGCAAGTGAGAGACCGATGTGGCCCCTGGTGAAAATGAGTTTAACACCCCTGCTCTAGAGGGTACAGTGGTCGTCGTCTTCACATTCCTTTGAATTTGTAGCCTGTCACAGCATGTCCCCCTTTTGCAACTTTTCTTGCTGGGATTTGTAGCCTTTTAGGGGCCACTTGACCTTGTCTTGGCTGCCCGGGCAGCCCTGTTGGGTTATTGGTGCCCAGGCTCCTTGGCACTGAAAGCTCTCGGTCAGAAGTGCTGGAAACTGTAGTGCAGAGATACCAGAGCTGGCTGGCATGGTAGCAACGTTGAATGTCATACAGGTTAACTTGTTTTCTTGGCTGTATAAATGGCTTATACGTTTCTGTTACTTGAGATGGTTTGGTTGTATACGCAGTAACTGTATTTGCTACCATTTAGCATATTTTGTAATGTAATCCAAGTTGCTCTGTGACCCTTGCTTAGCAGAGCTGGGCAAAGAGCAAGAGAGGTCAGTTGCACATAAATGATTTAAGGCTTTTAAATCCTTATTTTCCTTTGCCTGTGTTAAAATTGCTTTAAAAAATGGTAAATATAAAAAGAAATGCTCAATAAGTTCTTAAACCACCACACTCCCCACCCTGTATTAGTTTGCTTAGTATGTTGGTGCAGTCTTCTATGAATAGTTAACTGTTCACTGTTAAACATTGTAGAATGATGCCAGGTTAAAAATAGTGGTAGCTGGCTTATTAACTTTAATATATTACTGAGCCACGTGTGGTCAGCATTTTGTCAGCACAGCAAATCCTCTAATGGATTGACATAATTTATGAATAAAGGAAAGCTATTCAAATGTGGAAGTAGCATGTATATTGTGAGGCTGATTTGCCTATCATATTCTTAAAGAAATGGTTCAAGTCTTGCAGTTCCCTGAGCAGCTGAGACAGGCAGGACGCAGCATTCGCCTGGCGTGCCCTGTGGCTTGCTTTGGCAATGCTGCTGTCAGTGGAAGGTGCTTGCAGGGCTTGGTTCTTTCTTTTGTTTGGGCTTTTTCTAATTACTGCCACTTGAACACGTTATTTTCAAATCAAAAAAGACTCTTTGCAATGAAAAATTCTTAATCAAAGGGTTCAACAAATCTATTTAATAGTCATAGTCAATATCAATATGAGGCAAGTAGTAGGAATGTCAGTGGTGTGTGGTTTAAAAAAAGGCTGGGGTTGCGAATTGATGGCAACTTCAGAAATCATGTCTGTGGGTTCAAAGACTTTGTGCTTTCAGAACTGTTTATTATTTCTTAAACTTACACATGCCTGAACAAATTTCTCATGGTGTAAGTGCTCTATACCGTACATTGCTTTCAGGCATTTTAATGCTAGTGACTGCAAGTACTTAAACTGCAAAGCAATGTTGAGGAGGCGGGGGTAGGATTTTGGGTTGTCTGAGAACTTCAAGAGGAGTAATGATGTGATATTGTGTGACTTGGCAGGTAGGTTTCCAACGTGGTAGGAAGTGTTCAGCAGACATAATTTGGTAACCTCTTCACACTTTTAAAACCCTATCATCAGTACCTACTGGTTCAGAAAGTCACGTCTGCTATTTGTTCGGGGTGTCATATGAACCAAATGTGGAATTTGTGCAAACAAGAAAACTACTGAAGAGTATTGTCTGTAGATATACCCCCAGCTTCCGGCTGTTACAGAGATGTTACGGTATGTTTCCAGGCGCTGGATTTAATACAAGTTGTATTTCCTACAAAAATGTGTGCCTACGTGAATTATTTAGTAAATAAGGCATGCCACACAGCACTGCTGTTACTAATGCATTTAAAAAATTAAAAAGTAATTCCTTGGTGCATTTCAGACGTCCTAGGAACTTAATCCACCTAGGACAAACCGTAAGTAACCAGTTGCTGTTGTAATGAATGACAACAATTTTGTAGAGTGTGACTTTCTTCAGGTGTTTGCTGCCACCTAGAGCCAGTTAAGCTCGGTATTTTGTACTTGGTCAGGCTGCACGACTGGGAATCTGCGTGTGTTCACTGTTCATTTTGTGGTTCTTTGGAACTCCACTCTAGTAAATCTGCTCTGGCAAGGTAGAAAGCGGGGTGTGTGTTTGGATATAATGTTTATACATATATACGTGAGCCAGTGTGATATTAAAGCTGTAATTGTAAGTCAAAAATATCTTCCGGGAAACATTTTTAAAAATGTAATTCTGTAGAATGCGAATGTGTAAATGTTACCTAATTAGTAGCTAAAAACAGGATAAAGAGAATGTAATGAAAGCTTCTACAACATTAAACAGGGTTAGAAGTTCTGTATGCTTTCTCCTGAGGTTGTATAGCTACTTGCAGCATAAGCAGGACATATAAAGCAGATGAAAATAGAATGTGTTCTGTAGAATCTATTTGTGTTTTAAAAAATTAAAATGAAGTTTTACGTAAGAGTAATATCTGCTTTCAAGTAGACTGTCCCATTGCTTTTTATTTTATCAAATATAACCCAGGTTGGTCCAGCCAGTCACCTCAGCTGTCACTGCACCAGTAGATTTTAATGCACCACACAGACATCTACTGCTTGAACTAATAGAATTGTAAATTGTCGTCATCAATTAACCACATTAAGGAGAAACTAGATGCTTCAGTTATAACTCCATAATGTACGTGAGCACCAGGCAAACAGGATGTTCAGTGATCTTCAGTTTTTGTGGCTGTCAGAGCGCTTTCCATCCGGTGCCGGATGGTGGTCTGCACGCTCCACCTCCAGAGCGGCTTGCGGGCGCCTGCCTGGCCCCAGGGGACGTGGAGTTACAGCCCAGAATGTCAGTGCTGGTGAAGCAAGTTGCGACATAATATGTTGTGCGGTCTCAATACAAAAATACACTCTGAAATAACTTGCTAATCTTACAGGAAGTCTGTATTTTAAATAAAAAAATATAGGAGTTCTAGGTTAAAAGTTCAATTGTGAAAGTAGGGATGGTAATGGCATGAGAAACTTGTTCTTTTCATTTGCTTGGATTCACTGACTACAGTCTTGCTTTTCCTGAACGCTTGACAACTTTCAGTTATTTTCTCTCTATTTCAAAGCAATTCTTTTTTTTGGTGATTTACGGAGTGCTTCTCTGGCCTCCCTGATTATGTGGCTGTTGCTCGGCATTGCCTGGGTTCAGTAAAACTGCTGCCATCCTCTGAATTCTTTGACCAGAGTGGAGTATACTACTCTACTTTTTATAGCTAAAGCTCTGGTGAGCTGGCAGTGTCTGAAACCCTTTTCTCCGGTCTCTTCCATCCTCTTGCAAATTCCAGACAGTCAGCTGTGATGATTTGGAGAACTTGAACTCATTTCATTTAAAAACAGAAGCTCGTGAAACTCTGTTTTTTAATGGAAAGTATTATTGTCTGGGAGTTTTGTTTTATGTGGCTGTCTGATCTCAGTGTTAATTACTAAATGATTTGACCTAAAACCCTTAAAAGGACAATACCATCTGCCTTAGATGACTTATATAAGAATCCTTATGGGGACTGGAAACCTGCGAATAATTTTTTTATGAAGCACAAATATGTTTAGTTGGTTCTTCAGTAAATATTTTTCAGATACAACCAATATACAAGGCTGATAAGTATTTTCAACTTGTTTTACAGGGTGACCTAAAAACTTATATCTGCAATGAGCAGGAGCACATGAAAGGAGATTCACAAATAATGCTGCTCCAGAGAATGGCGTGCGAGATTGCTGCTGGACTTGCTGTAATGCATAAACATAATTTCGTGCATAGGTATGATTTCCAGATAAATTGTTTTTAGTTATGATGCACTGTAAAATTCACATAGATATTCATTAAAATCCTTGTGTATTGAAGATTGTGTTTTAACAAGCTTCCATCTAATGTGCATATGCTAAGTCATGAAGGTGTGATGCTTGTGAAGATGCTGATTTAACGGTGGTGCTGTGGTGATACAGCTCCCGCCTGGCTCAAAGCCCATCACCTGCCTTTTAGGTTTGCAGCCCTTAGAACACAACCTACCAAGCCAATCCACAAGATGTAGTTTGATTAATTCTTGGTCAAGTTAAATTTGTTTTGTTTATTGGGGTGGGAGGGATGTTAGAATGAATCTTGCCTGCTGTGTAGTTTTGAAAGATCATAGCCATTCAGAACTTGGTTTGGTAATGTTACCTTAGTTATTAAAAATGGAAAAAAAAACCCTGGAAATACTGCCTTTCTGATGCAGTAAGGGAGAAGCTGACTTTAGATGAGAAATCTGACTGAAGCAGGTGTTCTGTCACTGAATTATTGTTCTTGTAATCTTGTAGTTCTCAGTAATGGAGGCACACAGATTTAGAGGAAATTATAGTGGGAGAAAAAATCTGTTTTAATCAGAGGGAAAAAATGTTGGATTTATTTATTTTTAATTAAAGTTAATGCAGTCAGTAGTGAAAGAATGGCAGTAGTAGTAGTAAAAGGCAGGGGAAAAATGTATTAATGAAACTAATTGCTGAGAAATATGCCAAGATTTTTTTTTTTTGCTTTATATGAAAAGGTATTAAGGATCTGGAAGATATCAACCTTAGACTTGGAATGACTGAAGTACTAAAGAGTACCTGATAAAACCTTGGGTATCACAAGATAGCTTAATTTATTTTGGTTTTATGTTGGGTCTGTCTTTTGCTATAGAAACTAAACTTGCATCATCCCTTTCAGCAAGTTAGGAACTTGTGCTAGAGCTTATCAGTGCACATCTTGCTACTTAGAGAAAGCAGAGACCTTCCGTTCAGGGAGAAGCTGAACTATTAAACTAAGTCTTAAAAGGTGCCAGTGTAAAGCAAGAGCAAAACCCTGAGAAAGGCCCGAAGCCTGGAGGCGGCTGGTGGGCAGAGCTGATTTTGTAACATGTTTAACAATTTCACATGACTTGAGGGGTGGTACCAGTTGAACCTCTCAAACTGAGCGATCACTGTTTCCTGTATTGCAGCAGCAGAGCTTTATAGATATTAAATTTAACAGTAAGTTTCAGTGAAATACACTTAAACTGGATAAATAACTATTCTGCACATCTGCAAGATTCTCTTTGTAAATGTTTACTTCTAGCGACACTATCCTGATGCTGTCAGAGTAAGTGGTAAAGCTCCAGCATCAGTGATTTTGTTGTTAGTGGTAAATTCAAGCAGCCAGAAATGTATTTTTTTCTTCCAGGATATTTATTTTAAAAGTATAAAAGAAGCTGGAAAGCTTTTGAGGGTTACATATGTGTTTCTGACCTGTATAGTTCAATGATTCTGGAAAGGAAAACATTTTCTTCCCTCTTTGAAGTAGGGAAACTGTGTGGCTTTCAGATCATTTGTAGTTCAGAGACTCTTTTTAAAGCCGCACAGAAGCAATGATAGAATTCTTCCAGTGCACTTCATTGCCTGGACCTTCTGTGAAACTGAGAAGCAAAATATTTGAGCAATTAGTGTGCGGAGCTCTTTGCTGTCACAGCTACTGTTCCACAGTGAGCGCGCAGCTTCAATAAATGTGCATAAATTGGAGTTTGCACAGTGAGTTTTCTAAAACAGCTTCTTGGTATTATTGCAGCAGCACTGGGGCTATAAATTCTTGTGGTCTGGTTTATGGTTGGAAACTGGGAACAACTTCTGTGTGTATTCAAGAGCTTTTTGATTTGTTTATTAGAGGACTTTTGTGAAATGCATTACTCTTCCTGAAATGCATTATTTTTCCTGACGGTCTTTTTCAAAGTCTTTCTGTAGTTCTAGTTCATAAGTAATATATGGTTGTGTTATTTACAGGAACTTATCTATAGGTGTAAAATATTACTAGTTGCTTAGTATCATATTGTAAATTGTTAAGTGTTTAAGTATCATATTGTAATTGTTAAGTATTTAAACTTTGCTTGTGACAATTAAAATGCAAGACGTGCAGTGACAAGTGTTGGGTAAAGAGGGACCTACATCACTCTTGAATGTGCACAGCCTAAATAACCTATGTCATGGTGTTATTAGTAGAACAAAATAATTGCATACAAATTCTGGTTGTAATTGAGATACTTATGAGTATACTTTACTACTCTAGAGAAGTGAACACATTTTGAAAGTTTTTTTGAAGGGCAGCATTATAGTCTAGGGGTTTTTGTATAAAATCTTTAAGTGTGATGCCTTGTCATTATGTTTAGTTTTATTTGGATTGCAGAACACAGATTCTGCTTGATTGTGTGACTCTAAATTGATTCTCTTTTGAAAACGTGGGTTGTTTTTTTTTTTTTTTTTTTTAGAATTCTGTTGGCTTTTTGATTGATACTTTAAGCTGTGGTCTGAGTGTTCTAAGAACTGTCACTTCTGTTACCCCTCTTGTCTTAATTTGCATCAAAGATTTCTTGGTTTGTTCTCATTACTTATTTGTTTGCTTTTTCAGTGACTTGGCCTTACGGAATTGCTTTCTTACATCTGATTTAAATGTCAAAGTAGGAGATTATGGTATAGGATTCAGTAGATATCAGGTGAGCTAATCTAGTCATATGCCACTTTTCTTAAAAGATTTGGGGCCTAAAAGTTATAACAAGCATACCCTAGAGTTATAAACTGATAGTAGATTGTCCTCTATCCGAATAATGGACTTTCAAAATATAACTGGCAAATAACTGTAGCAAGCTCATGTAACAGAATAGATGAGCTTTCTAGAGATGAGTGGAGTTTATGCTTGTAGAAGGAAGCTTCTGGTTAAATCTACATTTTTTTAGGTCCTATTTACAGTAGTCCTAAAACATGCACAAATTTGTTGTATATGTTTTAAGAAATAAAAAATTCAATCAAATTTCTTAATGAAAATTGTTCAAAGTATTAAATATATCAAGACAGTGAAAAATTCAAGTAATTAAAAATGTTTTCTGAGGATGAAACCTTAAATAATAAGGTTGGCATTTAGTTTTTCTGCTGTGCAATGAACAGTGAATGCCTTTCCACTGTAGTAGTATTCTGTGTTACTTGGAGAAAATGGGATTCATTTTAATTCTAATTTTTTGCATAAGGATCACATAAAACCACGTTAAGGAAAGGACCGTCAGCTTCTGGAAGTCGGTCCGATGTTTGATCAGTCTTTTTCAGTTGTTTTTTGTTTGTTTGTTTAATAATTTAGGAAGATTATATTGAGACAGATGAGAAGAAACTTGTTCCTCTCCGATGGACTGCACCTGAGTTAATAACAAGTTTTCAAGACAGACTATTATCAGCAGAGCAAAATAAATACAGTAACATATGGTATGTAGTAACCTTTAAAATAACTTCAATGAGAGATTTGTGAACATATTTTCAAATCTTACACAATGGAGTAAAAAATATTTACACTTAAATTGAATATTGGCCTGATGCGCTGCTTTTTTATTTCAGCGGATGTGCAGTAGATCCTACTATTGGACTAACCACAAGGTTTATTCATCTTGCTTCTCTAAATAGGCGTTTTCTACTTTTTTAATATGTGGCGGGTTCTTCCATAGTTGAATCGTTTGAGGCCTCTTGTATTTTGTTGCCTTCGTTGGTGTTGCCTTCCTCTTCATTGCCTTCAAGCAACTTTATTCTTGAGGCTTCTAGTATTCTATAAAATAAAATGAGTTAAAAGGTTCTGAAGTTATAGAGCCAGTAGGAGAGTGGTATTTGTTTCTTCTTGCAAATTATGCTTTGCATAATCCTTACTTTCTTAGAAAATCAGCTTTAAAATAGTTGTTAGAACGCATAGTCATTTGCTGCTCTTTTTCAGGTCCCTGGGTGTGACGCTGTGGGAGCTGTTTGAGAACGCTGCGCAGCCTTACTCCGACTTCTCTGACAGGGAAGTCCTGACCCATGTCATAAAGGAGAAGCAGGTTAAACTCTTCAAGCCGCATCTGGAGCAGCCATACTCTGATAGATGGTAAACTTGAAATGTTTTCATTTATTCTTAAAGCTGCTGAATAAGTTTCTCGAATTACTCAGTTTTTTGAAACATATTGAAATTGCTATATGGAATCTTATTCCTGGCAAAGAAACCCTAGATAAAAATAAAAGGAGTTGCTACAGATAGTAATTCTTGCCAGTGATATTGTTACTCCTTAGCTTGTTAGATATCTGAATTTTAGAAATTCCTTTTCAGTGTGAAACCTATTGAAAGGTGTTTCTTATTTCTATAGGTATGAAGTTCTGCAGTTCTGTTGGCTGCCTCCAGAAAAGAGACCAACAGCAGAAGAAGTGCATAGACTTTTAACTTACCTTCGCATGCAAAGCCAAAGGGACTCAGAGGTTGATTTTGAACAGCAGTGGAATGCTCTTAAACCAAACACCTCAAACAGAGAAACAAATAATTCTGCATTTCCAATCTTGGATCACTTCACAGGAGACAGACTTGGCCATGAGATGGAGGAAGTTCTTACTGTAACAGAAACAAGCCAGGGTCTCAGCTTTGAGTATATCTGGGAGGCAGCTAAACATGATCATTTTGATGAATGTGGTCATGTGAATCCTGATGAAGCAATGACATACACAAGTATTTTCTTCCCAGTGGAGGTTTTTGAGAGGTCCCTTTCAGAGCAAGGGTCAGGAGCACAGGATGGAAGTGGTCAAGAAGCATCCCTTGCTGTCCCTGGGGTGTTACCTGTGTTTGATGCGCACAAGCTTTCTGTTGGAAACGACTACTATATCCAATTAGAGGAAAAAGGAAGTGGCTGCAGCATGAATTTTGATAACCAATCAGTTCTACTAACTACAGAAGTTGATTATCAAGAAGCTGTACAAGAAAAAAGTTCTCATTTTGCCGTTCTCAGGGATCTTGATGTTGAAGAATCTAGCACTGACGGGGACTTCTTCCACTACAATACAGATCCTAAAGAGGATTTTCTGCCTGCTACTAGTAGTCCAGAAAGTCCTTTCCAGAATATCTTTAATGACATTGACAGATCAGAAGAATTGACAAACAGAAAAATACTTGGTTTTGCTGAAGCAAGTGATATTCCTAAAGACTTTAAATCAGTTGTTTTAAACTCAAACACAGATGCCAGAAAGGCAGCAGACCTTTCTGAGAAGGAGCATTCTAGTCATACTTCTGAAAACGAAAGAGTTTCCGTATGTGAAAATATCTCTAACCAGTCTGACTTGGTAACCTTAGAAGAACTTTCTGATAACTTCTTTTTTCTTCAAGAGAAAAACTTATTAACAGGGTTATTGTCTAACAAAACCAGTGGTGATTTTGGGAAGAAAACAGATGATGTTCTAAAAAGTATATTAGAAACCTCAAATAGAAACTCTGTAGAGCCTGAGCCTGTGTTTGCTGAAAATGCACAGGTCTTTTCTTTGATCCATGAAAGTCTTGGAAGAATGAAAGATGAAAATTTTAACCCAGTGACAATGAATAAAGATCTGAATTCTCAGGCTACTGTAGAGATGCAGGCATTCTCTAGTCCATCTGCAGCACATGAGTCATATGAAAAACATGCAAATCTTCCTTATTTGAAGGATGAAGGAAAACTTGTAGAAGTCAACAAAGTCATGTCCTGTAATACTGGTATTCTCTGTCAAGAAGAGCTATCCAATAATGCCCAAACCAATAATGTTGGAAACAATCCATATTACAGTGTTGCTGTTGAAACAGATCAGTGTGATGCACAAAGAAAGCAGGGAATGCTTTTCAGGTCTGATGAAAAAGCTTTTAGTAGAGAAAGATGTAGTGAGCAAGAAGATACAAAAAGAAACTTGCAAGATAAGTCTCCTGTGTTAAAAAATGATGAATGTTTATTGGAGGAAAAACAAGAAATATCAGATAATTTTGAGAACTGTAAGGATGTCCCAGAAGAGGTGACCTTAATTTCTGTTACTACTTCAGACTGTACAAGTCAGGATAGTCTTCTGGAAGACAGCACACCTCCTGTCCAAACTGTAGAACAAGCCCTAGAGACACCAGATTCTTTGGATTCTTTAGATGTAAATGAGGTTTTAGAGTCTTTACAGGCTCAAAGTCCTCAGAAGCTTTTGCCACCTGATAAACCTGCTGACAGTGGCTATGAAACTGAGAACCTGGAATCTCCAGAGTGGACGTCCCATCTCGCTGTTGAGGATGCCTCTAGTGTCGAAACTGCTCTCTGTGTTGTCAGCGAGAGCAACATCAGTGCTTTACCTTCCAATCCAGTCATCGTTGTTTCAGAAGCAGCAGCTTGTTTAGATGCTGTGAACAGCAATTTTGAAATAACCCCAAAGGTTTTTCTAGGTGGAAATCAAAACTCGTATAGAGACTCTGCCTATTTCTCTGATAATGATTCTGAGCCAGATAAAAAAACGGAAGAGACTGTAAATCTTTCAAGAGAGGCTGCGGGGGGTGTTCCTTCAAATGGAGGAGAGAATAATCCTGAAGAGGATTACAGTTTTGAAGAAAGACAGCAAAAGTGTGATGTAAGGAACTACCAGGATATCAATAACCAAAATGTAAAACTAGAACTAAATCACAACTTGGAGATGCAAGAGAGAGATGTAGGGATGCAGGGGTGTCCTGATGAGTGGGCTGAGGCGACTCTGAATTCCCTGGAAGCATCGATGGAAAATAACCTAAGGGATGAAATAGAAGTATCTGAGACTTCCCATAAAACCGTCTCTTGTGTTGGCACTAACACTTCAGAACTTCTTTCACACACAGACTTAAAGTCTGTGCATAACTTACAGAGTCCTTTGGAACTGAGTAACAGTGAGAAGTCCTTCTACCACATTGAAGGACAGAAACTGAAAGAGCCAGATATTGAAGGAAAATACCTCGGCAAACTCAATGTTTCTGGAATGCTTGATTTAGAAGATGGTGATGATGCGGATGAGGAAGATGAAAACAGCGACTCTGAGGATGACATGAGGACTTTTCATATGCATAGTCTGAGTTCTGACAGTGAAGATGAGACTATTCATCAAGTACCCGAGATACTTACCGACAAGGATGATGGAAAACATCTGAGAAGCTTGTTGAAACTTCCAAAATCTCTTAATGAAAGGCAACACGAGCATTGGAAAAATGAGAAAAAGGCTGTGACGTTCTTTGATGATGTGACGGTCTATTTGTTTGATCAGGTATCTTTTTTTTTTTTTTTAATTACAAAGTAAAGCTTATGCTGGTTTGGACTTCTTAAACAAGATGTGGTAGAATACCTTAATATTTGTGGACACATTGTTACAAGATTTATCTTGGCAGGGTTAGATCTTGTTTGTGATGTGAGTTATTTTTTCCTTACAAAGAAAAAATAAGCTTTTTTTCTTGGCTAGGCGCAGTTGTGTGTAGCGGCACTCATTTGAAGTGAAGGAGGGTTTTGCTTTGGGCAGGGTTGGTTGCCAAATGCTTTTGGACCCTAGACGGCATGCGCTGAATGCAACGTGATGTTTATAAGCTGTGTGTAATTTCAGTGTGTGAGACAGCGTCATTATGGACCAGATTTGATTAATTTATTTTACCAGAATGTTGATATAACTTTACTGAAGCAGTTTATCTGTTTAATGAGTTAGAGGACTTTGGGTTTAATTTCAAATGCCTTTACAAAAGAAGAGGGAGGGGGCAGAAAACCCAACATGCAAAAAAAAACCCAAACCCCAGCCTAGCTCTGAACCTTGTGTTAGTTGGCATTAAGGTAAATTTACCTTAAACCTTTATCAATGAAGACAACAGTATTTAGTTGGTAATGCTACTTTTTATTAATGCAGTGTGATTCAAGTTCAATGGAACACCGGTCT
Organism: Caloenas nicobarica; assembly: GCF_036013445.1. Taxonomy (NCBI): domain Eukaryota; kingdom Metazoa; phylum Chordata; class Aves; order Columbiformes; family Columbidae; genus Caloenas; species Caloenas nicobarica. The sequence continues at coordinate 7,515,383 of NC_088258.1, read as the reverse complement.
ACTTATGAATTCAAGGTTACCTTTGTTTCCCTATCTGCTTTATCAATTTTTAACTTCTGTAACTTGATACAGAGGGGATTTCTATTTTAACATTATGGCAACTAAACTAGTATAGTGAGTTTGAAAGAACGGTCACATTGTCAAGCTTTGGAAATGTTGCTTATGATGACGCACACAAATATTGGAGATAATTGTGGTTTGGAATAGAAAACAGGTGCTATATTTGTGTTTAGGCAGTCTATAGAATAGTGATCCTTTTGTCAGAGGGGAAGGAAAAGAGTTAGCTGTGTTTAAACTGCTCTTAGTTTTAGAACTCTTATTATTATAGCAACTGATAAAATGTTGGCTGCTTCAAATAATACCGGTCATACAAAGTCTGTCTCTTTATCCTGAAGCATGATTAAGGAGTAAAAAAAAATTTAAAAAACCGTTGGGAGATGGGATAAGGCTTTATTAAATAGGAAAAAAAACATACCTGTGTCAGACTGATAAGGAAACTATTTTCAATTGGAAGATGTTTTAGCTTTGTTCCTAGAAATATGAAACTTTTTCTATTGTAAATAATGTTTAAATAGTCATTTCCTGCATGGATTTTAGCATTGATTTGATACCGCTTTCTTTAGAAATAGAAGTTAGTGCATATGGTTCATCTAGAACTCAAAGTTTTGTTGTGTGGTAATAACTTAAGAGTTTACAGACCATTTAATTCCACAGTCGATCTGATGGTGGGAGAGTGCACCCCGTGATTGCATCTATAGGCACGGGTATGGTGTGTGTACAAGAGAGTTAACTAAGTTACTTTGTTTGCCTTAGGAAATGCCAACTAAGGAGCTGGGAAACCGTGCAGCGGACTTGAACGGCGAAGGCTCTCACAGCACTCCTGTCCCCACTTCGAGTTTTAGTTACTTAAACAGATTCACAAATTCAGAAAGCTCAACAGATGAAGAAGGTACTTGAATATATTTATACACAGCAGGGGCTGAGACTGTTTTCTGCATAGTTCTTAATTGCCACTTAAATTATACAGGATTTGTAAATTCACTGCACCGTACTGGCTTCAATTTTGCCTCCTAAGCACACCGTTCAGCTGGGCTCAGATCCCGCTGGTACCGAGTGTCACAGCTTGTGGTATCACACTGGTTGTTTATATATTGATGTGTCAAGAGTATCTTGAGGGGCAACCAAACTATAAGTGACAAATCTTTGTGAACCCCAGGGCTAGAACAGAAAAGCTACAAGTTTCATTTTGGGTTAATTCGGTCTTCCAGGGCCTTGCTTTTAAAACTCTATATGACTTTACATTTCTGTAATTTGTCGTCTTTTTTTTTCTTTTTTTCTCTTCCAAAGGTGGGGGTTTTGAATGGGATGATGACTTCTCTTCTCCAGAGCCATCCTTTATATCGAAGGCAGCTAATAATCTTATCAGTTCTAAACCACCTCTTCAGTCATCAAAGTACTTCTCTCCACCTCCACCTTCCCGGACTCTTGATCAGAACTGGTCACACTCATCCCCGTACTCCAGGTTCTCCATCTCTCCTGCAAACATGGCAAGCTTCTCTCTTACGCATCTTACAGATTCAGATATAGAACAAGGAGGTAAGTGATTTAGAACTAATAATTTTAAACTACAAATTGAAAACTTTATGCAGAGATATAAGCAATAGATATGACAAATATTGTTCTATATTAAATACTTCAGGAATGTATTTTCAGTGCTATCGAAGTTATGTCTGGTCTTGTGTTTCAGTTAAGACATAGCTTTCCATTTGGATTGAGATTGTTTGCATCCAAATTGCTACAAACTTGCAACTGAATATTCTACAGAACACTTACAGGACAAGCTCACAATTTTTGTGTTCAAAAAGACCTAGTACTACATTTATTTAAATGAGATCTGTGCAGTCCTTAAGCACTTCTGTTTAGCTGCCACACTGGCAGTTGAATAATTGTCATTATTGCACTCTCATAAGTCGCAATTTTATTTTCGTTGCACAGGGTGAGGTTACTAGGAACATGATGTTTCTGCCACTGTTGTCTAAGCTTATTTCCAGTTCAGTTTCTTTTCATATGGCTTTCTAGAAAGTGCAGTCTCTTGACATTCTCTTAAGAATTGCAGCATGTTTTCTAGAGGTGTGAGTGGACAGTTTCTGTTAGGAGAGTTCATAGCAATATTCAGTACTAACATCGCTTTTTAACAGAAGCTTTCTTGTCTGTAACAAAAGCTTTTTTTAAAGTTTCGATACATTTTGAGGGTTAAGAGAAGCAAAAATAAGCAAACTTGAATCAGTTCAATAGATTATTAATCTTGATTAAATGTTGCATTATTTAAAATTTTACTGATCACTGAGCCTTGCTAATGGTGAATGTCTATAAAAATATAATCAGCGTTTATATATAGGATTGCATTGTTGTGTTGTGCTTATTGATTAGATAATGTTTGCTGCTTAGTAACTTAGAGATAAGAGAGATTATGTTGGAGATCCTACATTGCCTTAGATGCCCCGAGAAGTGACATTGAACTATGCGATTTAAGCAGGTGTCTATGTATAAAAGTACCAAATGTTTACAGTAGTTGAAAGGTCTCGGGAAAGATTAACCAGAGCTTGGAAGCACGAAACGGCAGAATGCCAAGTTCTAGGGAGAGTCTTACAGAGAAGTGAGGGTCGTGCAGAAGGATCTCACTGTACCTTATGACCTTTCCTCTACTAATAGGAAGCAGTGAAGATGGAGAAAAAGATTAAATTAATCAAAACTTCCTCGGACTGCATACATAAACCACACAGATGTTGTGTCTGAAACTTCTTTATCTAAACTCTGGATCCTCCTGGAGTAACACAGGTAATCGAGAAGTTCTAAGAAGTGAAAGTAAACACTGAAAGCAATGTTAAATCAGGACATTAATTTGAATGTGTATTTAACTTTGTAATGTATTTTTAAATCAGTGCAATTTTGCTTTTCATTGAAAGATGATTCTGCCGCTGTTTTCAAGTACTTGAAGTATTTTTCAGATAACTTAAGAAACAAGTAAAGCGATTACACTACAGTCTGGTTTGTGTATGAGATTGTATAATATTCTTTTTATATTTTTCCATGTAGTTCATTACCTATTTGAACATCCACCTGTTGTAGAATTGTGTATAACTGTCCTGTGCAACAGGTGGCTGTGTTGCTGAAACTGTATGAATGATAGTTGATCAGTAGTGAGCCATATTTATTCAAAAAGATATCACTACATATTACTTTGCTTATTACAATTGCACTATGGATTATTCTTCCTTTATTTCCTGATGATGTACAGAATCAAGATCTTAAATCTTTCAAAGAAAATAAGACAAGTTGAATTGGCCCAGTTATCCAGTTTAATTTGTCCTTTTTGTAGCCTTTGCTATGCACGGTACTTGTAAAATGTACATAACTTCTGAGTGTTACATTAGACTTGCTGAAATCTTCTATTCAGTACCATTTCTATATGATAATGATTATAGATTGATTGTTAGTGTTAATGTTTTATAGGAAACTGGAAAAGAATATATGATATACTCTGGAATTTTTAGATGAAAGAGATAATTCCTCTTAATTCCTGAATATGATCCTACTGACTGCTTAAACTGTAGTAGCATCTGACTATATCATAATTAAGGGCCTTCCAGTTTTTATTACAATTTCTGCCTTGAAGAGAGAAGATGAAAAATTGGCTGTACAAAACTGTGGAATTTATGAATCTTATATAAAGACTAATTTCAATAGACTGGATTTGGGCACCCTTGGCCCTTCCGTTGTACCTTCTGTGGATTTTGAAGCTCCCTCCTCTGCTGACTGCAGACTGGGGCTGCCATTCAGAGGCCTGTGGTAAATCTACCTCTCAGTGATGTTGTGACCATTAAGAATTAGATTAACGGTTAATGCCCAATTTTGCACCCTTTATAAGGCCAGACCTATTTTAAGATGTCTGCAAGGCTCCATGGTACATCTTGAAATGCACACTGACCCAAAGATGCGATGGTACAGTTTGCTCTGAAGCTGTCTGTAGGGAAGAGAATACAATGCGCTTGTTTTTAACCTTCATAGTCCACCATGCATTTAGCTAGTTTAATCCTTTAAACTGCTTGAGGAGGGGGGAAATCTTCATTATTTCTCCAAAATAATTCAGTTGAGAAACAAATCCCTGACCTCCTGGGATGCCTTATGCAGCTGCGGAACTGTAGGAAACACTGACAGGAACAGTTTCCCTGGCTTTGTGTTTTGTATTTTAGTGTACTAAAATATGAAATAATTTGTAATTTAGTGGCTATTTTGGCACGGCCTCAGTATAATGGTGGTCCAAGCGCTCTGTGTTCAGATTCAGTCAGAGAATTTTCATGTGAAGTATGGGAGGACTAGATATTTTCAGATGTGTAAAGTTTATTCTTGTGCACCTCTAAATGCATTTTGATTTTTTTAAAGTATGTTTTAAAATGGCAGGAATACTTTAATTGCTTTTTCCCTCATCATTCTTTAGCCCTTAACCAGAATGGTTTATATACTGATCAAAAGGGAGCGATTTAGTTATAATGTTATTTAAAGTTGCCAAGGCATTGTTGAGAACTTTTGTTGCTGAGGCACTCAGGTTCATAGTCAGAACTGGTTTTGCTACGAAGTGAGGAACTGAAGTTTTCACGGACTTTTCCCAAAATGTGATTTAAGAGGCAAAGCCACGTAGTTCTTCATACAGGCTTACAGTAGATACTGTAGAGGGTTTAAGGAAGCTGCGTGCCACTCTCAGTATTTTAAAATATAAGTACTTTGTACACAAATTATTGCTCAGAAATTCTGTAATTCCAACATTAAACTCCTTGATACAGCTAGATTAAGAGATCTCATCTGTCTTCTATAATTCTCACCATAGTAAGAATCAAACTCCATAATGGTCTGCAAGGAACGTGTAGGCTTATCTGCCTCGTGTGGTGAAAAATCTTCTGGGTCAGGCCTGGAGTTCAGCCTTAATTTTGGATCAGTTGCTTTAAAATATCATCCAAGGTTAAATAAAAGCAGAATTTTACAATTTGGTCATATGTTTTGTTTCTTATAAATCTGTAAAATCAGATGTTTATCTTGTACATCAGGAATTTCCTTTTCTTGATGGAAATCTAAGATTTTTATTCTTTACCGGGGTTTAAAGAAAATCTTACATAGGAAGTGAGAGTTTACTCCTTTGTCCAAATGGACTCACTGCTAGTGAATTGCCAAAGGAGCATTTTTTCCAAAACCAGTTGGGATGTCTATGATATTAAGCAAGGTAATGTCCTTTTCAACTGCACGATTAAGAGAAAGAAATATTTAAAGTTGACTCACCTCACTTAAACGGTGAATTTTAATTTCAGTAATCCACTAGGCTGGATTGCATTAATACAACGTGTCTTTTTGGAAAAAAATTGTAGTTAAAAATCTGATGAACTACTAACAATATTTAAATACCTACCTAGCAGTCAGTGGCACAATGAAGATGAATTAGTAATTCCAACATGTTACATTATAATTAGGGGATTTGTTACAAATCATTCATTAACCTATATGTAATTTCTTGCACTAGCTACTTAAGCATGATTTCTGTTTTAGAAGTACATGTATCTATTTTCAATGGTTTATTATGACGACTGGTTACATTTTAATTCCTTCTCTAGTAGAATATACCTTGATTATTTGAATAATGAAGGCATTGTCTCAATTTGGCTACTAAAGTGATTTTTCCCACCTAAGGAAGTTTGTTTAAAAATGAGGGTCTGTAGTGAGAAGCCAACAGAGCAAGAAGAGTTGTCCAGTTTTAATGGAAACACCTGTACTCTCCCAAATAAGCTGCAGATATGTTACCTATATAACTCAATTTATGGAAACTGCATTCACATGGAAACGAGCGGATTAAACATTTTTTCATATCCTTGTTGATGCACTAATGAAAACCATTTAAGCCTCATTCTTTTTATCAGTATTTTTAGCAGATTTTTATGTAGTACTCCATCTTTTTCATGAGGAAGTTGTTTGGTAGAAAGACTTTTTTTTTTTTTTCCTTTACTGATTAAGCACTGTGCTAAAATGTCAGCATTGTCAGGTGTTAGTGACATGGCTACTTTAGTTGGAGTTGGTGAAAGGTGGAATCTAAGTCTATTAGCCTTATAAAAAATAGCCTTAAATAAGAATGGAGTATACAAAATTACTTCAGCTTTAAGTCATACAGAAATATCCTTGTATGTTAATGATTTTGGTACAAGACTGGAAAAAATCTAGAGGGGAGTCAAACATCATATAAACTTATTGAAAATAAGTATTTGTAATACCAGCAGCCTGTTTTTCAGAAACTTGAATATATGACTTACAGTTAGTTTTGTTTATGAAATTGTTTGAACTTGCACAGATGTAGGTGTAACTTAAATGATAAATGGTACTGATGTGTGTGTATATATAATGTTTAATTCTATTTGTAAATGAGAAACTATGTAACAAAATCATAGGTATGAGGTTTTCCTATTGTAATTTAATACAGGTATGAGGTTTATGGCAATATATCATAGTTAATGAAATTTCAGGTCAAAATGTCTTTAAATTGTGTACATTTTTAAATTGTAATTTCTACTGTATATTGATTATCATGCATAGTGTGATTCAAGAAACTGCTTGTAATTTAAAAATATTTAATATTAAAAATAAAATACAATTATATATTTATAATCTTTTTGTCTGTTTGTTCATTCTCAAACAGATGCCAGCAATGGATCAGGTCCACAGTATAGTTCTGCTGTAAGATGTATTTGTTAGTGTCCAGAGGTTGAGAAAGTACCCAAAGCTCAAAGCTACAGTCCAGCAGAGAAGTCTACACTAAATAGTGTAGTCGCCTTTAATTTCTTCTAATATCACCTTTGTGTGAATTTCAGGTAACGTGTATATGCAGTCAGTAGAGAAGCAATACTTGTAATACAAACAGTGTAATTCTAAAAAACTGGATATTTCTTTTAATCTTAGAATTAAGCATCTGTAGGAAGAATGAATATTTCAGAGTTTCTAAGTATCCTTCAGAAAACAGGTTAATTCTATGTTTTCTCAGTATTCGTTGAATTTCTTCCTAGATGATTTTTATTGTGTGGTGTTTCGTTTTTTAAATCTAAGTGCATGCACTGGATGCGTGTGGTGGTGGCTTCTTCCCTGTGAGATGGAGGCTGTTTCAGCCTCACCCCGCGATGCAGAAATCTGCTGGTTTTTAACTCTTAACCTGGCGGCCGTCAGGGTTGTGGTGGCACGGAGCAGCAGTGTCGGCAGTCTGGAGACTGTTGTGGAAGCCCCCGTGTGATATCACAGCTGTTCGAGTCCTGGCAGCTGTTGAGATCTGGGAACGCGAAACTGATACCAATATGACTTAATTAGGTAAAATATAACTACTGGGCTGAAATTTCACCAAGGTGGTGGTCATTGTTGAGAACAGATGGAAAAGATCCCATGGCACTAAACTGGTCATCTTATGTAGAACCTGTTATCAAAGAATTCGAGCTCTTGCCATGTGTATCATCAGCAGCCTTCTTGCAAGGGCTGGAAGGGCTTTGGGGGCTTTTCACAGAGGTGCTGTGACAGAGCTGGGACAGACTTGTTCCTCCTGCACTGGAGGACACCCCACCCGCTGAGGTCAGCGCTGGCCTGACCCTCCGGTGGTGACATTGCTGCTCTGCCCGGCTGAGCGCCCAGCACTCTGGTGACAGCACCTCCGTGCACGGGCCGCTGCGGAGCTGGCTGAGTGCGGTGCCCCCCCGCCTGGCCCTGCTGCCGCGGTACGGGCTGCCCTTCCCATGGGGCCGTGTGGGCCCGGCCGCGGGGCGGCGGGACCCCGGCGGGGGCGGCGGGACCCCGGCGGGGGCGGTGGGAGCCCGGGGAAGCCGCGGTTCCCCGCCCGCGCCGCGCCGGGCCCGCCCCCAACGCCACGGCCACGTGTCGTGGCAGCGCAGCCACCTGCGGGCGCGGGGCCGCCCCTGCCCGGCGGCCGCCGCGGGCACGGCGCGGGCCGCGGGCACCGTCCGGGCCGCGGGCACCGTCCGGGCCGCGGGCACGGCGGCAGCGCCCGCCCGGGGCTCCTGTCAGTGCCTCCCGGCCCGGCGGCTCTTCTCAGTCTGAGGCGGGTCCGCTGCTGACAGACCCCGGCCCGGCCCGGAGGAACCGTCCTGCTGTCCCCGGGATTCACGCAGGTCTCTGCCCTGTCACCCCCTCGGGCACTGCGCACTTTCTCCACGGCTAGTGGCTGCGGTAAGTCACAGAGGAGGGATGTCAGTCCTGATGGGTGGGTGCAAAGGATGGAAAGTTTGTTAGTGTTTGGCTACTCTCTCGCTTTGGTTTCTCTTGACCGCCCCAGTCTGTTGCTCCTGATCCCCTCTCCATCTCCTCCTTGCACACCCACGGGCATCTCCCTGGGGGTCCCAGCAGCCTGGTTGTGGCTCCATGAGGTAGTTTCTCAGGGTTACAGCAGTGTGCAGCAGTCTGAAAGCAAACCTCTGCCAGCTAAGCACCCTCTTATCACACGTCATCCCACTTGCCTTCCCCCAGCCTGCAGTTTTAAAGACTACTTTGCTCACACAGTTGGCTGAAGCTCCTTTCTCTTGGACGTTTCTTCCAGCTTGCTCTGCTGGCTGCCTCCATGAACCTCCTCTTCACCGAGTCCTGCAGGCCGTTTTTCTTTCAAACACCAGTGGCTCATTTTTCTGCTGTCCCCAACAGCACTTTTTGCACTGGAGTGGGGAAGTTGACTGGTCTCCCTTGTGCCCACCTTTACTTTTCTGTCCTGCAGTTGTGCCTTTTCTGCTAAGTGAGTTAAACTCAAAGAGTCCAGAACAAACCCAGTGCTTGGCTTTAGTCCTATTTTCTTGTTTAAGATGCCTGCGTGTCTCCAGCATTTCTTCTAGGCTCTCACAACACAAGCTATTCGGTGCTGACTTTCAGCATTCACCACCTGGTGCTACCTTAACCAAACTGCTTTGTGAATTCCTGTCCTTTGTGGCACAGTTGCTTCCCTGGTAGTGAGGAGCCTGGGGATGGCCAAGGTGCCCTCACAGGCAGAGAACCGAGTCACTTGAATGCTGAGCAGCTGAAGACATCTCTGAAGAAATGAGAGAGGAAGGGATGTTTACTGCAGCACACCTGGGAGCTGCTCACCACCTGCTCCAGCTGAGGCTGATGTTCCGTACTGGGACAGTCAACACCTGTGGCTACTTTTTTTTTTTTTTTCCATTGGCTCACCAACTCTAACCACATCATTGCATCAGCATAAATATATATATTGTTTTTAAGACTGAATCTTTCTATGACTACATGACTGGAAGAAAGTGGAAGGAAGCACTTTGGAAATAAAGCCTCGGTACATTGATCGTTGATGTTAGAGGCAGGGTTGCTGTGAGGCTGCTATCTTCAGATGCTGTGTTGGCACAGAATCAGGGCTGGGGAAGGGTGAAAATTCAATGCTGTCTTCTGCCTTGCTCACACGTGAGGAAGATACATGGCGGTGTCTTTGAATAACCTGGAGAATAAATACAGCTCTGCTGCTGTTGAGCTAGGGCAGAAGCTGCAGTGAAGCCCCACCATTATTTGATTGTTGTTGGAAGAGGCAAATGCTTTTTTGGGTGTGTGGTGGGAAGTAACCCAAAATGCAGATGTGCTGTGGAAATGTGTTGCTGGCTGGGAGTTTCTGAGCCCCTGCATGAGTTAGTGTGTCATGTTTCCCTCTAGTGGACTGCTCATAAATACAGTGGAAACCTATTCCTGCAAAAAGCAATTACTAGGAGCTCAAGGAGAAATTACTTTTTGAGTAAGAGCCTGAGGGTTCTGTCTAATACCCTGCACATAAGCCTGCATATGTACAATGAGATGTATGGTTTTAACTTGTGGTAACTAGAATGGGGAGAAAACAGAAGCATATGAGATCAAAAAAACCAGAGGCAATGTGTTACCAAACCTAAATGACTGTTGTCCTCCTGATATTTTTTTGAGTTGTGGTTCACTCTTCCCATAGGAAGACTGGATCAGTTTTAAGACCATTTTCTTATGTGCAGTAAGAGAGGATAAGTCTCTCCAGTTTAAGGCCTACTGATATGAAAGTAAGCAGGTGTCTGGTTTTCACTTGACTTGCCCTAGGTGAGGACACCAGCAGGTGATTCACTGTATCTTGGTTTCAATGCTTCTATTCACTTGGCCTCTGCTCCCCCTGTAACTTCTTCCTTCTGCTGAAGGAGGTTCTGTTGTTCTCTAAAAAAGTACTCCTCTGTTCGTCTGCACAGATCATCTTCACTAATAACATTCACAACTTCTAAAAGGAACACCACTAAATTAAGAGAGGCCATTATGGTTTTCCGGTAGTAAACAAGTAAACAAAAATATCAAACCTGCATCAGATCATTTGTTCAGCAATGAACTGTGCGATGGTTAAAGATATTGCTGTCATGTTTTTACAGCATGTTGGTGCTTAATACCAGTACATCTACCAAAACATGAAGACTAAAACCAAAGGAAAGAAGCAAAGGTGTACTGTTGACAAAGATGCATTTTCTGAGGAGCCAGCACTGAGGAGAAAAGAACTGGTGAAATGTTTGCAACACAGAGAAAGGAGGAATGGGGGAAGTAAGAAGAGCAGCAAGATCACTGCAGCCAGGACCAAGCATCCTTGGAGCAATAAGGACAGGCGTCTGAGGAGGCTGGAAAGCAACGAGCGGGAGAGGCAGAGAATGCACAAGCTCAACAACGCGTTCCAGGCTTTGCGGGAGGTGATCCCGCATGTGAGAGCTGAGAATAAACTTTCCAAAATAGAGACTCTCACACTGGCCAAAAATTACATTAAATCCTTGACCTCCATTATACTCAATATGTCTAATGGACACTTTCCAGCAGCAGAAGGGATGGGGGGAGCCCGGGGGTCCAAACCGTACCAGCATTATCAACAGCAACAGGGGGATGATGATCATGAGGAACATCTACAAAAATATTCCACATAGGTTCATAGCTTCAGCACACACACCTACAGTTAGTTACTACCGTCATTCTTTTTTCTTCTTGCATGATAATATGTGTCAGCGAATAGAAGTTTTAAGAGATTATTTTTGCCTCCAGCTGTCTGCTATTTTTTCTTAAAAAGAACAACAGGGAACACTCATGGCTATAGCTTATACAGCACATTCAGAATTTAAGGTAATTTTTTAGAATTTTTCAGCTCTTAGTGGTTATATTTGTGCGGTGTGTCGGGATCTGGAAACCTATCCTGTGACACTGTAGTTGATTTGAAAGTGAAGATTTAGTAACTTCTGAAAATCACCCTCCCGGGAAGGGTGGTGAGTTGAGCATTTAAGGCCCCTGAGTTCGCTAGAACATGTTGAGAGTCTTGGCTGTAGCGCTGTTCACCAGCCGTTCAGTGACTTGGTTCCTATCTATCCTGCTACGGAGGAAATTAAAATCGATGTGACAACATTTGATTAACTTGATGAGTGAAGTGACACAAATTTGCCACCAAGTTGGAATATTTATTTATTTTGAATGGTTTGGATCTGCTGTGATAATTCTGAACCTTGCAAAGCACAAAAACTTTTAAAGTACTTGTTAATGTAAACATCTACAAAGCTTTCTTAGATTGTAAGCTCTCTGGAGTAAGGACACTTTCTGGTCTATGATTCCAGTGCGTCCAGCCTCGAAGTTTTTCTTTTGTGGGTCTCTGGGTGCCATTGTAATACAAATAATGAATATGGGACAAATGGCTTATTTTTGGCAAAACTATGATCAAAATGCTGTAGTATAGTCATACGTTAGACAGTGATCTATCAAATTACAAATTATTTGCTAATGAAGCCTGTAATGTGATCAGGATTCTTTCTGGCTTAGTGCTAGATTCTGGTATTATAAAACATAATAAATGAAGCAGGAGCTCTTCAAAACAGGAAAATAAGCTCCTTTTTTCCCCCTTTTTTGTTTCTAATCTTACTGTAAAAAGTTTTATGTCTCTGAACTCCCATTTCCTCTCTACTCCCACACCTGGAGAACAAGCCGAGGTTCCCTCAGCAGGAGGAGCCGCGTTGCCCGTGCAGCCCCCGTCTCACAGCTCTTTGCACCTCCATCCCCTGTGCTGCCAGGACTGGGGTCGCTCTGTGGTGTGGATGGCAAAGGCAGAATCTGGCATCTCGTGCACCAGTAGAATTGATAACAATGTGTGGTGTGGAGATTCTCCCTGCAGAGCAAGAACGGTGTCTGAGGAGGGTTTATTTGATTTATCCATCACAGAAGGGCTGGACTGCACTGCGCAGTTTGTAACCAGCTATTTATTTTGCTCCAGCAGGGCTGATGGGGTGACAGTTCCATTTGGACTACAAGGTTTCCCAGACAGGCTGGTAAGGGATGTGAACTGTTTTTCTTCACCATAGCAATCTACAGGTGTGATGTAGAACTATGTGATGTTTTATATCTGTGGTTGCCTTACTGGAGAAATTATTTGAATCCTGCCTCGACTTTGGATTTTCTTAGTTTTCAAACTGTTTTCACACTGAAATAGTTATGGTTAGCCCTCCTAGTATTCAAGTGTTAAAGTATTACCTGGTCTCCTGCAGATTTGACTTGCTGAGTAGCAGTGCTGTATCTTCATTCAACAGCTGCTCCTTATTGGTAAAGCCCTTAATGTATTTGTATGTTGTCTGCTTAAAATGGGAGAAATCAGTAAGACTCAGGCATTTTCTTTGAGTTGCTCTACGTGGCATCTCTTCAAGCAAGAGTGTGTATGCTGGATGTTGTTTGGCCATTCCTCAGCATATAGGCCAATGCAAACAGGACTTGAAGGACTGTTGGTCACACCAGCAGCGCTGTACGTGACAGAGGGGTGTTGTATCGTGAGAGGCATGTCGGACTGTCCCTGCGGTGCTGCTGCTGGCTGTGACCCTGCCAGCTGCAGGGCTTGGGGGGCCGCTGCTGCCCACACCCCCACAGCACCGTGGTGCCGGTGCCAGGAGCTCGGTGCTGAGGCCGGTTGGACGTGTGGGCTAAATGGATTTGGTGTCAGGATGGATTAATCAGATACATGCGATTTTACAAATTCCACTTGCAGGGGGTCCTGCGGCTCGCACCTGCGGCAGCTCCGGGGTCTGGTGTCTGCGGAGGGACAGACAGACCCACGGGGTGCTCGGGCCGGGATGTGGCCACGGGGCTGGAGAGGTCGAGCAGCTCTGCTGAGGGTTGCTGGGCCGAGGCGCTGCAGGGTGGGACCGCTGCCCCAGGAAGGGTCACTGCTGCGGTGCCTTAAATACCGGCGTCAGCCGGTTCTTGTGGATCCTCCATCCTCGGAGGTGTTCAGACTGACTGGACATGGCTCGGAGTAACCTGAGTGTATGAGCCCCAGAGGGGGCTGGACTTCCCGAGGTCACTTCCAGACTAAATTCTGTGGTTCTGTGTTATGTGGTTCATCATTCACAGCGAATGATGACTAAGCACTTGTAGATTATGTCCTTTTTTTGTGTGTGATTCTTTAAAGGTCATTAGTCCACTAGACCAGTGCATTACAAGGGAGATCTGAGAGTTGCCAGACACTAAATGTCACCCCTGAAATGTTTTTGTGGGATAGCTGTGTTTGAATTGCTACTTGATTACTTTGGCAGAGGAAGGAAACCAAAGAGTTCGGAAAAACAATGCCATTGATGAAGAACTGCACGTCACTTTAAGAACCAATTACTGATACTGCTGTTAAAAATACAGAGTTGAAATGCTTGTGGCAGTGTATTTCTGATAGGACTTCCTGCAAACAAAGAGGCATTATTTAAAATATTAAGCCCCAAATGGCATGTAGTATCTACCTATAAATACAGCAGCAGAGGTGACGGTCACCCCTTCTCTGACCACAGCCATCCCTGATGAATAGTCAGGCACAGGACATGTGTTGTAATGGAATAACAACTGCTTTGCTACAAAGTGCTGCTTTATTGGACATGTCAAAAGGGATAAATTGCTTTTATTTTTCAAAATTGTTTAAAGTAACTTATTCCTTATTTTAACTAGCCATAGCAATGCCATTATATTTTTGAATTAAATAATTTTCTAAATAATAGTTTCAGAAGGCAAATATTTAGTACTCAAACAGAAACAACTTATAAATTATCTCTTGTTCACTTAAACCCAGCTTTTTACAAGTAAAATAACTGAAACTTGGCAATGCAGGGGAAAATGCAAAGGTACATTATAAAGCTTATTGTATGAAATCAGTTTGATTGTTGGACATGTAAACATGGACTATTAAAACAAAAAATCTTTTTGATATGATGCAGAGAAAATACAATCCTAATAACTCTCTAAAAATACATGTAATAAAGTTATTTATTTGGGCAAGATACTGTGCAAGTTATGCAAAACCTATTATGGTAATTAATGCAAACATGTTATCTATGGTACTCCCACAATGTATGTATCAACCAGAAATCTCTAATCACATAGTGTAATGATCAACAGGGGTTTTTTTAAACAGTAAAGCATCTCTTGAATCCTCATTCACATTTGCATTTGGAAACAGTGCTTTCCTTGGCATTAAAATACCAAATATATTCTTTAAATACGTGCAAACAGAAGTTTTACTTCTACAGATACAGTACTAAGACCACACCACACTGCTCATCATATAAAAATAACTTCATATACAGTCACACACAGAGAGGATAAATGATTGTAAACTGCTGCTAGGGGAAAAATGTAGTGCCTTCCTGAAGCTTTTCAGCACTTCCCAAGGACTGGATTTTAAGTAATAATTTCACATCACAGTCAAATTACGTTAAGACAGGATAAAAAGCTTATTTGGAGCATAAAAAGTGGTTTCTTGTTGGAAGAAGGGATGAATCAGTCACTTACTGAAAACAAAGAGCTGAGCTTCATTCCGAACCCATGTTACTATACGTTGGCAAACTCCAGTGGTATCAGTAAAGTTGTTTTGCATTCCTACCACTGTGAAATCAGGATCTTATTTAAAACCTCCTCTTGTCTTTCACACTATGAAAGCATAATTTGCACTGATCTGGAACACAGCCGAACTCCTCAAGTGTCTGGTGCCCTCCAGCCTCCTCAGGTAGGCATCTGTGCGCCTCCGTTGTCGTGGTTCCAGGTAAGATAGAGATGGAACATGATTTACCACCATTTGGACTGACAATTTAGAATGAGCCTTTGTCACTCTTAGTCAAGCTGACCAGGACCATGCTCTGTACATAGACCCGCTGTAACTAGTCGTTTCAGTCGTTGATGAAGGTATTACTCACTGTGAGCAAAGACAGCAAAAATCGGCCCTTACTGGTACCTGCACCCTAAGCTGAGTTGTACAGAATTTAGTTTTACTGACGGGAGCAAGCATAGTGTGACCCAAGCTACATGCTCAGATTAACAGGATTCAGGAGCCGAGTTATATGCATGTATAAATGCTTGTACAGTCAGAACCAGCTGTGTTTGCAGTGCAAATCACAGGAACTGTTGGTAATTCATTTAAACTGCTTATGAAATCTTCATCTCTGCTCAAATATGGATCTAAAGAATAGTGTGCAAGGTGTGTGAACCTGAGAGAAATGTAGGGAACTGTAATATTAATTAAAAAAAGAAGGTAGTGATCACGGCAAAGATATTCACATTCGTATGGTTGTGTAGCAGCTGCGGCAAAGGGTCGGAAATACATTGTGGCTAAAAAGCTTGCCTGCTTTGACAAAACCATTAGCTCTATCAAGTCACATTTTACACATGATGTAGTAGAAGAAACCAGTATTTAAAATACCCCATTGCAAACTCCAGTTCAGTAAAATATATTAGTAGCACAAAAAGGTCAGGTTTTTCTCTCAAGGCAATAGACATTTAGTTTCTTTTTAAATTATACTGACTACTGCTTGTTTGCAAGGTGTAGATGGCAACAACTTAACAATGAACAGCATTTCTGTGCAATTCTTGACTTTCACTGACCATCAGGGGGGTTCTAGAGTGTTCTGTTTTCTCCTTACTCGCCTCATCTTCTACATCCTTTGATACCGCTGAGTTTTCCTCAGAAGTGTCATGCATAGCGACCCTGGATGCTTCGGTTGCATTCCCTCTGACCGTAATGTGCTCCCATCCACCCTGTAAAAACATTGATAGAGAAATATAAAAGGAGAAACATCACTCTGCATTTATAACACCTGATGCGATGCTTTATGTACACTACTGGTTTTGTACTATTTTTTTCAAGAGGAAAGTAATCCTGCTCTGGGCTGAATCAGAAACAGGGTTCCTTGTAAAACAAAACACAACACAACACACACTTCCTGAGAACGAGGTATATAGCTAGTAAGCTTGAGGATCATTTTTATTAAAGAGAATTGAGCTTAGTAGGGTCAGGTGTACAGAACAGAGCCAC
Organism: Caloenas nicobarica; assembly: GCF_036013445.1. Classification (NCBI taxonomy): domain Eukaryota; kingdom Metazoa; phylum Chordata; class Aves; order Columbiformes; family Columbidae; genus Caloenas; species Caloenas nicobarica. The sequence continues at coordinate 7,499,005 of NC_088258.1, read as the reverse complement.
TGCAGGTTTTCCATCAACTTAAAAGGGGCCAAAACCTTGAAATAGGCTTTCTTAAAACACTGAGAGTAATAAAATGAACAGCGGGAAACAATCATGCGTAGACTCGGAAGGAATCAATTTTTTAAAAATGGTACTTACTTCACTGATTTTTCCATTACAACTTTTAAATTACCTATTTAAAATGAATACTTATCAAATGCAAATAAGCGACTCCCCAGCTATAACTGCATAACCCAGTATATTAACTTAAAAAAGGCACCTAAAGCTGTAGAACAGAGGTCAGTTCCCTGCGGGTATATGCAAGCTCTACAAAGCTGGCCAGCTGGAGGAGGATGGCACTTGCCTTTCCGCACATGCCCATGAGTATTTGGATATAGAACTTTTAGGCAGTATTATGTCCCCAGCACTCACCCCAATACCATAATCCCACGAGAGGCCTTTAGGTTCCATTGGCTGAACACCAGTCCGATGGCAGACGGTCCCACAGCTCAAACTATGGCTTCCTTGCACTTTGTCAGCTATCACCCAGACCTCAAGAAAGCAAAGAGAAACAAGAAAATGTGCATTTTGTGCTGCTCTTCCAGACATGAAAACTGTAAGTCTGTTTGACCACCTTCAGAAATTCATCTTGATCTTGCATAGGCCAAAACTGCTCTAATTTAGTCAGAAAGACACCCAAACAAACAACTGGGTAACAATGTCATAATTAAAACCTTGTCAGATAGTAAGACTCTGCAGGAAAGAGATTTTATAAAATAGTCCTGTTTAAAAAAAAAAAAAAAGGAAAAAATTAAAGAGGATTTTTAGTGAAGGGCTGTATGTATCACCATTTCATTGGCATGGTTTTTGTCTTGCTGTCGGGATTCCAGCATTTAGGCAATCACCTTGTGGAATAAATAAAGGTAAACAAAAATAATTCACCGGAACATTTAATTTAATTACAAGAGTATGTTAAGCACAATTTTTAATAAAGTAATGAGATACAAGGAAGCGTAATACACACCTGGTCTAGGGGCCCTACAGACATTTTACGGATATTATTTGAAACATGATCCCAAGTCGATCCTTGTGGGTAACTTGGTGTGATTCCTTGCCGGTACCAAAGATTGCCTGTGAAATAAATAGTCCTGGTTACAACTCAGGATGTCTGCTCTGTAAAAAGTGCTAGTAAATAAGGTGAAACAGCAGTAGGCAATACTTTCTGTTTTCTTTGGAAATGCCTTATGGTTTTGACTAATATGTTACATTGAAGGACAATGAAATTCCTCCTTTGGAATTCATATTTCTATAGTTATTCTTTATAACTTTTCTGGAAAACAGCAAATACTCTGTTTTGTAAAATTTGTTGGGGAAAAATGTTCATATAAGGAACTATGCACTAGAGAAGGAAAACAAATGAGATTATGATATCTGAAGGAGACTGGTGTTAAAGGCTCGTTTCTTTCACAAAAGGATGCTTTGTAATTTATTTTGCAATGATGATGCTATTTCTAGGTTTTGCAACAGGAAGGTATTCCTCTTTGGTTTTGTACGTTCTAGGGTTTCAGACAAAATCCTGCCATGCAGTTCTCTTCTTGGACATTCATCCATCTCTTCCCTCCAAGAACAGCATAGATGCTGGATTGTTGCTGCCTAGGGCGCTATCAGATATAACAAAAACCAAGTCTTCAAAGGCAGGAGTTAAAAGGGCTGCTGCCTTCATCTCTTTCAATAGCAAATATTACTGCTCTTGGAGCAACAGTAAATCAGCTGTCCAAGCAGAAGCTCTAACTTAGCCTCTCCTTTTTAAATCAGTCTGATGCATACAGATTTATTTTTTGTAACATTGATAAATAATTTCTTTAAAATCCTTACCATTTTTATCCAACACAAACACAGACGTTCGTCCTACTGAGACTTGTTTTAACTTTTGTTTTTGAGGTGAAGGAATATGGTACCAGCAGTCGCCTAAAGGTCAGAAATATTTGAGTAAAACATTGAGAAAACAGAATTATGTATGAGAAGTCTTGGAAATGTCTGCAGTTGAAGTACATAGCTGTGCAAGAAAGGTGTGAATGACACTACACTTAATATATTTTTACTAGCTTGTTTTTAGAAACAAACACTTTAAATCATGCAAGTGAAGAGCAAATTAACTGCTATAGTTATCATGAATATTATTCATATGTGCTGTTTCGCACAGCTATTGGAAAGGCCTCTGCTAAACAGATTTGTCTGTTTCAGACATGGCAGTGTAGTAGACTTTACACAATGTATAAGATGAAGACTGTACTAAAAAAGTACAAGTACTTACCTGCAGGGTTTTTTGGAGACACTGAACCCCGATAGAAGGCAGAACCATCTCTAGCAATAGCCCACACTTGGTAAAATGCTCCAATTGAGACGGAAATGAAGGGCTGATCTGTTCCCACGTGCAGCCAGGATATTCCCTAACAAAACATGGAAGATGAATTATAAAGCAATGGTTAAAAACTCCCAAGACAAAATACTGTTGATGACCAAACAAGAAAATCTCTACATAGTGAAAAATATTTTGAAGAATAATTCTTGCATAACTTTACAACTGAAGAGAAACAAGGTCCCCGATCCTCCCAGGTATTTGGATATATAACTCTTTGAAAATAGCTATGTTGGACTGTAACAGGGTCATTTCTGTTGAAATCACTGGAATTTAGGCACCTACACGTCTCTGAATAGCTGGGCTAGAGCCTTTTTTTTTTTTTTTTTAATAATCCCTTGGTTTTGATTATACAGAACAATAGTCTCACAAAAATCAAATGATATGGGGCTTCAGATTCCAGACACAATATTCCAGTTTTTGCTGTTGCACTGCCTTACAGATCTGTGCTATTGCAACTACTTGAACAGGAAGGAAAAGAAAAAGAATTCCTATAAATTTTCAACTTCTTGCAGTTTTTCTCCAAATTCCACTAAAGTATATTGTTAGATTCTTTCTCCCTGTTGTAAATATGGCTTAAAATCAGTGCATATCAATCCTGATTTGATGTTTCAGCATGTGTCTATTAGTAGGAAATAAGTATTCCTATTGAAGTTACTGGAACTATTTGCTTTTCTGCACGCTTTACTGGACATTCACTCATTTCTGTCCCAGTCCATAAAAAAAGTCAAATCTGCAGGTTAGTCCAGGCCCACCTGTCTTAAATAACCAAGTCAGTTCCAGGCCCAGAAAAGTCAAAGGATAAACTCCTGCTGGTATTAGCAGGCATTAGACTGGGACCGTACTGTAGAGAAATTCTGTTCCTCAGTAGTTCATTTGGATGGGATACACACATTATCAACAAATGAAAAAAATCAAAAGAGAAACTAAACTATCAGTGCAGAAAGTGGAAATAAAATGCTTCACAAGAAGATATACAGGAGCTGAGAGAGGCTGCTGCACGTGACGTGGCACAAGCTGAGGCAGATTATGCAAGAGAAGCGCTGCTGTAAGCACCGTGGGCAGCAAACTGTGCTACAGCTGATGGACAAGGACTTTCATATCTGGGACATAAAAGGGAAAAAAATAACAAGGTGCTTTGAGAGAGGGCACTGCATGATGATGTGTACGTACTTGTATAATTACACTAAATACATCAATAAGGCAGTAAAAATAACCAGGGAGCCTTACAGCTGGGTTGTGCTGTGTCACTCCGAGCCTGCAGAGCACGTCTCCTTTGTCACTGATTGCCCACAATGCTACTGCTTCTTCATCGTCTGCATCTGAGCTGGGCATGATGGAGATGTCCCACAGGGTAACAGGAGGCACTTCCAGCCATGGCCCGTTGGTGACTATCTTACATTTTCTGAAGCAGAAAAAACCCAAACCCGTCAGAAATATGTACTTTCTGTAAGGGAACTTGTTTCCTGGTCCATTGTTGACTTCAGTGCAAACATCCTGAAGTCTTTTCATTAAGTAGGTACAGCAAGGAATAGTATTTTTAATTTGAGAGAGGCTTATGACAATCAGTCATGTTTTGCATCAGGTTTTTAATTTTGATGTATTACTGATTTCTCAAAGCTTGACGTAAAAAAATGTTACTTATAAAACCAAGGTCACCCAAGAAGCCTGCTGCTTGTGCTACCCTGCTCCCTGGCTCTCACTGGGCAACAGGTGGATAACGAGTATTTGACCCCAGCTGAGAATCCCATTGCAGCGAGAATTCCACACCCGGTTCATTCCTTCTTCTGTCTTGATTAAGGGAATAATTTTACAATTAGTTTTTTGGTGAGGCCTGTTAAAAAGTTACGTAGGCAGAGATAAGGCAGCTCTAAATTCAAGAGTTGGAGGTAGGTCATTCTCGGAATTGGTGTAATTTTTTCTATGGAAACTGCAACAAAGTACTGCTGGTTATTAAGGAAATTATGTTAGATTCTATCGTCACAACAGTAATTTCTGTGTATGAAGAATGTTCTAAAAAAACTCAGGACATTCCTCTGTTTCCCAGTTCTGAAAAACTGGATCCAGTCCGGAGCTGTTCCCTATTTGTTTTCAATTTTCAATTGACAGTAAAAACAAGAGGAAATGTTTAAACTTGAGAGTATTCCTCAAGTTGCTCATTTTATTTTAAGTCACCATTTTGATTGATTGGATGTCATTTGTTTTGTTGCATATCCTGGAATAACAAGAGTTTGATGCTTCAGGACTTCAAAGACTTTTGTACAGGGGCCAAAATACTGGCTTTGTAGCATCAGTAACAAACAGAACAATGCGTAAGTTCACAGCAATTTATTAGCATAGCTATTAGACACTCTAGTATAGAAAGCACAGAAAAGCTGGAAAAATAGTGAACGCACAGACTTTTTCTGCTTAATAGAATATAATACAGTGGCAGTTTGCTATTTTCCAGGTTCCACCTGAATACAGTGTCCTGTGACTTAAATGGGGCTGGGATTATCTGAGGCCTAGCATGCAGTGTGTGGAATTCATATCTTAAAACTATTAATGGCCTATTACCAGTTGTTACAAGTGACCTAACAGGCCCTAATATGCCTAGACTCTACCATTCCTTAATCGTTTATCATAAGGAAAATCAGATACAGAGAATAACTAGCTGACTTTTATCTACAGATGCCACAAAGTCAAATAGGGTATCTACCTGTAAAGGCTTAAAATTCAAGCCATAATGCTAAAGATCATCAGCTTCGCTATTGGAGATGGGCTATTTATTGCAGGTTTCTTTACTATTGCTTTTGTTGACTGAGTGACAAGACTCTTCTCCTCATAAGTAAAGGAGACTTCTAGGGAACACTTAGCATTTAAGTTCAAAACTTTTATTTATATCTCGGTTCCTCACCTTGCCCAGCGCCTCCGTCGGACAAAGTCTTTCATTGTCTTGTGACCATGGTAGGACCTACCAAAACAGATTTAAATAGGTCTTGATGAGGATGTCAGAGCATCTCCAATGTCAGTGCCAGCCTGAGAGCACCGTTTATGTATCTGCCCCCCAGACACGCCTGCTGACTTTAAAATACTGGGAACTATAGTTTGCTAAGCTCACCTTGCTGCCCTACCTCCCCGGCAAATTTCAGTGTTAGTGTCCCCATAAAAAGGCAGAAATCAAGGCACGTTTGTCCCTGTTAAGCACAGTTAATGTGCAAAACAGCAAACGAGAAGAAATGAGGACTTAAGTATGGCATTTGCCTGCTAATATTTTAGGTAGAAGAAGGGATCTCCTTACGCTGGAAAGTCTGCTGCATACTGCCAGCCTTCCCGATCAGTTCCGCCTGAAGTATTAAAATCAATATACCAATCGGAAACCTATTGTCAAAAGGAGACAATAACAAGCACAATCAACACCTAATGTAGAATAAAAATAACCTCTTCCACTATTTCCCTCCACCTTTTTGAGTGCAATGACTTGCTAGAAGCCTTCTAATACTTGCACACTTCATACAACGGTTCTTTTCAATTCAGTTGAAAAGGATCAGAGCAGCAGTCTAAGTCCCACTGAACAAAAAATCCCACCCAGTGCTCAACATTCTTTTGACTATGGAAAATTATTGCTATTGCATAGATGGGGAAACAAAGGTTAAATATTACGACGCATAAAATAAGAAAATCTGGGTCACTTAAGCCCAAGTCTTGTATCCTACTTGCTAAGCCTTGCCTTCTTAGTAAAAAGACTTTTAAGACAAAACTTACCCAAGACCATTGTGGAGAAGGAGGCTTGGTATTGAGTTTTGTGCATTCCTGCAGGCCAGATGCATCACTCCACATGTATCTGTCTGTGGGCAGACCTCTGGGGTGGAACAGTGTACAAGGAACGCAAGGTCATTCACAGCAGAGAATTTAAAAGGCAAGGGAAGAAAAGCCTATTTGTAGCACCTCCTGCTTTCGTATGTGAAACAGTCTTCTGTCATTAATCTCTATATTTAGAAATACCATGTGAGTGATGAGGACAGCGGGAAAGAATCTGTACCATTGCTTCCAGTTACACCAAACTTGAGGACCACGTAAACTTTTCTCTGTAGAATTATACTTCTCACTACTATGTAAAATTGGAAGGTGAATCCTGAGTTTCTCTGGCATAGACACCCACATATGTGAAAGCTTTTTCCATATTTTCAAATATACTATTCAAGGGCCCAATGTATTTAGCATAATATGTGTATGAATAGGTAGATCCTAGTAAGAATTTTACTATATGGCCTTAATAATGAAAGGTATTGCAAGTAGGCACACTTTGTGCGCTCATAAAGCACAAATCTGTAATGTTTTGCTACAAATGCATTTCGAATGGATAATTACAAACCTAGACAATTGAGAAACACTGCTTCTTCCATCTCATGTTAACAATAAATGTTGGAGGAGACCAAAGATACTGTAATAATTATTCTGAAAAGCTAGAACGAACCCCTTGTTTCATTTCACCATGGTAAAAAATTACAGTAAATAAATCCAATAAATTGAGTGAATAACCTGCTGCTGTATCCGGTGACTGGGTTCCACCGTTGGTTCTCATAGATGTAAACACATTTCACATCTGACTGCGTATAAATGTTATCAGCACTACTGGCCAGTCCTGTGAGAAATAATTCATTTGGATTACAGTAAAGCTAAACCTCAAAGACACTACATGTTAAATTCCAATATCCACAGTAATATTGTTGATTATTCTATTTCTCACTCTGAAGCTTAAAATATAAATATAAAACTGCAATACCAATTCCTTCCTGATGCGTGGCCTGTTCACTGTATAACCCTACATGTTACTTAGGCTTAGGAAGGACAGCTGAAATAGCTTGAACACTGACCCTGTCAGGAAGAGATGTGCACACTGCAGTCATCCATACCTTGAATGAAGCCACCTCCATATCCACCAGTATAAACCCAAGCTGTGTGATCATATCCTATGCCCCACACTATGCCTCGGTTATTGCACTCTATCATTCGAAGATGACCTCCAACTTGACGCCAGAACCTGCCAGAAAAAGGACATTTTACATTTAGTCTACACCACATCATCAGGAACGTATGCCTTCCCCTCCTACAGCTCAACAACCTCAAGGACAGGCAGTTTAACGTCCTTGCTTGTTCAACATCTGTCCAATTGGCAAGTGAAGGTGGTTGCCAGTTGAAATCATTTCCTTCTGAACAACTACTGAAAAGTAGATGGAAGGAACCCGTCTGCCTCTACTTGAGTTTTCAGGCTTTGAAGTATTTTCCTTTCCTTTTTTTTAATGGCTTGTTTTGTATATATACCAACAATAATCACAGTGATTAGGTTTACTTTTAGTCTAGGCCATCTCTTAATTTAAGTAATTATGACATTAAAGATGCAGTCACAAAAAAAAAGGATCTCAATAAGAAAGGCTTTTGAAATCACATTAATATCTCCAGCATCTAAGAATTACAATATGATTTGGTGACTTTTTTCACGTTCAATCATGAATCTGAAGGCAGCCATGAACCTTGTCATTGACAGACATCTGCAGTGCACAGCCCACCAAAGTCCCTGAACTGACAGGAACGACATCTCTGCTGGACGGCATCCCCAGCTGGGAGAACAGCTGCTGAAACCTTACATTTGATCACAGGGCGTCAGGTGCGGTCCCGCCTCCAGCTCGGGGCTCGGCTCACTGACAAAGATGTCTCCTTTACAGGTAACTGACCAAATGGCATGCTGAGAAGGAGGGCCTTGAATCCGTCTGCTTTCACAACACGACATGGTCAGCAAAGACAGCTACAAAACAACAAGCGGAGAACTAAAAGCTTCCGTTTACAGTGAGAACAAAGATTTCCATATAGATGCTTCGGTATTACAGAAAGAAGTTTTACCTTTGCATGTTCTTGCAAATCAGCAAAGTGAATTTGCAGCTTTTTCTCAAAAGGCACTGGAATTCAGTGTTTTAGAAATGATTAACACAATCACTGACACCAATGTGGTTTGCAGTATCTGATCGCTATGAAGAATCTTTCAGGTTTTCCATTGCTTCAGTGTGTATGTGCCTGCCTGCCTACACACAAGACTCTACAACAGTGACAACAGATAACAGTTCTACCAATGCAGACAAATAGACTAACTGAATTAAACTCTTAACTCATTTGTAGCCTAATCTATGTCCAGAGATAGGAAGGGAAGGAAAAACAATATTGGTTTTACTGCAGATAACTGCAGCATCAGAAAGCATGCAACTCCAGGGGAGATAGGAAGCCTCAGGTGCCTCTAAAGAGGTTTGAACAGACTTTTAAAATCCCTGAATTGTGAACAGATAAGTAGCTTAGATACTGTAAATATAATGCTCAGATTTCAGAGACTAGCTTTTATGTTTTATTTCAGATATTGCCAGCTTGAAATGAAAAATACACAGAATTACCCAGTCATGCATTTCTTGCTCTGTTGCGGCTGCCAGGCGGATTGGCCATCGCTGCTTCGTCCTTTCAGGTGTATACAGTGCAAAGGAGTGTTTGGCTTCATTCAGAACTTCAACTATAATAGTGACTTCATTCAGGAACACATGGATATACTAAGACAAGAAAAAAAAAATGGTGACTAAGCCAAACTCAGATATACCCTCCTCAGAGCCAGCATTTTTGTGCTTCAGGACTATGAATGAGGCATTCTTGCCAAGCATAGCAAAGGATCGGTTCTTGGAAGGAACGAGGCACAGTTTCCAGTCCTGCACTACCTCTGATTCCTCCTGCCCATACACATTAACCCTACTTATGAAGACCCTGCCCTGCCAAGCTTGGCTCTTTCTTCATAATCAAGAACATTGAACTTCCAAAAGAATTCCTAATCAGTGCAAAGCTGATGGTTTAAACAATGTGGCTGGTTGCTGACTGGGTATTTCTGACATAGCATTAACATAGCTACAGCTTAGAAGAGCCTGCAGTTTGCTACTACCCTCGGCTGCATTTGAATTAGTTCCCAAAGCTTAGAACAATAGCATACCATAATTCGCCTCCTTTAAGAAAACTGTTTTCCCTTCAAAGGTTTTCCTTTGCCAAATGCAACTCCCAAGGTTCTCAAGCAGAACACACCTTTTTCTCCTCATGATACATGTAGTAGATGAACAGGATGCTGTCACGCGTTCCATCGCTCCCAGTGAACTGCTCAAGTGCAACTCGAACATCCATCCATTTGTGAGGCTTCCAATTCCTCCACCATTGCAAGGTTCCAGTTTTAACCCAAACCGACTGCAATGCAAACACATCTTTACAGGAGGAAGGACACTGCATGACTCACGCTGTTTCTCCCAAATGGTATTTTACCTGACCACAAGAAATCTCTGCTGCAGGTTAGTCTGTAACATATCAGTTAATTCTGACACAAAGTATACCAGCGTGTTCAGGAAGCTGAAGACAAAATGAAAACTGACAAAACTGGATAGAAAGGCACTGAAATAGCATGTGTACAACAGTATTAACATTTTACCTCTGCAAGAATGCAGTAGCACACAGGTAGTAATTGCCTCTAGTGTGCTCCTCTTATAACGCGACTTCTGTTTGGACTTTGAAGGCTTTTAACATAATCTTTTTAAACTTGATTAAACCCCTGGACTCCAAGTGTTTTTAATCAAAGGAATTCCAGATCTCATTTGGCAATTAGCAATGAAGGGACCAAAAATGTGAATGAATCTGAAAAGAGCCAAGGAGTCATAATAAAGGGAACATCAAACAAAAGTGCTGCTGTTGACATTTGCATCATTGTTTTATTTATGTGAGTTACATTAATCCCTTAATGGTCACAGAAAGGGAAAGTTCACCTACTTGAGTCACTGTTTCAATTAAGAAGTCTCATCTTGCGGTGGAATAATTCATACAATATTCCACTGTTCCAAATATTTCTCTGTGGAACTGAGGTTTCAGTGTGCTCAAATAATGTTGACTAATGCTTCGTTTGCTCCTATAGAAAACTATCAGTGAATGTTTTTAGATAAAGACTTCTGCTCCTCGTTTGATAAGATCCTAGTTTCCCACAGGGATCTCAGACAGTGATAATCCAGGAAAGTCGTCACAGACAGAAATAAGGACAAGAATACAAAGGTGACAGTTCAGTTCAGATCAGTACATCAGAAATGTATTCCTGATGCCCATTATCGATAGATGTGTTTAGGAGACAAGAGATAAGTGTGCTCACTGCTTACCTGCTCAATAGCCTGCTCGTAGTGCCTAAAATTCTCCAGTTCCCGCTTTGTCCTTTCACTGAGCTGCTGAAAAATCTGCTTTCGCCACGCTGCTGTCTGCGCCGGCGTGATGGACAGAGACAGAGATTGCACAGAGGATGACAAGCCTGGAACAGAACCAAAATCCATAAACTCCAGTGAGCTTTGAATACAGTTCTGTGAAAGGTAAAACACGACGCTGAATCAACCCAGTCTAAGACATTTTTTCTAATTATTTTACTTTGGAGTCGATGTACTACAGCCAAACTTTGCAAATGATGCACAGAAATGGGATCACTAGATGTTTATGTAGAATGTTTCAAGGCCAGTACCTTGTAAAATTGGGAGTTTCGTCACTGAACTGCAAAATAATTAGGTAATACAATGCATTAAGAGTTACCCTGTTGTTAAATACTGTGATGTCACAGTTCACGGTTTATTTTGAAAATATGGTTGTATTCCACTGTCTTTCAATAATCTAAATTCTAATGACATCCAGTTATCAGCTGGGCTCACATTCGCAATGGCCCTGAGTAATTTCTGTATCTTACCTTTGTCCCAGTAAGAACGGTAGGAGTGAGGCAGTTATTTGTGGCATCTGCATCTCTCAAGAGAGCCCTTCTCGCTGCTCTCAGTTACTACACAGTGATATTATGGGGTCTGCCTGAAGCTGCAGTTTCAGTCCAATTAAAAATGAGATGCAGAACCAGCACAGATTGTTTTACAAATTCTTACAGAAACTCAGAGAAAAAATCACCTTTACATTTATGTATCTCAATCCCAAAGTGCTGTACAGCTAAATACATACAACACTATCCTCAGACACGGAGCGTATTAACAAACTGCAATAACAGTAAACGGGTTATCAGAAGTTTTATGGCATTGTTTTGTTAAAGAAAAAAACAAATCAACATTTTTCTTAAAAAAGCCTTGGGAAGGAGGGTCTGTTCTGGTGACTGGGTAGTACCTGACGGAACAGTGAACCACTTCAGTGGGCTGTGCAAATCTACAAGGCAGCCTCCCCCGGACACCCAGGCCCACAGTGGGTGCTCGTCGGCTCCATACTGCTCGTCAGCTCCCGCTGAGAACGTGCCAAGGGAAGACAGGCTGGATGTTTCTGCAAAGGTGCTGACGGAGAGGACTGGATGCTTTTGGGCCTCCTTCAAGTCAATGTTTGTCCACTGCAGCTCTGCAGAAGGATTTGGGTTTGCAGAAGTTTTATGCATTTCAAGATCAGCTTTCTCATTAGTCAAAGCAACAGTGGCTTCTCCTTGATCAGAGCCCAGAGGATCCACAGTCAAACCTGCACATGTTTCTGCTGCCTGGTTGCCTGTGCTGTTACCACTGCTGCTGGCTGCAGCTCCCGTCGGGGCGGTGCTGGCAACGTTCATGGGTGCATTTGGAAGCTCTGTATCGGACGAAGTATCTGCATCACCATGAATGATTGTGTTTGTTTGGTTCTGAATATCATCAGTAAAGAAACAGCCAGCACTGAAGGACAAAGAGATAATTATCATTCAAAGCATTATAAATTAGTACAGGCCTGAGACCACAGACATATGGAAATCAACTGAGAGTTTCAGTTTTAGAAGAGAAACAGCAGACTTCTTTTCTGAAGGTCAGACTCCATATCATCCAGAGCAAAGAGTCTACTGCAAATCTGGCAGACCAGTCTAGTAAATCTGAACACAGGAAGATATTTCATTGATCTTTTCAAACAATCGGTGGTGTTGGCTGCCTACAACTCTTAGGAAAACACTGAAGCAACATCACATTTTCTGGATATGAAATAATGAATAGGATTTTTAAAAGCCCATTATTAGCTTTATTATTTTTGTCCTGGCTAGAGAGGGCTTTACTCAGAGCACACTCTGACTCAAACGAGTCACTTCTGCAGCACTCCCAGCTTCATGGGCACGTCTTGCCCAGCCAAGAAGCCAGCAGTCAGCAGAGTTACTGACTGAATCTCTCTAGGAAAGGAAACCTACAGTGACACTCAGGAGAAGGATCATTCCTAAGTAGAGCTTCATGATATTTCACACATAATATTTTCTCTTATTAGAGACTAGTTCCAGATAGTGATAGTAAAGCTCACAGAAACACGCTTTACTGCAAGCATGCAGTGAATTCTAAAGTGGAGCTTCAGTTTCTGCTCCAAGTGCAACAACTGCTGCTTATTGTTGATTTTAATGGCAAAAAAAATGCAAATGCTTTTTGGCATACAAAATGATTAGAGATGCTTTTCCTTCCTGACTGTACATTTCAATGTAAAGAAATATCTCCTAGCACTGAAACTCTTGGCGTACAAAGTCTTGAGCAGGTATTACCAAGTACCTGAGCAGACTTGTCGAGCTCCCGGTCTGAGATCTGTCACTCTCTCGGCCACATACAATTGCCTTCCATGTCTTCCCACTGAGCTCACTTGGCGTGACACCTTGGCGAAAATAAATTGCTCTGTCATCACAGCCAATTCCCCAGACCTAGGGAAGGAAAGGGCTTGGTGAAGGAAATGGCATGGAATGCAGGTGGATACCAGCTACAAAAAAGCTGGAGTTGTGGAAAATACAGCAGAAAAATCTGCTGGACACAGCGTTTTCCTTTTGTGTTCTTCCCTAATGCTGATACTGTAGAGGCTGAATGTGCCATACAGGAGACGTGCTGACTGTTCATGTTCTGGTGAAGAATTCAGCCACACATTCCCTCCCAGCAGCTTAAGCACATGGACCTCTTGTTCAGCTGTCCATAGTGGCACTGCTGACAGTCCTCACCACACGTGAACAGTGCCTGCACAAGGGGGAACATAAATATCTGCATAATTGGTACACAGCTGTCTTACCTGGTTATTTAAGCCTACAGTTACCATCATCATTTCTCCAACCATTTCAATCCAACTTGTTCCACAAGGATTATGTGAGTTCACTCCTCTTCTAAACCACACCTACAACAGCAACAGCAAAAACTCTTAAATTTTGCTCCTTCTGCATTAGCAAGCAGAGAGCTGGAATTTAGTTTCTTTAGTGGATTAGTCTTATTCTCTAATACTGACTGGCTGCATTGAGTTAAGAAGTCTCTTACCTCCTTAGTTCTTTATCAGGTAAATATAAAACAATTATCTTAATAGTACCCAGACTGTGTGTCCTTGTGACCAACTACAGCCAGAACAGTCCATGGCGAGACTTTTTGTTATGACTTCCTGTGACAGAGTTAATTTCTCTGCCATTGGAAAAATACTTTCTATTACATATCAACTGTAGGCTATTTTTGGCCACTCTGAACGGACTTCTAAATAGCGTTCTCGTGTTCAAACTCTAGAAGCAGGGCTGATGGAGGGAACTGTCAGAGGGATCTTGTCAGTGGTACAGCTCTTTAAGTTGTCTCCCCTTGGATTAGGTTTTACTAATCCGAAAGTGTCTGTGGGCTGGGTACCTGGAAAAATTTCCGTCTGTATTTAGTATATAGTCATATAGTGGCAAGCAGCTACTTTAGAAGTTGTTGTCTGAATCCCATAACAGACAGTATACTTTACTATCTTGTGGCAGATCTGAAGAAAAGTATGGAAGCTTATCTACGTTTATTATAGTGGTTTTATTTGGCAGATGTTGCAGGCTGGACACAGTCTTTTACCATGGCTCCGCTGACCGGTAGTGACTCATTAAACCAGAGCAACTCAGTTACTTAAAACTGCTACACATGCACAGAGTTGATCTATGTTTTTGAATTCGATATGAAGGGATTGGATTGTAACCAGCACAAGAGCACTCTAGTACATTCTTCAAGACTTTTGAGACTCCGTGCGAGGCATGGGGAGTTGGACTCTATGATCCTTATGGGTCCCTTCCAACTTGAGATATTCTATAATTCTAAGTTAAAATCCCAGTAAGAAAGTAATCACACATAAACATAACAGGTATGTCACTTAATAAACACAAAAAAACTACATTAAAAGGCTGATGAAGAGTTACAGTAGGAATATAAAAAAAATAGGATCATATAGAAAAGCATAGATGAAAATATTCCCCATGCCTCTTCTGATGTAAGTTTCAGATCATGTGGAAACAAGACTGAGCAGGTAGGAGTCCCTTCAATGTCGATACTTAATATCTCTTAGAAGCAGGTTCTTATTACATCCCCACCCACCTACCACATCTGTCTGGCTCGGGTTTAGAAAATTCATTCCAAGAGAAAAGCAGAAAGTCTTCCTTAATTAAATGCCACTATGTGTATCACAAACCACAGAGTATTCCTGTGACAGCAAGGGGAACTAGAATTCCCCAAACCACGAGGATAGGGAGTCCAAATCACCAGTATTTCCTATGGAAGTTACATGCCTGTTTGAGAAAAGCAGATAGAAAAAAGGAAGAAAAAACCAGAACCAGAGCATGACACCTCTTACTTTTCTATCCTTTGTAACACACCACACCACATCGACACCCACAGAGACGTGCATAATCCCATTTTCAGAGCTTGGAGACTCCACAATATTCCAGGAAACTCCTGCAAGAAACAAAACCCAGAAGGCACTGTAGGTTAGTTTCTTATTCAACACTATACAAATCAAAAGGGTTGCCAGCTAAATTTAACAAACTTTACCTTGCGGGTTATTCCTATCAATTCCTTCTCTCACAATAGCTTGCCCTTCCCAAAGAGTTGCCCAAAGGAGGTCATATGGTCCACAGCTGATCTGTACAACTTCACCCGGGGTGGTGATTAAGGACCACATGGAACCTTCTGGATTGTCATGGCAGACGTTTTCTCTGTACCATACCTAGACAAGTTAAAAAAAACCCAGACAAATAAAACTTAGAAAAATATCACTGCAACAATGAAATCATTGAGAAAAGCATAGAGACAATCTGGAAAGAACAGTCCTCCTTTAACAAGAGGGGGTTTTTATGCAGTGTATGTGCTCTGACCTTTAAAGGTGGTTTTTTTAATGTTGATTATGCAGTTGAAGACTTTTTCCTTATGTACTAAGGGAGGCGGCTTTTCTACAGACTAGCTTTTATCAGGGAAGCAAATCCAGACTGGGCACAGTAACCTACTGCTACAAGTTCTGTGTATATTTCAACATTTAAAAACCACTCCAGTGTATTTCAGGGCATGTTATATAAACCAAGAATGAACAAATACGTAACACAAAAATGTTACTGTTAGATGATAGCCCCACCTCACTTTCACTGAACAAAGCTTGCCGCAATATGGGTAAAAAATCCCATTCCCTGTGCAGCCTTCAGAGACATCCAGCCCATTTGCAAGTCTTGGTCCTACTGTCTGTGAACTTTTCTGTGGAACGCAGTCCAAAGAGGAAGGTCAAACATAAACAGCATCCCGCAGTAGTTGTATGAGTGCTCCAGAACATGACTGCTGAGTGCTAAATCCTCATTTTTAGAAATTTTACTTTATTTCTTTATTTACTTTATTTCTCTGGGGACTTTTACTAGGGAAACAAAAGCATTTTACAGTGTCAGTCAAGTAAGCCTGTAGAATGTGGATGCTTGTCACTTATTACTGGCAAGCATGAAGCACGGGGCATTTTATTTTAAACAATTTAACCAACATTGCTTGCCTCTCCAGGCAGTGCCAAGTGTGACTGAAATCTCAGGCTATCTGTTCAAAGCGGTACACTCTTCCCCATGAGACCACAAGTTAGAAATTGTCTAAAGACAAATGAATGTCAGATACATGGTGTAAGGATGAAGGGTGGAAAGCAAGAATCGAGTCTTTACAGCACTGACCAAAGGAGGAGAGACCTTATTGCCTAAAAACAACAACAAGAAGATGGATGTATAGTTTTCAATAGAAAATAAATTTAAAGCATTCCAGAGCTGGATTCTACATAACCAAGTCAGGAAGTACCACTTTCTGATCAATAAGTCTTAGAAAACCGTTTGTAAACTCTCTCGAGTCATACCTGACTCTCCACCACAGAGACAGGACACAATACTTTGCAATAATCTTTATCAGGTTTTAAGGATCCTTCTCTTTGTTACCAGTGCCATAGTCTGCATTCTGGGCATTTTTCAGGTTGTAAGACACTACGCAGCCCAAGTTTTCAAGGTTCACCTGTTTATAGAGGTTTAAGGCTTCCATAAACCAGCAACCCTATGAGATACTAAGCCTTTCCATTTACAACACAAGTTGTGATATAATCTAGTCCCAAAGCAGCTTTTACATCCTCTGCCAGAGGCGCAAACAGCCTTCTTTATCAACATAAGACAACAACAAACCTGCCTTGCTTTAACAGCACTGAACACCTTTTCAGCAGTAATTTACACTAGAAAACTTCGGGAACATGCACATACCCTTCCTTGTAAAGAAACTGCCCAGACTGACAAACGGCCAAGAGGCTCATCGGTGATCTCCCATCCTCCGATGGAGATGTCATTGAAAGGGTCTGGCAACTGGTCTGGATCATCATGTGATACGATCTGAAGCAAAGAGAAGGGGGGTTGAGGGACAAAAGGCAGTGATGGGCTGGTGGCCTAACTCATTTCTTGCAGATTGGTTTAGGTATCGCTTACTAAGGTGGCTGAGCCTGGAGATTCTTCCTCTCATTGAAGGCTGCGATATGCAGAGAGAGGAGAAATGCTGCTGAAGAAGCACAAAGAAGTCTGTGTTTCATCCCCTAACTAAAGGAAATTTTTACTCACAGAACAGTGCATAAAGACATTATTTGAATTGGAAAGCTGGAACATCACAAATTACAATTTTTGTACATTCTTAGAGTGGAACAATTATTCACCAACAGTTATCCATACGGATAAAGGACAGAGCTGGTGAATGATGCTGGACAGGTGCCACCTCGAGAGTGCTTTATCAAACAACCAGAAGTTAAAAAGTTGGTTTGAAATCTGCAAAGGAGCTGAGCATCTATCTCCAACTGCATTATCATGAGATTTGGCACCTTATTATGGCAGGTTTCTATGAAAATTCCCAGCCTTCCATTGCAAGAATTACAAGTTGGAAGTCAAGGAATCCAGGTTCAGGCTACAGAGTAGTGATACAGAATGAGTTTCCCTGCACCGATAATCCATTAATTCAGAAGATCAGTTTATTTCATATTTAAAAGACATCCAGAACCTTTGCCCAGACGTCCCGTGATTTGTATCTCCTGTATCTGATCCACCTCCTGCGTCTGACACAAGAATTCCATCTCTTATCCTTTGTGTAGGTGCTGGGGAAGTCTATGGCATAAGTCCAGCCCTGCAAACAGAGGTTTTCTTGTATGAAAATCAGGACCAAGGGAAAGCCTGAAATCATAACTTAGAGCAATTCTGCACAAGTCATTACAAATACAGTCCAAGTTACTGTGCATGTCTCAACAGATCAGCTAATTCCATGAACGATATATGAATCATGTCCAAATTCCTTTGCAGGATAGACACAGAACAAACAAGACACAGTAAAGCATTTTACTTGCTTCATAGTAAAGATCCTAAATAACAACGGCATCCAGCTGCCAGCATTTCGTGGCCTGATCAAAAGAAATAAGCCTTCAAACAAGATCCCTGCTTGTGTTGCATTATAGCTGAGCTATTTCCCAGAAACAAGTAGCTATGGGAAGTTAAGTGCCTTTTATTTTCACAGACTAAGGATTCCCAGAATAGATCTCTTTTCGGTATTGTTCACCTACCCCTTTCTCTGTTGGTTCCCCTCCAATATTTTCATCCACATACCAGTCAGACTCCCACTCCCAGTGTGCCGAGGGCAGTGTTAAACTATCAAGCTGCTGGTGTTTCAGCCCGCTCACATCGCTCCACTGCCAGCGGTCACTAGGCAGTAATTTCTCACAAAAGCCACCAACTGGATTCCAGCGCTGCCAGAAATAATAAATAAAACGTTTTATTTGAGATCACATCGTCTCATTGGACATCTACAGGGAGTCATAAATGATACATTTCTTATTTTCTGCAGTGGAAGCATTCACACTGTAAGCCCCTACCTAATGTAGTCTTTGGAGGAAGCTTTTTTAAGTACCAAAGAAGGGCTGACTGCAGAGCTAGTCCCAACCATGTCATTTTCAGCTACATAAATAGGCACATCTGATGATGTGTTTTACCACTAACAGTGCTTTTTCCTTTGGTGATGTGTGGCACCATGATCCTGCAGCATTAGGATAATGCTGTACAGACAGACTTGGGATCTCGAATCTACTCCATAAGAAAGACGATTCGCATCTTGCATGCACGAGAAAAATAACACAGCTGCCGTGCCAGAAACTATGTCAAGATAACTATATCAGTAAATCTTCCCTGAATCTTAAATTATACCAAGGAGGTTTTTTTCCAAATTTGGCTTTAATCAGTTACAGAACAAATAACTTGCTGGGGTTTATGCCAATGCAGCTGTGATTTTTCTTTTTTTTTACCCACACTCTTACCTACTATCAAAACACTGCCAAAATGAGTAGTTCAAAAGCCTTCTATGGTTTTTATGCAAAATATTATTTACTTTTACTACGAATCTGGCTAAATTGCTTTGTATGTTATCTGCAGACTGAGTTTAATTTTGTCATTATGTCTTGCAGAATATTTCCTTTTTGTGCTTTCTAGTATTTTGTTTTCCATTTTTTCGTAGCCTAGGACAAACAAACCAAAAAATTTTACATTTTTAAAGAACACGTTTATATAACAAAAGGAACATTCTTTAATGGCTGGAAAGCTGTGTCAATATTAAATAATGTATAAAATACTATTTTAAAGGTGTTCTTTTTGAAGTACATCATGTAGGAATGATCATCTTAACACTTCTGTGCAAAAAAAAGCTGGGAACATTGTACTTCAATGGAGAGTTATGCCTTTATTAGACAAGTCTTTGAAACACTTTAAAAAAAGCATTTTCGTAAGAATAATATATTTCTGATAAAGTATTTTTGTTGCATGGAAGTTACACTGGACATTTTCTTAAGGGGATTGTGTATTTGTCACTAAGGAAAGGAAGACATCAGGTGAAAAGGTGAATGCTCCTGTCTGAAATGGCTTGCATAAAACAGGCTGAGTACACACTGGTGTTGGTTTTGGTCAGAGCAGGGAACCTTCCTTTGGGAATTAAAATATTAAAAGAATAACCTGCTATTAGGCACGTGTGTACTCTTCAGAAACATCACACAAAAAAGGAAAACAAATAAACCCAAGCAATCTTCCATGACAAAAACATGCAGAGACAGCTGACGTGTGGATCTGCCAGCATTCCCTTCCGACGAATACGTGGCGGTGCGATAGAGGCACCTGTAAGACGCCATACCTGATTCTCATAGGTTTCTTCCTGGTATCTAATAGGAACATCACCCGAGAACACGTAGGTGTATACTTGATGATCACAGGCTATTCCCCAGCAGCACTGTTTGACAGCAGAGACCCGTTTGAATTCCAGCTGTGTGTCCTTACAGAGCTCCCAGTACTGGCCAACGGTGGACAGAGTGTAAACCCTCCCAAAAATGTCCACAGCCCACAAAAGGGAACTGGGCATGGCCATGTCTGAAAGGCAAAAAGGAGGTATTAAAGGAAATGACAGTACATCAGTCCTGCTCTGAGCCATCATCAGTCAAATTAAATAAAGAAGTAAAGAATGATCTTTTGAAGAGTCTATGCAAAGCTGGCAGCCAGATCTCAGTCAGGGCTCTGCAGTTACACCTCTTGGATGGCTCTGTCCATCCTACAAGAGCTGACAGCATGAACAGGACAGCTTTGGCAGGACAGAAGTCAACACTGATCTGAGATGAAGTAGCACAGACCGGTTTATAGCAGAAGGCTTCTTTGTGAAGAGCTGGTAGTGCTGCTGGTGCTCCACACTCCGCTCATCTCAGTTCCACAAAGCCACAGTATCTTACGATACCTCCTTCTGAGCCTCCTCTTGGTGTGTGCCAACATAGCTACACAGGTGCAATGGAAAATTAGTGAAAAGGAGCTTCTCCATAAGCACACATCTAGTTTTAATCCATGGGCATATTTACCTCCTGCTGCCAAGAAACCTCTGTCCAAAGCATTCTGGTGACCACTTTGAGACCTGATCTTTATTTAACATACATAGGTGTGATATTTAAGTATACATAGAGTGTGGTTTGACAGCAGAGACCTGGTTGAGTTCCATTCCAGTCTTATCACTCAACAGCCTGTCATTTTCTGGGCACTGCAGCTCCACCCTTTGTGGAAGAGTCAGCATTTTAGGTGAGGCAGGTGTACGCCAATCCTTCTGGAAGTCAAGAAAGGCCAGCCTATTTCTAGTTTTTATTTAATTTCTTTTTCTCACTGTTGCTGGAAGCCTGAAGGCATGTATAACTGCCTTTGTTTGCCCTCGGACCAGACGTTTATCCTCTTTATATCCTGCCTTTCTACATTAGTAAAAGTAGGACAGTACAGAAGGACAAAGTATGGAGAAAATCGAATGGAACAAAGTGAAGATGAGGTGAAAATTATAATATGCGTACCAATGGGAAAATAAAGGCCATGAAAATAAGCCTTTCAGTTTTAGCACTTAAAATTCTGAAAACAGTATTTATAACAGAGGAAAATATTATGCATTTAATCTTAAGCAACCAGAATTCTGGTGAGTCTGGAGTAAAGGAAGCATTATGGATAATGCAATGAAGATATCTACCTAGCCAGATAATAAAGTGATGCTCAGGTGCGTTAAAGGTGAGCAAATATATAAATGAAGGCCTGTACATCAAATGACAGTGCAGGCAGGCAGGAAAGTACCTGGAACAGTTCTGAAAAATGTAGTGAAAGTTCCAAAGATTATGAAGTTAGGAAAAACATAGACCGGACAGAATTAAGATAATCCAGGCAGATGCAACTGGATTAAAACACTGAAGGCAGCCAAGATGAGTGAGAGTTTCTGCATATTCTTTCTTCTGAACTTTTGAGACTGAGTGGAGAATCATGGAAAAATCCCAAATGCATTTAGGATTATAAACTACTTTTAAGACTCCAGTTTAGGCCCCTTCGCACCGGTTGTGCTGCAGAAGATGAAGACAAATGTTGCCTGAAGGATGCTCAGTGCTTGCAGTTCATGTGCATTTCAGCAAATGCAGAAGTTGCCTGGTGTGCTCAGGGGACTGGAAAACAAAAAAACCTAATCCACCCCTGCTAATTCTTCTCATCCCTCAGGTCAGCCAGGTAATTTCTCACAGAATTAAAACTACTTAAATTAAGATGATATGTTGTTAATTAAAATTTCCAGCTGCCTGGCGTAACACTGCTACAGAATTCAAGGAAAATATCCCAGCTTCGTGCATATTATAAAAGTAATGAAGTTCCTCAGGAGAGAGCTGACATGCCTCTGTCTTCAAACGGCGGTGGTGGCAGGATCTCCTGTGGGTGCCCGGGGTGAATTCAGCGCCACAGGACTCAACGTGCTCAGAAGATAAAATGCGCACGGACAAGCTCTACCTCCCGTGCAAACGAACGCACTTGACAGCTTGTACTCGCACGGAGACATGCGAGCACCGCTTTATATCCGCGGGATCTCCAAGCGCTTTACAAACTTGACAAGGTGAAAATAACAGCCGGGAACAGCCCGAGGTGCGGGGAGCGCCCGCTGCTCTTCCCGGCGGGCATTAAGGTCGGACCGGCTTAAGAGCCCCCGCGGGGCCGGGGCATCCGTGCCCGGGGCATCCGTGCCCGGGGGCCGCGGCATCCGTGCCCGGGGGCCGGGGCTGCTGGCCGGCGGGGCGGCCCTCGGCAGACATGGCGGCCGGTCCGGGCGCCCCCTCCACCGCGCTCCCCCGCACCGAGCAGCCGGCCTGCTGCGGCCACAGCACGGGAGCGGGTCCCCGGCAGCGGCGGTGCGGACCCGCTGCCCGGAAACGCCCCGCGGCCCGCCCCGTGCGCCTTCCCCGAGGGGCTGCGCAAGGCGCCGGCGCCTCCCCGCGGCCCCGCTCACTCCTCCCGCCCGCACCGGGGGCAGGGCCGCGGCGGGGCTGCACCAGGCCCAACGGCGGCCCGATCTCCAGCCGCGCTGCCCTGCCCGCCCCTCTCCCTGCGGCGGGACCGCTCACAGCGAGCGGCTCTGCCCCAGCCCGGCCCCCCGGGGCTCGCCCCTCACCTGCCTCCCGCCGGCCTCACCTCTCCCGGCCGCCGCTGCTGGCGGAAGGAGCCGCCGCGCCCCGCCCCGCCCGGGCGGCCCCGCAGCGGCGCGGATGTAACGGAGAGCGCCGCGCCGCCACCGCCTGCGCCGCCACCGCCTGCGCCGCCACCGCCTGCGCCGCCGCCACTGGCGGGAGGGGCCGCGGCGGGCGCGTCACGGCGCGCGAGGCAGGGCCGCCCCGCGCCGCGCGGGGGCGCTGTGTGAGGCGGGTCCGGGCGGGAGCGGCGCGCGGGGAGCGGGGGCCCGGGGTCTGCGGGGAACCGCGGGGAGCGTGGTTGTGGGAAGTGGTCGTGCCACCGTACTCGGCGCTGGTGAGGCCGCACCGTGAATCGTGTGTTCAGTTTTGGGCCCCTCGTCATAAGAAAGACGTTGCAATACTAGAGAGAGCGCAGAGGAGGTGACGAGGCTGGAGAGGGGCTGGAGCACAAGTGTGAGGGGAGCGGCTGAGGGAGCTGGGGGTTCAGCTGGAGAACAGGAGCTGAGGGGAGACCTGATCACTGGCTGCAACTGCCTGAAAGGAGCTTGGAGCCAGGGGGGGTCGGGCTCTTCTCACAAATACCAAGTGGCACGACAAGAGGAAATGGCCTCAAGTTGCGCCAGGGGAGGTTTAGATTGGATATTAGGAAAAAATTCTTCCTGGAAAGGGCTGTCGGGCATTGGAACAGGCTGCCCAGGGCAGTGGTGGAGTCACCATCCCTGGAAGGGTTTAAAAGGCGTTTAGACGAGGTTCTTAGGGACACGGTTTAGTGCTAGAGTTGGGTTATGGTTGGACTCGATGATCCTGAGGGTCTCTTCCAACCGAAATGATTCTATGAAGAGTTCACCCGTCCGCTCAGCCTGCTGCACAGAGAGGGCAGTGATTGCAGTCGGAGTTGGAAAAAACAGCGTTTGCCTGAAAATATGTTTACTCTTGATGCATTAGTATATGTCTTGCCCGAGGTATAAGGAAGGAGACGGCGTTTACTGTCACAACTTGTAGCTGTGTAGTAGTATCATAGTAGCAGGCCTTCCCAGAACACCAAAGGTGCTGTGTAATATTTATTGCAGGTCATCACTGTGACTTGCCCTGCTACAAAATGGTAAGCTCCGTTTGGAACTGCTTGCTTATAAACCTCATTTTTTGCCATCACATTCCAGTTCATTTTGAATGGTTTCAGAAAATCTAACAAGATAGGCAGGAACTTCCATGCCTGTCTATTCAAATAAACAAGCAAGAAGGAGATCAGCAAAAAGTATCTCAGATCTTTGTGTATCTCAAAGGCACAGTGAAGGAGGGTGGAAAAGCAGTTGTCTTACAGGCCTTTTTCAGAGGGAACTGGCAGATCCAATGTGAATCCAGCCTGAGGAGTTTCTAGTTGCCGGTTAAAGAGAACACATCTGCCTTGCTTTTGTTCTGTGGCCTGTAGGTTAAGATGGTTTTGACGTGCAGAGGGTTGTGGTTTGAAGGGTTGGTATATACATTTAATTCTCTAGAACGATGCCTGTGTGAGGCAAAATCATCCCGTCTGGGTCGTTTCCTTCTGAGCCTCAGGGACACTTGACTCATGCTGCTGTGGTTTGGTCCCTTGCACACATTGGTGCCTACCTCAACCTCTAGTAGAGTTTTTATGATTTGAGCATTGGAGCAAAACATTTTAATAAGAAATCAATTTTGCAAGATTTGTAGCGACTGGGACTCCGATACATTTGACATGTATTCAATCCAGTTGCCATTTTGAGCAGGTGGAAACAAGACTTCCATTGTTTTCCATGCGAACTGGGTTGCAGAAGTATTTAAGGAGCATTTTCTGGAATTTTCTCAGTTTGGCTTTTGAACCACAGTCCGGTAACCCTACAGGATGGCAGCGTGAATGACTGATTATGCAAGGAGTTCACATGATAAATCATTTACAACCAGGACAGTTTGCTTATGCTTATTTTAAGGAGGACCTCACATGTGAAACCAACTGAACGCTCTCTGTAACAGTGGCAGCATGTAACTTTTTGTGGTCTGTGCCCAGCTAACGAGTGTGCTGGCTTTGCTACCTCTGTAATGTGATGTAAAGGTTAGGAATGAACTGATGCCTTATGAAAACTCTTGCTTACTCTGGCTGTCCGATGCTGACCCCTGCTTTGTTCAGTTGCCGTTGTTGCAATAGAGGCTTCTATTCTGTAAGAGGTCACAAGAGAAAGGTTTTGCAAAAACAAACAGCTAAATGTAAACAGATTTTCCTTTTGCCATCAATTTGAACAGTGGATTTGCTGCATAATCCTGGAGCACTGGGTTAACGTGAACCTCACTCCCAGTCTCTGGCTGGTGAAGGGGGTACCCCAAGCCTTCCCTGAATGGAGCTCTGAAGCCTTGCAAAAGAAAGAGGAAACATCCAGTATCCTTTCCCGCTTCTGCCCTTCAGTCTGTGGTTACTGCGTGACTCAGGAGGAAGGAGTCATCTTTGGTGAAACACGTTTCCCTCAGCTAAGGTTGCCCCGGTTGGCCGTGGACATTGCACTCAGTTCCACCTGTAATTGTAGCAGTGTAACCAGCGTACCACGGCAAAGCCGTGGTTTATATTGAAAATGCAGCAAGGGGAGGTCTGCCCCCGCGACTGGGACACATCCCTGACCTGGACAAGGCTAGAGCGCTCCAAAATTAACTTTGCAAGTTTTTAAATCTCTTGTTATTAAGACTTTGCTCTGTCCAAAGCATAGTCAAGATATTTTAAATCATTTCCATTGTTTTGCAGCCACTGTCCTAACGCAGCCAGAGATGGTTCATACAGGTAGTTTCCCTACTGTCAGCTATTCCACACTTTCCCAAATCTCACTTCTTTAAAAGGGGGATTTTTCCTTGTCACTTGACATTAATTTTAGGGAAGTGTCTTTCCCCTAATGAGGAAGTACTGCATTGCATTTGTGCTTTTAGCTTTTTCTTTCAAAAACCTCATGTAATATTTATACCACTACAGTTAGAGTAAGCAAAATCTTTCCTCAGAGCAGGAGCGGTCTGTGAATGTCGCTGCAAACTGTGAGCGGTGCCGCTTCCCGATGAGTCAGGCGCTGCAAACCAGAGGGAGCAGACGGAAAGCAAGAGGGCAGCGACCTTCTCACCATCATGTGATGCTGGCACTGGCTTGGATTTTGGGTTGTGTGCTCTCCATCCCTATCTGTTTCAAGAATCTGTTTGATTTTGAGGCAAATTGTTTAATCTCTTTTCCTTTTTTATGTTTTGTTTTCCCTCCTTACAATGAAACGGGGCCAAACCTTCCCTGCTGCACAGGAGCGCTGCTGTGGGAGTTGCTCAGTGTTTGCTATGGTGGTACCTTTAGGGAAGGACAAACTTGTGCATATTTCAAAACCAAACGATCTGGTGAATCAGACAGCTCATGGGGTTGAAGGTGTGGAGGGAAGAGGCCAGAGTTCTACTGGTGATAAAAGACATTTAAGATCCTTTCAGCATCCAGCTGAGCTGTCCAGCCGTCAAGAACTTGGATTTCAGAAGCAGCTGAGTTAGGTGAAAGCGCTGTTGAACTATTTGCTTTAGTTTGCTGTACAGGAGAAAGCAGCGTCCCTCTTGCTTTTTTTTCTGTTTATTTGATTGATTTTGTTTGGTTGGTTTTAACTTCAGTATTTCTTCTTCTGCTTTTCCCTCAATCTCTTTTCAAAACCTTTCCCTCTTTTTACAACATTCCCATTCTGTGCCTCCACCCCCAGAACTCTTGCTTTTTTCCATTAATACTCAAGTGCGGCTCTTCCCAGTGGGGATGTAAGAGTTTGCAGAAGTCACTGCAGAACGCAGAACTATTTCCTGCTGATTTTTGCTTTTTCCTCAGACTGGGGGTTCTGTGTAAATGCAAACACATATGCGCACACAGAATATGTATATGTATGTACGCACACATGGACACACAGTGTAACTCCCTCAACCTTTCCATGTTTCCAGAGCTCAGCTGGAGTCACTTGGCTACTGTAGGATTCAAAGTGGCTCTTGATGTTGTCACAGATGCAGAATTAACCACCTTCCGCACCCTCTTTTCTGTTGAAGTCCTCGGGGTCGAGCACCCTCAATGGGGACCAACCCAGCAATGAGTCTCGTCCTCGTCTTGTTCGGGTGGCCAGTTTCCAGCAGGGATTGCATTTTGGGAGAGGAGCACTTGAAGGAAAACGATGCATAAAAAAATAAGGGTCTCAGCGAGCATGCTAAAAATCCATCATCGGCTTAATTAAAGAGCAGCCTGCAGGCCCGGTGACCGGCGGTAGCCGGTTCTGCTGGCGGCTGCTCTGCTGCCAATACCCGGGGAGCACAGCGCGCTCACAGCCCCGCTGCAGCCGTGAGAGCGGGGGCAGAGCGGGCAGGCGGCAGAGCGGGCAGGCGGCTGCCGGCGGGCAGGCGGCTGTCGGCGCCCGGCGCGGCCCCTTTAAGGCTGAGGGTTCCGTGCGCCTCTCCGCGAGCCGCCCCGCGCCGCTGGGGAGCGGCGTCACGTGGGGCGCAGTCTTGTGACCGGCCGCGAGCTCACCGCAGCAGCTCCGGAGCCGCGCGCGCCGTGCGGGGCGCTCGGGGAGGGGCCGCCCGCGCGCCAGGGGCCGCTCACCGCCCCCCCCACCCCGCCTCGCGGCCCGTCCCTGGATGCACGAGGCACCGCCGCCGGGGCGCTCGCGCCGCCGCTGAGCTCCGGCGCCCCCGGGCGGGGCGGAGGGGGCGGCGCCCGCCAAGTTGGGCGCTGAGGCGAGGGCGCCGCTTCCTCCCCGCGCTCCCTGCGCTCCCGGCCGCTCGGCTCCGCGGGCAAGGCAGCGCCGCCGCCCCCCGGCATGGACAACAAGCCCCTGCTGCAGGAGCGGCCCCCCGCCTACAGCCCCGCCGCCCAGGGCGCGGGCTACGACTACGGGCAGAGCAACTACGGCGCCATCCCCCCGCCGCAGCCCGGCTTCCAGCCGCCCCCGCCCTACCCCTACCCGGGCGCCGCGGCTGCCGCAGGTGGGTCTGAGGCGGCGGGGGCGAGGGGGCGCCGGGCGTGTGCGGGAGGGCGTGAGCCCCGCTTCCCTGCCCCGGGACGGGGGCGGTGCCCGGGGGCCGCAGGCCGGCAGCGGGCTCTGGGGAGCGGCCGTGGCCTGCGCCGCGCAGGGGCTGCCCGGCGGGAGCGCCGCCAGCTCTGGAGCCTCCGGCGCGGGGCGTCCCTGTCAGGAGCGGGGCGGTTCCGCCGTCTGGGCTCTCACGCCTCAAACGGGCTCAGGGAGGAGGGTGAGCGGGGATCCAGGTGTTTAAAAGCGCCGCCTCCCCTTCCCCTCCTTCTCCGGTGCCTCTGAGGGCTGGCGGCGTGTTTGTTTTGCCCTCCCCAAAACACCGGGTGTGCACACCGCCCTCGTGTGCGGTTTTCCGCCCCAGGACAATGGCAGAGACACGGCTGCGGTACCGGTAAAACGGACCCCCAACCTGCGCTTTTCTTTGCGTGCGCTGCTCTGTCCTCTGGTTAACGTTTGTTCTTTTCTGATACACTTCAGTAGTCTTGGACAGACTTAAGCAGGTGAGTAGACACAGTGCTTCTGTTAAATGAACTCATACCTGCAGCCTCTCTCAAAGAGAGCAGCAGCCCCTCAGGAAAGACTCTGTAGAGTTAAGGGAATGCTTCAAAAATTGAAAAGAATACACTGAATAGAGCAGACGTTAACCCCAGTCATCAAGCATTGGGATGAATATTTGGGCTGTAGACTGATTTCCTGCTAAGAACTTGGAGCTTATTTTCCTACAATACAAATATTGCTGATTATTTTCAGTTTAAGTAGTGGGGTTGGTGGACCAAGAAAATCTGAGAACTGTGCCAGGGAGAGAAGTTCAGAATGGATTTTATCTGGGCAAAGTGTACCTTGAGTGTCTGATACACTGCATACATATAACCATCCCTTTTAAAAGCTTTTTTTTTTTTTAATGTTAGTGTGGTAGTGAAGGGCTTGTGTTTTCTAGCTACAGCTGTTAAAATTACACATTTACTAGCTAACAACATGGATTTTCTGAAAGGCATGGAGTTGGATGGTTTTTGTTTTCCGCTATGCAACCTGTTTCCACTTGCGTCTTATCACTCCTACTTCTCTCTCTAGTTATAAACTTAATATGTGGAAGTTAAGGTGGAAACCCAAGGAAGATTTATTCTGTTTCAACTAGTTTGTCTGCTGGAGTGGGACATATCTCATACGTAACATCTGGAGTGAAAGCTGTGATCAGCGTTTGTTTAAACTGTTTTTTTCCTGGCCCTCAAACAGCATTGAAACAAATTCTCAAAGTTAATTATTAGCTCAGTGTCTTTTTTAGATGGTTAAATTGTACTAGATACTTGGGGTTATGAAGTGGCTTTGCTAATAGATTTGCTGAGTAATATTTTCCAACTGTGATTTTGATAGAGCTTCTTGAAGTGCTCAGTCAAGACTACATTTCTATTTTTTTTCTATGTTCTGTTTCCATACTTTTTAATTATTATCATTGTTCTTTGTACTTCACATGCAGTGATTGAGGTTTTTCTCTTATTTTAGGGTATGCTGTTCCTCCACCGACATCACAGCCAAACTATTCGAGCACGTACACCATTATTCAGCAGCCTGCCACCACCACTTCTGTAGTAGTCGTTGGTGGCTGTCCCGCCTGCAGGTAATATAGCTCTCTAGTTGAGAAATAAATTCAGTCTTAGGTTTTATTTTTTAAATTACAGGTATCCATATAATTCCTTGGTTTTCAATAGTTTCTCATTGTGTGTGTATTAGAATTGAATTAATTGAAAAGCTAAAATTCTATTAGGGGAGAGCTTTAATTTATGAAGTGTGAGCTTGTCCTAATGGGCTTGTGACAACTGCCATAATTAATGTGGTAGACTTTATATATAAACATGAATCTGTTCTTTATGATGGAGGAAGATCTGTAAGTGGTGTTTTTAATGAAAAGGCGGGTCAGTTCTTGAGGGAGAGGATGACAGGAAGCCCTTTCTGATGTGTTTATGCCCTGTGATAGTGAGTAGTGTGATCGTGTTGTGAAACTTTGTAATTTTTGACCATAGTCACTTCTGGTTATCTGGGAGTCCTGTGGAAGGGCTTCCACTGCTGTGGTGTGTGTGTCCCTGTTCCCAACATCCAGACTGCAAAACTAGGTAGGGCGATTGTCAGTGTTAGTTGAAAACGTCAGTATCTTAAGGGTTTAAAAGATGCTTTACTTTAAAAGTCTTTTGACTGCAGAAGAACAGGGACATTAATAGATTTGATTCAAAGTGTTAATCTGATGAAGTGGTGAAAAGCAGAAAAAGTGGTGGGCTATGAGCTGGAGTTGCAACAAAAGAACAGCTTCCCCCTTGGAGATCAACAGCCACAAAAAAAGGGAAGGAGGCCCCTGTTTCGCATCAGTGCTGTAAGCCAGCTGCAGCCCCTGTGCACTTCTCAGTTCTTCTCATCCCAGGCTATTCACTAATGGGTGAGGGCAGCCAGATTGCTGCTGGTGCCGTTCGGACACGAGTGCGCCTGGCCAGCTCTGACTCAAATGCAGAATCATCCCCCTTCTGTTAAAATGTATGGGAGTTACCCTTGTGGTGTCTTGTGAAGAGGTACTTGGTATTCTGCAAGCCTGAGCCCTTGCTTACCCGTTTCAAAAAGTGTAAGAAACGGACATGCTAGAATAGCTGGAGTGATACCAGTTTTCAGTGTGATGAATGTGATAGAGATGGTTGCAGTGGCAGAGGCTTTTGGTTTTGTAAGAGTTGGTGTTTGTCTGAGAGTCAGTACCTGCCTTCAAAGATGGATTCAAATAAGTCTCTTTTGGTGCTGTGTAAAAACAGGTGCCTGCTGAAATGCCACTAGTTAAGGCTGAAAAACCTGCACCAGCTAGAGCTGTTGCTCTAGAACTTGTGAGGGAAAGTAACCACTGAGCTCTTCAGAGGAGGTGGTAGATCCTGCCACCTGAGTAATTACGTTAAAATGCTTATGCTTTAGCTGAACCAGCAGACATGAAAGATGTAGGAGTTGCTTAGTAAAAGGCAGGCAGAGTGTTTATACAGACCTTCTAGCCCTAAATCCAATAAATCTCAAGACATTTTACTGTGGAAGTGGTCTTTGCAATGGCTTAAGATTGGTAGACTATTGCTGCTATCCTTAAGGTTTGTTTTTTTCCTGGAAGCTATCCTGGGATGTTCTAGGGGACACCTTTGAAACAATCATTTGCAAATATAATATCTAACTTTAGCCAAACTTTGGAAAATGAGCTTTCTTTTGTAAGATGTTTTTAAGTGAACTCAGTTGAATAGTTTTAAAGTCATCAGACTTCTCTGCTGGAGGTACCCAGTGCTCTGTACATTGTAGGCTCTTAACTAAAGCAAAATACCCTCCACAAAAGCTTGTTTACTCTTGGATCCTCGGGTTTTGTTTTAGGCTGTGAAGAAGAAAAAAAAAAAGTTGTGAGGAGAACTATGACATGTTGATTACTCTGAGGCATAATAGTGCACTAGTTAAAGTGTAGGACTCTTCTCAGCAGTTCTGAAATACTCCTGGAATCCCAAGGACAAGTAACTGTATCTAGCAACGGTGTGCTATAGTTGTCTTTGCAGTATTACTGTGTTTTTTTCCTAGCCGTCTTTAGACGTGTCAGGGTAAAAGGGAAAAAAAGAATCTCAGATTGCTTGTCTTTTGACTACTTGAGGAGTTTATAGTCTGGTACTTCAAGAGAAAGGACAGGGAGGCTGGGTGGGAAGCATAATATTAGAAATATTCGCAGGAACCCAAAGGGTCAGGGTTCATGTTCTGGGCAGTTACAGTGGCTGATTCTGTTAGAGATAGAGCTCATAATCCTCTTTGACTTCTCAAGACCTTAAACATAGTTCTAGCTTACTTCCTTGGCCTAGAAACCTATTTTATGAAGAATGCAACATGCAGCTATACTCTGAATGCAACACTGAACAAAAAAGTTGTTGAAAGGGCATCGCTAAACATAAAGTTACTAATGATACATAAATAACTTTATTAAACTGCTTTATTATATATATATATATATAAAAACTAACTTTATTAAAGTTAGTTGTACTGTTGCTGTTCTGATTTGATGCTTGATCGTTAGAGAAGTCCATCTGCCTTAGATGATGAGGAAAGACCTTGCTTGTGGCTGTGGAGTAATGTAACTGGTAGTGTGGGCTAGAGCCCATCGAGAGGATTTTTACCATCAGAAATACAAAACAGTCTTTTGCACGGTGGCATTTGTGAATGTTGCTAATTGAAGTAAAAACCATTTCCAACTTAAAATATACACTGTTGAGGAGAAATATGCAGTATTGGCCTGTTATTTGGGTAAGAGTCTGTTTTATTGCAGTCTCAAATGATCTTGAGGTTAATAAACTAGCTACAGTATAGTAGATCTTTAGGCTTGATTTATGCTATGAAGGAATAAAAAGTACAGAGTATCTCCAAAAGTAGCCTCTCTACAAGTAGGTAATATGCTCCTAGTCACTACGTATTTTTTTTCTTCTATCCGTGATGCATTACTGCATCTGAGGGATGACTCTCCAGTCTTGCAAGCTGTGCCTCTTGCTTAGAGTTATTCGTTAGTCACATCATCCTAATTCATCATTGGTCAGTGTTGCTTTGTAGTTACAGACTTCAGTGTTAATGTGTGTTCTATCCTTCCCTGCATTATTAAAACCTCTTAGGTGGTTGTAATTCTGTTGTCTTAGTGCGAATTCTTCTCCCAACCCTGATGTATGGAGAATTAAACTGAGCTGCAGAATATTGTCAGCTTTATTGTTTGTAGTTGACACTGAAGGATCAGCCTAGTCTTGCTTTTCAAATATTTTATGTTGCCAAGTACAGATTGAGTCATTACAGCCACCAACTGTAGAGATCCAGCCATGTAATTTTCTTTTTAGCTTGGAGAGCACAGTCTGGCTGCTTCTCTTGTGGTCACTTTCATTTTCTTTTTCTCTGTCTTGCTTTGCTGGGTAGAACAAACTGCAAAGGAATGATTGCTTGCTTATTACTTAGCAGAAGAAAGGTCCCTTTAAAAACCGTGAAAACATTATCTCCATCTGATGTTTTGCAAAAGCTGGTTCCTTCAAAATCTGGACAGAGCCTGTGATAGACCCTGTTGGGTTTTTATTTTCCTGTTTAACAAGCATTCAGTTGTTTGGAAGGGGTGAGGGAAAGGACATAATGCCACTGCATTGTGGTGGCTTTCTCTTCTGACGATTACAAAACATCTGTTTGAGAAGCACTGCAGTGGGTTCCAGGTTATAACAACACTGAAGCTTCTTCCAGGACTGGAAGATGAGACAAGTTTGATTGAACTGCGTTTATTCTCAGATGTCTTAGAGCCTTCTTCCTACCACACTGGTGGTTTGTTTTGTTTCGTTTTTTGACTTACTATTAAGTTCTCTTGTTTTGGTTGAAATTTTTTCTTCAATAAAGTGCTAATATACTCTGGGAAAATTACACTTAGATTATAAAGTACTTCAAAATTTCAGTCTTCTGGTTTTACTTCAATCATAAATGCTGTGTGTGGTTTGATAGAAGGCTGTTCAGGATACAGGATTTCTATAGTTACTCACAACAACTATATTTAATCTTTATGCAAATATGATTTCATAATATATACTGTCTAAATACACAAGAAATTATTTAGAGAGCATGTCTGATATTCTGAGGAAAACCTGCAGCTTTTCAATTTCTAACAGCAGGCTGACATGCTGGAGGTCCTTTTGAATCCTGTGAGTAAAGCCAACTTTGAAACACCATTTCAGGAGAGCTACAAAGAGGAGAAGCTATAACAGTGCAGCAGCTCCTGACGCTGGTTTTTGTCACAAGGGTGATCAGCCTGTGTTGGGAGTCGGTGTAGCTCCCTTGTACTACAGCGTGCAGCTTTTTGTAGCTGTGTGCTGTTCGGGCAGGCTGGGGCATTCATCCCCTGCTGTGCTGTAATTTGGTGGCTGGAGCAGTTAGGGCATGAAATTCAGCAATGACTTCTGCACGTGACTGCGGAGAAGAAAGCCTTGATACAGCAGACTTGAGCAGATGCCATGAGTCTGCCATTTGGAATTACTGGCTAGGATAGCTGTAACTTTTTTCCCCCCAGCCATACAGCAGGGGCACGCAGCTGCTCAGCAGCACATCTGATACCTAAGCCCAGAAGAGACGAGCTGGTAAGCCTGTTAATAGGGTCCCCAGTGAGAACAGCGTAGCACTCGCTGTTTCTGAGGATTTGTGTTCTACTGGTCTGAACTGATTTGTGGACAATAAGCAAAACACAGTTTTCTAATGAATGAGACTTCATATGATTAATAAGATACAGCAGGATTGTATTCCCTAATGGGGCCAAATAAAAATGATAATCTGGTCCCTAATGCCCGGTCTGTCACGGGGCCTGAGTTGATAGCTTTTTTTTTTTTTTTTTTTAATTAGTGTCACCATTTGTCTTGATGTCTGTATTCTGGCAATTAGGATTTCTTTGTAGCAATGAGTTGTTCTGGGTGAGAGGAGCAAACTGGTCTGGTTTGTTGGTAACCAGAGGTGATACTGATTTGGCTGTGTGTGCAGATGAGTGAGGAAAAAGCTTCCCAGGTCTCAGTCCAGTTCATCATAGATAGGTCTCCACCAGCTACAGGGAATTTTAATTGGCATGTGTAGTCTCATTTGTGAGGCTGGGTTGTTGGTGTGAAGCCATGAGGCTTGTCTCTCAATTAGCGTGTTCTCAGAACTGGAATTAAAGCAGTGGTGCTACTGCATTAGAGAAGGCTGGTGATTTGTAGACACCTAGATAAAGGCTGTTCCCATTGCCAGCATTTCTCTGGCTCTGCACCCAGCCCTCTTTATAGGAAGTGGGGCCTAAAGCATAAGCAGGTTCAGATAAATCTGCAAATACTGTGGTGTCTTTTACTTGAAGGTGACTTTTAAGGGTAATTTTGTTTACATATATGTACAGCTTGTGTTGAGGAGGGCAAGCTAGTTGCCTTGGATAGATTTGGGCTCCTTTCTGTGAATACGGATCAACAACCATTCAATACACCTTCAAACTGAGGCTAGAGGAGCTGGCATCTCTCTTCATGGAAATTAAAACCGTAAGCATCCCATGCATACTTAGTAGTTGCATATATAATTGTCAGTTCTGCTGCTGCCGCAGGTGAAATTTAAACACGCTTGACCTAGCTGCTGCTGTTGTTGCATTAGCTGGGACAAACATGAAGAAAAGCTGTCTGTATTTTTATGTTCAAAAATTGAAGATGCGGTGTGCAGCTTCCAAACTCCATGCTTGTCACCGGTCTGATGTTTCCATTGAAATAAAGTGAAAGACTCCACCAGGCTCAGTGGCAGGAGCGATGGGATACTGACTTGAAAATTCTACTTTCTTGATTAGTGGGAGAGTATCTGTGTAGAACACAGCTGGAAACACCCTTAAGTGAAGTGCAGTTTCTTTTCGGGTCTTGCAGAGCTTGTCGTGCAATCAAAGTAGCTCTGCTTAGCTGGAATGACCTTTTGAGTTTATTTGTAAGGGATGAAAAATGCTGATAAGCACACATTTAAATAGTGTGATGGAGTGTCAAGTCTAAAAATGCATGAGTTAAATTGTACTGATGCTGTGTATGCAGATCTTGCTATTGGCCCTCTGATCTTGAGCATTTGACTTAAGATGTTAATGTTTTAAGACTTACTTTCAAGAAGGGAACTGTCCGAAAAGTAATTTCGTTTTAAATACTTGTCAGTGGGAATAATTGATGTTACTTTATGGAGTTGGCAGCTGCAATTATAGCTTAAATCCATGACACTGCTTGCAGTATAAATAAACCTTTCCGCTTTATTTTTAGATGGGGAGTGGTGCAGTTATAATCAGCTTTTATGTGGTTTATGCTGTAGAACAGAATTTATGTTTGGTTACATTAGTGAATCTACAGTTTGAATATGGAGTCTCTAATTACTCTGTAGCTCAGGTAAGATACATAAGCAAAAACTAAAATACTCGTATTCTCCTTTATAAAAAGTGTTATTTTTTTCCTCTCCTTCTAAATTTAGTAACTGGCTAAGCAGTGATTGAAGTGTTCATCCAAAATTAGGTGGTGACACAAATCACCAGAAGCCAAAAAGTGTTTGTATTCTTACTGCTGTAGTAGTAATCGCCGTGCTACAGATAGGAACTGGCTCTGAAATAACAGGTGTGTGAAGGTGGGGGTCACACAGATACAGTTCTGGTGAGCTTTCCAAATGAGCGTCGTTTGAGCTGACTTGGGGTGGGTGCTGCTTGGCTGTACTGACACAGCAGCACATCCTGGGGCTCGCTCTGTCCCTCGCTGCTGCTTTTCCCTGCGTCTGCTGTTCAATATGGATGATTTTTTTTAATTGATATTTTGCATTACCACAAAACACTTCCTGAATAACTCTCTTTAGGGGGAAGGGATTTTAAAATAAATTCCTGCTAACCAATAGATGTGGGCCTTGCAAGCTGATTTAGAGTGGTGATTGTAATGAGTTAGCCGGTAGTCATCTATGCTTGGGTTTGCACTTACTCAGGGCTGACCAGAAGTACCCTGATTGATTCTTCTCTAATGTTTAATTAGTGTGTTCATTCTTTAACGTCAGATCAAAATTAGGCTGCTTATACTTGTAAAGCACACTGAATTACTTGTCACAAAAGTAGACTTCAGGGCAGGAACTGAATATGGAATTATTAAGAGACAAGGAGAAGACTTAAAAACACCAACAAAGCAGGAGTTCAATGCATGCGGGAAGGGAATGCTCAATCTGTGTGAAAGAAGAAGATGCTATTAGTGTAACAGCAAAACAGGGCAGGAAATAGAATGACCTTAATGTGCTGTGTACCACACTTGGCATGCATTTTCCAAAGTAATGTTACTTTTGGTGTCATTGAAATGTCTGGAAAAGGGACTTTGCCTTTCTTGGATGGATCTGTAGCACTGAAAACTGCCTAAATCTTTAATTACTCAGAAACATCTAGGTCTGGGCCTCTTGGTATATATAGTATGTTACTGGGTTAAACTGTGGCGGCTGGAAAACTAAAGACCTCACCTCTTGTGCTTCTGTTGCTGATTTTTTTTTTTTTGATCTGAGGGTGCTCAGCATTTTATGCATTTCCACAGGTACAAATTGCTATATTCAACTTCTGCATCCAGGTTTGCCATGTTTACTTTCTACCACTGTATCTGTAACCAGTCTGGTTATCTAAACAGTTTTGAATCACTTTGCATTTCAGTCCTATTAGCAGATTCTTCCCGGGAGATGGCACTTCTACTAGCACATCTTCTCCCTGGTGAATGAAGTTGGTGGTATGAGAGCCTTGTTTACTGACTCCATTCTTTAATTGCAGTCTAATTTTGAATGTCATTGGAATGTAGTTTTGCAGTTTTACTCTCCAGATATGCTGTAGGCAAAGTGGGTGTATGGCAAAGAGGGTGTATGGCAAAGAAATTATGCTAAAGCTTTACTGTTAGCCTTAAGACATGCTACATAATTCCCCCTCGTACACAAAAATATGCTCAGGTAGGACAGCTAGTTGGAAATCTCTGGAAACAAGGGTTAGTAGGAGGCTCTTCAACTCTGTTTTAGAAGTCAGTGTAATAAATCATCTCTGCTTGGGTTAGTACGCTCTGAACTCAACCTAGCAAGCAGATTTTGATGCTTCCTGGCACAGGCTAATGGTATAACAGCTGGTTTGGGATTAGGACTTGGAAGTTGGGTAGCAAGGGTAAGTTGATGGGAGCTACATTTTTCTTTACTGTTTTTCTTTCCTTTTGACTCTCAGTAATCCACTTTTTTTTTAATGAGGACAGAAGTCCTGTATACAGTGATCTGGATGAAGCAATAATAATCCAGAGTATATGAGAAAAATTTACTTCATGAAATGCTACTGTATGATACTTGCCTTTTTTCTAGTAGTGACAGTGATTGTGTTCTGTTTGTTGTTTTTCAGTAACTCCTTCCATAGTTCTTTCCTCAGCGGTACTATCCCATCCGACAGTTCTCCCCATTGGTATTTCTCTTTGCTGGGGAACGCTCTGTGGGAAGAAGGGAAGCAGGCATTGCTCCCATGGTCTGGTGGGGATCCTGGGCTAAAGTTCTTTGTAGTGGAACACTAGACACAGACTAAAAAGAAGTATTAACCAAGCTGAGCAAATCTAGTGCTTGTACAAGAGCTGTTTGCTGAGGTGATGTAGGGCAAGTGCTGTGACTCAGTGACTGATGTGCCAAGACCAGGGTGAGTTTCTGCTTTGCAGCAGAAATGGCCGGGCTCCTTCGTGTCGTCTGGCATATGGCGTAATTTGTCAGCACTTTTGCTGTAGAGGTAGAAATGCATTGCACGCCGGGTGGGGGTACATGACACCTTTCCCTCTGACCCTCGTAAACCCACTGGACATACATGTCATCAATCCAGCAGAAGCGTAGAGGCCATTTGATGGCACACAATTGTGTTCGTCATTCCCACAAAAAACGCTTGCGGTATTGGCTGGACAGATGTAGGTGTTACCAAACCTGACCTCCAGGAGAGCTCTGGTAAGCTGCGTCTTGAAGACAAACAGTGGTGTTGTTTCCAAGAAACTTGTTCCTGCTGCTGCTGAGTGTGTCTGTAGTTGATGGTCAGTATTAAAACTCGAAATACCAGAAATGAAAGCGGGATTCTGTGTATTAATTCTGTACATTCTGTAAGTCAGCAACTCATTGTGGCAAGAATCGGTCATTTGAATCAAATACCAGACCCCAGTAGGTAAGGAGGTATGGCAGTCTATTTGTTTAGGTCTCATTGGTGGAGACTGTCATAGCCTTTTGGTGAAGCTGCGAAGAAATCCATTTATAAAGAAAAAAGTTCCACTGTTACCTTATGCTTGATTCCTTAAACATCCCTTTGGCTTCAGCTGCAGAATAAGATACTGATACCACAACTGTTGTACAAAGTACTTTGTAAATGTTAGGGATTTTAGCACTTCTGGTATTAACAGTAGTATCTGTGGGTGACATGCCAGAATCATTGTCCTTTACAACCTGTGCTGACTGTATCAGTGTGCTGAATATGGCGATGCCATCCTGGAGAAAAAGGTCGTTTTGTGAATTTGGGCAGTATCATGGATACTTTTAAGGTGATATCTGTTATGTTGATATCTGGATTTGTGATGTGGTGATAAAGTTATGGGAATAGGAGCTAAAAGAAGACTGGAGAGAGAGGTGAGACATTTTCAGTGTTTGGGGAGGCTTTCCTGAAGTGCTTTAGAGCCGTAGGGAAAAAAAGGTGGTACCTACACTCCTGAAACTAATTCTACAGAATGTATTCCAGCTCTGGGAAAAATGGTAAGATCTGAAGTCCTGGAGAGTTTGTTATGAAAGCAAAACACTTCCGCAGAGCTGATCTCTCATTCTTATCTCTCTGGACACACAGATGTCAGTGTTCAAGGCTAATCTTACATTGTCGTGGTGAAATAAAGTTCTCGCGCTGATAGATGAAGCTCTGATAGTGTACATGCCTGACTTAGCATAACATCACCCCTTTGTTCCGAGTTTGTAGGAGTAGCCACAAGAAGCAGCACAGGCTGCAAAAATCTGAGCTTTGGGACACTTGTGTGCTGAGACTAGAATCTGTATTGTGGTTTGAGCATTAGTCTACATCGTTTAACGTATTACCTCAAAGGAGTGTTATTTGAGGATATGAAACCATAAAACTACTGCTGGGATCAGCTGTACCCTGACAATGCCTTTATACCAAATATAAAGTTGACTTCTATCACAAGAACTCTATAAACAGAAATAAAGTCAGTTCATCAAAAGGAGGCGACCGATATTGAAAACTTAGGTGGAACATGAAGTTGTGTAAGCAGCAGAATATCAGGAACACTTTGAAAAGCCAGTTATGATGGTTGAGGGGAAGGAGAATGGTTCTTAAGTTTAATCAAGTTGTAATGTTTTAGCCAACTGCAGTAAGGAAGTGGTCTCCGAGTCTGCATCTTGTTCCTTTGCTCTATTTACGTGTACAACAGGTTGTCTGTGACTGCTCTGTAGGGAAACAACATCTTGTTGGCCTTGGCACCTTGCTTGTAGCATGTATTTCAAGGCCACTTAGCTCTATTTGTTGACTTTCACTGTACCAGGGAATCTTAAGAGGACATGCGTTGTTCAAGTGTTTTGCTAAACTCCAAATTTTGACTATTTAGTATGGCTGCTTGAATTTCTTAAGTCTGAATACTCAGGCTTTACTGTTTGTCTTCATTTTGAGGGATGTTTAGGTACAGCATTTCAGAAAGAAGTAGGGACTGACATTAGAACTCTGCTCAGGTAAATTTCTGCTCTCACAGAACTGTGCTGAAACAGGATTGCTCAAGTAGGGTGGTCATTGATTCAGGACTCAGCCAAGTGATATCAATAGCAGGTTCTCCTACAGTTCTAAAGGAACATCAGTTTTTGGAAGTACCTACTGAGGGTTATTTTAACAGTGATGTGTGTTTGGCCTTTGGACTTTCCTAGCTACCAGAAATAAACTTGTGAAACGGCGTATGACAGTAGTGCTGCACCTCTGAGCTGTTGGTGACTTAGGAAGTCTGAATGTGAGTAGTGAGCGTAGTCCTGCATATGCTTATTTAACCGGCACCTTCCACAATGAAGTGCTGACATGTGAAGTACTCTTTCACCGTAAATCTACAGTTAGAATTTTTAAAGTTCTCCTTATCCTGCTAAATGGGTCAGAGCCCTAAATGCCCAGTGCACCTACCCCTTTGCACATTAATTATACTGATCTGTGCTCTCTGAAGAAAGATAAGCCAGCACATCTGAGAGAATGTGCTGGCAACTGCAGGAACCAGACATTGCCAAGTTGTGTATTAATTTGCAGTAACAGACTGAAACAAACCTGTTTGCATCTCGCTCTCTGCAATGGTTTTCACTTGCTTAGTGAAAGCATGAGCTGGATGTTTCAGCAGAAGCCCTTAACCAGCATTACACAACTTTCTGCCCATTCAAATCTTTCCCTTAGGAAGAAGCTGAGAAAAAGAACCAAGTCATCAGATGAAAACATTCAGAGAAGGATTTTAAAAATATATTATTTTTATTTTTTTCTCAAAGAGCTGTAGTGCACATATACTGTGGGAGACTTGAGGCTGAATGAACTGAGAGGGTTCACTCCAGGACAACTGTGGAAACTAGGCAGGCAGGGCATATGACACAAGTGTGACTACTGCCTGTTGTAAGAGACCTAAAAAGCTGAGAAATGGAGTTTTTTGGTGTGCAGTAACCAGTATAACAACACTGGTACAGTTACATTTTTAGCATGGTATCATTCTGGAAGAGTCAGTAAATTATTTTAAAAGCAAGCTTCTTTCCATTTTTATGAGAGTAAAATTTAGTGACACTAAGGTTTAGTTCTAGAAAACTGTATCCTCACTTATACAGAAAAACCTGACCCCAAGAAGGACTAACAAGGAATAAAGTTTGATACTTGCTTACAATCTCTGTCCTGAACGTGTGATCTTTTATTCCTGGGTAGTTACTTGGCAAGGTGTGTTGAGCTAGGAAGCAAGAATACATGAGAAGAGCCATAACTTTCAGATTCCTCAGGGACCAGAGGTGGCTTTAACACAAAAGCCTGTGTCTCTGCAGCTTTCTGAATGGAGAGTGTGTGATTTGTTCCCATTGCACAGCAGGTGCTGCACCTGTGTGTGTTCTTCAGTGTACTTGATTAAGCAGTATTTGGAGCTGATACAGCTGCTCAGAGGTGTGCTGGCTGTGTTTTGTTCTAAGTACCAGTCCTGGAGTACAGTGACAGAAAAGTGGTTGCTGTCTGGAACAAAACAGCTACTTTGAATTAAACTTTGTAGACTTCTTATCTACAGTCTGCTCATCTGCATGTTTCCTGTTTTTCTTTAAGTGGTATAATTCAAAATCTTCTGCTACAAGAACAGAAGTCTTTTAATGGGAAAAACAAAAAAAACAAGAAAAAACAAACTCTTTGTGCTTTATTTTGCTTTATAAAAATAGTGTGTTTTTCGGTGACTGCCAGATCATGAAGCGGTAGCTTTTGGGCAGACGTGGTGGTTGTCCTTGACTGAGTCTGTTTTCTGTTTTTGCAGGGTTGGCGTGTTGGAGGACACCTTCACCTGTCTCGGTGTTTTATGTGCCATTGTATTCTTTCCAATTGGGATTCTGTTCTGTCTTGCACTGAGGCAGAGAAGATGCCCTAATTGTGGGGCAGCTTTTGGCTAAGGGGATGAACGTGGACGTGGTTATGGAAGCGACAACTGTTAGCATATTCTTTCTAATGTAAATGTCATGTACAATCATTTTATCTGCTTCAGACCTGTTTTGTAAAGTGTGAAGAAATTCAGTCTCTTGCATGTAATTTAATCTTTTATGAGCATGTGCATTGCAAAACATGAAAACCCAACTTGTTTTCCATGTTTAGTGGCACCTGTTGACAACTAAATAAAACTGCTTTTCCTTTTGCAATCCTCAACTTGTGGCTGGATTATTAAGTATGTGACTAATGTGTCTGATAACATGTACTCCAAAAGTGGAGTTAGTAATCCTAGCTACAAAGAAGGATAAATATTTGGCAGAATCCTTATGATAATAAAAAGACACGGTTTGGAGCTCTACTTGTTGAAGCACATCAGGTGTTTTTGAGGAAAGCGTTGGAAGTTTCTACAGGCCAGGTTGACTTGCGTTGTAATATGCTTTAGAAAACAGGCCCTGGTGTAGGTTATACTTCTGAAAAGCTGGTGTTTCAAAATGGGCTAATGGATATTTCTGCAAGGTTCCATAGCAAGTGAGGTGTCCTCAGCCTTGAACTCACAAGGCAATGAGAGGAGGTGGAATGAGGGGACTCTGCAGCCATCACATGCTCATATACTATTTTTTGATATTAAGTAACCGAAAGGCATTTCACATGACTTGAATTCACTGTTTATAGTAGTAGAAGCAGGCACAACAAGATCGATACTCCTGGGATGGTGCGGGAAGTGTGTACGTCTGTAAAGTGGAATGACTTGGAGTAAGGGTTAATCACTGGCAGTCGTCACAGTACGGACTCCACATGGCAGGTGGGAAATGTCACCTGAACTGTTCTGTGGTAAAAACACCCAGTGTGAAGGGTCAGTTTTTAACATCCTGTATTAATTTCTGAGATGATTATTACTGTAGGAAAAGTCTTTCAGATAATCTATCTCCACTGGGTTCAGACAATCTGAGCCCGAGGTAACAAACGGTGCAACTCTACTTGTGACTGAAGTTAAAAGCAAGATTTCTGTACTATGTGAGCATTTAGGC
Organism: Caloenas nicobarica; assembly: GCF_036013445.1. NCBI lineage: Eukaryota > Metazoa > Chordata > Aves > Columbiformes > Columbidae > Caloenas > Caloenas nicobarica. Next base: position 7,456,078 of record NC_088258.1, on the reverse strand, counting down.
TTCTTAACCAGAAATTCTCAAGCTGAATCTGTTTGAATCTAGGCTGCAGTAATGGAGTAACTTCAACAGCAGCTTTTCATATTAGCATTTCAGAAAAAAATCATGGCACTGTTTTATTATGACTTTTTATAAGACTCAAGTTTGACAATGTGTTTTAAAGAAAATTATCATTGAAGAATGTGTTGACAGTACATTAGACAAAATAGATTTATGTTAACACTTGAAAATTTATATCTGAACGTTAAGCAAAGCATTACAAATAGTCTATTCCTAAAGGATAAATATTTATTTATAACCTAGGGTGTCTTTTTAAACAAAATAATGCATAATCACTTTATACAGGCAACTCTCTATTCTGGAATAAGGCAGTTGTTACATTGTTCTGTTTAGAAAAAAAAATCATCTTATTTAGTAAGTGGCAGGTGCAGGCTTATATTCTAGAACTTACCATTAGAGTTTCCAAATGATGACTGCCAAAGACTCAGAGTTGTGAGCTATTGGTTACACTGGTTTACAAGAGTATCTAAACTATCTCCAGTATTTTCACAATTCCTACTACAAAAAGGCATACTGTAAAGTCAAGCCAAAGTGCTCAAACATAAGCACAAAGCAATTAACTCATTAGAAAGTACAGGTTTTCCAAAAAATCAGAATCCATTCCAGTATGATTCTATTGTACAGTAATGAAATTTAAATAAGTTTTTAGAACCAGTTTAGATAGTAGTTATCATTACTGAAAATGGTCTTTATGAGGAGGAAGTACAGGGGTATGGACCGTGTATATTCATCGAATAATTGGTGCTGATCTGTCATTTGTTACTGTTGGTCTGAGTTTCACAGTTGCAAAAGGATTTTCTCCGCTGAAAAGAAATGCACAAAGTTACTATAAGGCTTGCTGCAGTACAGAACCAAATTTAAGCCATGCAGTTTCTTCATCTGAGTTGTCTGAAGACAGACTCGTGGTTTTAGACTAAACAAGTCTGTGCAACCCATTAAAACTGCAAGTTAAACTGAAGTTTAACTTGAATTTTTAGAACAAGCTTAGGTATGAAAACTCACACAATTTGAGAAGTTAATGCCCAGTTAGATCTGGACATTTTTTTTTTAAACAGCTCCCAGTCTCACAAGATTTTTGGTTTTAACCCTCGAAGACATAGTTTAAGTTTTGCTTCCTGTTAAATTACTGGAGAAACCCTTATTTTTCCAAGAAGGGCCTGGGCATTGCGTGCCACTTGACGCCACTCTTGAGAGAAGTGCACCCCATTTTAGGCATCGTGTTTTACCAATGCAGAGAGTAATTCAGGAAAACAGCCTTATTTCCCCTCGCAATCAATACAAAAGCAAATATAAACCCCAACACAATTAAATTAGCATAAAGGCTTTAAAAATATACCTTAGAAAAGGTGGTTTTATAATGCCATTCATATCAGGTTTCTGTAAAAGAAAAAGGAGATATTTACATAGATTTACAAAAACATGTTACAGGTGATCTTGTTATCGTGCTAAGAAGACTACTCTGTCATTCCCACAGGCTAAAATATTTTGCCATGTAGAATAATTATTGTGTAGTTTAACTGAACTGTGGACAGGCAGTTGTGGAGAGGAAAATTATCTCAAAGTTATTTAGAAAGTTAAAAACTGGTGTTAGCATTATCTGGCTGGTTTTGTTTGTGGTGTCCATCCTACCCCTCCCAGATTTAAGATCAGCAATCACCTGAGGTCTAGCTGGGCATTTTATAGTTAAAATAGCAAATGAAATGTTGCTGCAACAACCATAAGAAAAAGGACAGAACTACTTGCAGCACAAACATCATACCATACTGGTTTTGTAACGTAACTGATAAACTGCCAGTTGTCACAGCAAAAACGCCAAAACTAGGCTGGAGCAGATCTTGCAGAATAAACAGTGAAGTCATGAAGTTAAATCCAACAAACCAGCAACCAGCATAATGACATATTTAAATATTAAAAGCCTGAATTGAGGGCAGATGTGTGACCTAGAAGTTTTTCTATACAGTACAAGTTCACATATTTCCTGGGATTTTTGCTAGTAGTGGTGGTGAGTAAAAAAATGTGTTCTTGTGGCATTAAGATAACCCAAAGGGTGGCAGTGTCGCTCTGTCGTCGTGCTACTACTGATGCAGTGTTTCAGGTGAGATAAAATGGAAAACTGTTGCAAATTACCTGTCGCTGGCCTGTTGTGCTACGTGGAAGTTTGGGCCAACAGTTAATTTCTACTTTTTTTCCTCCTCTAACTTTTAGTAATAATCATACTTAATGACATATTTCAAACTGCAAACTCATTGCGTTGCTTCTAATAGGTGTCAGATGAAGTTCAAAGTGAAAATTTGAATATACATTCTTGCATGTAGAAGCAGGAATATCCAGTCAGCTTTAACGTAGCAGCTTGACTTGCACGCATCATTCAGTCCATGTGGCCATTTTGGTTTTCATACTTACAATTTCCCTGCTGAACACAGGCCTGGAAGCCTTTCCTTTTCAGGGACACCCTGCATTGTACCAGGGGTTCTGAGCTACCATCTTTGTGATACCACGATGCAGGTGAAGAATTCTCTATTTATTCAGGACATAATTCAGCTGGGTTCTTAAGCACGTGCTTGACTTGTGATTCCAATGAAATTGCTCATGTACATCAGTTGTAGATAGACTCAGACCTTAGAAATAGGGCTAATTAGCCCTTAAAATTAATTAGAATGATCAAATGCCCCAAATACATGCTACTCCTTCCTGAACACCAACCCTCAAAGCTCTGTCAACTACTGTCTTTTTTAGTTGCATTGTTCTGCGTAGTACTGTCCTATGTAACACGGCATGAAGAATTTAACTGGCAAGAACCATTCTTCATCTTTTCTTCTTGAAATCCTAAGCTATATTTTTGTGTCAGAATGCACAGAAAATAGACGCCTCAAAGAAATGTTTCCTGCTTCTGCATAAAGACACCATAAGCACAGTGTTTTACATGTGTGTAAATTGTAAATGAGCCTGCAAGCCAGCCTGGTAAAATGTTTATTTCCAAAGCCACGTGGCAGTGTGGGGGTTGGTACCTTGCACAGAAGTGGGAAAGGCAAGGAAGCTCTGCGAAGTTCCAAAAGAATGAACGTAAATAATGACTTCAGAGCAAAACCATTGGGTGCAAGTGCAGCAACTCTGCACTACAGTTCTCTTCCTTTGGATGGTAACAGGTAAGGACAATCGTGGGGTCACAGTAAGAAATTACCTGCTATGAGTTATGAGGTACCTCAACAAGAACAGCCAGTATTTTATACTCCAGAATTCCTATTTTATTTTTTTATCTTGCTTTACCTGCGGAAATTCAGAATCTGAAAAGAAGATGTATTTGTTTTCCACTCCTAAGAGGCTACAAGGCCATTCTGGCCTCCAAAGAGAATACACTGTTCTAACTAGAATTCCATCCTAGTCTGTCACCTAAATGATCTGCCATTCCTCTTGGTTTTCTAGTTCAACCAGAATGTTTGTCCACAAGCCATGATCCTCCTGGGACAGCTGCATCGAAGGGCCACTGAAAGTACAAGTAGCTAAAGTAGAATTTCCCAGGGCCTCATTTAAAGCTCAGCTACATAGGTCAAGAAAAGCAAACAGGGCAGAACGCTTGGATTCAAGGTATTGATTACTTACCGGAGCTGCATTTTCTGGTCTGTCGGTTGGTGTTTTAACAGTAGCACCTTTGGAAGACTCCATTCTTTTATCTGTTTGTGAAGAGCCCAGATAGTCTGGCAGTGGGAGGACAACATCTCCTCTTTCCACAAGATTTACAGAACTAATACTGCGGATTGGTGCAGGACTGCGAGACAGAACCCAAACAACAGCATCTTCAGTTCCTATAATACATCCCTCTCACTTGTCTTTAGCCCCAGGAAAGCACAGAAGTGCATGAGCTGAAAGTTAATAAGGGTGTAAAGTCCCACTACAGTCAGTGAGACTCTAAATTCTAAAGTTGGGGTGAAGCAAGTTCTTGGTGTAACCATTACAACATGTGAAGTAATCAAGGCATCATACTACAGACTGTTAGAAAGCACTTACTGTATACATTGCTGAATAACAAAGAACATGTGGAGAAAAATAACATTTTTAATAAGTGTTAGAGAAGATTAAGGCATTTCTGCAAGTTCCACACAAAATGTTACCTTGGAACTGGGACAAATGCTTTTTCTCCTGCTGGTTCTTGTAGCGGTCTAGTATACGATGATGGGAACCATCCTTTTCTGTAATGGGAAAGGTTTTCAATGTCATAGTATGTAAAGTTGGAAAGATCTTTCAAAAGACAACAGTGGACAAAACATTAGACTCAGTGAACTGAGATTTAACTTTTAAAGACGCGATTTCTGCTGATACCAAATTAGTGTACAAAATCTCCCTAAAAAGCCAGCAAAAAAGGTGGAAAACCATTTACTAATATCTGCTAACAAAATCTGACGAGACACATTTTCCTTCATGTTCAAACTGGCTAGTCTATGGATTATCTTACAATTTAGTTGAGTCATGTTCCCCGTACAGCCAGCCATCCTTTTCTTCAGCTACAAGAAGCGTGATGATATCGCCCTGTGCAAAGCTGAGCAACGTCTTGTTACTTCCAGCAGTATGTGGGAAAATTGTCTTTACTTTTTGCCTTTTCATTATATTTAGTCCTGTGGCAACAGAAGTTGAGCGCGATAAACTGGCATCATCTGAATTCTCTGTCGAAAAAAGAGAAAGTGAAAACGGCAAAATTAGCCACACACTAGAAAAATTAAATACAATTAGTAGTCTGACAGGAAAAAAGAAGTAGATAAAGGAATACTCAAGTGCAAACCAAGTTCTGAGACTTCGTACTGCTTTGGTTTCCACTTCAACACCTCTCAGTCGCCTGCCAATGTTTCTCATCACCATCAGTTCTTAACAGCATGTGCATCACAGTAGCAATAGCATCACAATAAAGTTGAACCAACAGACATTAAAACTTAGGTAAAGCTTTAACTTGCTACTTCTTTGCTATTTTGGCATGAAAAATGCTAAATGTTCACAGCTGTAAAAAAACCTTTGAGAATTTTCCATTCTAAAGAAATGTGTGTATAAAGTCCAAGATTTCGCTTTCAAATGTGCATTGCACTCGGCTTCAACTGAATCGACAAGAGTTGCAGGTACTTGGCACTTCACAGAGACCAGATGTTTACCAGAAGACAACTTAAAGGAGGTCTCAAAATTATATATTATGTGACCAGTATAATGTATTGTAAACACGTTTTCAAGGAAGAAATGCTGGAATTGCTATTATCACACTGAAGTGTTCCGTGTTTCTTAATGTTGTGATCTAGGCTTAGTTCTTTCCCTTCTTTCCCTACAGCAGAGAAAGTTTAAAAAATCAATATACTAGAAACTTTGAAAAGAAATCTTAATAGGATTTTACGTTTCAGGAAAGAAATACAAGACTGTGCTCCTTTTGTCCCATGTGTGTTCTTCCCTAACTGCCACATGCCCTCAAAGGAAACCAAAGCAAGACTATAATAGTGATTTGTTCGTGTGCACTGGAATAATCACTCAGATGTATCTTGTTCAAAATTACAGAATGTGTTCTTCTGATAAGACTGGAAGTCATAAGAGCAGTTAAACTGGGTTAATCAGGGACACACAGTGATTAAAATAGAATTTACCCATCTTGACCTGGATTTTACTGCAAACAAGTCTTCTCTTCTTATAACGCATATTTCTCCTGTTAGATAACAAGTAAATACTTTATAAAGGTCATTTTCTACTCCTATATGTCGTGGAATTCACATCATCACAGTAGTGAAGAATTCCTGAGATAATTTGGAATGCTATAGTACGCAAACTGTGCAAGTGTAAATGACAATGGAGTGACACTCACCTGCTGAATTATGTGGTTTTTCAGAAGACGGCTTCGGAACCGCTGCAGGATTGTTAAACATGTCAACCAGCGGACTGGTGTAGGCCCTGCCTGGGGGAGCAGGGGGCACCTTCGATGCATTTTCATGATGAGGATAAAAATCACTTCCAATCTAGAGTCACAAGAACAACAGTATCCCAATACAGAGGAGACAGTGACAACTTATTTGCAACATTAAATTCTAGAAAGCAATCTTAAATATTCCCAAATGGTACATATTTAGATGCGTCAGAAAGTCCTCCTGTTCCCATGAAATTGCTGACAGAATAGTTTGTAAGAGGTTTTTGTCCCTTGATAAACGTTTGTTAGTGGGAATGCTATGATAGCCCTTTTATTCCACAAATCATCCATCATATCATTTAGAAATTTAACAACTAATGGCAACACAACATATGAATACGTAGAATTTAACCTGTACTCTGATACGCTATTAAGAATCATGGAGGAACAAGGAAAAAGGAAGGTAAGTAGAAAACATTTTGTTTATATTGAACTACGGAGTATGTAATGAGTCTCACTTGCCGATGAGGACATAGGAAATGGAAGGGTTAGAACAGAAGTAGCCCTGAGGCTGGGCTCTGCATGAAAACTGAGCCTTGCCTCCATACGTGCTTCTGCTGACTAGACTGGGTATTTTTCCAGTAGCAGAGCTTCAGCTTAATGGTTTCGCTTTTGTACCCAGCCCCAGTATATTCCAGCATTATACATTATGTACATTATACACTCAGCCCCAAATGCTCCAGTACAAAAGAAGCCAGTGAAGCTGCTCTGCTCCCCTTTGAGAGAGGGAACCGTTAACCATCAAAGAACAACATACCAGGGAGTTTCTCTCTATCATTGGTGAAGGCTGTGGAGTTCCTGATACTGGAGTGGACCCAGGCGTCCTCATTTCATCAATCATCATTTGGACTTTTTCAGGCACTTTGGTGGCATCACTGCAGATCTCCTGCCACCCGGGCAGCTTGGCTTTTAGGAAGTCTGCACACTGCATCCGAGTTTAAAAGGTACTTGTCAAAGATACGCTTTTTCATAAAATTGCACACATCTACTTGATAATTATTATTATTATACCAAAATAAGAACACTTTCAAAATGCAAGTCTTTGAAAATATTTCCACAAGTAATACGTCTTTGAAACAAATAATATGGTTTAGAAAGAGAGTGTCCTCCTTCTGTGTCAGATACCGGAAATACCTGATCAGTCCATACATTTTTTTCTTAATATATTATTTTTGCAAAGTCACCATATCCCTTTATTGTTGCTATGATACATTTAAGAGAATATTGCATTGTAAACTATTTCTATGAGCTGATCACAACGCTTGTCTGGCACCACAGTGTTCCCCAGTGCTACTGTAGCTATTTATGGCAGTCTGATCTCCATACTGCAGGAGATACTGAACATCTCCCACATCACTCGATTTCAGGAGTTTCCATTTCTGTTTACACTCCTGCCACTGACCTGAACGTGATAGAAGTGCATGTGCTGGGTAAAGCTGCAGTGCTTGTCAACCAGGAAACAGAATCTCCTTTTCTCTTCAAGGAGAGCTTCTCTGCAGCCTTCTGCGATAAATCTCTGAATGTCACTCTGTCGAGAGCTCACGGTTTCCAAATACTAAGGAAAAAGCAAAATAATCACATACAGTCTCCAAGTTCTATTTGAACCTATACCCAATTACTGAGGCAAACTCCAAAAGACTTAGAAAAAGTTTTTGGGCAGGTGGGTAGGGCAGGGTGGCTCTGCTGCCAAGTCATTCTGTTCTCTGTTCATGCACACCCAACTTCCCCAGTCTCATCAGGTAAACGCATCTTCTCATTACAGGCAATCGGGAATCTACTTAGGGGGTGAGGAGGAGGGGGAGTGAACCAAAGCAAGAAACAGACTTTCAGCCTCTAAATAAAATGCTGCAGTAAATAACATGACAAAGCAGCGACTGAGCTGAGCAATTTTAAGGTGTTCTAACTAGACTAATTACCTTCATCTGCTCCATAGCAGTTACATTTACTCTCTCAAAGCTAGGATGAATCTCCATTTTAGAGAGGGGAAAATGAGTTACTAAAAAGACTCATGGATATTTATCTGCATTTATGAGGATTCATGGCTAAGCTGTGATTAAATGCTAATCCTGAATTCTCAGTCCAATACCTTAAAAAAAGAGAACTGTTATGAATGCAGGCTAAAAGACAGGTAGCAAAAAATAGGTGCTAGTACTATTTACTTTTACTGTACCTTGTTATTAACAAAGCTTTCTTTGAAAAGAAAATTAAAATAGAAAAATAAGGAGAAAAAAAATACACAAGCTACCACGAAAAAGTATTGTGCAAATACAAATAACAACAGAAAGTATTTTCTGAGAGATACATGACAACCAGAATATGGCTTGCTATGAAGTCTCCTCATTGCCTTGCCATTTCTTACTTCACCTCAAGATGGCAATGCTGTTCTAAGAGCAGTAGGAAAGGTCAAAATAAGTGATAACAAGTTGGCATTTGCCTACTTTGCGAATTTATAGCAAATTACTACTGAATTTGCATAGCATAGCTGAGTCCCTTTGTAAACCTCTGCCTAAAGGTGTAGTTGCAGAGATACTTAAAACTAAATATAAATATCAAGGAGTGGTCAAGGGTTGAAACATTGCAGATCCAGAAATTGTGGGAAGTTTCACAAGTTTTAAAACAGCCTCAGATGTGACCTGTAATAGCTTAACATGTCCTGTTGACCAGTTCTCATACAAAGAAAGAAACACATAACTTAAGAGACAATGCACTGACCTCCATTTCTTTATGTTCGTATTTCGTTACATTTCGTGTCCCTTGGCTTTTCCTTCTGATTTTTTTCAGCTCAGCCTGAGACTTCTCTAAAGAATCTAATTTGCTTCTGTGTTCAGTTTGGTACCTCTTTAAAGTTGCCTGCAATGAAAGCGTTTAAAACATCTCATCATGCACTCTGCCGTGTAACCGAGTGACTAAAAAGTGTTACCAGAATCTATGAGATATTGCTGTACACATCAAACGAGTTAGGAAATTGCCTTTCTCAACTTTAGTTTAAAAATGCTATTAAGTCATGCATTGGTTCCCTTTTAAACTCAAAAAAGCATTAATTTTTTTGCCATGTTTATGTATCTAAAGCTCAGTTCTAACGTGTTGATTAATTAGCTGTTAGGGAACAGTTTCTGAAAAATTTTTTGACTAGGAATAGATAAATAAAATATGGCTTTTCGAATTGAATGTACTTACAGTCATGTATTTTACATCCAGGTCTGTTTTCCTCTCCAGTTCAGATATAATGTCTTTATGAAATTTTTTGAACTTGAAAAGCAAATAAATGAAGGGTTATTAAAAAACAGAAAAAGTAATTTATAATTTCAAAAGGAAAATAAATTTTGAAAAGAAATTGTTTAACTTACACTCTCCTCTAGACTGTCATTAAGTTTCTTGTGTGTTCTTGAAATTTCTATGAGAACTTGGCCTGTTGATAAACACACAAGCATATTTGTTTCTTTCATAGAGTTCTGAAGTTAGTTAACAAAGCACAGTAATAAAACAGATTTAACTACTATATTTATTAACTAGAATATACATTTAAGAGGGATAGGAAATTTCTTGCTGGTGCTCATCACAGCAGTTTAAATAAATAACTAGATCTGGCCACAGACAAACCAAGAAGCTCATAAGTGATAGAAGAATAATTAATCATCCGTTATTGTGCAAAAGGAACATGGAGTGCCAGGCAAAATAAATCCTTCCTTCTCTCCAGAATAGCTCACACGGATTTAGTAACAGCCTCTTTTCTTGCCAGGTCAGAGAACAGCACACAGGAACTAGAGATAGTTATTACTATCCAAATAGCTGCTATCCATTTTTAGTCTGGAAATTAAACTTTAATGTTTATTAACTAACTGCACCTTCAGAATTAACTAAGTAACCTTTCACATCCATTCACAGCACACCTGCTAAAACAGATCCGATACATACGCTGATTAATTTTCATGCTGTTTTATCAGCGATTGCAGCCTGACTGTACGTCATTAACTCAGCCGAGGAGCAGCACATTCCTCAGCATCCTCTCAACAGCCCCTAAAAACGCCTGTTACACTCCGCTGTCTTCCAGCGCAAGTTACACAGCTCACTCTTAACTGCCAGCACTTAACAGCTGAACTGTTTCATTTTGCTCTGGGAGGATATAGAGGAAAAACTCCTCAGTCCTTTGGGTGTGGTTGTGTTGTGCAAACCAACGTCAGCTGTGCCGGCCGCGGTCCTGCCCTGTGCGCAGCCAGCCACATTGCACCACCCTCTGCCGGGACTGATGCCACATCGCACCACCCTCTGCGGGGACAGATGCCACATCACCCTCTGCCGGGACCGATGCCACATCATCCCCACTCCCTTCTTTGCGCTGGCAGTGACACAGGGCCTGTGTGCCAGTGCTGTCGGGGAGATTGCACCATCCTCCTGAGAGGAGGAGCAGCCAAAAGTGCCGTGAAGTGCCTGGTTTGACTTCACCAAATGAGACCTGTGGACAGTTACCATGTCTCGACCAGGAGCCGTTACAAAAAAATAAAATCTCAAAAGCGGCAGGTTCCCAAACTGTGTCACAACCCCAAGTCTCGACTAGAGACCTGTTTTATGGTCATTCCATCTCCACGGCCAGAACGGCAGGGTCGGTCCCGCAGCTGGTTCACTGGCATGTCTCCTGCAGTGATCCATCAGGTGATCCATCCAGCGAGCCATCCAGTCCCCAGCTGGCCTTGCAGTTCTCCCACCACGCAGGTACTTGCAGAATTAAACCTGCAGTATTGCTGTCCTAACGCACAGGCGGGCCTGACAAAGCCGTGCACAATTCTGCATTTCTGTTATGAATCACCGGCAGAGTCGCTGCCTGGGACTGCTCTGTATGTCCCTTCCCATTTGTTATCTTACACCAGGGCTGTAACTACTCCTACACTTATCCAGTCCTAAAATTACGTTCGGCCCTTTGAAGGCAACCGCCAGGCGGATGTGGCCCCCGGTGAAAATGAGTTTGACAGCCCTGTCTTACACGATTCTCAGTTCCCTTTTCTCTAAGATAAAAGAGAGCATGCATTAACTATTCAGCACGCCGCTTTACAAATCTTGTTTTCTACCATCCATGTTCTTTGAGAACCCCTCCCAAGTTAGTCACCCTGTAATGCTTCAGATCCTTCAGGTGCACACAAAAGCTCCCAAAAGGTGCAGATAATTTTAAAAAATTGGCTAAATAAGATGAATGACAGAACTTTTCGTGAGAACCTTCTCGTTTTCTTTCTCAGCATCTCCCCAGACATCAAAACCTGTCTCCCCATAGTGCACGGTAGTGATTTGGTAACCTTCCCACCCAACATAGATGCCTTCTCAAGTTAAAACATCTCAAAATTTTAGTTTCTTTGAAACGAGAACCACATCTCCTGTCCTGCGAAGCAGATCTTTAACTAAATACTGTAAATGTGGGTCTGCATTATTGCTTATGGGGAAACACGAGGCGGTTCAGGAGAAGCTCACGTCCCTCTTGCTTTTCCAGGAATCCTCTCCATGTCTCAGCCCCACCTCTGCAGCTCTTTGCACAGCAGACTATGGGAGTCTTGGAAGAAGGAATTAGAATATAATGAGAACAGTCAACCCCTTGATTGGTAAAAAAGGGAATTTACACTCAGAATGGTAGATGGGACAGAGGGTGCTGTATTTCTCTCTCGTCCTTGTGTACAGCTGACAGAGTGCTAAACTTTGTTCTTATTTAAAGTTGCTGGTGACTACGGAACTACAAATACTATGAGAACTGAGAGGTGCTGTAGGAAGTAGTTGCTCCCAGGCAATAGAAAAGTAAATACAATGTAGTTACATAAACAGCTGAAGTAACAGACGTGAGTTAAGCCAGGTTATTTTAAGGCTGTAGAAGTGCATACACATTAGCCCACAGTGTTTCTGTTTCACCCAACTCAACTGAAAAGATACATTTTAGACTGTAATAGGCTGTTAAAATTTGAAAAGTTTTGTAAACACTTATCTGCAACTTAAAAAGGAAAACGCGTTAAAAGAAGTCAGGAAAAGAAATTGAAGAAATACAGATCTTAATAAAACTACAGAGTTTGTTTAGTTTTAAATACACAGACTAGAAAGCTATTTGGGAAGTTACAGAAATTCAGTGAGGGTTGAAATGGCCCTCGAAATGATCGCCCTTATAGATTTTTGTTCCTTTTTAGAATGATCTTATTCCCAGTCTTTGTAAAAAGGCCGTTCCAAGACTCTGCTGCCAGAGCAGCTCCCTTAGCTAATGCTTGGCAAGGGGAGCGCGGCCGGCCCGGCGGCTGCGCCTCAGCCCCCGCTCCCTGCCCGGCCACCGCAGGGTAAACGCTCCGTCAAACAGCCCATTCACCTGGGGCGGCAAGAATGGAAAACCTGACGCGGGGAGGTTGTTATTTCGGTCTCGCACAGCACTTGAACTGACTGCAGCCTTCAAGTCTTTAGGCTTTGAACGCTGGGTTAGAAACAGGGGTTTTTTCATCTTCGTAATAAAGAATGCTGCCAAAACATGTCCTGAAATGAAGAGAACTTGACAAGCTACGCTTCCCTCTAAATGGTTTGTGCTGGATTATTTTATGAGTTTATTTTTGAGTGTTCTAGAACACTTTAAAACAGTATTTTTAGACATCAGTGACTGTATCTCTACTTGCATTTTCTTTTTCTCTCCCCCGCAGCCCCTGTGTGCTGTGCACCAGGCAAAGGCCATTTCGTGCTGGAATCCCCCACTGCCACTGCTGTCCAGAGGCGTTGGATGTTCTGCCTCACCCGTTTAATTTCCTCTTTCATGTTTTGAACAAACATTTTGAAAATAACCCATAGTAAGCACACTCTGGCCTATTAAGATTTAAATTATATGTAAATTATAGCTCAGATTCTGCACTTTGAATAGAGAACATTTTTTAGGTGAAGGTATATCATGGTCTTTTCTTGCCAGTTTAAGAGAATGGGTTAGCTACATTTCAATGTCCCTCCCAAATAAGATTTATACAAGGAGACAAGTTTTTGTAGAAGACTAATTCAGGAGGAGCAAAACAACCCCTAGCCCACATGTAATGGTGTCCAAGCAGGACGGAAATTCAACAACTTCAGTATAATATTTTGATTTTAATTACAGCAGTGATTTATAGAATAGCTCTAATGAAGACAATGGGTTATTCTGGATTAATAACAGCATAAACTAAGGCCAGGCTCTAATGTTCAGTAATTATTCATCTTATAACAAGGTACAAAAAACTATTTAAGATGAAGACAAACATTATTTCTCACATCAACTAAAAATATTGTACTGTGTATTAAAGCTGCTCATGATCAGGTTTTATATTTGAGAGCTTGTAATACGCAATAACCAAATATTAACCTTGTCATCCTTTATTGGCAAACCTCAAACCTATTGAACACAATAAACTGACTGTAGTGCATGATAATAGGCCATTTAGGTCCAGTTTGTGGCAGACAGACTGTAAACGTGAACCAGTTTTAGGCATCACATTATACCACAATAAACCAAACCCACTGGTCTTGATGATAAATTGTTAAAATACTTGCCTTTCAAACATACTTTTTTCTACTTTCCATTCCTCCCTCTCTGAACGTGAAATCTTTGTGACATTAAATACTCCCTCATTTGTTTTAGAAAACAAAAACGTAGTTGTAAATGTTTATAGATAGCTGTTCTGCTATTTTCCTATTACAGGGAAGAAAAGAAATAATCTCATGCGTGGTTCTTGAGACCATCCTGCATAACACAGCTATAATACGAAATATGACCATGATCAGTAATACCAAGTTCCACAGTAAATTTATTTTAGTTTCAAATAGGTTCAGTGCACAGGTAGAAAGATATTTTAAACTGAAATTTCAGGAATTTGTGGAATATTTTTAGGCTTAACCAAGGCTATTAGTTGTATCTATATGTTCTATGAGAAAATAAGACAGACTAGAATTCCATTAATGGTGTTGGTTTTGTTACCAAAGAAAAAAATCACTACCCCAAAACGTGTAACAGTTATTTCTCCACACACAGCATCCCGTGAGCAGGAAGACATCCTTAACGGACTGTCTTCATTGCAGATGAAAACCAATTTCTAACAGAAATTCTCACTGTAAGGCCAGAACACAGAACTTCTGCAGCAGCTACACTTCAACCCCCTGTTCACACTGGGTGACTGTACCGCTTATTTGTCTTTTTACCTTATGTCGAGTGTTCTTGCAAATAGAAGACTAGAAGAATTAGTTCAAGTTAGAAACCAAAATGGAGCTCAATCAGTAGAGTTCTATCATAGAAACAAATAGGAACAGCTACCAACAAAATCACTTAAAAATATTAAATGGCTGTATTAGAATCAATACAGTATTAATTGCATCACCTTATTTCAAATATACTTCAATTTTCTTTCATTTAGAGGAGGCCGCTCTTGAAAAATTTCAAGTCTCTTAATAGAGAGACTTCCTTAGATGTCTGGGAACGGACAAAGCGCTTAATTATATCACTCATTTATCTCCTGTTGCCCTAGTTTGCATTCAGGCAGGTCTAGTAACTTCATGTCTTGGAGATGAAACTGCATAATTATATACATTAAGCAAGAGAATGAAAGGCTGAGTCGAAGCTACACATGGAGACAATATGGTACAAATATATTATTATATTATTTCTGTCAAGATGCTCTTTTCCCCAAGTCACCCTTTGCCCAGAAGAAAGGTGTTTATGACAAGGGAAAGTCAGAAACAAAGTCTTTTCAAGCCAATAGCCCCTAAAGATAGTAAAATAGAAAGTTTCAAAGGCATACAGCATACCAAGTAAAAATGATTGAACAAAGCACCTGTAAGCCTCAAATGCATTATATTTAGCATTCTTTCACAAGAGGGATTTATTGCAGAAGGATTTAATTGTGCAACAGATACTTTAAAGAAGGTAAAAAGCCTTAATGGAATTTAATGTGAAAGAATAAAATCATAAAGAAGGAAAAAGTAACGTCAAACTTCCCAAGCTCTAACTGTACTTTGCTTCTAATACAATTTGTCCAGATTGCTTTAAAAAACCCACAAGCTGTAGAATTAATACTAATATGCACATAAATCAACAGGACTAGGTCAAGTCTGCCTTTCCTTACTGCATGAACGGACATGAAATAGGAAGCAAGGAGTAAATATCTCTGTAGTTCATTTTATAGAATGGCACTGACACATGACCATTCAGTGCCCTTTTATGAAGGTGACTGTGGAAGGTGAAGAATAAAAAAAAAGAACAAAACCTAAAATAAAGGAGAAGAGATTTCAGAGTATAATAAAGTATTTTGAGTCCACTATCCACGCTAGATGTATTGCCCTGAAGCAGCACCTCTAAATAGATAGCTATGTTTTGCTAGAGCAGCAGATAAATAAATAAAATATGTAAATAAAACAAAAATAGAAGCAAAGAGAACTTCTTCTAAATGGCATTCTCAGATCAAATTTTATTTTCAAATACACAGAGTTCTCACTAAGGCTGTGAACAACAGATATGTTTCTGTGATATAACTTGCAAATAAGTTCATTAATTTCAAACAGATTAAAAATGGGTTAAAGGAAATGAAATAAACCCCTCCAAGACACAATGGCCAAAATCTGCATTTACATGTACTAGTCCAGTAAAATAAAATCCAAAAGCGATATTGATTATGAACCATGAGGAATGAAATTGAACATGGTGATATTATTGGACATGTAAAAATATAAAGTACTGTAGACTTGAAGATATATAAAGATATGAAAATGTAGTCCTGTTAACAGCATGTGTTGTCCGTTGTTTACATGAGGCTCCCACACAAAATAAACGGCAGCAGTTACTCATTTAACATAGTGTCATGCTTTCAGCTCCCCTTTAACTGTGTCAGCATTTTATATGAAGTTGCTTTAAAAGCATCATTTCTCATCTAAAGGTAGCTCACAATATTTCAAGTAATTATCTGAAACTGATTCAAAGCTCAACTAAGAAGTTTCAATTTCTCCACAGCTCAGTTTTATCACTATTTTTTCAGAAGTTCCATTACTTCTAAATATTTAATCTCTTCAGACATTTTACGATCTCATTGATACACAAGAGGTGAAGTCTTCCGAAGTGCGGAAAGCCCTGGAAGGTGCCCAGCTCTGAGTATCGCGCCTCCGCACCCAGCCCAGCCCCACAGGCGGTACCAGGATTGTTCAGGACACCGCCGCTGATTTGGTGAGCGGCACCGCCGCTGATTTGGTGAGCGGCACCGCTGGTGTGGGGCTGGTGAACCCGGAGCGCTCTGCTCCCCCTTCTCCCGGCTTCACCGCCGACGTTCCTCAAGTGGATCCCTAGTGGAAAAATACCTTCTTGCCCATGCACATGGTTTTCATGTATGTTTGACCAAAGTCAAAGCTTCATCTGCTTGAAATGAAAAATCAAGCAGGGGAAGCAAAAAAGTAAACAAAACCAAACCTCCTACAGCCTCTGTTTTTATCCAGTCAAATAAGTTCTCTCCCGCTACTTTAACAGGAGTCCACAGCTGGTTTAACCTGCAGAGACCACTTTCTAGGTAAAACGTACCTTCTTCTATTGGAAGAAAAGGACCTTTTACCATTTTACTTTTACAGCAAATGCTGTACATCAAGTTCTGTGCTTCCCAAAATATTGGCTTTATTTTGATTTGTACATATTTGTATGTACATATATAGCATATACATACAGATATCTATCTATATCTCACTGCCAGCCTGTTCCCTCTGCACCAGACACAAACAGCATCAGGGGAAAAACAGAAAATGGAGGAGGTGGCCAGGTGCAGGAGGAGGTGGCTAGCAGCACAAGGTGGTGGCCAGCTGCAGGAGGCAGGGGCCAGCTGCAGGAGGGGGTGGCTAGCAGCACAAGGTGGTGGCCAGCTGCAGGAGGAGGTGGCCAGCTGCAGGAGGCGGGGGCCAGCTGCAGGAGGCGGGGGCTAGCAGCACAAGGTGGTGACCAGCTGCAGGAGGAGGTGGCTAGCAGCACAAGGTGGTGGCCAGCTGCAGGAGGCAGGGGCCAGCTGCAGGAGGAGGTGGCCAGCTGCAGGAGGAGGTGGCTAGCAGCACAAGGTGGTGGCCAGCTGCAGGAGGAGGTGGCTAGCAGCACAAGGTGGTGGCCAGCTGCAGGAGGAGGTGGCCAGCTGCAGGAGGAGGTGGCCAGCTGCAGGAGGCAGGGGCCAGCTGCAGGAGGAGGTGGCTAGCAGCACAAGGTGGTGGCCAGCTGCAGGCTGCCTCTGCCGTGTTCTCCTGGTCACCCTCTCTCCCAGCCAGGAGAACAGAGCCACCTGGATAGATTGCACTGGTGGGGACAGCCCAACCGTAGCCACCACCTTCTCAAGGACCTTCTGGTCACAGGCTTATTATGTTGTGGAACTAGCTGGAAAAATGCAGCTACAAGATGATGGCTGGGATTCTACCCAAAATCAATTTCTGTCTCCAAAGGGAAAAAGAAAAAGCCTCACCCCCAATTCTCAGCAGCATAGTTGTATATTATTTAGAAGAACATTTGCCAGAACACATACTCAGCAACACTCTTTAACACTTCACCTGTCATTAGATTACGCATTGCTCGCAGCATGAGGAATATAATCACAGAATCCTGCTATTCAAAAATCCTTTCCCCACTTCATAATTAGACAAACTGAAGGGACAGAGCCCAGTTCATCCGATTCTACTGCGGCAGCCCAGCACCTCTCACTGGTGACAGCATTTTCTTTCATAGTTCAGGATCAAAATTATGCAATAATCTTTTCTTTGTCCTAAAACTTTGTTAATGATCATGTGAAAGAAAATAGTGTAAGACTGCATAGTGAAGTACTTTCCCAATACATAAGATAGAGTTAAAATTATGACTTTTCTTTAAAACTTTGGAATATTTAAGTACTAAAGGATACGGAGAACTTCTCAGCTCTTTATACCTCAGAAAGTCTATGACTGTTTATAAAAAAAGCCATATTCAGTTAAACCCAAGGATCAACTGGCTTTTTAAATATACTTTTCTTAGACTAAAATTAATGCCAATTTCTTTCAGGTTGACACAAGTGATTTTTAAAAGTACTACAAAATTCATACCATGCACTACATGCTATAAAGTGGGCAACGAACTGTTCATAAATCAGCTATTCCCACAAAAGACTTTACAAGAGTGAACACTTCAGAGATTATCGAGACCATTACCATTTCCAGTTACTCTGAGTTTGTTCTTGGTGTGATGCTCCTATTTCACAATTTCAGACAGAACAAAAATATTACCTTACATTGTATTTTAAAGAGGAATGTGACTTTATTACAGTTTTAGCAAAGTTCAGCCTGCTAGTCTGATTCTCCTTTCTCTCCCAAGCTTTTTTGATCTCTTAGTCAAAAGAATTCAGAGATCACAATTTTTTAAACCTGCTATATCATTGAACAGATGTTAATTAACATGAAATATTCATCTTGTTTCAGATGATTGGTAAGCATAGTTACTAGATTTTAATGTTAAAAAAATGAAAGGAAAAGCATATGACACATAAATAATGCATGAAAAGTGGCAAACTTGTTTTTCCACCTGTTATTCCATTACTAATATATATGAAGACTGCTGCAGGCTTTTTTTTTTTTTACCCGAACATATAAACCCACAATATATTAAGGTATGTATGTCAGAGACTGATCTTTCATACGGCCTTAAACGCCTTATATACAACAGTTTTTCATACTTGAGCTGCAATGGTGCTAAACAAGCCACTTGTAACCCTTACATTAGTGAGGTGCAAAGAAAATAGTTTACAATACAACCACAAGCCTGGACTTGTCTGCAAGAACCCTGCTGCTTTCAGCAGATTAGTTAGGAACGATCATACAACAGAGCTAAGCTCCATTTTTCAGCAGGACTGGAACAAACAAATCATGCTGAACAGCAGAAACTGAAGCTCTTTATGGGTTTCCAGTACCAGAAAGGATAAATATGTAAGTTATCATTATAAATGTTACATAAGACTCAATAAAATGCAAGGAATCACTGCAATTTTTACTCCAGCGCTTTAGAACCGCCACCAAGTTTCCCAGTCTTAGCAGCATCCACAAAAAAAAAAAAAAAATCCACACCCAAACTGAGCCAAAAGTTTTGATAAAAGTATTTTTGTCAGAAATCCAAGACAACTGCTTTGGGTTCCTCCCCTCCCCTCCTTAGGAACGTTAATGACATCTACAACTGATACTGGATTTTTTTTTTGTTTAGAAATAATTAAGCAGGAAGAGCTGACTGTACATACAAAATATAGGTAGACCTTTGGTTAAGGGATTTACAAGCTAGTTACACATATAATGTCATTTTCTTTGCGATGTTGTCATTTACTTTCCATTTTCTCTCACTGATAAGACAACTAAATACATTTTCTCTGCACAGGCTCGCAGGTTATTTCTTTGCCAACAGACAGGCACAGGCTCATGAATATCTGAACAGTTAAATTGATTTATAAATCAGTGAATAGATACAGCTTCCAATAGCTCTGCAATAGATGGTCAGGCAAACCATTAGATGTGGAGCTAAGTTGTTCGTATTTAAGAATCTAAGGCAAAAGTTGGTGTTTCTTCCAGCAGGCTTCTATTACAGGTTTACATGTAGAGTACTGAACATCAAAAGCCACAGTATCAGTTCTAGAGAAAAAGGGTTGTCAATATGATCGTTCGGTTTGCTTTAATCTTACAAATTACTCTGAAAAGTAGAAATATGAATAGCAGGAAGTTTCCACTAATGCAGTTACTGTTTTCATCAGTAGAAATGTTCCTAGAAAGGCTGGCTCACCTCCTTCTAGCTTTCTTAGAGCAGACTGGAGGTCTATACAGCACAAACTCGGAATGTTATTATAAAATTAGAAGATACAAAACCTCACTCCTTAAAAAACCCCCAAAGCCACAACACACAACGACTTTGTATTTCCAAGAGAGCTCTCTGTGTACTTTCCTTTTGTAAGATAAGTATGAAGTGGCTTCTTCCAATGCAATTTCATTATAAATACAGTAGCAGAGCATTTTATGAATGCTCCATAGGAAAAGCTGGACCAATGCATCAGAACTTTCCACCAGATGAGGTGCTAAGGGATCCTGTAGTTGCTGGCACACTTCACCTGCCTTTCTCTCCAACACAACCTGTTCCAAAAGCAGAACGTTTTGCTACGGAAGAGACGACACTGATGCAGTAAGTAAGGTGAGAGAAGACGACAGATCTCTTTTCTTTAGCTCACAGGAGCGGGTGATGGGCAGGGTGCAAGGTGTCATCTTTCTAAGACAAGTGAAATAGGATTCCAGCTGAAGAGGTCAATTTATATACTAAAGGAAGCCAACAACTCCATCCCTTGCCCTTTCTTTTTTTTTTCTTTTTTTTTTTTTTGGCTTTCTCAATAGTGAGAGTGACACTTCAGTGCTGTATCACAGAAGTAGCTTTGAAAAGTACCCACTCAAGTGGCAATTTTGCTTGTTAATCAGGAAAGAAACAGACAGTTTTGAATGACAAATACTTGCAAGATAAGTGTTTTAAAAATACGTTATTTTCTTACATTATGGTCTGATTAGAAATTTTTTATCAAGGAAATATGTTCTTTTGAGCAAAATAAGAATTTTCCAGTTCAGTTCCAAAAATTTTTCTATATGTGTTGGCCACAAAGCTCATAGTTTCTCAGGTAGAAAAATCTCTCATTTCTGCAAATAGAAATGAGGAGAGAGCGAAAAGTCCACAGGGTTTCTCTTAGTGGCAAATGTAAAATGAAGTGGTTATCGCTAAAAAAATCAGGTAGAACTCTATACGGTTAACCTCACACTACTAATTACATTAATATTAAATTTACATTATTATCAAATTATTGTTAGTTTGCTTTAGAAAAAGCCTAGAAAACAGTTACCAAAGGATCTCTGTGATCCTGTTAGATGTTACTCAGGAGCTCTAACTTACCAGCTTTCTCACACAGATTCATAAGAAATGCTAACTACTGGATAAATTGCAGGCCTATTCACTAATCATTAGGTTATTTTCTTACTGACCAATGGTTTATAGCCCTTGACTCTCAAACTAATATGCAGTTACCCCAAAAACTCCAGCCAGTGGGGTCACTGCAGAGAAAAGGAAACGTGGGTACAGAGAACCCTGCCCCCGGTTATCCATAGCACGGTATCACTGTCATTACTATATTATTATGTGGATTACTAGATCACTTCGCAACTGAAATTTTGTATTTGACAAAGCTTGTCAGAACTGAGGTGACCTTTAAAATTACACAGCTTGGTGAGCAAACCTGTATTTCATGAATATATTTAAATATTGTCTTTTAGACCCAAAGAACAGTCCTTTCTTTTGCACATGAAGAGAACACCAAGTTCAGAGCTCACCCTCTCTCAAGCAATAATTCCACTTACTATCCGCACCATTAGAAGCTTTTTATTTCCCTCCCCACCTCTCCCTGTCTTGTGACTGCCACAAGACAGAACAACCTTTTCGTCCAATATTTGCTTCTCTAGATTACCTGTAGAGGTATTGAACCAGAAAACTTTTCCTGAAAAGCACACAACTTTTTCCAAATTCTTACGTTTCAGACTGTAGATGAATGTACGCTTTTGCAGACCTGTTCCCAGATCAGTTTTAACAGAATGAGACTATTAAAAAATAAGCCTATAACACAGGGTAATCTTTAAGAAAATTACCAGTCATGGTCAGATTAGGGAAGAAATTTTGTCTCCTGATTTTCCTATTAACATGCTGAATTTCTGCAATTTAGTTCCATTGGTCAAGACCATGCAATGTAATATTTTTCTTAACAGTTTGGCTTTTTATAGTTTGATAAGCAGTGCATAATTTACACTTATGAGGTCTTGAGCAATAACCTATAGGTACAGACCCATAATATAATTGTGGGCGACTGCTATAGATACTGTTGCTACACAGCAAACAAACTGGGACTTTACACGCCCAGTATCATAAATGAGTTGCAGCTACAATTACTGGCAGGTGCTAGAGAGGATAGTTGGGAAGACAGAAGTAATATTCAATGAGTGAGCAGGAAATAACTTCCTAATTCCTTGAAGAAGTGAAGACTATGAAGACAGCCTATGTTACAAGAAGAGAGAGTTTATTGAAACTTTAAGCACTAGAAATCAATAAGACAAAGCCTCATAAACCTGTATTTTGGGCAAGAGAAAAAAAATTAGCAACACATCACAAAAGTTACTATTTTAGCACTGAGTGGCTTAGTATCTATGTGAAATTATTCTTAGTGCATTATTGAAACCCAAAATTTTATTGTGCTGATGTGGTGTGGTATGCTAGAATTTGAATAGTATGAAATCTTAACATTTTAAAATGTGCAGTTTCATGTCTCCTATCTTTTCTTCCTAGTGGTATTTCCAAAAGGTGCTTAGGAAGAAAAAGATGCAAATTTCATATTGCAGAATAACTTGAACTACATAAATTGAGGTTATGTTCCTAAAAGCTCATAGCCAAGTCTGAGGGACTACAAGCTTAGAAATTTAGGGAAATAAAAAATTAGAAAGAATGTTCACCTAAATCAACTTATACTACATTCATAATATAATCCTTATGAATAAGGGATATTCTGCTTCCTCAACTTACTCATATTCAGTTATTCTGCACTAAAATAAAGCAGAGAGCTTCAACCAGACTTGAAAGATACAGATACTTAGTATAAAAGCTCTGAATCAGCTAGAATATCAGATTTCCATTTAATTCTCGTTTCCCTCTTCTGCTCCTATCTCATTCAACAGAAGAAAGCACTTCCTGGCATTTTTATTTTATTTTTTTGCCCCACTTCCTCTCTGCTCTCTATGCATTTTACCCTCTGCTTCAAAAATTTTCTTCCCTATTTCTTTTCCATTTCTGTTTCTACCCTGCCATGGGCTTGGTATCCACTTCACTGTCTCATTACAGGAAGACCATGTTCTGCATTTCCTTATGAAAAGGAAAGCCTGACTGTGTTTTTGATACAAATCTTTACGTCACACTTGGCAGTAAATATGCTCTAGGTCACCCAGCAGGTTTGGGTTTGAACTATAAAATGACTCAGTGCAATATTCCTGTAAAGATTCTCCATAAATTCTCAATAATATTGTGTTTTAGCCATCCGAGCCTTCTAGTCTGTTCGTAATTAAGTGTAAGTTGTTAATGCAACACAACTGAATTTAGAATAATACATTGTTTTTCATATGCCACTACTAGAGGTGAAGTTGCTACAGGAAAGACCTGAAACCTTCATTCCTGCCTCATTCTCCTGTTCATTATTCAGAAAACTCATTTTAATATGAACCGTATCTGCAAAAGTTATAGTTTGATATGCTAACTATCAGAGAAGGGGAAAAAGGGGGGAATCTTGTTCTAACGCCTTCTTTTACAGCCAAAAAGTATGTGCTGGCTGATGGGTGAAACACAAAGCAAAAGGAGGAGGCGTGTACTTTTAAGATGAGTCAAAGATAATTAATTGGCAGATATGCTTTCCCTTCATTTCTGCTGTAGATGATAGGAGGTTAGAAAAAAACCCAACAGCACAGCACCATGGATTTCTGACTGCTATGAAGTCTTGCCATCCATAAGCCAATTGTCCTGACTGTGGTTAAATTCGTAAGCCATGGAGGGCTTAGTTTAAATATTTACTTTGGATGTTTCAATTTTTTATTACTCAGAGGAAAAAAATTTACATTTTCTGTTTTTCCAAAGACCTTAACGGTGGAAATCCAGACCACAGTACCTCAAGTCGTGCTCAGGTGTTAAAGCATTCCAAACCACTTTAGAACTTTGCCATTGTTCGTTTATCTAGTTCATTGTGAAAAGCCAGGATAACGTCTTTAATGTTAAAAACATAATGATCTCCTGCTGACATCTGTGGGAATGTTGCTATTGATTCAAGTTAATACAGGATACAGGAAGAGGCCTTATAACATAATTTGAAACAAGGGAAAGGTAAAAAGCTACAGAAATATTCTAAGCAGACTTGGATACACATAACACACACACACGCACGTAAAATTATAGAAATTGCTCCTCTGCTTCTTTGCCAGTCACCTCTCGACTGTTGCTGTTATAAAACAAGCCAGTGTGTCAACTCACTCGACGCTCAAGAGAACATTCCAGAAAAGCGGTTCACAGGCATATCACAAAACTGAACGGATGACTGCTGACCTCTGTTCTGGCAAAAATCAGAGCCGTACGATGCCTGACAGCGCCGGGTTTTTCTGGTAAATCTGAAGGAGCTCCCAGAAGGGGCAGTTCACAGTGGGCTGGGCCGGCGGTACCTGCCCCGGGTAACCGAGTCCACAGAGGAGCAAATCCCAGCACAGTTTGATCTGGTCTTTACACAGCCAATTCTGTTCAGCACACATCTTCATACTTTGAAAATACTGGAAGGTGTAGTAAATTATTTTTTTCTTTCCAAGCAAAGATACTTTTCAAGACATCTGGGGTATATCGTATTTCTTTGCTAAGTAGTTCAGTATCGTAGTGCAGCTTCGGAACTACTCAGACTTTTTCAAGAAAATGCAAATGATCTGTCACAGAGTCCTAACCACATTATCCTGCCTTTTCCCATGTTCATTGCCTTCTCTTATCTCTAAATTAGGTATTCTGTTGGTGAGTACGCTGGGAGAAATCCAGAGTTGCTGTTTTCCTTAAGAAAATATTTTTCTGCTGTAACAGTTTAAGTAGAAGATGAACAGAAGCAGTGTTAGAGGCCTGACCCTGAAGAAAGCCATGTTTTCTCAATACAATATCAAGAAAAAGGTTTATAATTGCAGGGAAGAATTAATAGTTACACAAAAATATATTTTCAATCATAATTCTGTATTGTCCCCAATAATAGAGAAAAGCAGTTATTTTCGGAATTTAGCTCGAGACTACCCAGTGATATTTTCAAACGAGCAGATAATATCCCACAGTCATACGAAGTTCAATAAATAGATTATTTCCATGCACTTGACCAACTGCTTGATTGCAAAAATTGTAATTGTGCATTCGTGGATATTTTTATAAGACTCTGCACAGTTATTACTTTTAACTTGCTCATACTTTTGTTCTATAGCTTGAAACCAGCAACTCTGCTTCCTGTAAACAACTTGCAAAGCAAACACAGCAAGCGGCGGCGTTCGGGCTGTTTGCTTTGGACTGTTTGCTGTTCTGCCGCTCCCAACCTTCAACACAGAATGTGAACACTCACCCCGAGGTGCTCTCAGAACAAATCATACCCGTGTATGCAGGTGCATAGAAACCAGTGGTCTTTCCCCTCAATTCTGCTTCAGCAGAATCATTAAAAAAGCATTTACTAAAAACAACCTTTTTAATCAGCTGAATTAATGTACTATTGTGAGCCACCGGAGCAGATGCATGTTACATCATAGAAAGAATCTTCCATTGCCCATAAGCAAAAGTTCAGAGACAAGACACTTTATCAAGTTATTTTTGTCAAAAAGCAAATGAAAGCTTTAAAGAAATGTTTCCTCTTTGCAGTACAGTTTCTACTTCTTCATTTTGTAGTGATGTTAGAAACTTTTGTCAGAAATATTACAAATACTTTGATGACACCTTCATTTTTGTAGACTGGGCATTATCATTTCAACGTTAGCCAAAGGAGAACAAATTAAAGTGCTGACGACAATCTTTTAAAAATTCAGTAGTTATTTTCAGGAAAGTACAGAACTTAATTTTACATTAATGTAAACATTCTACATCTTTGATTCTACATTTTCTCTTTCAAAAGCTCAACTAGAAAAGCAATATAATGCACAGAACTTTTAGTGATATATTTGATCAAAACAAGTGAAGTAGAACTAAACTCTTCACAAAGGAACTCACCCAGAACATCATTCTAGTTTAGAACTGCTGTCACACACTAGGACTCCTCACACGAATATTCTCTTACAGAAATCATTCAACATTCATCTCTCTACTAAAAATCACGCTACACATTTTTCCATATTTATTTATTATGTGAAGTTAAAAAATACCCAATTTTGAATGCATAGGCAGAAATATATCCACAAAAGTTTAAAAAAAGGTGATTTAGTCAAAACGTTACATCTTGAGAAATAATATGCCTTAAAGGTATCTAATCCCTTCCATCTCTGTGTTATTTAAGAGTAAACCACTTTTTCCAATCCTTCTCCACATTAGTTTTGTGAACTGCCAGCAGGAAAATAAATGAAGTTTATATTTTGAAGTAATTTTGAAAAATAAGATTTCACTTACCTAATTCTTTAGAAACTGGAGAATCAGCTGATATATCCCCAATCTTTGCAAGGCTATCATAATATGCTCTTCCAGCCACTAGCATAGCTGAGGGGGGAGAGAAAAAAAAAAGTTGTTTAAAAAAAAAAATCCAAGTATTTTCCATTTCCATTAATCTATATCCTATGAAATCTGGTTATCCAGAGCACATAGTAAGAGAGGGGTATATGGCAATAAGAAAATCATGCTACCAGAGAAAGTTACTCAAGTCCCTGTGCTACCTGTTAATTTGTGAAACCAGGTGACAAAGGCAGAACACCAGAATATACCAATGAATTGTCAGCCTGTTATTTAATTCCAACTCTCAAGCATATCCAGGAGCGATCAGCATCCAGCAGGCAGGTTTAGCCATGAGCCATTGGACAGGACATAACAAAACTCCTCGGTACAGAGAAAACTGCTGGAAAAAAGCAAAATGCAACCCCAAACTCACTGGCAACACCAAGGTCTCTGCCCTGCACTGACCGGCCAGAGCCCTGAGCTGAAACTGCTCCTGCCATGAGACACAGAGTCCTTCAACAGCACATCAGCGTTTACTGTTTAAGTTAGATGAAGGAGTAACTCGCTTCAAAAAAAGCGATGATGAAATACAGTGCGCCACGTGCGATATATTTAAAAGAAAAGTGAAATGTGAAAGGTTTGATACATCAGATACAGCCACACCTAAAAACTACTGTTATGGATAACACTGCACAGTCATATACTGCAATGACAAATACGATTTCTTGTCAAAACAATAATTTTCTATCAAAAGATCCTACATATAAACAGCAACTTTTCCACTTTAAGGAGCTTTAATGCTAAAACTTCAAACATTAATTCTCTGAAAGACAATGCTGAGGCTATGGAGATAACCCATTCGGCATTATTTTCTAAATTTTCAACATACCATCAGTGTTCCTGTAATTATAAATTACATTGTTCAGCAACTTAGCGAGCTTAAATGGTGGAAGATCTCTGGTTTCTGAGACAGACATGGAAAATTACCATCGATATATACAATTTGTGCACAGAGTTATTTTGACGCTCCAGGAAAGTGCCTACTTCTGTCTTTGTCACGGAACTCGGAGCGGCAGAGAAATCTGTATTCCAAGTACTTTAAGCAGTAAAAGCCTCAGGCAACAGGTGCAGATACAGTTTAAGAACAAACCTGAAGGTTTAACATTCCCAACCAACCAGACAGACCCCGTTAACACTTGGCTGCTCATCTATTTTTTCCTCCCATGACAGTTCTCCCCTTTTTATTAATAATTCGGTTCCAGTTTTACAGGAACCAACAAGCTCTTAATATATATCACTGAGATTTCAGTTATTCTCAGTTAATCATTTCCTGGTTATAGCTGATTTAAACAGCAAAGCCAGTTTTGCTGGAACGAACACGAAAACATCAAGATTCAAATAGCAGGGAGGCCGGAGTGAGACACAGGTTCTGTGTGTTGTTTAACAGATGCACACAATGGTCGCGTCGCATCTTCACAGCACCTAGGACTGATCTGCACACCACAAAGAAAAGAAATAGCCAGGCCACACTGGGAAGGTTTCATTGTAAAAGGCACTGAAAAACACTTATTGAAGTATGTTTTCATAATTTTTTTTGTAGTCGTACATTTTCAACCTAAAGTGGAAGCCAGGCAGACTCTCTGTTGCCTTGAGAATACTTTTTTCTCGGGGCAGATGGCAATTACCAATTACAGTATTTTATGGTTTTTACTAGCAAAGGTGACATCTTCGGTTACGTAACAGTGTGTTCACTGAGAAGCCTGAAACTTTTCCAAATGAAACAAAGATTCTTTTGGAGGCTCTGTTGCATTAGACAAGATTAATTTCTGTCTAAACTGGGTCTCTTAGGTGCTCTATATTCAAACACAAGAACTACACTGGTGCTGCTCACAGAGCAGTATGCCACCTGTACGTGAAAATTTTATGCCATTCCAACTCTTCCTATCTAATGTTTTCTCAGTGTAGCCCCAAGTCAATCTTTTATCATAATACAGGCATTAAAAAGAAGGAAAAAAAAAAAGTGCAATTTCTCCTCTGCTAATCAAGAACTCCACTTACCTAGTCTCTTCACCAGCACTTGGGCTAGTAAACTACTTCTGCAGAAAAGGAGTTTTGACCTTTTATCCTCAAAATGTAGAAAAAAGACATTATAAACCTATCAGAAGTTCTTGTAGGTTTTGTTCTTTATCAGCCTACTCTGACTTGTTTGGAAAGCTGCAAAGTATTTGTTTAGCAACAGAGTATTTACTCCTTGTGGCAGATCTATTTATACCACTCAGGACTTATGGAGGAAAGATTAAGAATTTATGAGGGCTCAAAGATGACTTTAATGTAATTTCTCAACAGCTGTTGCAACACTGTAAACATTTATTCACTTGAAATTAAGCATTCATGCTAGATATTCCGGTCTTAAAAGACCTATCAGCCTCTCTAGTGTCGCTGTGCAGTTATGTTGTGAATTAACTGATGACAAACGGAATTAGAGGAGAAGAGGCACAACATAACATATAAACAGTAAAGTGTATGAAAAGTAGAATTCTCAGAAACTGGTATAAAAATTTTTCAGCCAAATAGGAAAACACTTGTTATTACTTCCGGTGCTACCTATAATCCCTAAGGTTAAGTATTAGGTAACCACAGTGTAATTCCTCAGGTTAGGCATTACTGCAAATAAGCCTGCATTTCCCTCTTTTCATCTCCAGCAGGCTTTGGTTTTATTTTTTTCTCAAACCTGGTGTAAAATTTGCATTAAGAGAGATTTCAGTGTCTATTTGGCTATGCACTGCTCCTGCAGTATCACATTTCCCCGAGTACTACAGTACATGTAAGGCAAAGATATGCTGCAGACTTGAATGAGGCAAAACGAGCGAGATTTTACGTTGCTTTAATATGGTATCAAAGCAGCTCAACAGGTCTGCATGGGTGAAATGGAGCAAGCTCCAACAGGCCCCACAATGGAAGCTTTGGGAATTCAGAGCCCAGTCTTGGAAACCCGTTCTTCAATAGTAACTGTGAAGTCAATAACGGAAGTGAACAACCACGTTATAAAAAGTTTGAGAGACTCGGACCTTAGATTCAGATTTATTCATTCCGATTTTGACTCCATTAAAAGGATACCAGTGGGTTTAGTATGGATAAGAAAAAGAATTAACGCTGTCCCACAACTCTTCCTCACTCAAGTTGTTCTGTTCACAGGATTACTTGGGTAGTGATGTGTACAGGTGAGCAGGAACAGGTCTAAGAATGTGAAATATCTTTGGAAGGTATTTCCAGGGAAAAAAAAGAGCACATTTAATTTACATAACTTTGTATTTTTCCATTTATATTATTATTCTAATATGTGTTATTTACACTTCCTGTTCAGTTTATTTTGCAGTGGCTCTGTGTTTGGGACACAACTTCTGCAGGACACTAAAAAAAAAGTGAGAGAAGGTAGGTATGGTTGGGTGTTTGCGCCTTTTTTTGTTTGTTTGTTTTTTTCCCCTTAATTAAACATATCCAAAGTTCAACTTGAAAATTAAGCTTATACTCAACCAACATCCAGTATGTATATTTAGATGAAAATTAAACATTCTAATGTTAGCACTTACCATTAACAGCTTTTTCATAATTCTTCCCCAGATTTATTAAGTTCCTCAGTCCTGGATTGAACTGTTCCATAACATTCTAGTGAACAGAAAACAAAATTTGTGTTATGACCAAGGCAATTCCACAGTGGGTGAAAACATCTACCTCAGTGTCACTTAAGTCTAGTTTTATGTTTCGTATGCACAGCATATATCTGAAAAGTCTGTGGATGGATGAAAAATACAGACTTCGGAGGAAGAGAAGAGCAAAGGATGGAAGGGAGAAGAAACGGAGCATTTCAGATCAACAAACAGGAAAAAAAAAGGTAAATTATTTCAATAGGGGTCAAAAGGAATCTGGCTGTTTATAATACAAAAGGATGTCCAGTATGTGATCAAAGTTTGCACAGATCCTTCTGTTACAGTAGGTGATGGTGAAATAAGAACGAGACAAAAACCTTTATCCACCAATTGTTTTATAAAGTCAGACAATAACAAGAACTTTCTGACAATGGATCAAGATTTGAGTTCTTTCCCCCCACCCCACACTGAAAAAAAATAATAATGCTGGGAAAAGGAAAAAAAGAAAATAAATTCACCACATATCTGAATAGGGGAAGGCTAAGCACTTTATTCACCTTTTCTAAGTTTCAGAGAACATTTAGGGAAATTAGTTGGGTATTTTTGTTGTTTATTTGTTTTTAGTTTTGAAATACTGCATTTTATTGTGTGAAGCTGTAGTTCTTTTAGAAAGAAAGTGAAAATTATGACCTTATTTAAAGAGAAGGAGAAAAAAAAAAATCCACTGTGGCTGCTTTGGCTGTTAAATACAATTATTGGCTGAAACAACCAGAATCTGAAATCCAGCAGCTCCAAGCATGACTACTCTCATTCCCGGCAAATTCTGTGAACTGATGAAGTGGTAGGAATTGTGACTGGTAGTTTCATAGTGCAAGAAAATAGTTACACCATTATATAGAAAAGTTTCAAGTCTGTAAAAAGTAGAAAATAAGTTAAGCCATGAAGTATGAATCCAAATTTGAATTTGTTTGAAGTTGGGGGGTGAAGAAGAGAGAAGTTTTGTCCACTCCAAAAAGGAAAATCACCTGAGATGCCCCTGCTCACAGGAGAGCTTCGGTTTCCCTCTTTCTGCTCAAAGACAATAACTCTCCTCAAATCAATATTCCAAAGTTACTTTTATCTTGTTATGAGCACTGAAAAGGAAAAACGCTGACATGCTGATATAAATGCAGTAGTTACTCCCTTTAAGATGTCTCGAACACATGTAGCATAAATAGTGGTAGTCCAAAATACTGGACATTGCAATTAACTTTTAAACAATGCTACATAAGTTGGAAAGAGAGCTCCCTGAGCTGCCCTTATTTGCTGATTTCTTGGTTTCTTCAGGTAGAATTGCTGTCTGAATTAAGGACACAGCACATTTGTTTAACAAAACCCCCTTTGTACGTATGTAAATAACCAACTCTGAACAAGTATTCTAGAATTTGCCGTATATCATTTTTGCCGTCATTTAATAGTTAAGTAACCACAATGTTCTAATCCTTTCTTCTGTCTCTTCCAGAAATTATACCATTTCAGATAACACCAGCTGCTAAGTCTCAGGAACAATTTTATAAATTTATTTTTGAAAGAAAATACTCATTAATACAAGCCCTATCTTTCCTTAAAAGTTTTTGCAGATTCTAGACCTTCTTTTCCCAGAGTCTTCCTAACAAAACCATAGCTGTGACATTACCCTGTAAAATTTTATAGTCATGAAAGGAAGATCATGAGATACCTGAAGACACCATTCTGTTATTCTTACTATTTTTATGACAATATTTTTATGGCACAGCTGACATCTTTCTAGATACTGTTCACATGGCAGAACTTTCAAGTTGAAGGAATTCAAAACAGACACTTTCTGTTTACAAGA
Source organism: Caloenas nicobarica (assembly GCF_036013445.1). Classification (NCBI taxonomy): domain Eukaryota; kingdom Metazoa; phylum Chordata; class Aves; order Columbiformes; family Columbidae; genus Caloenas; species Caloenas nicobarica. The sequence continues at coordinate 7,424,360 of NC_088258.1, read as the reverse complement.
AATACAAGACACGGGACAAGTGAAATAGTGTCAAGCTTTTGTCTGTTATACTGCTAACAGAATGAAAATATTTATATTTAGTATATACATGGACCCAGAAAGAACAGAACTACCATCAAATTTGTCTTATTTTCAGGCAAGGTCATTCAGACTGAACTTTATTATTATTTTTCAAATACAGTGCTATACCTGAATTCCAGTCAATTTAAAAAGTGAAGAAAAGAATTAACTCCAGATTTCACCAATTTTAACAGTCATATTGAGTAAAAAATATAGATATTAAATATATATATAACACTATTAGGTTCTGATACAGGTATAGCATGTACAACATCAAAACCAGACAGCAAACAACAATACCTAGCCCCACCGTCTCCATTTGTACAAATTAAATGCAACTGGAATTGTTTTCTGGTCCATACCACTAAACTCTTACCCACCCAAACACGATCACTGCAAGCAAATTACTTATTGTCCCCGGGCCCTTGATTTGTGTTAACTCACAAACCACATCCAGAAATCATTTGGGAAAGTATGTTTCACATTGAGCCAACAATGCCAAGGGCTATTCTGACAACTTCACGGGATGGATTTTCCGGCTCTAGTGCCTGGGAACATCCCTCCTCTGCCCCAGCTCCTTAATCGCTGCTGTGGAGCTGAGGCCGTGCGACTGTGAGGCTCCTGTTCCAAGCCTTAAGTTGTCTCTTCCTATATCAACTTCTTGCCATTTCTTCCCAGCAGTACTAAAGATGATGTCTGTTGGCATATATGGAATCAGCAAATCATAATGAAAAAAAAAAAAAAGGGTGAATTACGGGATTGTGCTGGGATATAGAGTCCTGTATGCCAAGGATACGAGGGAGAGGAAAGGTGTACGTGATGTAGAAATCATGCATATGCATGGCTGGCAAGAATCCCAATGCCACCTTGAATTGTCACCTTATGCCGAAAATAATTTTCTTGAAAGACAGATCCTGTCCCTGCTCACCCTGCTCCTCACAACAAGAACTTGTAGGGTAAAACCCTTACTGCTGCTTATCCCAAAATTCTAATGGTAACATGATAACTATTGGTCTTGAAATATTGATTTTTTTTTTTTAATGATTCAGGGGCTAAGATTCCAGTTCTTGTGACATCTTCTAATCCAGATTTCAAACAGAGAACAGTGATTGCACCTGTGTGAGTCGTTTTCATTGAGGAGGAAATGAACAAAAGCCAGCAACAACGCCCTGGGCAGCTCCCCGCTCCGCAGCCAGACCCCACAGCTCTTCCCGCTCAGCAGGTGACCTGATGTGCATCAGGTATTCACGCACAGCACATACAGACCACGCTGCGGAAACACAACAGGTCTGCTGAAACAGACAGCGCCGTGGAAGAGCTCCAGTACATCACATCTGCTCCGTGTGTGTGTAAAACCGCTGGGAAAGATGAAGAAACAATTTATAGCTCGGTGCCTTCAGCAGCTGGAAGGCATACAACTAAGGGATCTTTTCTCCATCAGACCACGCTGTCTCTGGAAGGTTTTCAGTCTTCACGCTGCCACAGTGGTTGATTGTTAGCAGAAGTGTCTGCACCCGCCTCTAGACGTGAACGCCCGAGAAGCAGCAAAAACCTTCGCAATGGAAATTCCCCTTTGGAACTGGCTGGTTTAAGCCAGGGTACGGTGAGCTGATCCTCCCAGCGCTGTGCGGGCTCATCTGCTTTCCTACTATGAGGTTCTGTTTGATAGAAAGACTTTGCTTTTCCCTCTCCCCCCCCGAACAAGATGATCTAATGAAATAATCCTTAGATTATTTTCCTCTCTTCAACACTAGCAAGAAGCATAGTATGTATTTTTAAATTTCTACTGAAGACTAGATTCTCAAAGCAAACAAAAACCTGGCTGTCCTTCTAGTGCTCTTTTTATACAGTTAACCACTGTTGCTGTCTTTGAAGCACTGTCCAGGAAGAAAAATCTAGAGAACATTTTGAAAAAGGGGAACTGTCACTGGTAACTCCCTCTTCGGGATCAGGTATACCTTCAATATTGCCAAGACATTTCAGATCCGTTAAAATGATCGGAATATTCTTTTCAACTTCAGAAGTTACAGGGGAAAGAAAGCCACTGAGAAGTCTATTTTTAGAACTATTTATTTTCAGATGATGTCTCACAGTTTTATAGTTTCCCTTATTTGCAGTCTAAAGGAAAGATCACGAAAATGAGTGGGACTGAACACCAGCGCAAAACTGCAAGTAATCTCTTAAAGTCGGACCTGAAAACTTCTAAAAAAAAGGCAGAGACACAAGAACAAAGAATTTCTGATCAAGAGAACCACTAATTTAAAATTGTCAAAAGTCTCAGAAATATATCACAATCTAGTTATCTGCCATGCTGTACAGTCATGGGAATAAAACTCTTGTTTTAATCCCAATAGACATGACAAAGTAAGAAAAACACTGGGAGATATGCAGTAGTTCACAACACGTCATTTGCCTGTACAGTGAGGAACACAAACTCAGCGCCCTAATTGTCAATCTGGTGTAGTGTGACACTACCTCTCATGAACAGAATAATTAACTAGAAAAGAAGAGGAGGCACATGATCAGATCCTACAGCTTTCTATTATTTAGGATGAATGGAAATAAAGCGAAACACTTTCCAAATAGGCAACTGGAAACATCTTTTTATGCAGACAATTTTAGAGTTGGCAAAAGTGACATTCCAAGAAAATGCATAAGAAAAACCTATTTTGGTCATTCGAGTCATTAAATCCTCATGTAATCTGGTGTGAAAGTTGCTATGTGCCTTTCCGCACATAAACCCGACGGGAGTTGCCCAGCCTGGCAGTGAGGAGCAGACTGCAGAGGAACAAGCCGTGTATTTCCACTCGGGTATAGGTCTTATACTTTCCGCAGTTCCTGATAGTCACATAAACAACGTTAATCTTCAAAACAAATGACAGCCATTGTAAAAGTGCCTTCCTGTAAATGCTCAGCTTTGCTTTTTACTTAAAGACACACCTCACAGAACAATAGCTCAGCAGGTATGAATACAACTGAACAATGCATAGACTCCCTGTAGTTTCAAGTTTACATCCTGCAGGCACTTTTGAAAGAGCAGGTAACAACGTATTTGGGTAGAAATCTGAAATTATAAAACTAGCACAGAAAAGCAGATCTTGATGTCTAACATTAACTCATATTACCATCACTATAGCTATTCATAGCTAACCTTTCTCTAGTGCTAATAATTTAGTTTAAATTGTTATTCCTTAATTTGGAAGACAGCAAAACTAAGTTTTTGGGGAAAGTCTTTAGTGTTGCTACACTGTATCTGAGAACCCACTTGAGAGGACTTTGTGCATTATTGCATTTCATATCCTTTAGCTTTTGAAATCCACAATGCAGTTTTCAGAAGGGCATGATTAAGCCCTCAGGACATCTCACATTAAGCTATCTCAGTTTTAAGTTATTTTTTTCCATTCTGTTAAACCTGTTCTAAAACAACATAAAGCTAAATCAGGACGCCAGTGTTCATTCAAAAAGACTAATTCTTATGACTAATGATTATTCAGCTTGATGGAACGTTTCTTCTTTAAGAGAAATATTAATACATCATCTATCAGTGTGTTTCAAATACAAAGTTTTTCAGGTTATGAACACATGACTCAGGAGAGACTCTCAGCAGCCATAACTCTAAATAAGGTCAAAATACATAATTTGCACCAAGATAGAACTGGACTTTATACACACGCAAACTCTCTCAAAAACTCCTCTTTCCCTGCATGAGGGGAATTTTATATTTCAGTGATGCAAAACAATAGCCTTACTGCAGCATGTGCTAGGACTAGAGGTGCATTTTAATTTTGGTAAACAAGTCCGGTAGTTTAACCTAATTGCAAGTCTTTTTAAAACATGGAAACATGGTAGTTAGGGCTTTAAACTGAATTTATCAAATATATTTCCATGATAAAACAACGTAGCCTAGCAAAATAATTTCACGTGCCCCTGTAGAGAGTGCATGCCCCTCAGGAGAACACAGTGCTCCACTGAACACAGTTTTGTGGGTTTAGTTTGTTTGGTTTGGTTTTGTGGGATTTTGTTTGTTTGTTTTTAAAATAGTCTAATCATACTCTTCAGTTGATTATCAAAATTTCTGTGTAAGATTTACTTGAATGCAGAGAAACACATCTTTAAAATCCAAGACTACCAACACCGATGAATTACAGCTATCACGCTATTATGAAGAGCTCTGGAAACCTCAAACCACAGGAGCGATTTGCGAGCCGCCTGCCCAGCCCGAGACCACACGGACAGAAGGACAGGTCTGTAACGCAGCACTTCCCTGCTTTGTCCCCTTTCCCTTGGACCATCCGGATGCCAAACGGTTTTCCCCTATATACAGCAGATAAAATGAATCTGTACGAGCTGTACACCAAGATGTAACAACGTCCCTGGCTGACACGGTGTGTGTGTGAGGGGGTCGCGGTGTCCCCTCGCAGGCAGCGTGCCACATCGCTGCGGGACGTCCCGGGCAGGGCAGCGTCACACCAGTGAACCCTCAGCAGGGCCCTGGCAAAGGGAGGCTCTGACCTCTTTAGTCATCGGCTCACACACCCTTGGGATTCATTTTGCACGTGCCATTCCGATCACGCATGGAAGTGACTCTTCAGGTATTACATAAAGAGTAAATGTCAGCCTTGATTTTTGTGTTTGCACACATGCACATTATTTGTGGATTATGTTGTTTATTTAGTCAGGTTAGCTAAAAAACGTTGAGGTATTGACTTTCCAATGTTGTTGCCAACAAAAAGGGTGAATAACATAAAAATATGAGGGCATTACGTAGCAACCCGATGACTTCTGTAAGTATATTTTGAAGCTTTGGATAACACAGGTTACTATGTATTTAATAAATCCAATGGATTAGCACTGTAAGAAAGAAAAGCAATGGAAAACAGACTAGCAAGATATTCAATTCCATTTTCTATTATTTTTTTCCAGGTCACTCAAAAATTGATTTTTTTTTTGAGAAGTCAAAAACCTGTGTTTAGTCCTGAAGCACACAGATGCCATCACTACACTATACTGAATCGGTTTCCCCAGACCAAGCCTTTCTTCTTATTGGTAAGAGAAACACAAACACTGCTCCTGATTTCATCCATTCCAGCATAGCGTTTCAAGCACTGTATTGCTAGGATGGCACACATCAAGAGCAGAAGTTCCATGAGCATTCTAAAGCAAAGGAGAGCATGGCACAAAGAGGTGTTCATTTGTTTTAGATGAGGGAACCGCGATCACAGTCACAGCAAGTGCTGAATACGCAGCCTAGTGCTCTCTGCCCGTAAGTATTTCCGAGATTTTAACTTCGATATAGAAATAACTGCTTTAAAGTAGCTCCAGAATCCATTCTCTATCTGAAGCAGCCTTTATACCTTATCTGGTTAAAGTTTCCATTTGCAATGAGGGCAGGGCAGGAGGGTTTCCAGGCCTGTGAGTACCAGCTATGTGATGCAACATACCAGACCTCTCAAAATACCCACAGAGAAGACATTTCATCACACTGTCAACATTAACTGTGCATTACTGTGTTTTTGCTGGTTGTTTCAGTCTTAAGTATCCCTTTGAATTAGTTTAAAAAACAAAAAGGTAAACTTTCCCAGGAAATAAGTACTGAGTAACAGGGAAGGTTTTGTTTATTTAGAGGTCTGTCCTTCCTTTTAAGCCTATTTTATATTATTATCCACTAAAACACACAAGATATTTTCTTCCCCCTCCTCTGTAAAACTGTTCTAGCTACATTCTGGAAGTCAATGACAGGGTAGGACGTTCCTTTGTTGGAACAGCCCTGAACAGTCAACTTCCCAGGTTTCTCTTCTGCGAGCCTGTATTTACAGGCTGCTCTTCTGGGAAAAAGGAATTTATGTTTGCTTATGGCCTTGCTGTGAACGTAACTGATACCAAAAAGCACCAGACCGTTTAAGATGACCTGCACTGATTCTGGAGGACAAAATTTATAGTCAGGTCGTCTCGGGTTTTTTTTGTGTAGTTCTACATGAATTTGATATCTAAGTCCAAATAAAGTAAACATCAAATACAACGTCGATATAAATGGACTACTTGAAGGGGTAAAGCTGACTTAAGTGTGTTAGAGAACAACAAAACTAACAGCAAAATACTCCAGAAAATGCTTTTACAGAGCTTTAAATGATAACATGATCAGAAATATGAAAACATTTGATGGTAAACCAGTAAGATTTAGTAAATTGTAAAATAAAACAATCCCCCAGAAAGCCTTCTTTTGGGCTCGAAGCTGCGAATGCATTGCAGCTTTAAATTCATTTGCATGATTAAATGCATTCGCAAATTTAAGTGCTTTCTCTTGTTCAACACACTGTACAGAACCAAGATTAGAGAGACAGCACTACTCAACCAAAAGTACCATTCTTAGGGGAATTTTGCCCAACTAGAATTGGTGTGTTTTGGAAGGGCTGAGTTTATAGAGGAAAAAAAGGTTCAAAACAAGTGGATACTGCCCATATGCAAAACATTTTAAATTCTACAAATAATGAGGCATTTTGGAAAGGTTAAAAGTCTTCTGACCTAAACTGGAGCACCCTCACCGGTCGGTGCTTGTGGGCAGTGCTGGGATGTACCATCACAGACCTGATTACCAGCTCGGGATGCCGCCACGCAACTCAATTCTGTGTTACGCCGTTTTTAGGCTCTGGCCCGTGTGAAGAAACGGTTTAAGCAGAGGACCACAAGCACCAAGACCTCCAAACCACCTTATCATCAAAACACACCGCGGGAATTACGGCTCGCTGGAGAAACGAGCCTGCTAGAGAGGGCGAAACCAGCCGTGAAGCCTGCCTGTCCCGGAGCTGTTGCTCCCAGCTGCCAAGCGGCCCAACCCGTGCGGCCGGGCCGCGGCGGTGCCGCCCGGGGGCCGCGGCGGTGCCGCCCGGGGGCCGCGGCGAAGCCCCGTCGGCTGCGGGCAGAGCCAGCGCTGCGGCCGCGGGGCGGCGAGGGGAGCCGGGCCCCGCTGCTCCACCCGGGCCCGCTCGCGTTATTGACGAGTCTGTGACACGCTGGGATGGGCGAGATCCCTCACAAGGAAGGGAAAGAGAAGGGGAAAAGACAAAAAAAAAAGTTCGGTCTCTGAGGCTGCCCTGAGCTCTCGCACCGGCCCCCGTGTGCGGAGCGGCGGCCAACAGCCCCCGCCGCAGCCGCCGCCGGTGCCGGCCAGCGGGGCAAAGGTGGCCGCCGTCTCCTCGGGCGAGGCGGCTGCGGGCAGCCCCGCCGGCCCGGCCCGTACTCACTTTGTAAGTGCTCTCCGTCAGCTTGTTCACCTCCTCGGGGTCCCGGGACATGGTGCCGGCGGGGAGGCGGCCGGGGGGAAGAGCTTCGTCCTCCGCAGAGTGCCTCGGCCCCAGCCCGGCCCCGCCGCAGCAGCCTCCCCTGCTCCCTCCGCCGCTAAGAAACTGTCAAAAACTTGTGGAACCAGCCGGGGAGCGCCGCCGGGGCGGGGCCTGCGGGGCCGCGGCTCCTGACGCGGCAGGACTGGCTGGGCGGGCGGCACCGCCTCACTCACCCACTGTACTTGAGCCGGCACCGCCCGCGTTGTTCGCGGTGTTTCCTCCTGCCTGCCTCTCCCCCCGCCCCGGGAGCCCCTGCCTCTCCCCCCGCCCCGGGAGCCCCTGCCTCTCCCCTCCGAGGCCCCGGTGGCCGTGGCCCCGCGGAGGCCCCCGGTACCGAAGCGCAGCCTGGGCCGTGTGGAGGCCTCGTCAGGAGGCAGCTCTGCTGTTGGGTGCCCAGCGAAGCCGGAGGTAAACTTTTCCTCCCAGCAGTTGAGGGCTCTGTAAGAATTAATTAATTAGTCTTGTCAGAATTAATTAGCATAGCCCCAGCGGTGCTAGTGAAGGTCCCTTTCTCCCTTCCACATGAGGGGGAGTTTGGGGGTTTCCTCAGGGCCTCTCAGGCAAGGACAGAAATGGCCTTCTGCTGAATCCTGGTCCAGGATGCCACCCAAGCTTCGTGCTACGTGCTTAGGTTTTCTGTTTCTCTTAAATATACACCGATAAAACAGTGCCCGCGGTGATCTTTCCTCCGTGAAATGCCTTACGAGGCCTCCATGGGCAGGGTGATGGGGAAGGAAGACTGGGGTGAGCTATAAATTTTTGTGGACCATAAATCTTCTAGAGATTGTGAGATTAATTTAAAGTATGCTTGTTGGAATATCTTTCTGATAATGTAATACCAGCACTATCTTGAAGGACTTTATGGGAATTTCATAACCTTGGATATTTAAAACTCGGATGCAGTGCTAAGTATTGAGCGCCTGAGGCGTAATCAACATCCTTAAGCATTAGAAATCCTTCTCTTGGTCACAGTCTCTCCCTCTGTTTCCCCCACTTTATTGCAGCCATAAAATCATGGCAGGCACATAACAAAAACTGGACTTGGAACAGAACCCTCAAGGTTGGACTCTGGTGTGGGAGAAGGTTGTTATCAGGTTTCGAGAGCTGTAAAAATGTTTTCATTCAAGCACGTGGAGGTGTTCGTACCTCTAGAACTACAACTTCTGGGAGAAAAGTGGGCACTCAGGACGTTATCTTGGACAGAGCTAAAATACTGGGCAGAGAGGGAGTTCTGTGAGACTTCATACTCCTAGGTAAAGTCTTTGTAGACTTCTGGTATTTATGGTATTCATCACCTTTCCATAATAATCCAATTTATAACATTATCCTGTAGGTATAGTGAATTATTTTGGGCCCAAGTCTACAATTTATGTTACAACTAAGCAGTGTTTGCTCATACAGACAGCCTTCTGGAATGTGTGGTAGCTGCTTGCCTGAGTGTGGGATGAAGAATCCCACTGTTTATTCCCAAGTCCTTTGAAGAGTTTTTTACAACTCCAGAAACAGACTGGGCCTGGGTACTACTGCTTTTGTGTTACCATATGCCAATGCATGAAAACGATGTTCCTCCTTAACAGGCTGGCATTCAAATTTGAGGGAGCAGGTGTCTAAAGGAAGATGTAGAAAAGGATTTTTCCTTTTCCGACTCCTGCTAAAGAAGCTGGGAGTACATTGTATAGCAGGGAGGGTATTATTCCCATTAGGGGCAAAGCATTTGTCTGGTTTCCTCTGAACGTTATTGACCTCTGGAGCTCACCTGGGATTCAGTGTGTTGGTTTCCAACTGGTGTGCTAAGTTCAGTAAATGGCAATGTAAGTATTAATGAAATACACATATCAGAAAGAAACTATATGGATAGGTAATGTAGGCAGAATTGTCTAAAAATGGTACAATACTTAACATATTTTGGAGATGCTCGACATTTCAAAATCTATGTTTCTAAAGGTCTCTTTACTTTGTAAGCAGATGTAAATGTTTTAAAGGTCTGCTGAACTTCATGTTCTCTTGCATTCTTCTTGACCTTTGGTATTAGTTTTCGCACTCTTCAGGTATATACAATTTTTAGAGTTTTCATGTAATATTTTAAAAATTTTTAGTGCTGTAGACTATTTTAAAAAAGGAAAATAAAGTTTGAGATTGATAATACAGTTGGGAAGTAGTGGAGGAAAAAAAACAAACCAAGAAAGAGCAGTTTTTAAAGAATACCTGAGTGGGAAATGAAGCTAGCAGGAAGAATCCTTAATTTGCATTAAAATAAAAATGACCACAAATAATTGAGACAACATAAGATAAAATATTAACAGATGGAGAATAGTTGGACTGACCTCTCTTATAAAGTAAAAGAATTAAAAATGCTTTCTTCAAATTTGTGGAATGAGTAGTATAAGTAATACTTACAGAACCATTACGAGATTAGGTTGAGTTTATTGAGGAAAAAAACCAACCTATTTTATTGTTGAAATTAGATGCTAGTATAAAAACAATAGCATGGAAAATAATTTTTATATCTTCATGTTTTCCTTTGCCACTATAATTTTGTATTGTTTTTCCCAAATCTTGAGAATATTGCAAGTGCATACAGCAGTCGGAACCATGTTCTGCTTTTCTTTCTGTTGTGTTAGAAATATTTTATGTATCAATCATAATGATTGGTAGTATTGCTCTGTTCTAGTTCAGTATTGTGTTTTACTCAGTGACAGAAAAGCTTGAAACTTGACAGGCAAATCCAGTTCTTAATGTACAAGTATCCAGATACTTGCTATAAATCATAAACTTTCAAATTCACTCAGAAAAAAAGTCTGCTTGAGCTTGTAATACAAATATCTTGTTCTCTTAGCAGGAATTTTTGATCTTGCATTGTGTTAAGATTAGTGTTGCGTTACTGACTTAGCTGGAACTAATCCTGATGTGTGCAAACAACATGAATTAAGAACGGTTGAATGATGTTTCAGTTTTGCAAGTTACTTAAGGATGCTCTTACATTTAAATGTGTGCAGGAGTCCTCTAGTGTTTTGTCTGATCAGGACAGAATACTTAATAAATTGCAAAACTGAAACCCTGATGAATACACCTTTATGCTCCGTTGCCTACATGCTACTGTAAGCGTTTATAAGAAACATGCTAATATCAGCTATATTGTTTTTATTTAGAACTTTCGGTTTTATCGTATTCATCAATAGCACTGGATTTTGGGCACAGCAGTGTTTGAGTACTCAGGGTTGTGAATTTGGAATTGTTTCTTAGAGATTCTAAAGATTCCCTGCTAACTTTGCTCTGGGGAGGTGTTCAGAGCAGGAGTGTGGCTGTGATCACTGGTCATATATGCTCTCTGAACTGACTGGAACTAAAATTAATCTGATTATGTTCTGATGCTTACTTTTAACATGTATTGTTCTGATGGCCAGAAAAGATGAAGGGAATATTCTTACTTTGGTGGTGAACCCATCCTGTGGTATAATTATGTTTGTTGCGTCCATCTTTGTACTGAATCTCAAGCAATAATTTCATCTCAAGAATAACTCAGGTTAGAGGGAACTCGACAGGTTAGTAGCTGACAGAATCACATATGTTTGGTAGCAAAACTGCTGTCGAGGGACTAAATCAAAATAAGTTCTTATATTTATTCCACACAGAAGGCCAGTTCTCCTTTCTAGCATTTAAGCTTTGGAACGTGAGTAGCCACAATAAAAATTTCCCCATGCATTGTCAGCCTTATGGAATTGAAATTGTAATAAGAAAATGAGATAATTGGTATCTATTTTGAAAAAGTACATACTCAGAAATAGTCCTTTTAGTAGAAAGATGTATTTCTTTCGAATCAGTACTATTCTTATGTATGATTGTTTTCTGTAAGTATCCTATTTGCATGTCAGCGGCATATTCAAATATTCTTTGGAAACGATTTAAGTATGCTGTAATGACCCGTTAATGTCAGCTCATCATTAGATCTTTAACATATGTTTTAAATAGCTTAATATGACTGTAACTAATGACATAAATTCTAGCTAAGCAGCAATCGCATATGCATGATACAGCCAGCTGTGGCCTGTTTCATTCCCTGTGGTCATTAGCAGACATTTAACTCGATTAAGGAAAAAAAATATGTACATAGCATGTTATTTAGTGATATCAAACAATATTCAGAGTCAGAATAAAACTTTCTGAACAGGAAATTAAAGTGACTTTACCAGCTTGTTTTTCTGATTGATATCTATTTCTTGTTCTCTCTTGACCTTTAGAAGGAATTTTTCAGGTATTTTAATCCCTTCAATCTGACAATACAGAAGCACAGTAAAACTGACACAAAATGTCATTCAAAAGATGTATATAAAACTTTTGAAGGCTTACTGAACCTTTTGGTCTGATTCAGCTCTGATTAGTTCAATGGATTTTACCCCATTTTTAAACTGATGCAAGCAAGCGCAAAATCGTTTTGTTCCCTGCTGTTCATTGTCCTGAGCTGGTTTCAGAGCAAATGAGCTGTAACTCAGAACCACAGGTCGTTTCAATAAGATACTGAGCACTCTGATCACAGAAGACACTTAATCAAATACTTGATTTAAACCTGTAATTAATTCACTGTACTTTATGGGGGGAAAATCAAGGAGGTGCAAAATGCTTTTTCTGAACTCTTTTCAGACTAAAAATGGCATGATGGGTTTTTTTTGTCTTGGAGATGAACGCTTCGCATGTTTGTATTTTGTGTCTCAGTTGTCTCATGTTGCAAACTATTTTGGCAATATTATAAGAAGAATTATAATCTGATTTCTCCGTTGTAGTATATTTTTTGAGACAGGAATGGTATAGAAGAATGCAATTTTTTTAAAGTTTTTTGAGATTGCCTAGGATTTACACAAAATTTAGCGTTGAAGGGAATCTAATAGGCAGTACTGTTAGCAATGCTAATCTTTTTCTGCTGCTAATTGCAATATTTAATTAAAACCTATTATGCCCACACATTTTGTCACTGCTCACTTCTTGGTGGAAGTAGACATGTTGGCTTTAATTCAGATGCTCTGTCCACTAGATGGCAAGCAAGCTATGTGTGATGGAACAAAATCAACTTGTCTAATTTTTATGCTCAAGGCTTTCTCGAAGTGTTTTATAATGTAACGAGATAGATATTAGTGGTAAGCAAATGGAACAGCCTTTATATTGCTCATACACAGCCTTGGATTCTCTTTTTCTCAAGAGTGTAAGTGCTGTTAGGATGTTCATGTTATTGAAATCTAGATATGCCTTGGGACCTGTAACTTTATTTTGGAAGTCAGTACTAGTAGAAAGCCAACATTTTGGTGAAGCTATTGTTAGAAACTTCTATCCGTTTAGGTTCCAGGGTTTTGGCTCACGCCAAAACCACAGTATTTTAAATAACTACATATTTGTTGTTCTCTCTTTTTGTAATCTGTCAATTTGAGATTAACTAACAACAGGTGTACTCTGTTCCAAATGGGTAAACTGGGTTTGTCTGAGGCTGAGTGCAGAGAACTGCAGCTAAGCACAGCATCTGCGCATTGCTGATCTTAGTAATATCAATAGATTGATAATTCTTGCTCTGGTTATAATATGCAATGTTTTTTATGGGGTAGAACATAAAGACCCCAACTGGTACGTGATACTGCTGCTGGGCTGGGAACTAAATGTGCACCAGGTGTCAAGTAGCATTTCTGTGAGTATTTTCCAAGAACTCAAACATAAATTTTGATGCTGTCCTTATCTCTTCCTTTTCACAGCTAGAAAAAAAATAGAACAAGTACATAATACTAATAATTCGATTATACTTTAAAAATGGCAAAAATCCTAGAACTGCATTTCCATATTGAAAAGAAACTTGTAGCTCATCAACACCTCTTTTATGCAGTTTTACTGTAATGAGGAATTACTAGAAAAGTGTTCAGGGAAGATTATTGTATTAATAATAAACAATTCAAAGAAAATACCATTACATTCTTCCTGTAACTTACCATTTAGTTATGATCATTGTTTAGAATCTGTGCTGATACCCAGAAAGTAACCAATTTTTACTTTTTGGTAATAAAAATATGATGATTCCAAAACCATACATTGATATTTTTGGATTGAACCGCGCTGAAGTTTCTTTGGATGGACTCCTTATGAGCCTGCCTTCCCCTCTGCTCTTCAGCTGCTGCTCCGGGAAGCTGCTGAAGCAGAATGCGACGCTGCCCTGCCTGCCCATGTCTGGCTTCAGATACCCACTGCCTGGTGGCCACACCAGAAAATATACAGGCAGTGATGGTTGGTGCTCAACAGCACACATTTTGGGAGCAATCCGTGCAGCCTGTGATGTGTATTTATAATCACGCCTATCACAAGTGTGTACATGGCATGTGTCTCTGGAGCAGACTCCAAAGCAGACACTGAGAGTTATTGTCTCCACTTGGGGTCTTGTACCTGGCTTGCAAACCGCCTGAGAAGGGCCATGGTTGGAGGCAGTGGGTTGTTCTGCAAAGATGGGACAATGTTGATTAGATTAGATGGCAAAGGCAGTCTTGGAGATTCTGATGGAGAGGATGATCAGTCTGGTTGTCTGAAAGGTGGTAGCTCCAGGGTCAGACTTCCTCGCTTGAGTCACATTAAGACTGGGAAAACTGCACTGTTAGGGAACTTAGAGTGATTACGGGTGGCTTTTCAGCTCATGAGTAACTGTCTTTGTTGAAGTGAGTGTAGTTCCTAAGGATTTGCTGAAAGAGTTTGGCTTGACATTAATACTTTCTGCTCAGCTTTCTCATTTGAAAATAAAATCGTGGGCTGCGTCATGAGTGGTTCTTAGCCTCAAGGCAACGTGATGCAAGATGGCTCAGATCTACCAGGTTCTTGGTGGGTTTGCTCTGGAGCGTACTGACGGCATCCGTGCTGGTGAACACTTGGTTTGGATCACTGCTGGGCTCCACTCATGGGGCTGTAAACCCTTCACCATTACTTTGTTTTGCATTTTTCAGTTCAAAGCGTCTGAACTCATCTGAGGGCTGTGTCGTAGCTTGTCTGAGTAGCATTTGCATGGAATGATACCGCAGGTATGTGGTGCATGCCCTGGGGCTTGGCATGAGGCCTGGGAGAGTCTGAGGGTGGATGGAGCTCCACAGCATTACAGCAGCACGCTGAGGGGAGGCACCTAAATCCAAGGTGGTTGTACATGTTTGGCCTTTAAGGCGGGTCCCTGCAATGAGTTCTTCTCAGAGTGCAGCTCAAATTTCACTTTAAAGGTAAGTTAGCAGCAAAAGAGATCCTGCGTGTGAAGTAACACGTGTTATGTAGATGATCAGGGAGCTGGGATCTAGGGCTGGACTAAGGAGCTGGTTTGTCATCCTCACCTGGCACAGGAGAAGAAAGCACTTGGCTTCTGGTAGCTGCACAGTGGGCCACTGACTTTCTGTGGGGTTCCAAGGCAGAATTCTTCCATGATATTAAGCCAGTGAATTATCAGAGTTACAAAACATTTATTAGGTAAGAATTGTTTGTGTTGTGCTGCAATATAGATATAGCAGCTGATCAGTTGTATGGCTTCTAAGGGAGAAGAATTTCGCTATTTCTCTTGTCCTTTTCACATAAGGACTGTAGTTTCAGTTTCAGGGGTTCCTGGGGACCTTTTAGAGCTCGCTCTGTCCTGAAACCAGAGAATCTTGTGTCTGGGTGCAGGAGATAAATGGAGTTGCTTTTATGCTGCTTATTAATGCCACACCACCTTAGAGTTCACCGAATCGAATATTGAGATTCTTATTAACTTCAGGGGTTTCTACATGGATGATACGTTAAATTTTGAAGCTATTTTTCATATAGAAAGCCTGTACAATACTACTTGTCCAAACTAAGGAAAAAGGCATGTAGTAGGTCTTCTTTTTACCAAGGTCGTTTATGAGATTTATGTCTCTGTTAAATTTAGGACAAAATTTTGCTTGAACTGTAATCAACGGGAGTTTTTGATTTATTTCAGTGAAGCCCAGCTTTCATTTTTGTTCTCTTAATTTGTGTTAAGCTTGGAGTAATGTGGACTTTTAAGAGAGAAAAGAGTTCCTCCGAAACTCTTACACTGATAGGATTGTGAAACATAATTTCGTACTATTTCCTCCTTCTTTGACTCTTAAAATATCAGGATATAGCTGTTGTACATGCCACATTTTTACTGCCTGCTCCTCATCAATCAGTTGGCTGTGCTGTGTATAGAGATGGAGCTTCTTTGTGAAGCTGTTTTTCATTAGTATCAAGGAATACACAAACTTTGCAGCTAAAGCCTTATATAAAAGTTTTATCTCTCTGCCCACATTGTTACTGTTGTAATACTGCTTAGCAACTAGAGTAAATCAGAAGAAGAAAAACAAAAAACCACTCAAACCCTCTCTTGACAATAGAGAAGGACCTAAGCTGTAAAATTCAGATTTCAGTTTGGATCTGAAAATTCCAGAAGCTCAGGGACCTGAGAATGGTTTTATACTTTTAAGTGTGAAAAGTCGCCAGAGTGACTTGGCTCTGCTTTTGGGTGTTCTGTATAGAGCATTTACAGGCACAAGGATGAAACAAAAGTATTACAATACATAGTAACACATTAAAAAAAGACAATTACGATTGTCCCCTTTTTTAGATACCCAAAGAAGATGTAATATTTTACTGGGAGCTTATTCCAGATCAGTAAACTAAGTCCCCTTCCTCCCCCAGCTGACAGAACAGATGGTTCATCTATCTCCTACAATTTCTGAATCCTTATAAATCCACACTGTGAGGACCTGGGGACTGGTCTTACTTTCCAGAACTTCTGTACCACTAGTCCATTTTAATTCTCAGTTTTATGGCAAATGCTTCTAGTATTAACCTGTTTTGTTGATTTTTCTGGAAATTTCTAAGGGATGAGATGGTGTGTAGGATTAATACTGCCCATGAAAATGTCAATACAAATAGTAGTTCTTCAGCACTGCAGTTGGAATGTACAGGGAGAGTTTCTACCACCTCTTTTCCCCAAGCTTTATTATATAAGCCTTTCAGCGGGGGAACTACTTTACCATGAGAGCTGTGTTCTGGGGAGGGTGGCCAGTGGAGGTCTGTCTATATCCCGTGGATGGCTCTTTAGGCAAAAAAAGGATATTGCAAATTATAAAGGTAAGATCAGAGCTGTAACAGAGCAACAATGACAACATTACAAGGACTGCAAAGGGGAGGGCTGAAATCTGGGTTTACTGTGCTTGGCTATGAATTCATAATGGAATAATACTTATAAAAAGAATAAATGCATCCTTGACAGCCAAGGACCAAAATCTGTACTCATAGGAAACAAAAAGGTCGAAGATAAGCAGCATTGTAGCAAATGGACAAGGAGATCTTGAACACCTTCATTAGTACCAACAGTGAAACCAATTACAGGAATAACTGCCGGCAAGGAGGGAAAACAGCATAGTTAATTTCTTTTGATTTTCTTTCATTGTGGGGAATTTTCCAAGTCTTCAAGAGAACTATGGCAACTACCTAGCATCACGTCAGGAATGACGTCAAAATGACCAAGTCAACTGGTCTGTGTAATTGGGAATTTAAAACCACGCATTGCTTAGATTGATGGATAACTTTATAGAGAAATGAACATTTTGTTATGGTGATTCACCAGCTAGCAGCTGGATATTTTTCCCCAAATGTTCAGAAATACTCAGCTTGCAAAGTAGAGCCAACAGTTTGTGCTGTTTGGGTAATGTTAATGGGTTAAGGTAAAAATGTGTCATATTTTGTTAGCTCTCAGTTTCTAGACAATGTGGGTGAAAATCACATCTTTTCTTCAGCAGCAGCACAAAGTAGTTGAAAAGGCGAAGTGATTGGGTAGGAATTCCACTTACATAGGAGGAATCCCTCGATAATGGACAACTACCATAGCAGCTTGATGTAAACATTTCTCCAGTGTCCAATCTGCTAAAATTCTTGAGCAAAACAAGAGTTGGAAATTTGTTCCTGCTCCAGAGTCAGGCTCAGCTGTCAGCACCCAGAAGGTGGGTAGCAGCATAGGAATTAGGGCAGCACTGTAGCTTGGATTCTGTTTGATGTTCATGCTGGTCTGACTCACAGTGGGATCTGGGTTTTACTGCAGCTGCTGGGGAGTTTGGGGTCTGAGGGTGGAGCTCCCTGGCTGCCACCCAGCCTGGAGCATCACATGCAGCTGGGATCAGGTACCTGTCAAATTCCAAGCTCATTTTTCCTTGCCAGTTTTGAGTCAGTCTCTTATTCTGTTTCTTTAATTTTCCATTTCTCCTGGCACACCTGTAAGTACTGTTTACCAAGATAATAAAGTGAAAATATTCCATAAAACAAACCACATACACACAAGGCGACAGAATTCCTGTTCACCGTTTTCAGATCTCTAACGTAATGTTCCCTTTCTCCTTGCCTTTCTTGCTCATTTTATGGCTCTTTCCCATCTCAATTTCTCTCTGCAGTTGTTGATTACAAATGTAATATTTCCCATATCAAGTTCAGAGCTATAAAAATAGTTCATAGTGCAGAAAATATTTTAGAGAGAAGGTGGTGTTGTTGAGTTAGTGAGGTTGTGTGTTGGAGAATAGTGACACATTAATTTATTGCTCTTCAGGGAATTGTTAGTGAAGTTTCTTGTTTATGCCCTCTCATTCTTTCTACTGATTCATTCTCACCTGTTTTCTGAGATTGTAGTGACCATGTAGAAATATGATGTGACCTAAATAGCTCAAATTCATTAGAACATGATTATCGTGAAGCGAGAGGGCCAGCAGACACACTTTAAATGAGAATGTAACATAGATAGGTAGCTTTTGATTTTTATGAAAGGGTGAAAATTTGAGATATATTTTTAAGTTAAGGCAACTAGGTCTTCAGCGTAATTCGTCTACCTGCTGTACACACAGTGCTGTGAAATAAGCTGGGAGCAGCATCCTTCCCACTGCTTCCTCCTGCTTTTATTGATTTAAGCGAGGCTCTTGGGTAACTGATCCTATCCTGATGCTTGAAGATTTATTCGTATAACTCCCCATGCATCAGCATGATATTATACCACTTGTTCTCTAGAGAAAATAATTAAGTGAATTACTAACGCATAAAATGCTCAAGTTAAAATGCTTAAATATTCCATTTGATGCAGTTATATATAGCTTAATGTAATAACTGCAGTATCCTCTTAGTCAGAATGCCTTGTGCGGTGTCCTCTTAGTCAGAATGCTTTGGCTTTCATCTCCAGTAAATGGAATACTAATTAACAGTTGATTCCAATTTTGTCAAGGTTGCTGTGTTGTTATATTCTTAAAGGAGGCCAGAAGGTGGAAAAAAGACTAACCTGTGTATAAATTAAAAGTAATCATCAGAGGTCAGTGCAATGGTGTTATTGCTGTATATAAATGCAGACTTTGGGTTGCAGTTACCAGCACTGTGCTGTCACACACAGTTTCTAAAATGAGACAGGAGCTTTGTCTACTGACTGACTTGTAGCAGGAGTTGCTCCTGGGGAAGGCACGTTAGTTCAGCATAAATACAGTTATTGCCAAGAAAATGAGAATAATAACCAAATACAGCCAGTGATGAAGCAGGTAATAGAATTCAGTCTTTCATTGAAGGAATTAGCATGAAAATGCAATTCCAGAAGAGCTGCGTGTAACACTCAGCAGCTGGTGGGTGCACATGAAGTTCCCAGTATCTTGGCCAAGAAAGCCATCAAATAACTGCCAATTGTGTATGAGCTACTGATGGCTGGAACAATTAATTCTTATTCTGATTGCTCCCCCCCCCCTTTTTTTTTTCTGTAGAAAAGCTAATTAGTTGAAATCAAAGTTTTACATGAGAGATGGTTTAAATTTTTAGTCCTGAAATGCTTAGATGACATTTATTACAGTGTAACAAAATCTTTTTATGTTTGGATTTCTCCATATTGCTTAAAAGATAAAAATCTGAAGTAAATGTGATGAAATATTTTACGTTACCTATGTCAAAATTTTTTGCTGGATACAGTTCCGTTCAGCTGGCAACAGAACTAACAGTTCTTTATTTGTTTTTTCCTTTAATTTTTGCCTTTTTGTCTTGTTTTACTATGGAAACAGGCGTTTTAACCCCTAAAATCTGTAGTGAAAATACAGCTGAAATTCTCCTTTTGATTGCAAAACATACACATAGTGTATTCTGATTATATTCCAATAAGCCATCACTGAATACAAAATCCACTTCAAGGACTCTCTCGTTGCACCTTACCAAGAGTTTGTGCCTCATTTGCTACAAGGGACCACATTGTAATATTCATCCATATTCACGATTCCTGCTATATCCCTTTCCCTCTGTACTTAGACATATATATAGTAAATGTCTGGTACTGGAAATTGAACGTTATACGTTATTTCGTATTGTTTGCCAAAGCTGACCATTTATTATTTGTTTAATGAGGAGGTCCTTCACATCTAAACTCACTTTTTTTGCAGTATTTACTTCTGTGGTTGTCTGTAGGTGCAGTGAAGTTCACTTTGCGTGGAATCAAGTCTAACATCACAGGCAGTTTGTCCTGCTTTGGCAAAGACAGGTGTAAGATACAGCTCCTAGTCCTGGTCACCTGGAGCCTTTCTTCAGGATGCTGTTTTGTCTTGTAGTTTTCCCCAGGTATGGAATTTGTCTGCTGTATTCTCCCCATTAGTGGCTCTGATTTACAGATTCCTTGTGTTGTGACAGGAGAGCAGGAGGACGGGGCCCAGGCCCACCCCCCACGAGAAGACCACGTTCACTGTAACCTGCCTACAGCTCTTCTTGTTTTTCAGTCTCTTCCTTATAAAGTTAAATATAAATATCTGTGTGAGTATAAATACATGCCTGAGTACTGGCATGATGTAGATTACAACATGTAGGTGGCATTTGAGGGTGAGATACCATCTTCCACAGTGCAAGAAAATAACATAGTAACGATGTACTGTGTGGTTTATTTCTAGAAGATGCTGTATTGAGATGGTCTGATCCCACGGGGTCTCAGTGCCGTACTCTTCCTCACTGGTTCACTCAAGGTGGCTTCGCACTCAGAGCTTTCCCTGGGCTTGCATTGCTTTTCAGAAGTGACGAGCACTTGAACTTAGGTGTCACTTAATCTACCCGAATATACTCACTATAATAATGTATTATCTTTCATTTCTTCAGAAACTGCTGCTGCTTTTTCCTGCACTATTTCTCATCAACGTATTAAACCTCTTCTTCATGTGCTTTGTGCAGCTATTGTATGAATAACCCTCTAGGTGGTGTAAATTCAGGGGAGTTTGGTTTGGGGAAAAGTTTGCAAAATTAAGCTGTAAATTGTTGGGAAGTGTTTAAACTGATAACAGTGTTGCAAGTTTCCCATGGAGATTTAAGTCTGATCAACTTAACTGAAATACATTTTTCAATTTATATTCAATTAATATTCATCGTTGTTTTCTTTATTATGGATTTTTAATAACTCCAAGGGGAACATTTCTCTACAGATATGGGTCGTCTTTACAATAAGCCCAAGTATTGCCATCGACTGTGAGTATTTTCAAGAGAGGAGAGCAGGGGAGGCAAATAAGTGCAATTTCAGGCCCCATTTAAGACATCTTTTAGTGTGCCAAATGTCACAACTTCCACTGACTTTGAGGAACTCTAATCTTCAAATTATGCGAAGTGTAGATATGACATTTGTTTTGAATGTGTTATAAAATGACAGTTAATGCATTTCAGTTATTCAGGAATGTAACGTCAGAGCCAAAAAATATTCTAAGCTGAGTAAATTTAGCTATAGTGTAGGCTCTCCTGTCTAAAATCGTGATCTTAAAACTTTGAGGTTTCAACTTCAGGACACCTGAAGTTGCAGTTCTCTTGGTCAGAAGCGTGCCACTGTCCGTGAAAAATATTTGAGACTCATTATGACTGAACATAGGGATGGGATGAACTAGATCTTAATATTCTAGTGACCCACGAAGTGCAGAGCCTTCGAACCTAAACCTTATTACTAGACCTCTTTCTATATTTTGTCCAGTTACTTAATGCTTATCCAGTAATTATTTTGTATGAAATACAGAAATAATCAATACTAATAATGATTTTGTAGTGAGAGTTGTCAACCATAACTTGAGTTACTTCACCTTGAGGCAGGACTTGGACCTGGTCTGTTGTGTGTTGAGCAGGAGCTGTCAAGCTGGCAGTGGAGCGAGCTCAGCGTTTCCAGCCTTTGGACAGGACTTGGACCCATCCGGATGGATCCCAGCGTTTTGTTCTAGACAACTACTTCAAGTGTTGACTTTAGGCATCTCTGTGCTTAGCATACTGCTGTTCTGTTCTGTTGAGGGTTTGAACTTTCCCTCCATTTTTTATATAGCACATAGGTCACTCCTAAAATCTAGCTGTGCTTAGGTTTAATGTTCCTGTGTCTTTTATTGCACCCTTTTTCCTTTATTGTAGCCTGTTTCATGGAATGGCAGCCTTTTCTACTCACTCAATCTTAGAATAATGAGTACGGCATCTGTCCTGTTTGTTTTCTGAGGAATTGTTCCTCTAACAGGTTTTGTGGCGTTTAAAGCCAAGGAAAGGTGTTTCTCAGTGCTGAGTGTGTGTGGGCGTCCGTCCTGTGCTAGGGAAGAATTGCACCTGTGCTGCAGGCACACTGTTTTCTAGGAAGAGGCTGTTTTGCATTTCCATATTTATTTGCAGTTTCTTTTAAATTTTTTTTAAAAAAATCAACATGATCCACTATAGTAGTGCTGGATTTATTTGATTATAGTTTTGTGTCTCAGTTAATGACAATGCGTTACCACATCAACAGAGACCTTTTGAGGCAGGTAATATAGCTGGTTTTTGGGCCGAAACTGTTACAACTGCTGGTGACAGTATACTGCAGTTCATTACAAGTCTGTATTTTAGGTAAGAAATTGTTGTCCTCTCTCATTGGAATTTGTAGGATAGCTTTGTTTCAGATCCATTTATTTGTATTAATTCAGAAGCACTCTGTTATCACTGATGGAAACAGTAAAGTGATTCTCTACACTTGTGTAGTTTTGCTTAACTACAAATGCAGGTGTTTTCAATCAAAACCTTTTTTGGCCTCTTGAGGCCTTTGTGAAGACAGGGAATTTAAAGCTTATTTTAAGCAACTTACACAACTTGTACAAGGTTTACTGCAAAGTCAAGAACAAGAAAAGGAACTTGTAGGTTCTTGATCTTTTATAATTTATTCTGTTTATGTGGGATCACCTCTCATGTTTAGCAATGCTTAAAACCTTCACAGTTACTTAATTCAAAAGAAAATTCTTTTGTAATTTAGAGATTAGAAGAGGCTGCATATGTTTTGGATTGCTATCCTTCTGTACTAACACAATTTTTTTTTCGTTTGTTAACCTCAATACCTTTGGCTTTCATCCAGCTATCTAATGTCTAGTGCAATAAAATAGAATTTTTCATATGGTGTTATCTACAGTTTGTTTCTGAATTGCTAGTATTTTTATCTTTCTCAAGCAGGTGATCTTTAAATAAGTTCTTTTCCAGATAAGTATAAAACATATATTGCCTCAATACTCTGCAAGTGAGCTTCTTTTTCATCTTTAAAGATCTGTAGCAGTATTAATCTGTTCATTAAAGTGTTAGCCAGTAACGGCAGTAGTAACTACACCAGTGATACACTTGTTTCAAAAATGGGCCCGATAGGCGTATTTAATTTTGTATTTCAAGAGTGGTCAGTTGAAGCTGAGCTCAGACATTATATGAAGACTGTTTGCTCATTAAGTCATAGCAAATACAAAAAAGGCATGTTAAAGAGAATAAAGATGTTCAAGACATTATAGAAATATTAGCTGACAGTTCATTCATTTGGTTTGACCCAGGAGAACAGCACTTAGTCTGCTGGGAGTGAAATTGAGAAAAGAGAAAGGGGGGGAAAAGTGAAGAAATTAAGCTTCAAACCTATATTTTGATAAATTTCCAGTGGAAGTTTTGGTGGGAATCTTACAGGACTTTTCAGAGTAACAGTTATAGCAAGACCATAACTTCCCATTACCAGTTGTGTCTGTGCCAGAGATTGGCGGGTACTCAGGTTTGCAGTCATCCTTTGAAAACATAATAGTTCATCTTAGAAGCGTATGAAGAATAGCTGTTCAGAGCCAGGAAAGCAGTTGAAATGATCATAAAAGATAACAAAAATCTGTTATATATGTATTTATGAGTGATATTATATGAAGTAATTCAAAGGACAAATCCGCATAGCTTCTATAAAGTTAAATGACATCTTTTCAACTCCTACAAATTCTTGAAGGATTTAATGAAACATAGAATAAGAGAACTGAGAGCTATAGTTTAGACATTTGAAAGGTTTTTGCTAAAGTAACTGATATAAAATTATTAAGGAAAATTGGAGCAACTAAGGCAGAGGGAATGTTTTGCCAGTTGTGCAAAATGCATGAAGAGGCAGGAACATAACGAGCAGGATCTCTGCCTGGGAAGGGCTGGAAAGGAGTCAGACATTGGGGTTATTTGGGGCTTTGTACACCAACTGATATATTACTGTGTTATCTGCCTAGAGTAATGGTGAAAAGCAGGATGTCAATACATGCTAATGTCATAAATTTATTTAAATTGGGCAATATTAGAAAAGATTACTAAGAGCTTCAGGAGAATGTAATAGAACTTGGTAATAAGATGTCAGATTAAATTCAATTTAGATGAGTGCACGGGAATTAAAATATAAATCACTTCAGTGTGTGCAGTTCTAAATTAGTCCTTAAGAAAAATGCATGATATTGTATTGGATTATTTGAGAAACAAGGGTTTGATTATGTAAGTAAAGATTATAGTAAAAAGTGCAATAAAGGCATTAGTTATTTTAAAATTGTATGGGCTGTAGTCTTGCACTTCTTGCTTACTGACCATTGATGATAGTGTTTCTATTAAGTGTTCCAGGTGCATGAGCCAGATTTGAGTGGCTTGGTACAAATCCAGAAATCCCATTCACAATAGAGAGCTTGGCGACCTGATCTCTGGCTTGTAGATTTAAAAGTAAAGGTTCAGATATTAATTTTTGGTCTTTTTTCCTGCCAAAGGGAAAAGAATTCAAATCCCAACTATACTGAAGTTGTGGATTTTTCCAAAGCTCATTATTCTGACAGCGGACCTGAGAAATTTGGGGAGGTCTCTCCTTTCAGGCATGGACTCAGTTCTTGGCTCCTGAGTGGACAGAGGAACATTAGACCCTTCGGTCTGTCAACTGCCAAAGCTAAATAGAAAATACATCACCTTCCTGGTGATTCTGTAGTCTGCTTATTTGGGAGTTCTGCAGGTCAGGTGGCACAAATAATCCAGGGATCTGAGAGCGCGACCAACATCCTTCCCTTCCCAGCTGAGTTTCGGTGTTGAGGGGACTCCTGCTGTCCTGGGCTTCTACAGAGATGGAGGCAGAGTGGCAGCATCTTTACACATCATTTCTGAATCGGAATTACCTACCAATAGGCACTGAAATGCTTCTGAACCTATCTGAGTTTTGCTGTTCGAAACATGGGTGTTGATTGAATTTAGGTGGGTATATTCTTAAAGTGCTGCTGGAGAACAGATTTCTGAGTTGTATTGGAATTAACCAAGCCTGGGGAGGCTGTTTCCGTAAAGATGTGCACTACAGTGTAGGCAGGGAAGGAATTTCTTTCCATTTCAGTCTCTGTTTGTTTGTTTTGGTTTTTAGGTGGCACAGAAATGTAGCTCTATTCATAACCAAAACAATGTGTTGTACCCACGTCGTCTGTATAGTAATTGTAATTTTGGATGTCATATAAAAACATGAGCAATAACTTTGCTGTTCACATGCTGCTTATTCTTTGCAAGTTTCTTTTGCCTTAAAAAAACCCACCCAAAAACCTCCACTAGAATATTGTAGGAAAAAGTAAGGTATCCAGTAGCTGGGATGGTTATTAACACTCAGAGAAAAAGATGCCATGTTCATTTGGGAATCACCCTGTTTATATTACTGTTAAGTCTCTGAACATGTCCATGGTGAAATATGGACATATTTACAGAACTCTGAACAGTGTCTAACTGAGTTTCAGACTTATGTAGTTAATAAAGGAGCCAATTCTCTTCAGACAGCTTTGAATTCTTATTAAATGTGTAAGTGTCATTTTAGGCAGCAGGTTTCTACATACTGGAAGCCTCAGGCTAAAGCAAAAATAAAAGGGAACTTGTATTTGTTTGTAACTGTAGTGCAGAAAGGAACATTTCTGTTTCTGTTGCCAGGGCTTCAACTAACTTAGTTGTAAGGTGGTGTTTTTCCCCTTTAAGTAGGGCAGATAAGAAATATAACTTGAAGAGAAGGTAATTTTATTTCTGGTGCTCTCAAGTAGCTAATGTACTTTTAATTAGAAAAGGCATTGAAGTGGGGGGGAAAGCAACTGCTGTTTCTTAATAAAAAAATTTCTATGTCCTGCACAAAGAGCAGTAGAAATCCAGCTGAGAATATTCACTAGAATTAACAGGACTAGTTGTAGAAATGATGCATACTATAAGAAATGAAGAAACAAGGTCTAAATTAATAAAGCCTTAGAGCAGTACTGTGTAGTCAGTGCAGAAACTTCTTGTTTCTCTCATAGCTTGAAAACTAAGGCCAAGTCATTTGGCTTGAATATAACAGAGCTTTATGTTAGAGTGGGGAATTGAATCCAAATTATTAATTCTGACAAGATCTTCCATCCCACTTAGAAAACAGCCTTTTTTCAACGCTTAGAGGCAGTAAAATCATTGACATATTTCTGATAAAAGTCCATATAGACAACATTGTCTAATTTCAAAAGTGGAACTGAATCAAATGAAATAACACAATAAAAACTGCATTTCTAGGTAGGATACTCTTCACAGCAATACCAGCATACTTGTAAAACTTACTAAAATCAGATTTTTCTTCTTTAACTTAGTTCAAATAGTGCGTCACTGAAAAGATATCCTCCTAAATGAACAGCTGCTGTGGGCTTTGCCATTCAGCTTCATTGCTTCCATCTCCAGGCAAAGTGGCTCTCCGGAATTCTGCGTTGTTTTCTTTAGCCCAACAAAAGGCTGAAATTGCTTCTTTTGGAGGCGATCCTGTGGAGCAGGAGGAAGGAGCACATGTGGAAACGGATGTTTTAAAACTGCTCAGCTCTCCTGCTGATGGGTGGTAGAAGTGACAGCAAATTTCATATCAAATAAGTAAGAAATACATACATATCACTGTCAGTTCTGTGTAAGGTTGAGTATTTCTAGGTGCCCAACACAACAGTAATTCTTGAAGCAGCTGCTGCTGTGAATAAACACGTGTGAGAGTATTTATCTGGAATGCAAAGCTTAAAAATTATTTTGGAACCATATCATTGACATATGGTACAGCAGTTTAAATGAGATGAGGAGAATCATTGTTCTGATACAGACTTTACAGATAACAGTAGCAGAAGTAAAACTCATGAAAGGTGCAGAGCCTTATGGAGTGATTTACAGAGAAACTGGATGTGACAACGCTAGTCAGTCTAAAAAAAACCAGCCCACAAGTTAAAACAGTGGAACAGCTTTTCCTTGGAGTGTAATGATGAAGACAAACAGACGAATGTAGGAGGAATGAAATCAGCTGTTAACACCCTCTTTGAAAGCACTTTTAAAAGAGAATAAATTACTTTTTAGGAATACTTTAATTTTTTCATCATTTTATAGAAGAAATTAAAGTATCTCTTCATTCTGCACATATTAAAAAATGAAGTGTTGCCCAATTCTTCGAGCAGTTTCACATCACAAAAAGTGTTATGTCAAAACGACAGCTGTGAGTTTTGAGAACAGTTATCCTTCAACCCTATTTTTAACAAGTGCAATACGATGACTTAACTGCCATCAGCTATCACGATTTTGGCCTCCAGTCCAAATCCATTTCAGGCAAAATTCTGGGGAGGGGAGATGGACTTCGTGTTGAGAAGAGAAAACAAAGAAATTTGGGTCAGAGAGTGTTCCAAGCTGGACAGTTCTGCACCAAAATCCGTCTGTGACTTTCTGCCCAGACTGCACAAATCAACGGCAGCATCTGCAACTGGACTGCCAAGCGAAAAAGAGCACAGCAAAAATAGTCTTGATGTAAGATGCTCAATAATGTCAGTTTCCCTAAGGAAATGATCCCATAATCTCTGCCGAATCCTAATGGGATGTTGCTGACGTTCCCCTCCCTATTTCTACAAAAACTGGTAGTCTTGGTTCTGATTATGGCTTAAAACCCTGATTTCCTGGGTCTTAAGCAAGTGCATCAAGCTCAAAGTTTTTTTAGAAGGTCCATCTTTCCATTCAGGTACTCTATGAACTGAAAGGAATGATGTAAACTCTAGTTTGGAAGAAACATGAAACAAAGTAACTAGAGTGGCTCAGAGCAGCATCAAGACTTCCCCAAATTTCAGGATGGGTTTATTGGTAAGATCTTGTTTCCTTCAGGTGTGATGAGAGTACGCTTTTAGTTTTAACGTAGAAAATACTGTTACATTATGTTTTTTGAAACGAACCACTGAAAATTGAGTATCTGAGAGTAGTCTGCTTTTTCTTTCTATCTCCTCATCTCGCAGGTTCGTAATTACTTTGCAACAACTCTAAATCATTAAAGAGTGGAATATTTTTACCTGTCTATGCTGATAAAAGGGGAAATATTTTCCTTTTCAGATTTTAAGCATCTGAGCTGACACTTACCTTCTTTAAACAATTCTGTTGCTACAGCCTACTGAGTGTTTAAAAAATCTGAGCAGCTTAAAATTACTTTTCTATGTTCTTCATGTGTTGGGTTTTTGGGGGGCGATGTTTCTTGTTTCAGATTGTTTCAGTGCAAGAAAGTCAGCTTACAGATTCATGTTACAGCTTCGGGTATTTTAGAGATCATTGCTTCCTGCATCCATTTTTTTTCGCAGAGTAATTAAAAGAGGGGGAAAATACCAATATTAAGGGAAAAAAGCCTTTTAAATAGTATTGTAGACTTAATTTTCAAAGGATGTGGCTAAACAAATTAATATTTAGGCATAAATGACCAAAATTTGACTTTTATAATTAGAAACATGGGAAGTAGAACATCACAGACCAGATAGGATCAGCCGGGGCAGCCCAGCCTGGCCCCAGCTGAGAATGCGTGAGCAGAACGTTGGGGTTAGTTTTGGTGGGGGTGGGTTGTTTGTTTGTTTTTCCCACCTCCTATAATTTGCCATTTTAATGTAGATTTTCAAATCTGTGAGTATCTTCTGGTAATTTCAGAAAAACATATTGTTTACTAGTTAAAATGATGTATATTTGACCATTGCATGGTGGATGAGGTAAAACAAAATGCCCTTTTGGTTGTGGTATATATTATTTATGTGTATGTTTTATTTGATAGCTGCCATTCTGCTATAGCTATTTAATGTGTGTGGGTTTTTTAATTTTTTTTTTTTATTTTGCAATCAAATATTAGAGACCCAGGTGGGCACTGAGGTATGCTGCGTATGGTTTCACAGAAGCGTATTAGTGTTCCTTATTCATTAAGTATCATAAACTGTGGTCGTATATCTTTTAAAATAACACACATGATTATAGCTCAGAAATGCATTAAGAAACTTAAACATCAATTAAGTGCATGAAAACATTGCTTTGAAGATCTTGCAGACTCCGTTCCATTGTGAACAAACTGTATTGTTACGAGTGGTGAGAAAGGAGAATTCTTACAGTGCTTTCTGTCTGTGGGTTTTAAAAAGGGCTTTACAAAGGATTTTTGTACCTATTTGCAGATGAGAAGATTGAGACAGAAAGAAAAGAAACAATTTATCCAAGGTCACCTGGGAAGCTGATGATATGGCTGGAAGGAAACCCAGGGAATTCAGAGGTCTGGGCCAGTCCTGTGTTCGAGTGCTGAGCAGCCTCCTTTGCATCCAACTGCTCCGAGTTTCCTGAAGAAAACAAACGTCTCCACTGGAGTTTCCAACCAGAATGTGGTAAGTATTCTGAAGAAAACTCTGCTGTTTATTGTTTGCTTCTGGCAATATTATACTGTTAACCACATCAAGCTTAATTGTTTTTACTAGTTGATACTACTGTGATTCCAATGTTGGTTTTTGAAATTAATTGGGTTATTTTGTGTTTTTACCAATACAAATGAAGGTAGTGTAGTCCAAATTTTCTACATAAGAATTCCTAATGTTCTGTCTTTAAAGACAGAGATGCTCCCTGCTGCAATATATCTCATAATCTGTTTATATAAATAGAAATTGTACCAAAAGCAAAATTAGAGGAAAAGTCTTAACTTTACATTAAGTAAAGTTCTTATTCAGATTTAATTTATTAAAAAAGGGGGGTGAAAAACCAAAAAAATGGAATTATTTTTCTTATATTTCTTGACTTCACTGTTTCCTCAAGACAATGCTGTTCTTGCTCTGACATTAACAAAAAACTACAGTTACATTTTAAACTTTCTGATGGAAACGTTGCAGGTTAGAGTTGGTTGAAAACCTTTTAATGAATCCTTTCCACCTGTCTAGTGGAGCCAGTAACTTCTTTTCTTTTAGCTGTTCTCTCCATCTCCAGGTCTACTGGGCCTATTTCGCTATGTCACTCTGTGACTCGTGAGTCGTGTGTATTAATGGGCTTGCAGATAATTTTACAACGAATAAGGTAAAATTGTCCCTCTGCACTGACCACTTGGCTGCTTTAAGTGGTGCAAGTAAACCACAAAGATCTGTAGACTTTCGAGCTGGATTTAGTATGACTAATCATGATTCCACTGGATTTGACTGACGTTTTGGTAACGGCTTCAGCGCAGGAGAAATGAGCCTTTAAGAATCAAAATGTTTTCTGTATCAAAAGGATACCCTTCGTATTACTGCAGCACGCCAAACAATGAGTGGCTGGTTTATGTGCTGAGAGATCATGTGAAAAGCAAAGTAACCCAGTGTTTCAGTGTATACACAGGGATTTGATAAATGGAATAAACACAAACAGATCTAATTCTGTTGCTTTCTAACCTGTGTATACTTGACTTTAAAAGTCAATAATACTTTTCAAGACTGACTAGGTGTACATTATCTGAAATGGAATAGGTGCCTTTCTTTGTCTGCTTAGAAGTGGGGTTTTTTCATGAGACTATACAATAATATACACAGAAGTGTATGGACTTGTTAAAATTTATACTTTTTCCTGAAATTTGCGAATCATGAATTGTGTATGCTTTGAAAACATTAATGCTAAATTTTTCTATGAAAACATAATGTGGTATTTTTTGACATCCAGATATGACCTTTCTTTGAAAAACAGGCTTCCAGCTTCAGGATTCTGTGACGTAGTGTGTCCTGCTTATTAACGGAGGAGATCTAAGACTTATTTTTTCTTCTGTAATCCAAGTATTAGTACATAAGTTTCAGTCCATAAAATTAATGTAAGAACATCTGTGGTTCCGAGATCACAGTTAGTTACATGTGTTCAGACTTTCATAAGAACTTTCTTGATATCTTGTTCCTTATAATTCCTGGCTAAAATCAGTCTTACCACATCATTTTGTGCGGCATTTTCAGAGGTGCTGTTTGTTCTATCTCAAAATTTCTTTTTTCGTATCATTCAGTACTTTTAGCTTTTTTTTTTAGTCATCTTGGCAATGTGCAGCATATAGATGCTAAGAATATGTGACTCAGGAGAAAATGTGTTGATACTCATTTTGGAGAATCCAGTTGTATTCATACAGAGCCTGAGCTGAGACCCAGTGGAGCAAACAGAACACTGTTCATTACATACTGTAGAAAATCTGTAGTTGATGTAAATTTTCATAACTCAGTTGACTTCAGTGAAGCTACGCTGATTTATAGGAGCTGACTATTTTTTGCACAGTGATGGTATTTTCTTTGTTTACTTAAAAACCAGCTGTGCTTGATGTTGGCCAGAACAGCAAAATAATGTTCCCTGACCTGTATCCCCATCCTCAGTGAAGTTCTTCTGGATTTACATTAATCAAACTACGATGAGAATCTGGTTCAATATATGCAAAATACTGAGAGGCATATCTATCTATATATAAAA
Source organism: Caloenas nicobarica (assembly GCF_036013445.1). NCBI lineage: Eukaryota > Metazoa > Chordata > Aves > Columbiformes > Columbidae > Caloenas > Caloenas nicobarica. Next base: position 7,392,972 of record NC_088258.1, on the reverse strand, counting down.
AATATATTTTTTTCTTACTGCATTGGGCTACTTTGTTGGATCTGAGCTGGTTGGAAACTGAGCTCACCAGCTGGTTGGGGATTCCCTGTGATAAACTATCCCACAGACACAGAGCTGGGGCAGGGGATTGCTTGGCTGGACAGGTACCCAAAAGCATTTGCCTGGGCTCAGGTGATTATAGACTGGGAGGCATCATGTAGAGCACCCCCAAAGCTGCCCGTGATTGCCCCGCGGATGGGGTGGCCGTGGGGTTTGTGGGTAGCGGAGGGAATGTGCCCCCTCATCTCCTGCCTTTATGGAGTGCATCTCAGCTTCAGTGAAAAACTCCATCTGGGAATTACAGTTTTTACTTGAGAAGCCAGAGGTTTATATTTTCATTCCGAGGAGCACTGTTTGGTATGCAAACCTTCCCAAGCATCGAGCTGAGTGTATTCTCCAAGGTGTGTTACTGCTGCTTCAAGTACGTGGTTCTGCAATTCATTAATCTCTTCTCTCTTGCATGAAAATGTTAGTTCATATAAAAGCCTGTAACGTACGTCTATAAAATGGCATGTATAACCATGTTGCAGTACATCTCCATTAATCACATTGCGGTTACTATGCAATCTGTGAATTTAACAAGTGTTACAGAACAAAGAATGTCCTTTTAGTACTATTGAAAGAAACCTCAGATGTTTCAAATTATGAATATTGCTGTTTTATTAGAATAATCCTACAATTATTTCCAATACCGATAAAGAATTTCTTAGGTATTCTTCATATTATTTTTCTAATGGTTAAACTGTCTTACACATCACATTTTTAAGTCACAGTATGAATTTAATCTGTAATAACCCAAAAGTCTTGACTGTATCTACCTGAGACACCACCTTGTTCTCCAGGGAACATTGTGACAGCTGGAATTTTTTACTAGTTTGAGCAAGTAGTTCCCAGATGCAAATGGAAGGCAGTGAACTTTTCAGTCAGAAGCCCATAGCAGCTGAATCGATGACATGCGTCATATCGTGGGATGATATAGGAAAATATATCAAACACAAATTTGACATATTTACAAAAATTTCTTCTCATACCATTTGCATTGTTAAAAATTGTGCCTAAAGTTGGATGCAATCAGCCTGTACTTCTGTTGTTTATGTGAGTGTAAATTGGTGTGATGGCCCTACCCAATGTACAATTAACAGAAGAAGAAAGAATTGGATGTTTTGCAATTTGAGTAAATGTAATTTGTAAAAGTTGCATAAAAATTTAATCCCTTTGGCTGCTGCAAATACTAGAGGAAATCTTGGCCAAGCATCTTAACTACTTGTGGAAGATCACCCTTAGAATAAGGATTAATGTACATTTCAATATTTATTAATATGTTTTTTCATTTATAGTTTCAGCAGATATCCATAGTCACACTCAGTCAAAACATCTGTCTTAATATTAAATGAGAGTGGTTCTGGTTGTGAAGAAAACAGTGTTATGAAGTGTGAGGATAGAATAATCACCTCTCTAATACAGTATTATGAAATTCCCTGCATGGAGAAAGACAGATTTACACTTGCTTTATCTTGTGTGGGTGTAAGAGATAATGGGAGTATAAATCTCCATGGGATAATAAAATGTATAATTTAGAATCTATCTCTTCATGAGATTAATGCCATACAGTTTTTATCCTTTTTCTTTTTTTTTTTTTCCAGTTCATGGGTTACAGTTTCCTTATCAATTAAAATAATCAATCGAACATAATCTTATTACAGGATTTTTGACTTGAAAAAAATTCTTAGGGCTATTTGTTTTAGGAATAAAATTGTTCCTTAGTAATTTTAGTGTAGACTCTTAACACTCAATTTTTATTCAGTTGCCAGGGACTGTTTGTTAGGCGTATTTTATGATACTGTTTGTAGTTTAGGAATTGATACTTCCTAGAAATACGGTATGTTGTGATAATGAAGAACTGGAAGAACAAGAAGAAAAAGTAATATATAAAGAAGGAATGTTTTCTAGTATCCACGTAAGCACTGGTCACTAACATGCAAAAAACAGACAGTAATTTTGGGAAATACTTTGTATTAGTAAGTATTGTTCATACTTCTAAAAATAAAAACTATTGTGTTAATGAATTCTGTTCAGAGACTGAACGTCAGAAGCCTCTTCAAGCCCTTTCCTACGGCTTTGTCAGAGCCATCGGATGGCGGCGTCACCGGGGGTTTGGTGACTAAACTGAAACAGGAGTCACTAGTCCCAGCTCTTCTGAGCCGTTTGCCATTTCACCTCATTTTCTGTGTTCTAGCTTACTAAGTAAAGGCAGCAGTACAAAGCTGCTTGAAAAACCCCATTGATCCTGGCAAAAATACAAGTGATACAGGATGCTGTTCTATAATTTTGTTGCTAGGAGTTAGTGTTCAACATGCTTGTTCTAATAAAAACTCATCCTGTTCTAATTTATCTGCTTGGAAATATTGCTTCTCATTGCATGAGAGTACCCTCAGACAAGTGGTTCTTGTGATCATTTTGTCTTTTTATACTTTGGACTGCTTGTTGTCTGACTATTTTAATGCTTTGCAATTGGATTGGATCAGTTTCCCTTTTTCCAGATTGAAGATGGTTTCTCTTTGAGGTTAAACTTTCACCTTCAACCTATAATTTTAACTGTTCTGGAATTTAGTTTTTATTTCTAGGTTGAAGATAATTTTCCTTTGTCAATAAACCATTTTATAATCTCCTCAAAAATGCTTTTTTACTTGCCTTTTATATGTTCATTTAAACTACTCAAGTGAAAGGAATGCTTAAGTATTTTCTGGAATTTGATGATATAGAAACATTTGTTATTGACATCAGTGTGAACTGTGCTGTGCTAACTTTTTCTCAAAATCGTTTGCTATAAACTCAGAATTTAGGCTGTTTATTTTTAGAACTTACTAGAAGTATTTCTAAATATCCTTCAGCAGAGGTGGGTGTGTGAAACATGCTGCAAAACTTCAGTGATTCCAGCTGTTGCAAAGTACATTTTGCTCCATCCAAGAAAATGTAACTCGATGATTATTCATGTTTTCAAGCTCTACAGAGGACACGGACCCTGCGGACAGTGTCCTCTGCCATCCTCTCTGCCTTGCACCGTCTGTGTGCATCGTGTGACTGTGATAATGCCACTGCTTTAGAAATCAATTCTTAACAAAATTAACCATTATAATCTAGTTAGAGAAAAAAATAAAGGAACTGGACATTCTGTTTTTCCACTTACCAAAGACACTCTTTTGTAACCTCCAGCCATGCGCTTAAGTGGACGGTTTTGTGTACTATGCAGAAAATAGTTGCGGTTGGCCTTTGATCCCGAGAAACACACAGAGACGTAAAAAAGGGTGAGATGGAACTGAGTAGAAGTGATGTGCCCGGGAAATGCTTTGAAAGTACCTGGCACATTGTGTATGCTGCATTATTGCAAAGACAAATGATTACCCCTTGTAAGTGAGCTGATGTTATGTATCATTTCTGGCAGAGCTCAGTTAATAGAATTAGAAAAAATGGAGATACCACCAGAGACACCAAATCCCTTTAGCCTTTTCCTAAAATGGAAGATGAGAATACTGTGATCCGCTTTTTAAACATTACTGCTGTATCCTGTGTCCAGGAAGAACAACAGACTTGCTTTGTGTCATTGTTCCAAATATCTACTATAATATGAAATATCACCAGAAAGATGCTTCCAAACCACAACCTTCAGGGTTTGAAAGTGCTTTTTTTCCCAATTCTTTAGTCCATCACTGTTTTCCAATTGCAAGTTGCAGGCCTTGGTCTCTTAATCTGTGTTTCTTTCTATTTATGCCATAAATGTGTCAGAAAATAGCTGTACATCCTTTCATCAATCCAATGCAAAATCTGCAACGTTGTTTTCTTTGGTAATCTTAAAACGGAATAATAGTGATAGTGATACTTAGCTTTTACGTTGTACTTGACTGGGTCAAAAAAACTGTGTAAAAAAATTAAGTAGGGAAGATTTAATGAATAGCATTGTTTTCCCTTCTGCCTCTCATTGTGATAATTAAAAAGGTATTTTTTTACTGTGAGAAGCTGCACTGTATCAAGGCCGACAGAGTGTTTACAAAGAAGTGACGTACAAGCACCGTGTAGCCATAGAATCCAGTGAGGTAAGCTGACATTCACTTGGCTTCTATAAGTTTCTGGTCTTAGAGGTTTGTAATTTTACTTAGAAAATTGTGAAAGTTTATTTATATAAATGTTAGTGGTGTTGTTAATAATTGTGTCCAGGTTCAGCATATTACCATCATTGATCAAACCCATTGCAGCTTTGCTTCAAATCAAATGTGAGAAATTTGACAAGCCCATAGCTGTCTGCTATGGATTTTTTCTTGATATGCTCCAGGTATCAAAGTCAGAATTGCAAAAGCATTAAAGAACAAACTCTAATTTACAAATCTGTCAATAATGGCAGCAGCAGCATTATGACTGATGTAATCTATTATAAGATTACACAGGGGAAACTCAGCTCAAATGATTTCTGCAGCACTTGTTACTTATAGATTTTACAAGTAGTAACATTTAGAATAATGAACCTCCAATATGTTTCTCTATAGATCATAAATTTCAGCTGTTTTTTCAACTTGCGAATTGGTAGCTCGTATTAATATACTGACTGTTGACAATTTTTTAGGTCCTTTGAGGAGTTCAGGGATTGCAGTGTTTCATTTCAACATTGCAAGTCTTGTATGTGGCTGTTTAGAAGAACCCTTTGAGTCCAGTTTACCAAGCAACCTGTATTGTTTTGTTATTGTTCACTCTTGTCCATTCTATGGACATCCTTACTCCTTTTGCCAACATTATCAGCTTTAATTCTATATTTGTAGTAAAAGAATACATTATGCATGGGCTGAGAATCAGGCCTCTAGGAGGTAGCTTTTCGCCCTAAATAATTGATAATTACTTATTAAGAAATGTAGTATCAAAAAAGTATTTTCCAAGTTGATATTGCCACATAACTTCTGAGTATTCCTGTCTCTCAGAATGAGAAACTTGTGTGGTACTGAGTTCAAAGCTTAAACATGTTCAGAAATATGTTGCTAACAGTTGCCATCATTTGTTAGTGGGAGTATTTGATCTGACAAGACTTATCTTCCCCCCAAACCTGTTGAGTACTATAAAATCTAATTAATCCTTTAAGAGTAAGTAATAATCTTTCATCAGATATTGCATTATTTTCCTTGAAATCAATATTGAGGCAGATGACTCAAAGCAGTATAAGTCACACTATTTACTCTTTTGAAATATTGACAAAACAATGAAATTATTTTAGTCCTATGGATTTTTCCAAGATAGATTTATTCTAAGGGAAGTATATCTGTTTTCTGAAATTGAATAAACAGGAAAAAATACATCTTAAGATATGTCTAAGATGCTGTCTGTCTCCTGATGGCATTCTGCAACAGCAGAGAGTAGAGACTTCTTTGAAATGCAGCAAGTCCTAACTACTGAACTGGGCTCTCAGAGCAACGTGAGCTATTTCTTTCCCTTTTGAATAGATTTGAATATTAGTAGATTAATAGATTAATGTTGGAGGTTTATGTTGCCGTAGTCTTAATTGTCAGAGTACCTTTTTATAGGCAATGAAAACAAAATCTGGAGAAGAAGGGGAAGAAACCTGGCACAATATACTTGTACTGCAGAGGAGCAGAATCACGTCCCTTGACCTCCTGGCCACGCTCCTTGTGGTACAGCCCAAGATACGGTTGGTCTTCTGGGCTGCAAGCGCACGTTGCCGGCTCGTGTCCAGACTTTCATCCTCCAGTATCCCCAAGTCCATCTCCACAGGGCTGCTCTCAATCCCTTCATCCCAGTCTGTACTCATACCGGGGGTTGCCCTGAGCCAGGTGCAGGACCTTGCACTTGGCCTTGTTGAACCTCATGAGGTTCATAAGGACCCACTTCTCCAGCTTGTCCAGGTCCCACTGGATGGCATCCCATCCCTCAGGTGTGTCAACTGTACCACTCGGCTCGGTGTCACCGCAAACTTGCTGAGGGTGCACTCGATCCCACTGTCTGTCTATTGATGAAGATATTAAACAGTACTGGTCCCAGTATGGACTCCTGAGAGACACCGCTTGTCACCGGTGTATTACCGTGCCAGGCTTGAGTGCAGCTGTAGTGGGACCCGCAATGGATTGATCTGTGGGCTCTGCTCAGCACTCCTGAGCGGGTACAGAGGAAGCTTTAAATTACAGTCACAGTCAGTGATACTGAAGCTATTGTAGTGTTGAAAATTTGTCCCCTGACAAGAAGGCTGGTGTAACTTGTACTGGTGTCAGAAGTCCCATACAGGGACTGCAGGTTTTAGGAGTACGTTTCCCTGCTCTCTACTCCATGTTCACTTCCTGCACAGCAAAATGCAGAAGACATCTAATATGGATTAAATCTTCCTCCGCACAGTCCTCCCTGGGACAGCTTTAGTTTTTGTACCACAGAAAGTCTTCCTAGGTTTTGAGGCACAGCATTTTTCATAAAGGTATAATAAAATCGGATTGTTGGAAACCTGCAATCAACATCCATCCTAACAATATTTTGATCTGATGTTAGTGAATACACATCCTTGTTCATGGCCACATTGCATTGCTTTGATTTATGGTAATCCAATAGTCATTTGAGTTGTGGAGAATAATCTTGTGTGTGACCTCAGTTTCAGCTTGGGGAGTGCTTAGAAACATTTAATCTGATTTGTCAGATCAGTGGAAAGAAGTTTGCATAATGCAGTATAAAGAACTTGCAGTAATATTACTAAAATCAAATAGAGGAGTTTAAATTGATTCTTATTTGTTGTTTACTATTTCGTCTTCATTAAACTCTAATCTCTTTTTAAAAATTATTTAAAGAAGGTGCTGTTCATGTTCTGGCTTGTCATTGCCCTGTTTTTGTATAGGTACTTCCAATTTTAAACATTCTTACTCTAACATGTCTTTAGTCTTCTAACCTGGGAACTTCCCTCCATTGTCTATATTTTAGAAAAATTTGGCTCATAACTTATTTCCCAGGCTAGAAGTTAACTCCTAGGAGCCCCACAGTTTGCCAACCAGATGCTGTCTCCTGACCTCCACCCTTGGGACCCAGCTATATCTTGATGTGGATTAACCATTCAGCATTTGTCAGAATGCTTACATCCATTCTAAAGTGAATATACACCTTTCTTTTATAATCGATGCTTTTATACTCAATGCTTTGTCTTTACACTTGCTGGGCTAGAGACTAGAGAACCCAATCCAGTGCCAAAGCTGGTCTTTTTTTCTGTTTATTTACCAGTAAAAGAAGCCTGTCTTCACACATTCACACATACGTATGTCCACATCCATGTGTTTTCCCCTCGCATCTCACCTTAGAACTGCATTGAGATCATGAGCATAACACAGTTTCCTAGTTTCTGGTCCAGTAAAAGGTCCTGAGGTATTTATAATGACTTGAACTCGATGTGCAGTTAAAAGATAACTGTTCCAGCCAGCGACTGCTGCGGATCTGGCAGAGGGAAGAGCGATATACTTCATTGACACAGCCAGGTCTTACAGCCCTGTGATTTTTTTTCTTCTGTGGTCTTCTACACATCTATGAACTTTTCAAGGATGATCCTGCGTAGTTTGTGAGATCATGCGTTTGTATGTATTATACATGAAGGTCGTGTGTGAGGAAGGGAGGAGTACAACTGGTGCACCAAGCAAGACCTTTCCCAGTCCCAGCTGGGCTGCTCAGCTCCGCGGCCTGGTGCTACACATGGATTTGCTACACCAGAAGTAGGCTGAAGATGAAAACGTCTCTCTCTCAGTTGCAGTTCTTTGCTAACTCACTGTTTTCTGCAGAGCAAACTGATTTGCCCTGGGCCTGTTCAGAGTTACGGGTTACTCCTTCATTGCAGCTCATGTGCAGCTGATGGGACCCACCAGCTCTCTTCCCCCGGGCTATTTCCTCATTGTTTGCATCAGTGAGGGAGTAAAGAAATCACTTCTCCTGCACCTTCAGCCCTTTTAGATAATGTGAGCTACAGACACCTTCTGGTAGTGTGTTCTGTTTGGAGGCAGTTGTCTTTCCATGCATTGAGGGCTAATTGTTTCTGAGCACTAATGAAGCCAAACACAGTGTGTTCTCTCTTAATAATGTATCTTTCTGTCTTCTTTTTTTTTTCCTAAGGAAGTGTTTCAGTTACATCTTTAACTTAATCCCTGATGCCCAGTGTAGATTTTGCTTTCCAGCTAAGTATAATTTGGTATTTTGCCAGGAGCATAGATAGCTGTAAAGTACAGGCTCTGACTTTGAGATGCTTTGGGATTGTGTTTATCAGATTCGGGGAAACCATACCTTATTAAGTGTTCTTTTTTCTTCTGCCTGAAGGTTAAATTTTTTTTCCTGAAGTACATCAAAACTAGAACCTGACAGGGCAATTACTTTTAAAAAATTTATTCAGTAGTAATCAGTAAACAGATACTTTTGCATACCCACTCAGCATGTTTTGTATATGCGTTTTGGTTTTGTGGAGGCAGATTGCTGTCAAGTGAGGAGCTTCAACACCATGAGTAGGATATCTTTGTTAGTATCTATTGACATGAATTTGATCATATAGTGTTAGCTGAAGCTGGGTCTGAGTATTGGCTCTGACAGTGTTATTAGTTCTGAGATGGGTGCTGTGTTCCTCCAACTGATAACAACTGGCACACAGTTTGGCTGTGCACAATAAGTAGCCAAAGGTAAAATAGTTTTAGGTTTCTGTTCAATAACTTACATGAATAATAGCATTACGTTTGCTTTTCCACTTCCACCTGTGAATCCCGCATCCTTTCTGCGAGCTTTGCTGTCCGGGGAAGGAGGCGGCTGCGGGCTCTCCAGGGCACTCACAGCCTGGAAGCTCCTCCTGGGCTAGTGGGAGATATGGTTTGCAGCCTTGCAGGCTAATGGGGAAACGCAGTCTAGGTCTCCCACTACTTGGAAGAGTTATCTGATCTCCAGGCTATGATTAAAATACATGTATGAAAATAAGCACCTGTATCTTACAACAGAAACTTGCCAGCTCTGTATTATCCTGGCCACAGGATGTCTTGAACATATCCTGGGATTAGACCCCTCAGCAAACGAGATTTTAGAGCTTCTCGGAATGGGTAATTTGAGCTGTGCACAGAGCAGAAACTCTCAGTGTTCAGGGAGCTTTAAGGTCAAAAGTAAAGTGCTGGGGAAGCAGAGGCTCATCACTGGCTGGGAAGCAACTGTGGCAAGGCTGGTTTTGTTGTAGTTTGAGGTGTAGATGCAGAAATTGTTCAAAATAGAATAAAAATTTTTACAGAAGTTGGGGTATTCCAGTACTGTCTTAAGAATCAAAGGGGAATTTGCAGTTTTACAATGTGAAATAAGGTGAAGACTAACTAGTTGAGATGAGGAGTGCTTTTCAACAACGATTATCTCCACAAAGAGACAGTTGAATTGTTCTCAGCAATTTGTTGAAACATTATTTTCTGTGCATCTGAGTACAGCCATGATTGTAGTGCATGCATTTTATTGGTGTGTCTGATAAAAGTGTAACATAAATTATGCGGGCAGATTTTAAAACAACTACGTGGCGTTCCGCACGTTCGATAACTTTTTATACTGTTGACTTACACAGACTGGTGCTCTGAAGAGTCGTTTGCCATGTGTCCGCAGGCAAAAACCCCAGACAGATTTTTGTGTGAAAAATCCATGCTCTGTATGTTGGACCAGCAGTTAAATGGGTAGAAGTAAAAGGCTTTATGGTGGCTTCTCTGTTGTAGAATGTGATACATTATTCATGACACCAACCTACCTTGGCAGGCTTAAATGTATTTCTAGCATTTAACCTCAGACAGGTATCCAAATCCAGAAATTATAGTGTGACACAACATCCACCAGTTTAGTCCAAGCATTTCTTACTGAGCCTCTCACGTCTCTGTCCATCACTGCAGAGGAAGAACGTGAATGGCTGCCCTGAACATTACTGGATTTGAAATTTAGTGGAGAAAAATAAATATCTTTGGTTGTTGTCTTGCTAATTCATCTTCATTCCAAAAGGTAAACATGCTGGTAGATATGAATGAAAAGCCTCCAGAGTATAAATAATAAATGCTTCTTCCAGCCGTACAGAACACTTTATGTTTTTGAAATTATGCCAAGTGTTTGAGTTTGTGTGGTTTTGTTGGTTGGTTGGTTTGGGTTTTTTGTGGGTTTTGTTTTTTTTTTTTTTTTAAATGGATTACATTGTTACATAGTGCTATGCTGTCTGTGTAGTACTTCTGTGAAGGTCATTATCTGTGTTCATAACTGTTGATTTTATATAATTAGTAGCATAAAAAATCATATGCTGCAAATTAAACACAAACAAATGAAATGAATATTCAGGGAATTCTTAGCAGTTTGTAGTATTTTTTATGAGCTCAGTGCAGATGTTTAGGAGTTCCTCAGTTCTTGACAAGTAATAGATGATTTCACTCAATGTCTAAATTATTAATATGTTTATGTGTTTTCTTACTAGGATAATGTCTGTGAATTTAAATTACCTGAATTATAATTATTACATTAAATCCACACTAATAACAATAGCAAGTGAAATTGAAATGCATCCGTTCATTCCCCCCTTGCCCCTCAACATTTCTAACCATACAAAAAAATTGAAGATGTGTTCTGCACTGACTTCATTCCTTGAGGAGTCCTTTATCTGGTCCGGTTTGGCTTTCTTAGTGTATAAGGTGCATGTTAGTGTATCTTAAGTGCAAGACAAAAGTATAAATTAGTTGTCCTTCATAAATTCCTTTGAAAATCACAGAATGTATCTTGTAAGGTTCCAGGTATGGACTATTTCTGTTGGAAGGGTCCTACAACAACCATCTTGTCCAACTGCCTGACCACAAGGTAAAGCGCGTTGCTAAGACACCCACTTCTCTAACAGTGGGAAAGGTAATGCCTATCAGAAAGCCACAAAGTGAAACCTTAGGAGCAAAGACTGAGTTAACCTTGGATTTTCTAGGCAACTGTTGCAGTATACTCCCTTTGCATAGATCTGAGAGTTGGTCAGTGGCAGAAGTAACTCATCTTTATATTTTGTAGTAGTGGTATCGGTACATAATACTAAATACACATATAGGGCAGTCAGATAGGATGGTATGGTGGGTCTGCAACGTATAAAAATAAAAACATGGACATTGCACATCTTAATAAAGGGTGAAAACAGAATTATTTTCCCAAAGTAGTCAATTTGTAGGACTAGTCTTTTCAGAAAGGAGTTCTCCAGTTGGGAATTAGAAATTAGTCTTTATTGTTTCTCAGCATCCTGTTGAGATACAGTTCCAAACAAAGCATATAAAACCAATGATAAGTTTCTGTGCTGAACTGCTGTTTATTCTTTGGATGAAGTGAAAAGAGGTAAGAGAAACGTGCTGTGTGTTGGAGAAGATTTCCTGGGAGTTACAAACTAACCAAGTCATAGCAAGCTTTAGCTTTTGCCTGGTTTTATCTTTTAAAGGTGAATAAAGCTATCACTAAACCACTGTGTGCAGTTTCTTTACTGAAGTGTCTGTGCTTTAACACATGGATAGAATTCCAGTCAGAGACAGTCGCTTTGTCTCCTGAATGCATGGTCATATAATATGACTGTATTTAAAAGCATTTGCAGATTGAAATTTGATAATGGTACCTAAAAGATTATTGTCCCACAGAAGTAAATGGGGTTTTGAGCCATCACTGGAACTGTGTGATTAAGGCAAAAGTGGAAGAAGTTTTTCAAAGAAGGCAAAGCTTCAGTGACGAAGGAAGAATCTTGGCTGTCAGAAGGCATTTGATATACAACTGTGTGGTGAATTCAGAGCAGAGATTTGACTTCTGATTTGATTAGATTTCCTTTAAAAGAAAGGGCTTCCTTCTCTCTTTTCTAGGTATAGGAAAATCTCCTGAGGAGACTGCAGAATGAGGTGCTCAGCTGCTGGTTTGCTGTATTTGCTGCTCTCTGGCCATGTATTGCCTCAGGCTGTTCATTCTCAGCTCACCAAGGCATCGCAGCTCTCACAATTTCTAATGCTGCTTTTGAGGGCAAATGTATTTGATCTCTAGTTTGTGCAGCGCAGTGTTCTGGCCCTGTTTCATCATCATGAGTTAAATCCTCTTCAGACTCCTTCAAAACCTCAGAGTCTTGACACAGCAGAACTTTTGCAGCTCTGAACTGTACTGTGCACCAGGAGCACATCCCTCGCGCTCCCCCTGAGGTTTCTACTTTCTGGCATGGGGAGGTCTGGAGAAGGAGACACCTCCTCAGCCCTCTCTGAAGAGAGCTCAAGAGTAAGTGCAGGAGGTGCTGGAACCAAGTGGCAATGGTGGAATAAAACCACACAATCAATAGCCATAGGCAAGAAAAGAATAGTCACTGAATCTGTGAACTCATTTAGGATTTGGCTCAACAATAGCAGTAAATGGAAGCAGATGATAATCAGCTCTGGCACTGTTGGTGCAGAGGGTAATGAATGAACATTTACAGCTCTGTTCTGAGAAGCCACGCTGAGTTAGCAGCAGCATTTGGCCAGCCTGGCTTTGATTTTATTACAAGTGTCAGGTGCTTGTGTCTAGACTGGTGCTTTGGCAGCTAATTGATCTCTAGCATTTGATATGCTAATTATTTCTTTCATAATATGCTAATATGTATACAGTGAAAAAACCACTTTTTAAAAAAATGCTACAAGGATATCTCAGAGGCATATTTGGAAAGGGAAGGTAAGAACTGTAAATCTTGATTTAAATCAGTACAATATAGAAGTGACTGAGTGCTTCTAGTTGTGGGAATTGAGCTTACAGAGGGGGCTGTTTGACAGATGTGGTTTAGTCACACCATGACTGTACAGGGCATGTGTAACAGGCCAACCTGCGCAGCCCAAACAGCTATTATAGAAAATTGGTGTGGATTAGAGAATATACTACTCTGTTCAGCACACTTTATAGACCTTGGCAGCATTTTGCTGCTACTACATGGATGTTTTTTTTTTTTCTGAGATCAGTAATCTGGACATCACAGTTTTTATCATATTTCCTGCAGTTAGAGAATGAAAAACTAATAGTAGGGAAGTCTAGTTGAGTCACCGCCCAGTTCTCTGTAGTGTGTCCTTCTCTACATTAAGACTACGTCTCGAGGTAACTGAATTATTTCCTGACTTTTGGTGAATTCCTACCATTTGACCATTTGAAAGTAGATGTTACTTGACTGTTTTCTGAGATGTGCTTGTATGCTAGATAGTTTATTCCCTAATTTTTTGTCCTTTCCCTTTTTGGATTTTCTTCACACTCTGTGTACTTTTAAAATACAGTCTGATGTGTATCAGTCATTGGCTTTCTGTAGTTCTGTGTGGAATTATTCTATACATTCTTTGGTCTTTGAAAGGCACCATCAAGGAGAGTTTTCATGTGTATTTTCTTTTGTCTATCTCCACTCAGATATTTTGAAAAATACTTTTATTAATTACATAAAAATGTAAGTGTTTTTGAAAGCTATCAAAGCAAGTCGGCGGAAGGATAACTAGCGAGCAGCCTTCCTAGGACCGAGGATGGAACTGCAAGAACACGTTAATGTAGTACAGAGCCAGAGGCAGAGCCAGGATCCTTACTGACCTTAGGAGATCAGCCGTGTTTAGCAACTGAACAATTGAATTTCTTTAAATGTTTTTAAAGGAAAACTGCTAGATTTTCTTCTATACAGACACTTTTTGCATAGACTGACAGGCTATCCCAGAGCCATTAGGTAGATAGTAATTAGATTGCTAATATATTCTTAAAGATTTAAATAATAGGAAAATGTCTGATCTACATTTGGCTTTAGTCCCTGGCAGTAAATAAGATGCCCTGGCAGCAGATTAGATGAACACCTATCAAGTGTTATAAGAGCATGAGCAGATTCTGTAACTGTTACTGGGAACAGATTCCCCGTCTGCTGTAATAAGCTTATCTGTGTGCTCTAAGCCTTAATCACCCTCTCGTTGACTTGAGAGACTTTGATTTTATCCACAGGGGTATAAGAAATGGATTATTTAGCTCTGCAGACCAAACCAACCCAAATAAAACCATCCATTTGTTTTACAGAGGAAAGTTAGTGAGCCGATTGCTGAAAACGAAGTCAATGGAGCAATGCTTACTGACGGCCAAGGCGGTAAGTCAGAATGCTTTCTTATGTCAAGAGTTATTATGTACAGTTAAATTAATCCAACTACAAAATCCTGCAAATAATGTGGAATCACAATAGTGTTCTAGGCAAAGAGGGTTATATTTTTATATTGAAATGTAGTGTTTTATCTCTAGTTTCACTGGACTTCTTCAGAACGGATATAAAGCTGATGGCAAAGTAGAATTTCCCATCCTGACACAAGTGTAAATGATAAAAGGATCTGGCCTCCCATAAATGACAAACATTCCTTCTTGTTCTAGCTTACTTCTCAAATATTAAATTTTCTTCACTTGTAAAACTGGTTTTTGGAAGCAACAAGTATCTGATATCCTGAATCTCCCTCTTAAGCTGGGGTTCTCAAGGGAATAATTTTAATTGAAATTGAAGGATAAAATGTATTTTTGCATCAAAGCAAAACTCCTTGATAGATCTTATTTGCGGCCCTCTACTTGTGGTTCAGGAAATGATTTCCGGGATGCACTCGAACCCTACAGCAATAGGGCTGAGAACTAACACTTGGATACGTTGTGGGCTTTTTTGTCTTTTAGCCCAAAGAATTATATCTGGTTGAGACCATGTAGTTATACCATAACTGCTTCCTTGAGGCGTCATTGATGAGGCTAAAACCTTTGCCACCGTCATCTGTGTGCATAATATATTACAGATGCCACATAAAATAATGTCTTAATATGCTTACAGATTATTCAAATATAGCACACAGAGGTAAGGTTATTGATATAGCTTTAACAAGGGACATGCTCAGACTGGTTAGGTTATCGGAATACAGCTTTAATAAGGGGAATAATTAAAACCTGTGAGTGATTTAAACAATGAAGTGTAGTGACTTCATTACAAAGAAATTTGACATCCTTCAGAAAGCTCACATGCAGCTGAGTAGACTTTAAACAGACGTGTTTTGTGACTGTCTGAATGTTGAGTTGAATTTGTTTTAGCCACGTTGGTGCCTCTTGCATTTCTGGACAACAGGATTTATAACTGGGAGCGTTCACCAAAAAATCACAGCATAACCTTTGTACGCACAATAGTCTCCATAAGATGTAGCATCCACGTGGAAGATTTGATGTTACAAATTTCGTCTCATCAACAAAAAAAAGAAAACTTATCTTTGAAGAATTAAGTCAGAGGAACCAAATTTATGATGCTAAAAACTTGGCAGAAAATTCTAAAGATGACTCACAAATAAGTCAGTGGGGATGAGGAGAGTTGACAGATAAGTGATACTGCATGAGACCAGTGAGTGGTCAGGAAGAAAGAAATCACAGCTACAGCATGAATTCCGGGTAAGACTTGTGTATAGAAGAGTTAATGAATTAACATAAATATAAAGGGGTTTCAATTGAATGTAGAAAACTGTCCTCCAGAAAGCTAATGTGCTAAATGTACGCCCCCTTAATATGATATATATTGGCTTTCAAATATAAACATGCCCTTTAAAAATTATACCAGGTATCTCATGCAGCCACATCATTACGCTCAATTGCAAGGTGCTGTTTCCAAAGGATTTGTTGCGCAGGCAAGACACACACATCAGCAGCTGGATTAATGGTACTCAATGGATTAATTAGAGGCTGCCACTGCAATGTGTTCAGTTCTCTCTGACAGTTCAGTAATGCACCCAGGATACATTGCTGTGTATCCTGTGAAACAGATGATGCCAAAATAATTTTCTCATGTGTGATTTTTTTAAAATAGTACTTGAATTTTTTGACCTCTCTCAACAAATACTTCCAAATACTCCAGGCCAGCTTCAGACAAACTAGGAACTTTCTCTTGCTCAATTGATCTTGGAGCTACCCTGCTGTTCTTACGATGTGTGTTTAAGTTCACTGCACGTCTGTTGAGAAATGCATACAATATACTGAGTTATCTCTAGAAGACTGGAGTGCCTCTAAATGAGTAGCACTGGGTAAATAAACCATATTATAAAACGATGTGTCTCTCTAAAAGATCTAAGCTATGATTTTGGCTGAGTTGGCCGTGGACTGGGCAGCTCTGTCGTGCAGGGTGGTAACTTACGGCACAGTAGCTCAGGGACTCGTACTCGTATTCACTGAGTTTGTTTGAATACAGTTCACAGATAAATACACCTCCCATTTTTATGTAGTTCCTCAGGACATTAGTATCCCATTTGGCAGTGCTCATGATTTTGGATAAAACTGAAAATAAAAACATCCACGATAATGAAAACTATGAGTCAGGAGAATATTGTTGAGGTGAATTTTAAGCTGTGATGTTTCTGCTACATTACTAAATATCTCAAACTTTGTGCAACCTCCTTAGCAGCCACAAAGAACTGTGCTGTAGATAAAAAGTCTTGAAGATGGCAGTTGCTTTTGAAGTGGTTCTTACTGGAATAATCTACTTGTCAAATCTGGAGCCCTCTGGTTGCTGCTTGGCAATCCTTTTTGTGTCAAAGTTACACTTACTATCGAGATCAAGCTGGTTATTCAATAGTCCCAGTGCTGCAGTCAGCAATTATATACTCAGACAAATTTTGCCTTTGCTGCAATTGGGGGGAGACTGTGGAGCAAATCCAGTTTTGTAATGAACTTCATTCACAAGAGCTCCCTCCTTCTACCTTTCTCTGGAGCAGCACTTACCTTTGTTCTCATTCTCATTTACTTTATCTTTGTAGACCCTAAGTATCAAGAGCTTGTATCAAATTTATCCAGGAGAAAAAGAAAAAGCAGTTACCAATAACTAATTCCACAATGAAGCTATCTTTCTGACTGAGCAGAAATATTACAACCTCTAACAAGAGGTTTTTATTCATGAGAAGAGAAGATGTTTGGTTTTCCCAGCAATTAGTTTCATCACTGTTGCATTAACTCTTATCTTCTAGCTTGGAAAATGGAGGAAGAGGTTTGGTGACTGAGCTCAATGCAGTATGTTATAAAGCACAACTCTCAACTGTAGCACAGTAGCAAGTAAGTCAGACACTTTTTTTGCTTTATTTTTAGAATATTCCCTTTAGGGGCTTTCATTCGTAATATTTTATGTAAGTATGATAGGATGACACTAAACATGATACATGGATGCAAATTAGTAAATATTATTGCAGCCTAATGTTTGTGGCACTTATAAAAAGGTTAAAAATATTCTTGCAGAAAAATAAATATTTGCCATCTTTTTCGTGTATTAGGGAAGAGATTCCAGCATCTCCTCCTAGTTTTGAGAATTTCACTCATCTCTTCACCGCATGGTGATGGCACATCAAGCTGGGCACATCTCTCACTTGTGGCACACGACTGTGCCTGGCGCCTTTGACTCCCCAGCTCAAACAGCTCAGTAATCTGCCACCTCTGCTCTGGCTGAGTGTGGGCTTTGGCACACAACCCAGGGTCAGGATTTGAACTTACACTTCTGGATCTCCAGCATTTCCTTCAACAGCTCTGACGCTAAGCCCTTTATCAGATCAAAGAACGGAAAAGAAATTCCTTGACTTATTTCCTGTGGTAGCTCAATGGCTCTGTGTTCAATTATTTGCCGTTGATCCAGACTAAAACAGCATCATACACGTGCTGGATAACTTCCAGTTGTCATTTTTGGAAGGTATGTGGTTGCAGGCATTTTACAAGCAGGAAGAAGCTAAGGTGATTCTCATAGTCTCATCCTTACAATTTTAACAGCCTCTGAAATCATATTGTACTTCCATAATCACCGATAAAAATTAGTTTGGTGTATGCTTAATGACTCACAGAGTTAGTGCTAAATAAATAGATGACTAAGGCTTTTAGCATTGTACAAACAGATTGATTGGATTTTGACGTACAGACATCTAATTATGTTGAAAATTTGAATGTAAGCGCTCTATTTTATCTTTGTTTATCATTACTATTACCATTTTGGATAGTTTTCTGACAGCTTAGATTTTGATGCTTTAATCCTCGGTTGTTTTTTAATAATTTCATTTAGAAGGGGTTTAGCTTCATAAGAACTGCTGTGAAAGTGATCTTTAGTTAAATCTGTGAAGTGTGAAAATCATCTGTCAGAGCAGATGTACAACATGTCTACTGTTAATATCTCTTTGGCCTTTAATCCTGTTTTTCCGGTTTGTGTGGGCACTGACAGTTAACTCAAGTTTCAATCAAACCTAGACGAATGGGATTTTTACCTGCCCTACAGTCAGCTAGTCAGACAATCAGTGATTTTTTTCACACTATTCACGAACTCATTAGACCTTTGCTCAGACTGGCTGAGGCACAGCAAGGATGTAGAACATGCTCTTTCATAGTCCAGGATATATTTCACAGGCTGAAGATGAAGGATTTGTGAGCAAAATATTTTCAATTTTATTTTAAAATGAAATCTAAGTAATTTGGAACTGCAGATTTTTGACATGCATTATAGAATGAAAACATTGAAGCAGGATTTGTTTCACAAATGAATTACCTTAATGCCATTCACTTCGTAATACTTAAAATATCATTAACCACTTAAATGTGAAGTATTGAAAATTTTTACATTGCATTACTGCTATTTTGGTCCATCAGTCTACAAAGAAAGTTTAGTCTGTGACATCATTTCATGATCATGTACTGTGTGAAAGATACCGAACAAAGCAATTGAATATAAAATTACCAGTGAATTCAGATCTTAGGTAATGGAAGTATAGATGGGGGTAATACGATTACAGTACTGAGTATTTGTATTTGATGTTAGTGGGGAGTTAGCTGGGTGTTACGAAACACATAGAAAATGGACAATCACTTCCCCAAAGATCTTGTCATCTTAAATGATGAAAAGATAACAGGTTAAATCAAAATGGAACTGAGTCAGTGGCAGGAAGGGTAAGATAAATCTGTTAGGAGCATTAAAATCAAATAAGTTTATTGAGATCTACCCCTCTGAAAATATGATTGCAGCCTGACCAAAAGGAGTTAGTAAAATGACAAGTAAATGCATTTTTGACCATTATAATCTAAACAGATTTGAGCCTGTTAACTCTTCTCGTACACAAGTACCTCTCAGCGCAAATAACCACACCGGAGCCAGGGATGAAACACCCTGCACAGGTCAATAGTGGAGCTGCTGTTGAGTACAGTAAAGCCAAATTACTTCACAATCTAATTGCTGGTGTAAATAAACTAATCTCCAGCTTCACTATCCAATCTGCAGCCTGGCCCCAGGTGCTTTGTCTGAAACATACTTGGCAGAGAATCCTCAGCTAAAATTACCTAACCCTTTATTTTGTAATTTTCTTCTGTTAATCTTATTCCATCTGTGCACATTCTAGTTTTCTGCAAAAACTGTCTCCACAATGACTTTTTTTTTCCTTGGCCTACCAGAACTCTACGGAGCCTCTCCATGGATCGTTACTTTGTCACACTCATTAGAACTTGAGATGAAACCTATTGAGGTGACTTAACATCATCTCAGAACACCAGGTGCTTTGGCATTTCACATGTCGGATGGGTCAGGACACAATAGCAATTCTAATTGTCAGCCACAGAAAGAGACACAAAAATAGTGAAAGGAGGAGGGAAATCCCTGTAGGGAGAACTCAAGGTTATCACTGCACTTCTAACAGAATTGAAAAACTCACTCACTGACATGAAAGACTGAGCTGCCTCTATAGCCGTGTGCTCTGATGGAAAGGCACTGAAAGTTGCTCTGCCTTTTGTCCTGGATTTCTAACCTCTCATGTATTCTTTTCTTTCTTTGTCACAGGGCTGGTACATTACATTCTATTCTGTGACTTCTAGCTCTAAATCCAAATGTGTATTTCTGGTTTGGTGACTTAAAAATGTATATATTTATACAGATACATATATATGTTGAATTTAACATCTATATGTGAGTGCATGCATGTATCTAGTACACATGTGCAGTAATATAAATGACTGATACAAGCAAGTATTTGTGGTTTATGCAACCATATCACAGAAGGAAAACGGAATTTTCCAGTACAATGATGACAGTGAACTATCTGGTCAAAGGACATAATTTTGTGGCCAACAACAGGGAACCTGTTCACCTGCCACTGGACTTTGAAGTTTGTAGAATTAAAAGGATTTCGAGGGGCTCCCATAAGCTTATTGACTCTAGAAACCCACCAAAGCAAGCCCAAGTGTGGACTGTAATAATTATCCACACTGCAGTATTTGGAGATGGAATTTATTTGTAATTTATCCTGCTCCTGTGCAAAGCACTGAGACACCTGCAACACGGTTTAATAACTGTGTGTCAGAGCTACTGCACTGCAAGCAATAGGCCATGCGGGAAGTGGTGCTAATGGAGTCAGGAGAGAGGAAACGTATCCCATTTGCTACAGAAAGAAGTGCAATATTAGCATTTTTCACAGTAGCATCTTATTTTGCAAAACCACCAAATCTAAGTGGACTAAGAGTTTTGAAAGGAACCCTGAGCAATAAATATCCAGTTCTGAACAGGTAAAAGCATTTGATATGTTGCAATATATGTATGTGCAGACTTTAAAATATATTGGCATGTATTTTGCATATCTCTAGCCAAATTCTGTGGTTTGTATTGCACTTGGAATTGGACAAAATTATTTCAGCTTCAGGGAGATATGCATTAATAAGGATTGAGTAATAAAGGTGAAGGTCTCAGGGTTTGTTCTCCACACAACTCACCTATTTCACTTCTCAAATGTTATTTCTAAGCCTGGCATTTTGGGCTAAATGTCTGTAGAGTACCAGGAAGACAAGAGGTCCTGCAGTGGCTGACCCACTGCTCCGCTGGTTGGTGATCAGTGTCAGGGTGACAGGCAGCGTGTGTGTTCCTGGACAAGCCTCCTGTTCCTGCCCTTCAGTCACTGGCAGCGTATGGGAACATGGGAGGCAGTAAATTCTCTTTTGAGTATCTCATGTTGTTTCGAAGTTCTGCAGTGGATCTGCCTGACAAAGTTAGTTTTTGCAGGGAGTACCTCTACAGTAAGTTCTGTTTTCCTTCTGCTAGAAGGGAGGTCATCCTAATTAACAATTCTCAGAACAGTAATGCATCATTTAGATGATCTAGAGAAATCCTGAATTTATTCAGATCAATGGCAAAAATCCTGTTGACTTAAAAGGGAATACATTTTTCATTTATGATTTTCTTAGAACAGCCTAGGATATGGAAAGAAGGAGGGAGTATGTCTCTTAATGACTGGTTTCTTCTGAGACTCTATCTGTAGTTTATCCACAAAAGCTATATAAGGTGAGAATATTAAGAACATCTAAAGCATGTTGAACAAATTCCTCATGCTGCAATATCCCTGGATGCTGTGACTTTTGACTTCTGTAGGCAAACCCAAATTTCATATTCCTTTTCCTGTAACTGGTTAATCACCTCTCTTCCCTCCTAAATTTCCTGATACCAACACTTGCAGATGCCAAGTTTCTTGAAACATGCTTAAAAATTTTGGAGTTCAGTTTTGTGGCACATCTCTGATCAGTAGCCAGGAGACTTTTAGGGAGTCAGAGCAGATACTGAAGATTAAGTAAAGAGTCTGTTCGTATCCGATTACTTCAGCAAACCTGTTCAGAAGGCCACTGAATGAAGTTTGTAATTTCAGGCTTTGTTGCTGGTGAACAGTTCTACGGTTTTGCTAGACTCGTTACCGTACAAGTGAAATTGGTCTTTTTTGACAAAGTGATACATTCTTAAGGAACTACTCATTTTTGTTTTGTTTTTTAAACTTCTGGCAGTTGTAAATAGCAGCCCCAGTAGCATTTTCTTAGAAGCAAATGGGTTAAATAAACTAGTATAACCTAGCTAATATAAATGCTACTCTGATACAAATAATGAGCATCAGGGAAAACTGTGTCCCATTGTGATGCATAGACATACAGGAATAGACAATTTCTGCCTGGTGAGAGTTTATAATGTGAGAAAGGCTAGAGAGGAAAGGGAATAATATGCTCATTTTATAAACAGAGAAAAGATGCGTAGAGAAATTAAAGGTAATTTTTTTCAAATGTCCCTGGGGCCAGGCTGTAAAATTTAGGTCCTTACTGACAAAGCTGGACAGTTGGCACTTTTGAAAATTTCACTAGGCAGTTAAATGCTTAACTTCATTACAATAAGACCTGAACTTCTAAATCACCTATAAAAAGTTCTAAACCTGGATCGGTAGGTCTAGACTAAGTTGAGCCTTTCAGATAATTAGGCCAATATTTCGCTGAATATCTGAACAATAATGAGTGGAACAAAATGGAAGTATCAAACAAATAATAAGTGTATCTTCCATCTAAAGTCACTTACACACTGTCTTTCATGTGCTTAAGCTACACTTCGAAAATGAGGCACAGTCTCCTAATTTATTTAAAAGTTTTTGCAAGGTTGCGTTAGTGATAGTGGGCAGACAGAAGTGTGTTAGCGAAGTTTTATGTCAGATCTCCTGAATTCCAGACCTTCATCCTAAACACAAAAACTTTACATTATTGAAAATCCAACTGCATTTTACATACATATTGAAGTTCCAGTATTAGATATTACAGCTGCGCATCAAAGATAAAGACAGATAGCAGCTAGCATGCAAATGCTGCTTCCAAAGAGAATAAAGCCCTTTTGAAGGCAGCAGAAACTGTCAAAGTTAAATTAAAAATTAAAAATCCATTCTGTGGGCTGCAGAGATGCTGGGCTGCCTGACAGCCCCAGAGCCAGGAACTTTTAAAAACCTCTCAGATGCAATAGTAAGTGATCTGTACTCGCTCTGCTTCCCCCTCTACCCCGATCAGCTTTTATGCTACCATGAAGTATAATCACTGTGCCTATAAACTGTTCATCTTGATCATAAGGGAAAAACCCCCTCCTTGCAACTGTTTTTCAAACATCTAAAATAATCAAGTATTAAGCTTGGTTATGCCTTAGTGTGTAATATATTGGTGTAAAAATGATAGACTTTCTTGATTTTTTTTTTTTTAAATAACAATTTATCATTTATTATTTATGATAATGTGCTGCTGCATGTTAGTCACTCAAAATGAAGATTGATGTGGCCTTCAACATGAAAAAACACTGGCTACAGTCACAAGCAGTGTTTCAGTAAATTATTACATGCATTAAGTTTAGGTGTCAGAATCACATTCATGCCCCATTGTGCAGTAACTGACATTTCTGAGTGTTTTTGTTGGGATTCTTTCCTGTTTTACTGACCTCCCCTGCTGAAAAAGACCCAGTATAGTAATAAAGGACAATACTTTTATTGTCATGAGCAATTTGCCACCCATATACTGTACAGAACTTTGGAAGTCAGGTGTTTATTACTTGCTGCTGCTTGTGTTACTTCTCAGTGTGCTTGAATAAAAGATTAAGACAAAAATCTATCTATAATGAAGCAAAACCTTCAAGCTATACATTGCTTGAATTTAAAAAGGAGCAATGCCTTTGTCGCTGTCATGCATTGAGTCCAAAGCTGTCTGGGAACAGCTCTGGATTGTAAAGTTGGTTTTAAAATCAGGATCAGTATTTCGGTGAGGTTATTTTCATAGGGTACCATCACAATTCACATTACAGAGGATGGAATCGAGTTGTATAAAAGCCATAGACAACTGTTGTCCAGCAGTACGATGACAGGCAAACCCAGCGTTTTACAATTATGTTAGTAAGTTTTTTCGTACTGCTTCACATGACATTCGGGAGAAATGAGCTATAATGTGATATAGATGTGACTGAATAATCTTACATGTACAGCAAAAAATGTGTTGCATTATTGCATATAGGCTTTAGTATTTCTTGGGCTTATATGGACTGGAAAGACACTGTTGACAGACGAGACATTCTGAGTGTGCTTGCAGGGTCCTCCTCACTGCAGCATCCAGAGATTTAATTGGCAAAATGATTAAGCGACGATATCCTGATTATTTCAATAGGAGTGAGATGTCTAACCAGGAGTTGGGCAGACTCTCTGTACCGGAGCAGGTACTTGGTTCCATTGAAGCAGGAAGCAGGACAGTCTCTTGAGACCCATTTTCCAGATAAATGGAGTTCACACAGAAATCGGAGCTTCTGGTGGCTTATTGAACTCCACCCGTCCTCTGCGTTCTCTCCCCTTGAACAAGCAGCACGAGCTGCATCTCTGCCTTGGCTGGCTTAACAGCAGCTGCAATCGGCTTTGACTGACGTGACTTTCAAACAGGACATTGCGGGAGGAGTCGAACAAATAAACTGGACCTTACGAAATTTAACTATGACTGTGATACACGCTCCTTGAAACTTGCCAACTCATTCTGTAACACAGAGTAATTCATGTGTTGACTGAAAAAAAAGCTGAAAATATTTTCAATTACATATTATTTATTCAGTATATTTATTCATTATTATTAAACAGTCGTGTATTTCATAGTAATAACTACTCACCGTGTGCTAAAACGTCTTTAATTTGCATATACAAACTTTCTAAAAATCTGAAATTCTACTCAAAGGTTTTCAAGTCCTAAGAGCAGCCTCTGCTGATGTATGAGGAAATTGTTTCTGTTTTTCCAGTGGAGGTAGCCGTTTTCATTGCATTTCTGCAAGAAGTTTGCAAGAACTGTTCAGCTGATATTTGTATGGCACTTGGAGAAATATGCAAGCCTTCAGGTATTATTAATTCAAAGCAATTGTGATCAGCATATAATACTGGATACCGTGAACAACACAGCTAAAACCACAGTGGTCTTAAGGTACAACAATAGTCTTACAATACTTTATGAAAATTTCTGAAGCTCCTTCTTAAAATGTCCCTGGTCCTTTTCTGTCCATGATAAATCTGAATACTGATGTGTAACTTGAACCGTCTCTCATTTTTGTAACGGCATTATCTTTTAGGTCAAATAGGTGTTACCCTTGGCCCCGGGCCAACTGTTATCCCAGGCTGCATTTGCAGGAGCACAGCCGGTGGGTGCTGGGAAGCAATGAGCCCCCTTGCTCGGCGCTGGCTCCATAACATCCAGATACCGGGATTTTGACCAGTTTTGACCCCCACCCCCGCCCAGTGCAAGAAAGACACCGACAAGCTGGAGCAAATTCAGCAGTGGAGATCATGGAGATGGAGCGTGGCTCATCACCGTGGTGGGAGCAACAAGGGACAACGGGTGTAAGTTGAAGCAGGAGAGGGTCAGCCTGGACACAGTGAGCAGCTTTTTCCCCGTGGGGTCGCTGGACCAGAGGCTCGATCCGTGGAGGTTTCCAGGACCCGACTGGAGCAGCCCTGAGCCAGCCGCTCCGCCTCCGGCCGGCGCTGCCGCGAGTCCCGGGCCGCACCGGGGCCCTCTGGGGCTGCGCTCCCGCCCGGGTCACCCGGCGGACGGGGCGTCCCCGCCCCGCCCCGCCGCAGCCGGTCCCGTCCGGCCGGGTCCCCCCGCGCAGCCCCGGCCCCCGGGACCACGCGGCGTCAGCGCCGGCTGCAGCCAACCAGCGCGAGCCGGCCCCCCCCGCCACGCGCCCGCCCTGCCTATAAAAGCCGCGGGCCGGCGGCGAGCGCGGGAGCGCTGCGAGGAGCGGGCCAGGACGGGCGGGACGGGGCGGCGGGACAGGCCTCCTGTCAGCGCTGCGGCCGGCTCGGCCCCCGCCCCGCCGTCCCCTCCGAGCCGTCGCTCTGCTCACCAGCCGGGATGTTGCCTGCGATCGCCGGGCTCCTGCTCGCCGTAGCCGCGGGAGTCCGGGGGTCGGCGGCGGGGGAGCAGGAGAGCCCGCCGGGGAGCCGCTTCGTGTGCACCTCGCTGCCGCTGGACGCCACCGGCTCGGGCTGCCCGCTGCCCCCGGTGCCCATGCAGGGAGGCGCGCTGCCCCCCGAGGAGGAGCTGAAAGCCACGGTGCTGCAGCTGCGGGAGACCGTCCTGCAGCAGCAGGAGACCATCGGGAGCCAGCGGGAGGCCATCCGGGAGCTCACCGGCAAGCTGAGCCGCTGCGAGAGCGCCGACGGCAAGGCTGCCACGGGGACGTGGAAGAAGGAGCTGGGCAAGGGCAAGGACACCATGGGCGACCTGCCGCGGGACCCGGCGCAGGTCATCGACCAGCTGAGCCGCACCATGCAGACCCTGAAGGACCGGCTGGAGAGCCTGGAGGTAGGGCCGGGGCGCGGGGTGAGCCTGCCCACCCAGCAGAACCTCGGAACTCGACGTGTGACGGTGGCTTTGGACGGCCGGGTCAACACAACCAGTGCGCTTAATCTTTATGGAAATAAATACAAACTGGCCAAGCCTTGGGTGTGAGTTGCTTGGTTGGCTTGTCTGGTTTTCTTGATTGTCTGCTTGCTTTAATGGTAAAAAACCTGAAGGGCTCCTCTCTAAGTATGTTCTCCCACTGCATGGAGGGAGATTATGGTTTTCCTTCTAGTCACCAGCTTAGTTTCTGTATTAATATATCTAAATCTCTCTGGGAATGTGACATCATGGGGTTTGAGGTATAAAGCTGATGTCTTGGGCAGTAAGACCTTGCCATATGGAGCCGAGCAGAGCAGTAGTAATGAGGAGATTGTGTTGTGCAGATTGTGAAGTTAAGATGATATATTTAGAGCTGACATAGAATAAAAAGAACCTGATTCTGTGTGCCTGTGAATAGAAAGCGGATTGGGTCCGAGCCCACTGGTAAGTGATTTCCACAAGCCTTTGGACAGTGCCCATGGTCGAGTGGCACCCGTGGAAATATTTAAAGAGTATCGCCACAGGAATCCCGCTGGGTGTTGTGTTTAGCTTTCCACACTCTGAGAGCTACAGGCGGGCCCTCCTGCTGTCCCTCCATGTAAGGGTGGCGAGTAACTTCCTAAAGGTTTTTCTGTGAGGTCTAAATGCTCTGGACTGCTTTTGAAGTACAATTTTGAATGATCTGGTAGTCCAACATCCTTTTATTACATTTTTTTTCTTTTTGACGTGTTTTTAAAAATGTTGTAGAAGGGAAGCTACTAGAATAATATGGTAAGTGGAGCCATTGGTTTCTTGGTATCCTTAAAGATAACAGTTTTATTTAAGAAAGAGTGTGTGGGGTTTTTTGCAGTTTGAATAAAAATACTTTCACTGGGTAATAATTACAGCTGATCTAAAGAGCATCTGACTTCCTTACTCTGCAAATCAAAACCGAGGAAACTTTGGTAAATTGGGTAAACTTGCTTTCAAAGTAGCTTAATTTTTTATTTTAAAAAATAACAGTTTTTCTGTTTACTTAAGTTGGCAACGTCATTTGCAGTAAGTAAAGAAAAATTAACTAATGTGCCACATGTAACCATGCTAATGGAAGTGCATCAGACCTGGCTTCCTACATTGGTTTTATTGAACTTGACCGTATGAAGACTACATATGAAATGCTGGAAGCCTCTAACAAAAGTGCCCTTCTGTTTCAGGACCTGTTTAGCTACAGTGCTGATAAAAGCACTGAACATGACAAGTGCTAAAAAGCAATGCCTCTTTTATGCTTGCTGGAGAAATCTGTGATCTTGCTTTCATCCCTTTGAATCAGAAGCATATCCGCATTTTGCAATTTCTGTTTTAGAAATTACTTTTTTTTTTTTTTTAATTCTCATTTCCCCTAAAGCACCAACTCCGAGCCAACGTGTCATATGCGGCACTGCCTAGTGACCTTCGAGAGATGCTTCAACGGAGGCTTGGAGACCTGGAACGCCAACTCCTGAGCAAAGTGGCCGAGCTTGAGGATGAAAAGTCTTTGCTTCATAATGAGACATCAGCTCATCGGCAAAAGACAGAGACAGCCTTGAATGCATTGCTAGAAAGAGTGTCTGAATTAGAAAAAGGTAATCTGCACAGAATCTGAACGCTTCTACATGCCAATTAATTTTGTTTACTCCTTCCTTCTAGTGCAGTAGTCTGAATGTGGGCCTTGAGGGAAAGACGGTTAAGGTGCTGGATGAAATAGTAGGTGACAGTGCAAATACTTAGAGACCCTTTTTCCTTTTGTCACAGGATTCCTGCTTGACAGGCCTTTGCAATGGCTTTGGCTTCAGCTCCCTGTCTCTTAATTTGGCGTATGTGGGTGGTTAGGATGAAACTCTTAGTGTTTGTGGGATGGAAAGATATGTAAGGAGACAAGTCAAAATGGGAAGAAGTATGACATTGGTGTCAGGTGGATACCTAGACATGGCAGGTACACACTCAAGTAGAACTGCCTTTCTTTATTTGGACTGAAAATCAGATGGGCTAAACTTAATTAGCACAACTGCCTTTGGTGTAGTGAATGGCATTTTATACCAGAAACATTTCCTGCTGCTTTGGAAGTATTGCTGGTGATCTTTCCTTTTGTTGCTGGTTATGACTTTGGGTGACTGCAGATACTTGAATTGTGTCCTGTCCCGAGTGTGTAGCCTTCAGAGTTTACAGCAGATTACACATGGTGCCACTGGGGGACACTCTCTTAATCCTAGTCATTTATTCAGATACTTAGATTAATTATTACTGAGCTCTCTGTGCTTGGGTAGGGTCTGTTTATTTGACTTACAAGTGCCCATGGAAATGAGGTAAAGAACAGAACTATCTTTCTGTATTGACTATATACACCTACAGTGTGGGACTAGAGTACCAGTAAATATCGCTGCCCAATCTTTAAATGATTTTCCAAGGTGAATAGAGTTTCTGCTTAAAAGCAACTTAATGGACATGCTTTAAAAATGGTGCAAACACACATCTCATGAATTTTAAAATGTAGTCTAATGGATCCATATGAGTAATATTGTACCTATTCTTTTCATTTAAAAAGTGTGAAGGAGGGGAAAAAGGAAGAGATCTTCTACTGGCTCTATCATTTAGTATTTCCTGAGAGCCAAGATAAAACCTAAATTGCACTTGAAGCTCTGGAGGATTTGTGGCCTGTTGATGTCTTATGTGGCAAGTATTGCCAGTCCTTGTCTCTGAAAGATGTGACTCATATCAGCAAGTCATCAGAAAGAGAAAGGGAGTGGTGGGAGCTCAAGTATGTGTAATTTATTTAGGTTAAAAATAGTGTGTTTCCACCTCTATTTTTTATGTGGGGAGAGAGGACTGTCTTACAAGTCTCCAAGAAACTGAAGAATTTGGGCCAGGAACCAAGATACAGGCTTTCTTTTAGTTGTGTAATTTGTTCTCTTTTACAGTGCTCCCTCTTACTAGCTGTTCTGTGCCTCTGTCAAATCAAAGTGAGAGTAATAATGATCTGAGAACTTAATGATTTTGTAGATTAAATGCAAACAATATTTTAAGTGACCTGACCTCTTTTCAAAGTAGTATTTCTATTGTGCTTTTATTTTAAATGCCATATTGTTTAGCATCTCTTCCCGATGACTAGCCAGTGTCATAAACTCTTTGTTGTCCTGAGACTAAATGAATGGAGGAGAAAACTGACCTTATAAGGTGACACTGTGAACTGTGTAATTCTTTTTTATCTGTAGTTGTGACTGCTGTCTTTAGTTACCACTGAGGTAGTTTGAAGTTTGTACAACTGTTGTGAGTCCCAACGTCTTCTGGTAACTCCTTCACTGGTTGTCTCCATCGACAGCAGTAGATGATGCATTAAAAAGCAGGACTGGGGGGGACAAATGATCCTGCAACTGCTAGTGCTTGGACTTCAGTGTGATTCCTAGCTTTGCTGCAGACACAAGAGGTCACTTGCTATGTCTAAATCTATTTTCTCCATCTCTTAAAGGGAATAACCATATATCTTGCCCATCTTATCCAAGAATAATTCAGATTCGTTAGGAAAAGTCTTGTCTTATCCTGTGCATGTGCTCATTGCCCAGAACAGGAGAGTCCTTTTATCATTTGGAGTTGTGGATGTTTTCAAGTAATGACAGCAGACTGAAAAATATTAAAAAATGAATATTGTATGTTGTTCTCCAATTCATTATTGCTTCTATAAGTTCTTTCACGAAGTGACTAATGCTCTTGATGGAGTTTGTTTCTTTTTTTGTTTCCTTTTTTTGTTTCCTTTTTTTTGTTTCCTTTTTTTTGTTTCCTTTTTTTTGTTTCTTTTTTTTGTTTCTTTTTTTTGTTTCTTTTTTTTGTTTCTTTTTTTTGTTTCTTTTTTTTTGTTTCTTTTTTTTGTTTCTTTTTTTTTGTTTCTTTTTTTTTGTTTCTTTTTTTTTGTTTCTTTTTTTTTGTTTCTTTTTTTGTTTCTTTTTTTTCGTTTTTTTCTATGTATTAGATTGGTTGTACCAGCCTAGTGGAGGTGCTCAACATTAGCCCTAAGACCCTGGGAATTTTTTTTGCTTAGAGTTTAGAACATTTCACTTTTTGGTCTGTAAGTCTCTCAAGACAGGTGCAAGCATCAGACAAGCTTCTTCTTTTTCCACCCCCTTGTTCTGTGAAAAATGCAGTCAAAACACTTCAGTTGCTTCTAAGAATGGCAACTGAGAGAATGCCAATGGTTTGAAAATTACATATGAAAATTGTGGCAACTTTTTGTGACAACATCTCTTCATTTGGATTGGAGTGTGAAGTTTGGCAAGGGGGCAGAATTTGTTTCAGGAATGTGAGTAAAGGACATGAATGGGACTCAGAAGAGCAGGTTGCTAAAAGAAGGTTGAGGGGAATGCTGTACTACAGAACTGTGGGGTTTTGTTTTGTGGCACAATGTGGGATTTCTCTTATCTTAATATTTAATTATAGAAATTTACTAGTAAGCAACCACAGAAGAAGTATACACAAACTAATACAGAGTATTGCAACTTTATAAAGTTTTGGTCTTCAGAGTTGTCAATTTCCAAACATCTCTGTGGACTATCTCACTAGTTTTTGTCACATCTTTTAGAAAAATCTAAATAATAATTCCTACTTTTATGTTAGAAAAATGCCTAATGTTTTTGTACTTTAAATTGCATTTTTCTTCAGGTCAGTTTGAACTTCGCCTTTATATTTTTGTTCAGACCTCCTCCTGATTTGTCTACCACACAGAAATCAGTTCTTCTGAGTTTAACTCTGCTTTCTGGAATATGTCAGCTTTTTCTTATTTCAAATTGGCCACTCAAAATGAGAGTATCAACCTCTTTCTCAGGCTGCTATCTCTAAAATGGGGATGCTGCTGCTAGCTTCCTGTGTGGCAGTAAGAGGAAAAGAAATACTGGGTTTGAAGCACTGTGGTGCTTTAATAATGAGCATACCAGAGAATGCATGTTTAGTAACAGTAAATATATTTTTAAACATTTTGAATTGTTTGAAATAGGCAGGCCTTCAGCCATGAACTAAGCAGTGAAGAACAAAAATAGTTAATAGCCTCTCATTAGTTGTTTGCCATCTATTCTTCTGGCTCTAAATGAGCAGGAAGAATAGGCTAAGTAATTAGCATGATGTGTATAAAATATAGTTATATTTTTCTGTGCTGCAAAATCCACATTCAGTAATACTACAATATATTTTTGTATACCTCTCTAAAGTGATTAAAATTCCAAAGATTCTCAATATCAATTATGAATACATGGTTTCTTTTAATGCTAAAGGTTTTTCTTCCTCAATGTAATTCTAGGTAACAGTGCATTTAAGTCACCTGATGAATTCAAAGTCTCTCTTCCTCTTCGCACAAACTACTTATACGGGAAGATCAAGAAGACTCTGCCGGAGCTCTATGCATTTACTGTGTGCTTGTGGTTGAGATCCAGTGCTTCTCCTGGGATTGGCACTCCGTTCTCATACGCTGTTCCTGGGCAGGCTAATGAAATTGTCCTCATAGAATGGGGGAATAATCCAATTGAACTGCTAATTAATGATAAGGTGAGAATCTTTGATAGATTTGTCTTTGTCTATATCATCAGAATAAGGCCGGAACCTTTGGTCCCTCTCTAGTAACTCTTTCATTCCCTATGAGAGAAGCCGGTTCTGGGCCTTTGAGATGGTAGTGTCTGCTTGTCTATTGTTGTCTGTATGTTTGCTGTAAGTTCATAAAAGTACTCAAAACAAAGTCGATTGGTACATATATTTGTGTTGAGAAAAAGAAGCATGACATCTAGATGTCCTGACACTTAGGCATGTCCTCTGAATTCACAAGCGGATCTTGGCCTCTTGTTTTTTCATTTTATGAAACAGAAGCAATATTTGAAGACACACTATTGCAAAACCTGTAAGATCTAAGCCGGTTGCAGTATTTCTGTCTTTCTAATCTTAAAAGTTCAGATATGTGAAAGTGAATTTTGCAGAAGATGGAGAGCATGTTATTGTGGCTGGTTCAGTGGCTGTACATCAGTTTAGGTACAATTTTTTCAGACTTTATATACAAAAAGCAACAATTAACGGAAAACAAGACTCATTGGAACGTGGCATTAAAACAGATTCAGTTGGGTTTCCTAGTAACTCACTGCTCTCTGAGGGATCCGATGTTTACAGATCTACACCACAACTCAGGGGATTCAGTCAGGTGGCTAGTTAAGGACTTTTAACAGTCTTGTCATCTTCCCAAATCAATCAAAGTGAAAAGCTGATTATTTTTAATGGTTTGTGAAAGAGAAGGAAACTTGAATCTGCTTATCCTTAGCAATAACTTTTTCTCTTCAATATTATGTCAGTACTAGTAATGTTCTTTGAGTCTTTTCTTTCTCCCATATCACAGCTGCTCCATAGACCACTGTGTTTGTGTCTTCATGTTGAGTAAGTTTTCAGATCAAATTCATAAAGGACCATAGTTCCTTCTTATTTGAAGCCCTACGTAACAGTTCCCACAAGCTTTTCTGGAAGCAGGCAGATCCTCTTGTCAGAGTTGTTACTGCAAATCGTGCAGGCAAACCCCAGATTTTAAGAGAAACTTAATATGAGGACTGGATGAAAAGTTATTAATAGGACTAAGCACTGAAATTTAAACACGAAATGCCACATATTAATATGCAGGATCAGTGGATTGATAACAGCTTAGACTGTGGTACTTGTGTCACTTGATTCTAGATGAAACAAAGGCTTGCATATAGAATAAGAAGCATGGCTGTCCTGAATACAGGAGAGCTGGGACAAAGTAGAAAGATGTGGCGAACTTCTGCCTCTGAACTTTTTGCTTCTGACGATAGAGTAAATTCTGTCCCTTTTTAAATGTTGTGCTTGACCTGGTAGACTTGGTTTGGAACATGCATTATTCTTTGGTTTTGTAGGTTGCCCAGCTCCCTCTCTTCATTAGTGATGGAAAATGGCATCATATCTGTATAACCTGGACAACCAGAGATGGAATGTGGGAGGCTTTTCAGGATGGAGAGAAGCTTGGCACTGGGGAGAATCTTGCTCCTTGGCACCCAATTAAACCTGGAGGTGTCTTGATCCTGGGTCAGGAACAGGTGAGTGAATGACAGTGTGTTCCAGGATTTAAAAAAAAAAAAAAAATCAAAACTCCCCAAACAAACAGCAGCTATAAGAAAATAATTTCTCTTTGTTAAACACTTAGTCCTGTTGTATACACAGTATCAGAAAGATTAAATCAAAGCAACAAATACTTAATGCGATCACACATTGGTATATTTTGTTTCATTTATTAAATATTCATGTTGCAACTGTTCCTATTTCCACTCTTACTGCTACAGTGTGCAACTTCATCAGTGATATGAATAATGCCTTATATTAAATCCTTCGAACTAGATTGCTGGTAACTAGCAATGTGGCCACTGAAGTTACAGAAAAGGACAGAATTAGCCAGTGCTGAAAGTGGACCAAATATAATTGCTTTGATTTGTTTTATTTATTTTTTAAAAATTCAAGCCAAATTGACTGTCCCTCATAGCAGCTTACTGGTTTGTCCTCTCCCTTTTGTCTTTTTTCCAAGAATAGTAAGAATGTTAGTCCTTGAGCCTTGGAATAGACCAAGGCAAGTGTGTGTATGGGGGTGAGGGGACCAACAAATATGGGCACTGGAGTGCTTGTGGGTATGTCAGGTTCTCTTATAATTGGGCCTGCTATGGAGAACTCCCTCCAGACTGAATTCTGCAGCTTTTCAGGTACATAACACATTTTTAGAATAGTGGAGTCTGTCACTCATTCAGAATTTACGTCTACTTTAAAGCTGAGTCTGAAGTCAAAGGGACAAACTCTAAATCAGACGTTTTGTTTCTCATTAAATATGTAGGTAAATAACTCTCCTAATGCAAATGTTAATAAAGTTTGAATATTAGTATTGCCAACCAAAAGCATTTGTGAGGTTAAGTCCTTTTTGAATGTTGAAAAAATAACAACCAACCAACCAAACCCAAAACAAACAAAAACCCAAAAGATTTTGAATTTTCCTCTACTAGTTAACATCTTACTAAGCTATTGCCTATGAATTGTGTGGCTCTTCATTTTTTTTCCTCTACCTGTTCTTTTCATGATTATACATATGCTTAAAAAATAATATTGTAATGAGTAGCAGGAAATAGCCTTTCTCCAGGATTCCCAGGTTCATAATGGGGCAAGGCAATGAAAAACTAGTTTTATCCTGATACTGATTTTAGTAGATACTTACCGATTACATAAATGACAGAATGGTAAATTCAGAATCTTGAGACACTCTACACAGCAGATGCTCCAGCTCATCATTAAGTGGCTGGCAACTTTTCTGTAACTCTCTCATGCCATTTGCCTGTACTATGCTTGCTTCTATCCTATGCTATCAGTTTCATGTTAGTGTGATCACACAAAATGTGTGTTTTCTGTCCTTGAGTAGTGGATGGAGCAAACAAACCCTTTTAGGCTTATGCAGTAGCAGTTTGAGTTAGTCATTTGGTACAACTAGCAGAAGCCCATGTATTTACATCCAAGGATCTCATAGGCCCTGCAGACAATTGGTCAAGGGCTGCAGTTACAGTTTAATCTATAGCTTTAAAGCTTTCAGCATAATCTTGCACACCTGTGCAGTTCTTGCTGAAGTTGCCCAGTGCCAAGCTTGCAAAATGGCTCTTAAATTAGCCTCAATATTTGAAGCTGACTTCCTTCTCTACTGCTTGGGGGAAGGGTTAGTTGTGTCTAACCTTTGTGTGATGGTATAAAGTCACCACTGTTTGCTTTGAATTGTTTTGATAGATTTCAGATTGGAGCTTTTAACTGCTCCATAGAACATTCTGTTCAAAGTAGCCCTTCTAGAAACTTGAAGTTGTTTGGCTGTGACCTAGCTCTGCACTTCCTTCTAGCGATGTGGCTGGGGGGTCTTCAAGTTTGAAGAAGAAAATGCTGAAATAACCTTCTCATCTAATCTAACTCTTGTGTGCCTAAAGGACACAGTAGGAGGAAGATTTGATGCGACTCAAGCCTTCGTTGGGGAGATGAGCCAGTTCAATATATGGGACAGGGTCTTAAAAGCTGAAGACATCATGAATATTGCTAACTGCTCTATCAACATGCCTGGCAACATCATACCCTGGGTTGATAACAACGTTGATGTGTTTGGAGGTGCTACTAAATGGCCTGTGGAGACATGTGAAGAGCGTCTGCTAGATTTATAGCTGCAGTCATTTCCAATTCAAGTGCCCCCTTTAGTAGGACAATCTTCTGTGCAATCTAAAGCACTTATTTTTCTCTCTGCCCTTCCCTGTCTTAACTCCTCAAAAGAATAAAAAATTGAGTAAACTGCCTCAATGCAAAGATCGCTGCTAGTTTGGGGCATTGAGCCTGACAATGAAAGAAGCACTTCTTGGCTGGAGCAGCCTGTTCTTTCTTATGGCCTGATCCAAAAGTATGCTTTGGCCTGCAGCAGCCTTTTGCTTAGGCCTGAGTTTAGGATGTCAGTTCTTTCAGGGAGGGGAAACAGCCGTGCACATGTTGACTGTAGTGCTCCTTTTGACAATGTGCAGTGCTGACACAGCGCTAAGATGAACAGGCTAAGTGTGAATCCTTCCTTCCAGTCTATTGCCCCCCCTTTGAATTGAAGCCATTCTTGTTTAGCCCTTTTTAAAAAAATGACTTAATCCTTACACAACAGTGGTTCTGGTGCAACTATGGGTAGAGCAGAACAGCCACTGTCTGGGTGCAAGGGTCTTGTTTTTTAATTTGCAGGTTAGAAATCCTTATTTTATGATGCAGAGGCAATGTATTTGAGACATGTTATTCTAGTTCGATTTGAAGAAAGGGCTGTGTAATCAGCATAGCTCCATTGGCACAGAGATAAGGTAAGGTTCTGTTCCAAAGCCTATCTTTCGCTAGCCAGGATCCCAGCATAGATGAGCAGATGAAAGATGGTATTTTCTGTAGGCTGAATGTACTGAATTCATAGTGACCTGGCTTGTAAACTTTTCTCTATTGTTTCTCTTGCTTTAGTCAATGTCTTTATGGGTTTTTTTTAATATACAAGCTGTGATTAAGTGAATTTCCATTTTGTTTTGCTTTGAAAGGCCTTTTTCTGAGCAAGTGCCAAAGTTCCGTTTCTGCTTGTTGAGAATTGCTATATATTTTTCCAACATAAGTCTTCTGCACTGTTTTCTATGTTATTATAATGGTCCTATGTAATATGAAAATGTGCTGGTTTTTTTGATTCTTGTTGACTGTCTTTTCTGTAAGCACTGGGCTGACTACTATATTTTTTTATAATTTTCTCTCAATATTTTGCAAACAGTGTTGCTGTTTCCTTGGCATTGATGTGAATACTTGGTTTGTGGCTCACAGATAGCAAATGCACTGTACTGGGAAAGAGTTAATACTTTTGCTATTTAAAAGAAAAAGGATTTAAGGGGGGGGGAGGGAGAATTTATAAAGCTAAATATCATATTTTATTTTTCATATGTTTGAATTGTAAGAATAATATGGTGACAGTCCCATTTGTAGGATAAAGTTACATATTTCCATTAATATGTAGTATGCTGTCCTTACAAGAAAATTCTTATAATGAACTTTTAATTAAAATGCACTGTAAAATGAGTCTTTTAATTCTTTTATAGTCACACAAGACACTGAATATTCTCTTTCATAGCTGCGATGAGTTCAGCTTCCATCTCTTTAGACTGATAGAAGTACAGTCCTGTAGGAAGTTATCTTTATTCCCTAAGTGTCTTACATTACAATCTTCAACCAGAAGAGGCTCGGGGTGTGTGTCATCTTAAATTGGGAGGGGGTCTCCCTGTTTGGGTGTGGTGGCGCGTCTGAAGCTCAGGCTGATACCCGTCTCCTACCACCATGATTTGGTGAGCGTTCGCCTATGGCATGGCCTGGGATACAGCAGTTTCGGTGGTGTGGATGGGAAAATGTTAATATTTATTTTTACAGTCATGAGAAACTGAAGGTATGATCCCTTCTGGGTGAAAGTGCTGGTTGTAGGCAACTTAAGAGTCCCAAAGCAGTGTGAAAACAGCTGTTGAACAACAAGATGACTTGTTGAAATGTGATAGCGGAGGCACTACAGCAGTGCAAGTGATAAAGTGCAGCGTCCATGCGGTCTGACGGTAAACCAACTGCTCTGCCTGGTAAACTAACAAGCTGATGATGCTGTCTGTTAGAGAACAACCAGCTGGGGCAGAAATGTTTATCCAGCTCTTGCCACCCTTCTCTGGCCATGGAGCCTTCGAGGTTTCTATGAAACACTACACAACTTGATTTAGAAAGTTCCCATTCTCATTGGCCTTAAGACAGAACTCCCACTTCCCTGACCCACAACAGTGTTTTCCCTGCCCTAGGGAAAAAACACCAAAACAAACCAAAACCCATCAATACCCAAAGAATCTGTCCTAAGACCAGGGAGAGTGCAAAATTCTCATCTCCCAGGGACTAGAAACCAGTGGAGGCCTCAGCCCTCCACTCAATTCACCTGTCTTTATTAGCTTTATTCAAAATAAACTGAAAGAACTGAAGTCTGGAGTTACCTGTGCTGAGGTCTGCCCTTTCAGGAAATAGCTTTTGCAGATTTCAGTCTGGTTTTGAAAGGTGCAATGGTGAAATTGTCTTGGGCACTTTCCTGTATGCATGGGAGCCTGTGTGTGGATGTGCTCTGTCATTTGAAAAGCCAGTTAAGTGTTTGGATTCATTTGTTGGCTGAGGGAAGCAGAGAGTGTTTACACTTCAATTTGCCATGTTGATCTTTATTTAGTTATTTAAACATACTCTGAATCTTAGGTCTGTCTTTAGTACTGACTTTAACAATAAACACGTGAGTAGGAAGCCCTCCCTGCATGGGGAGGTGTTTGTGGGTGGGGGCTGTAGTTGCTTTGTTTGTGCACAGTGAGAACAGCTGCTCTGGGGGCTGGTGTTCGGCTGGTGCTTTCTTCCCTGGGTGCTTCTCAGGCGGTGGGTAGGAGGAGTGTAGCAGAACTTCTCTTCAGTCTGGAAATCAATACTGAAAGGTGGCTTTTTTTCTAAGGTATGTTAATGTGCTCAGGTGAGAGGGTGTTTGGGGACATTCCTCCTGTTGCAACCTGACCTAATGCTGGGATGGCTCTTTCCTTCTAAAGATAGACAATCTAGTCCTCTGGTTTAGGGTTGGGTTGGTTTTTACTGGTTACATAACCAAGATGGTAGGGATTTGGTGGGGGGGGGTTGGGTTTTTTTTAGACACTGACTCTTCAGTAAAACTCAAAGCTAAGGAGTATATATTCCGTTGAAAAGTTGGGGTTTTAAATTTTCTTTGAACCATATATATTTTTTCTTCTTTCTTTGGTGCAATAATACCTTTTTCGCTAAAGAGAAAAAACGCATATTGATTTTTGTACCTTTATCTTGCAATGAAAAGCTACGGCTGTTGTTCTGCTGCTTCACATTCTGGGAGTAACATATTTTATGTGCATGCATAAGCAGATGGCAAAACAGGAGTAAATATTACCATATTCCAGCATCTATACAGTTTACGGAGTGTGGAAGTGACAAGACAACGTTCAGCTCCCAAACTGCTCTGAATACACAGAAGTAATAACTTATGGAAAACTGACTGACAGCGGCAGCACTTGGAACACGCAGTAATGCAGATTTCTAGAAAATCTGTTTCTGTTTAAAAGCAGATAGAGCCAGGGCTCCGAAGAGTGGTAGCAATGATCCTAACAAGGCAGCCTCTCGGGAGCTGGGGTTTGGCCAGGTCTGCAGGTGTGAATGTTATTCAGTCAGTTTACCACACTGCTCTGTGTGTCCTTGATGCATTTAATGGCTGTTGAGCAACAAAGGATCTAGTATTTGGTATGTTTAAATCCAGATTACATTTCTTCAAAGACACTCAGGTTGTTTTGGCTAACTGGCTGGCCATTAGAAAATGTAAATCATACCACATGTTTGGTATTTGCTTGAAGGCTTTAGCTGCACACTTGCTGTCAAACTAGAGCCGAATGTTGCTGAGGGAAGAAGGACCCCTCTGTGCCTCTGGGATCCCCTTGTGAACAGGCAACCATCTCCCTCGTGCAGGTGAATTTCTGTGAGGTGGTGCTTGGTCATTAGACTGTTAGTTTAGGTCTCAGAAAAGCCAAGGAAGACCACAGAAATTTCTGCTGGTACGGCTCTACCATTATTTTTACACACACTGATTCTGTTTTACTCCGGAGAGCTGGTTTCCCTCAGGCCTTTCTTAAAGGCGAAATGCCGACCAGTAGTGAAGCTGGTGCCTTGTATTAGGTGTTTAAAGCTGGCACTTTCTCAATCAGGATAACTCTTGTAAAAAAATATTTATATAACTACAGATTAAATTTATTTTTTGTTTGCTAATGGCACCTATCTCTATGTATAAGGATTCTTCATCCAGCTGATTTCGCTTATCCAGGTTGTGAGGGAAGGTCAGCTGCCTTCTGCATCATCCTTGAGGGGGTCTGACTTTTGCTAGGAGTGCAGATACAGGAGAAAACGGCCTGGCTGAGGCTTTTACCGCAGATGATGTTCCCTTGTTGCTGCTGTAGGAATCTGAGGCTCAGCACAGCACGGAGCCCGCTGAAATAGAGACCTGCTGATGGAGAGAATTGGGTACCACCAAAATCACTGCAGAAATGAAAGGTCTCTATTGGTAGCCAGGGATTCTGGGGGTTTGAATGTATTGTGGGATTTTTCCAGAGATCTTTCACCAAAACGTCTTCTCCGCCACCCCTCAAAGAAAAAGATGGATCTTGATAATGTTAATCGTTTAAGCTGTGAGGCTTAAATAATACATGAGTTCTACAGAGCTAAAAATCTTCTGGAAAGAATTGAATTGAATTAATTGCACCCCTGGCTATAGCCGTTTCTAAAAGGCTGCACTTAGAAGAGTATAAATTTGCACAAGGAGTTCAAAGGTCGGTTTCTTTCTTCACAGGAGGGCTGGGCTGATGTTTTGGTAGAGCTTCAAACAGAGAAATCTCCCTGATGGCTTGATGCCACTGAGAAAAATGGTTTTATTTATTAAAGATGCTTTGGAGTTTCAGCTGAGGTGGCCCCCGGCACACATTTGTACAAGCAGTTTAGCTCCTAGTGGCGCTGTTTCCAGGTGCTCCCGCCACGTGAAGGATGCCAAGCAGTCGTCTTTGTGTTACCCGCTTGTTCCCTCGCTACTGGGCAGCTTGTACTGGGTCACAGGGAGCAGAGTTACCTTGCAAAGGGTGGTCTCAAGAGTTTGTGGCACAGTGTGTGCTTTTCCTCTGTACTAAAAGACATTTGCAAGAGGTTTGCCCTGGTTTTTAGATCACTAAGCTGTTCCTACCATCAGTTCTGTAGTGCTTATTAAGAATAAGTATTCAGAAAGTGAACTGAATTACTATTTCTTAGGAGAGTTGAGGTGGTTTTTAAGGTACTTGACACTCTTATTTTTTGTCTTTCAAAACACTTTAACCATCTTATGAGTAACTTAAAATCCTTATACTACTGCAACAGAGTTGGTCACCAAGGCTTATCTCCAACAGAAGATTGCTCTCCTGACCTCACTGGACGAAAGGAAACCTATTTAAAGGGCAACGTCATGCAAATAGTCAAACATCAAATAGTGTGCTAAAACCTTTTGGGTAACAACACTAGCTAAGCAGGTGATTTATAACATTGCTTTTTTTTTATTATACTTGGTGTTCTCTGCTGATTTGCAGTGGGAAGCCTGCCATGCCATCGTGCTGTGGTCCCAGATGTAGCTGTTTTTTCTGCAACAGGAAGCAATTTGTTTTCCTCCCGTTTCAGAGGGCACAGAGCAGGCAGTTGCATCCTCTGGTGCAGAGCTGGGAGGAGGTTGTTCTGTGCAGCCTTCTTCTATCTCTACAACTGCAAAAGCGTCTGGGAGAAATTATCTGTGCTGACTCTTAATTTCATGTGAGATTTCCCTGCGGGAGATGTTTTGTGTCTGACAAAACAGGCCAGACCTTAATTTGCTTTCCAGGGATGGTGTAGCTCGCAGGAATGTGCCGTGTTTTAGGCTAGGGTTTCTCTTTTTACTTTTTCTGCTTTCTTTATGGCAAATTATAAATGGTTGATAAACACCTATAATAAAATACAGATATGCATTGGCAAATCATCCTTTTTTCCATTAAAGAAAGTTGTTACTTACTGTGTGGAGAGTACATATCCTCCTAAGAGATCAAATTATTTATGGCAGTGCATTAATTAGCTTTTTCAAGGCTTCTAAGGTCTTGCATATACTTCCAGCTTCAGGGATAATTGCAGTAGGTAAATGCTTCTCTGCATCAAGTATAATTTAATGTAACTGGAAAATACCTGTCAATATGTGCTTTGGACTTCCGTCCTGTTTGGGGTTCTTGTCAAGTGGAAAACTAGCACCAACAAGGCTTTTGTAAGGAAGTGATCAGAACTTGATAGTTGGGTAACTATGGTGGCCACAGATACCTGCACAATTCAGGGGACTTCCAAAGCTGGTTTCTTCACCAGTTTTACTTGTGTGTATCTGTGCTCTCATCTTAGTTCTGTGCTAGCAGTCTCGCTCACCCATCGAGTCTCTCATTTTGGTCTCAGTAAACAGCAGATCTGACTTTGCTCTCATATTCTTCAGCAGCTCTGGTGCCTTTTCTAGTGACTGTTCTCCATTTTACCAAGATATGTGCTTTGTGTGTTCCACCTCTTGAATTTTTGTGTGTCTGTTCACAAGTATTTGGCATTGTTCAAATATGCTGCTATGGTTACTCAGGCATCACTGACTGCACAGGTCAGCTTGGAAGAGCTTTAAACAAAGTATTTGGGACAGAATGCAGCTCTCACTTGTTAATTTAAGATCTGGCACATAAGTTTGAACAAGTTACACAGAGGATAATGTCTGTCGTTTTTCCCTATGCTTTGGATTTGGAAAAAACGTAAGAAAAACATCACCTTGACGTGAGTTCACACAATGACAGTGGCTCCTGCTGAAAATAGAAGTCAGCCTATTTGTTCTGGGAATTGCCTGAAGGCTGGCAGAGCTTTGTGCGCACAAGTGGAAGCAGGATGTACAAACCAGAGCATCCTAATGAAGAGTAGAGGCTTCCTCAGCAGCCTCAGTGCAAATCAGACAGAGCTCTGGTGATGTGAGTGGGGCTGACTGCGGATCTCCACCACAGCGTGACACCAACAGCCACGGCCCAAATTTTACTACCCTTGCGAAGTGGAAGGGCCGGTGTATGTTTCTTAGACCTCTGTTTGCTATCTGATGGTTCCAGGGTAAGATGTTAGCAGCTCACTCTGGAGACTGGGGCTGGGATTTTCGGAGTGATGAAGACACAAGATGCTGCAAGGGTGGCCTGCTGGAGGCTGTAGCCCTGATTTTAATCGTCTGATCCTGAGCAAATCTGTGAGCTGAATTGGCATGTGGTGTTGTTTAGGTCCCAGAAATTTAGTGAGATCTGCTCTCTTCTGCACCATGGGCAGAGTTTGAAAAAGGATCACTATGAAGTGACTTTACAGGTGCGTGTAGTGGTGCCCCCACTAGGCTCTGCCCTTTAACATCTCTCTGGTTGCTTTACTCTGGAGAAATGAATATGACTGAATTTCCTCTTCTGATTACAATGAAGGCAAAATTTCCATAGATTTGAATGGGAGAAGAACAAGAAACTGTTTGAGACAAGTCTGAGCATGCTGGTAAAAATGAAATAAAAAATCTGGTGTGACTTTAAAGCTATTTTTAAAAACACAGGTTGGAGTGGGTTACTCTGAATCACTGGAGTCTGTTATGTCCTTTTTTCGTTCTTTTTTTATTTTATTTTTTTATTCCCACTCAGTAGTTTTGAGGACACAGTGAGAAGACGAGCCTTTAGATATGGGTTATATGTGTTAAGGGAGGAATGTGCTAGTGTTAGCTGAGCACAATAAATATTGCTGCCAAATAAGCAGGTCCCTTTTCTGTTATAGCAAAAATGCTGTAGATGAGAATTTACATCAAGCTATTTCAGAGAACAAAAGAAGGTGGTTGGTTTATTGTTTTATTTAAAATACTAATTTCACATCCTTCCTTTGTTTTTGTGGAAAACTGGATGATGTTTCTTGTCATTTGCTTAGTAAATCTTGGGACAAACCCTTTGGTGGGTGGGTTGTGTTGGGGGTTTCTTTGTCTCCTCATTCTCTCTCCGGTTGCACCAGCCTTCGGGGACAAGTTCCCTGCAGCTGATGGTGGGGACTAAAAATAAAAATAATCTAACTTCATTGTAATAAGTAATAGCAGAATCATACTAAAATCGCTTGGATTGGGTCCTGGTTTTACATTCAGTGCTTGAATTCAAAGGCTGGTAATTCGTATACTTGTTTTTCAGTTGAAGGATGCAAATTTCAATGGCATTCACTGAGCTAAGAAGTGGCAGTTCTCTTTATATAGTTATTTTTTGCTGTTCATTGTGGCAGACTTCTTGCACTTGAAGGAAGACAGGGAGGAGGGTGAAACAGCATAAACCACTTGAGGGGAGGAGTGGAAGGAAACTGTGACCATCGCAATATGTGCGGTAAGGGGAAGGTTGTCTCTAAATTCAGCAGTAGAAGTTGAAAATAATGTTTCTTTGTTGTGATCATTGTAGATACGGAAAGAACCATCTTCCCTTTGGACTTTGCATAAAAGTCGTGTTTGTATTTTGGGAGGCTGGACTGCATCAACTGGCTTCAGACATGCTTGTTTTCATCCTACTGTCCTATGGAGTGTGTGTGTAGCAAGTCCCTTTTCGTTACTGGGAATATAATTGTTTCTTTTCCCAGACGCTGACAGGAGTGCTCTAGAGCAGTCCGAATTAAGTGCCAGAGTGAAAACAGGTTGCTGTAGAAATCCATGTCAGACTTGCAAATGGTTCTTGTATGCTTCTGGGGCAATAAAAACTCTTCAGCTATTTTTTTTTTTTAGTGGCATTGACAAATGTTTCTTCACTAAAAAACAGCTGGACCCAGCAGAAGGTGTATGGTACCATTCAGAGAGGCAGGGAACTTATCATGAGTCTGCTGAAGCTTTAGTGGACTCTGGATATAGTGCCCTTGTTCACTGGAGTCTATGTAATACGCAACATATACATCCCAGTTTTTTGTAACTTCCAATAAGGGCTTGTTGATGTGGGGAAAAAGCTCCCAGAAAACTGTTCTACAGCACTTCCTTCTCCTTTCCTTCCCCAGCAGAAAAGGCTGTTAGAGACAACCGTATATAAATTGTGTGTCCTGAAGAGCTGACAGACACTACTTGATTCTGAAACATTGTTATGGTGCTTCCTCAGCATCCCTTTGATACCTCTGCATCTTCTTGGATTAGCAGTGCTGTTACAATAGTGCATGGCACAAATCTAGTTACATGAGCTCTTTGTTGTTTGACTGTATTCTCAGCAGTATTTCAGACAATATTAAAACATTTCTGAATGCTTTTTGGCTTTGAAAAATACAAATTCAAACCAAAAGCCCATAAATCTTCGTTTAATCAAATTATATGTCTAAGAACAGTCTACATGGATATTGTATAACAAGGAGGGTGAATTCCAAATAGGACTTTGAAAATCCAGCTGGAGTAGAAAATCAA
Source organism: Caloenas nicobarica (assembly GCF_036013445.1). NCBI lineage: Eukaryota > Metazoa > Chordata > Aves > Columbiformes > Columbidae > Caloenas > Caloenas nicobarica. The sequence continues at coordinate 7,348,124 of NC_088258.1, read as the reverse complement.
GACTGGTGGGAGATTCTGAGAGAGCCTTGCTTTCTTCCTAGGAAAATCACTGTAATATGTTGCATTATCAATGTCTAAGTGACAACTGCAAGTTGATTTAATTAAGAGCTATGCTAAGGTATATTGTATTTGCTAATGCATAGTTTATCTCAGAAGATGTAAATGTTCCTGGCTCACTGAGGCTGTGTTGGTTTCACTGACTGAAACCTGCCCGTTGACAGCTTTGTCACCTGAAAGCATTAGAACAGAATAAAACTACATTCTGGGCCTTGCCCCGAATGGGAATTGCTGTGATAGTTTAAACCTCGAAAAGGATGGAAGTGTAACAGAACAATATGACCACAGTAAGATTTATTAGTGCTGCTTTCATCTTGGCTTTGGGCCACGTCTGTCTGTAAAATTCCTGTTGATGTCCCATCTGGATTTATGTAGAAATTGATGGTAGGGTAAAGCTCTCTGATCATATCAGTTCATATTTGCATCACTTTCTGTTCTGGATGTGCTGTGAACGGCTGGAAGCACCACTTGTTAAACTCTAATTAGTAGGCAGGCAGAGGAGAATGCAAGGTCAATTTAGCACTCCTATAATTTAAATTATTTTCTGAATTGGAAGGCTGGGGGAAGGAAATCAAAGTCCATGCCTCTGAGTTCAGCTGTGTTTCTGAAACAGTCCCTTAGGAGATAAAAAATACTTGAATAGAGCCATTAAGTTCTAGTCTGCTCTATATTTTTCTGTGATAATTGTTGCAGAGCTCAGACTTTAATGTGCACAATTTGGATCTGATGTCTGTTTTCCTCTAAAACACATAGAGGATGGGAGAAAGGAAACTTCATTGTGACTGTTAATTGCTTCCATTAGAGCAAGTGGGTGAGGTTTCCAAATCTTGGTGTGACAGTTCCCTAAAGACCAGATTTGTCTGTCCAAAGGTTTTGTGCCTCCTGGAAGACTTTGTTACCCCGGCACTTCCTCCTGGTACAAATATCACAATAGTGGTATCTGGTTAAGCTAGTTGTGTCATCGTAGTCTTTAACCGCAAAAGGTGGCAAGAACTTGAACTAGGAGAAAGCTACACACAGAATAATAGTAGGAAGGGGGAAATTAGTAAGAGTCCACCCTGAAGCAGGTTTTTGATGCAGGCCAAGAAAGTTAACTCCCAAACGGATGCGTATTTGGGCATCCTCCAGAGAGCTGTGTACAGTGAGTTTGCCGGCTGCTTTGCTCAGTCGTCCTTCAGAGGGTGCCCCCTCTCTGCCCTCTTACGATTGACAGGACAAACTGCCTCAGAAAGCTAAACTGAGTTCTTAATACCTTTAATCGGATGCTCCACCTGACATTCAGATAGTCTACTGCTCCGTTCAGCTGTAAGCTGAATTAGTTTGCATTATCGCCCATTATTTTTGGACTTGCACAAACTGTTTATGTGTATCCTGGGTCCCTGATGCAAACAGACGATTATTATAGGTCTGAATCAACATCGGCAGTCCTGGTCTCCTTGTGCACACCAATTTGTTCTCTAGATGAAGCCATAATGAGTGAAGGCTCATTCTCCAGTAAAGATGACTGAATGCAATTGCAGCTGGTTGATTAAACTAGCCGAAGAGAAACTCTCATGTGTCACTCAGCACGCTCTGCTACATGAAACAAGGGGATTAGATATGGTGAATTTCTAGTAATGAAAGCAGGCAATCGGGTTCATCATAAAATCAGCTTAAAAGAGCTTTCTAGATTCCAGAGAACCAAAATAACTTGACCTACCTTGGTCTCGTAATCTTTAAATGCTGCTCAACATCTGCTCATCAGCACTTGGCAATAATATTTATTATGAAATTTTTAATAGCAGACACTGTCTTGTGTTGAAATTAATAATGCAAAGGGGTGCACTGTGAAGGAAAGAATGCCATTACACAAGGGTCAAAAATGAAAGTATTTGACTTCAGTTAAAAAAAGGTTTAGAAGAAGGCTGCAGCTACAAAAATTGTAGCGAGGTCACTAGCCTGGCCCGAGTGTGGCCCTGGAGCATGGTGAAGCACATGTGAGCAGTAGAACCAGTTCTTCTTAAGGGACCTATGTTAATAATGTCGTCATCGCAGAAACCCTCCTTAATGGGTAGAAAAGAGAGACGGGCTGAGGATGCCTCTAAAATTTGAGCTGTTGTTTGGAAATGACTTTCTCTCCCTGAGACTGGCAATTCTGAGTGTGTTCTTTGGTGGTACAGAAGGCACCGATTATCAGGTGGAGGGAGAGGTTTGAAGGGCTACGTTCCTTGGTGCACACTGTACTCCTGAAAACTGTAGCACAGGAATATCAGAACTCCTTATTCTCAACAGTTACCAAAAAAAAAGTAAATTACAATTCTCAGCTTGAAACATCTTCCAAGTAGCAAGATCTGTAGACACACAGGTCCCTGTTATTTCTCAACTGAGCCCGTAATCTGCTCTGTAGAACAGATTCCCTAGAAAGCAGTCTGAAGATGTGAGCAGGCACTGAATCCACATTTCCCTTTGCAGTGTGTTCCAGTCAGTTCTCTCAGGTTGAGACAGGAGGCCTTTTTTTCCTAATTTGATTATTTTCTGGCTTCAGGTTTCACTCATAGGCCCTTGTCATGCTTATGTCTTAGGCACTTTCCTTCGTTGCAAGTCGGCTGTGGCCATCTTCTTTCTGCCTGTCGCATAAACAACTGGGAGCGATTTTGTGTATTTCTTGCAGCCCTTCACACTTTTGTAGTGTTTTTCTGTTCTATCATGAGTCTTTCATCAACATCAGGTCTGAAGTAGAAATTGGTTATTGCCGATGCCCTGTAGAGAAGTCAAATAACATCCCTGCTCCCAGATGCTGTTCTTGGATTCATATATTCAAGTATGATATTAGATAGCTTTGCCACTGGGAATGCCTAACAAATTGCTTGTTCTTTATGTTGTCCAAATCCTTTGTTCAGTCTGCTTTCTAGGATGCAGTTTCTCATGCTGAACGTTGGTTGTTCCTAGACACAGAGCTTTGTGTCTTGGCTCTATTAAAGCCTATTTTGTTGGAAAGAGCCCAATCTATTAAGCCATCCAGGCCACTCTGTTGGCCTCTTTCCATCTTTATTTACTACTGTGGTGTTCTTTGTGTAGTCTGTAAGTTCACTGCTAGTAGAATATATATTTATTTCCATAGCATAAATGACAGTCGTGAGTATGTGAGGCTTGGTATGAATCCATGTGGACCATAGAGTCATTTGCTGATACTTCCCTGTAGACATCTACTTTTGGAGATGTGTTGCTTCCTCTACTCTGAATTCATTTAACATGGACTTTAATTGAAACAAAAAAGTGGTACAGTAAATATCTTAAAATTGATGCCCCAGTAGTTTTCAGCTGCCTAATTTGTGTGTGTTGTCTTTCCTCTCAGCACTTCTCCCAGAGCTGATCAATACCTGTTCACTTTTACTTTCTCTTGCTTTCTCCTGCTTCCACCCAACCCCCCTTTATTTAGGGATTGAATCTCTTTGACCGTTCAATAGAGCGTAGACTCTTTCCCTGCGAATAGGTAGTTCTTGACATTAACATTCTGTTGAGATTTCTGCAGCGTGCTCAAATTTTAGCATTGAATTCCTCTTTGATATATCTCTGAACTTTTCTATCCAAACTCTCGTCATGTACATGTTAACTTTGTCTTTTGTGGGAGTTGAAATATCTCCAGAAAATAGCCTCAGCATAATTCAGGGAAACACTTCAGCATGTCCTTAACTGTAGAACTGGACTGGAGAATGGTATTTTGTTAGGGTAAATGCATAATTTCTCAGGTGGGTTTGTTGTGTGTGTTTTGGTTTTTTTCCCCCTTCTTGAAGGACCAGCTTGGATTTTTTTGTTCTGCAAAGCAATGCAATTTCTATATAGAGTAACTATTCTGCAGAGTATCTCCACCAAGGAGGACAGCTTGTGGTTTTCTGCTGCATTTTCCACCTCCACAGTCTGTACTATCTGGTTGTTGTCCCTTACTCCAAGGGCAGTTGTGTTAAAGTGCTATTGTGTATAGTTATTTAAAAAATAACCATTCAGGGGTCTATAATAATAATGTTGACTGCTAAATAAGAGTATGTTTTTCTTACAGATACATTTATTTGTTAAGTCTCAGATTTTCTACAAATGTCATTTATGGGGTAGGGAAGGTGAGTGGCCTGTCTTCCCTGTGCTGATGTAAATCAGGGGGGATTCTGGTGTCCAAACCAAGGCCCCCATGGGCAGTCCTCACCTCCGTCCTCACTGTCAGGCCTCTCTCCTTGGCCGCATCCGACCAGGACAAGTCCCCCTTGGGGAAGACAGAAGCACATTCAGGGAGGGAGGTGCTGCTGTGTGAGGAGAAAGCCGGAGTCTGTCCCTTGGACCACCACCAACTACATGCATCCCGCGTTTTACAAGAAGATACTTGACAAATCAATTATTTTAACAGCTGTGCTATCTTCATTTATACGCTCAGAGAAGTATTATTTTGTCCTCCGTGTTAAAAGTTAATGTTTCTTTCTTTGCATTATCTCTGTGCACAGCATGTCTTGCTGTTACATTTGAGTTGCTATAAGCTCTAAATCAATAATCCCGTTAAGAAGAAAAAAAGGGTTCTAGTAGCAATAAGTAAAATTGCAGAGTTAATCAGATAATCTTTATTTGAGTTGTAGTCTCTGTTTCCTGAAGATATTCTAGCTCTACAAAATCAATATAGGCACAATGAAGTAGGTTTATTTTCTGGGTATCAGTGGTACAAGAGTGGGGGCTGGATTCTTGGAGGGAACTAAGGGATTTTTCTGCCCGTGAACACAGTAGCTGTGCAAAAGGAACGTTTGCTGCCATGGAAAAAAATAACAGAACGTAGTGTATATTTTGGGCACTCAAATGTCTGGGGGAGGCACAAATCCAAGAATTTCTCTCTCCTTATTCCATCCTCACCAAATTCACAACCAAAGCATCTAAAATAACACTGCATTTTAAATATAGCATTTTGAGTTGATAACTACTTGTTTTACAGTGTAAAAAGCACCTGATTTTACGGATTCTTCAGAAGAGATGGATGATTTTTTTCTTACCTCCTCTTTCCATCATAATTTCTAAATGTGGTCCTTCTTGCTGATCTCGGTGCTAGTTTTATGCTACACAGCTATAAAGACTTCAGTGGAGTTGCACCTGGCTAGGCTGGGGAGATTACAATGACATTTAATCTTTCCTAAGCCAGGTTTTGCACAACTTCTTTCAAGTACAGCTCAACCCTGTTCACCACAACTGCTACCCTGTAAGTAGCTATTGAAACCAATAAAACAGAAGCCACAAAAATTTGGGGCCTCCTTGTTGTTTTATTGTTGTTAAGTATCATCTGTGCTGTGGAATAACCAGTGCCCAGCACTGCTGTATCTTGATTGTTACTTAATGATCCTTTAAACTGAACCAAGCTGTATGTTCAATAGATTAGTGTACTGTTTTCTCTTGCGATTTAAGCAATAGGTCACATAACTGTGCCTTAAATATTTAGTATGCTTGTATTTGCTAATAAAGATTTTTAGAAGAAATAGTGTTTCACATTGACAGTCGGGCTAATAATCAAGTGCAGCTGGTTGAAAATGTATCTTGCCATGGCTCAGTGCTGCCTGTCCTGTTTGGAAGTGATGTAGCTGTAGCACGGACTCAAGTTGTGAGAACTGGGAGCATGGTCAGAGTCAGTGAGCTATTGGACTCATGTGGATGTTGTCCAGTGAGCGCTACAGAGCGAGAGGGGCTTATTGCATCCTCATGTGGAAGGAGATGAGCAAATCTTTCCAAGAGCAGGCTTAATTCTTGTAGAGCTGTTGTTGCACTTCTGGTAGTTAAGCACCTGTCTGAGCTGCTTGTTAGCAGCTCCCGGTTGTGAAGAGCTGACCCGTGTTGTGCGTTCTCAGCTGGGCGGCTGTGCAGCCTGCATTTGTGTAGTGGGAAACTCAAAGACATCCCTGCATTGAGAACTAAGCTTCCTTTTAGTCGGTTTAAGTCCTAAAAGTGCCTTTTGGGTTCATCAAGATTTGGTTTCAATGAGATCTTCATTTACATGAATCTGAAAACCCACACTGTCTTTGGCTATCAAATTGGTTTTTGAATATAATTAATTTCTTAATGATAATTTTAAACTTTGGCGGTATTCAAGAAGGCATTCATGTGCTGTTTTCACCAGCTGGTCTTTCTGGATCTGATGGTTTGCTTGAACATCCTCCATTTTCCTCCAGTTAAACTACTTATACTGAAATGACTTGTAGCAGCAGCAATCAGCTGTGCTGTATTTGTACACAAACAGCCTCTCTGTTCACATAAGCATCAGAAAGAGTGTGGTTAAGAATAAATGCAGTGTTCGTAACTGTCCACTTCTTAAATGAAGCTTGAAAAGTTGAGTGTTTATAGAAGAAAAATCATTTCAATGAGATACCCACTTGTTTGAAATTGGCTTAAAAATTGACTTTTCCCAGTAAAATAAGAAGTTGTATATGAGGGATGGTCTACTTGCAGTAAGACTTAGGACTCAATGGATTTCTTTTTGTTCAAGTCTTTACAGTTCTCTACCCAATCTGAACTCTGCATAAAATTTAAGTATCTAGAAGGTTGCTCTTCTTGGCCTCAATACCGTGGTCTGCACTGGCATCAGGGGTGGGAGGGGAGTCATAATCTTGAAGAGCTCTTCTTGGTGGCAGTTCTGATTTTCAACTGTATTATTATTTATAGTTTTATGAATCACTGTTTTCAATTTATTTGCAACATGCTCCTAAGATTTCTACTAAATATGGTAGAACAAACACATATCTGAATAACTGGTTTTTCATACGTTCCCAAAATGTGATCTGAAAAGAAATGCTGCAAAAGCGAGCCACAGTTTATAAATATTACTAGATAATAACTATACAAACAAATATACAGGGTATTTCCAAAAGATGGACCCAATTTCAAAGCAGTAGTGATTTCAAATTGAGTTCATCTTTTTGACACACCCTATTTTATAGTATACGAAATATATACATTTATTGTGTATGTGTGCTTGTGTATATATACACAGACATATATACTTTTACAATCCCTTTGCTACTTGTAGCTGACCAAACTTGAGACTTTGGTCAAAGAAAGCATGAAGTTCCTGAAGTTCTACTAAACAGTTGAAAAACTGCTATGATTAAAATGAACTTTCTGAAGCTGTAAACAGCTATTGCTGTCATACCAAAGCTTGAGGGTACACAAATAAAGTGTGCATCTCTTGAGCTTCAGTAAGGTTAAGTTGTAATAACTTAACCCTATTGTTGCATAAAATTATATTATATTTTCAAAATATTAAGGTTACCTCTCGGCACAAGAGAGGCTGAATATACTTAGATATTAGATAATAATATAGACAGGATAGAAAATAAAAATGGAAGATGAGCCAGACTGTAAATGCATAAGAAACTGCTGGTCAGTTGTGGTCATTATCTTGGAAGTTGGTGCCATTTCGTGGAAGGATAAACTGCCTATTTTGGACTTTTAAAATGTTGTGGGTTTGTTTGGTGGTTGTTGTTTGGTTTGTTTTTAGATTTATTCCTCAGTTTTTTTTTTTTTTTTTTTTCCTGGGGAAAATAACTTTTATGTGTATACAAACATTGCATGTGTGTATCCTTGTCTTGCAGGAACACATTTATACATATATATATACATGTATGTACACACATATGTAAAATTGTTTGTGTACACACAAATACGCATGTGCTTCCCCACACCTGTGGGAAGAGGGAGCGACTGAAACTGAGATGCAATATCTACTTTAAACCACTCTGGCGATGCAAACCCACCCACCGAGCTGTGGCTGAACTTGACAGGAATGTTTCCAAGTAACCACAGGACCTCTGTCCTGCAGTGGGATGAGTTATCTGCTGCTGGCATGTGCTTTGTGTCTGTGCACGTGTAAATGCCTCACGTATACTGTGTAAAATCTTTCACCTTATTTCAGATGTACAGCCGGAGCTGTACTGATTGCGTAAAGGTGTCTATGCACTACAGTTCCTTTGTCAGCAACGTAATACATAGGATGGATAATGTATACTCCTGAAGAAAAAACACTGACTGGGATAAGAATCAAACTGACTCCTTGGCTGGATCATATTTTTTCTGAAGCTCTTTGAGGCAGTCAGGTGGCTGGAACAGAACTAGAAGGGTGTCTAAATGTCGTATTTTAGCAAAGTATTTAATGTGGATCTCGCTCCCAGTCACTTCAAGCACATGGACATATGGAGTGAAAGGTGGGTTAATCTTGTGTGGCATGAATTAGTAAGAGCTGTGCAAAAGGACTTTTCAAAGACTTGCTTGCTAAATAAATTACTGGTCATATTTTATTTAAAATACTCTCGCTACCAGCAGAGAACATAGCAAACAAGCACACTTTCAGTTAAAGGAACAGCTAGGATTTTCCTTCTGGCACTCCCATGACTTCTTGCACTTGCTCATCTTTATTGTGTGTTGCAAGCAACTGAGCAGAATCACATGTACACGCATGGTTCACATGTGCATGTGGCATCATGTGGTCAAGCAGTTTATCTCCTTTTAGTGCAAAACTGCTTTTGGTAAATACAGCTGGGACATCCAGCTAACCCCAAGCCTGTTTGCTTAGATCCTGTGAGATGGATGCCAGCCTGGGCTTGCATTAGCGATATTGGGCTGTGCCTAATGCTGTGCTTTACCCAAAATCCAGTGTGGAGCTGATTGCTGTGACGTGGGGATCGAGCTGTTTCCTGTGTCTGCCCGCGTGCTGCAGGAGCTGGGGGTGGATTGGTGCCAAGCTCAGAGTGGCAGGGGGTGGGTACGGACGGTTCACATTTCTAGCATGCTCTGTTTTGGGAAGTTGTGAACACTGCTTTAAGGGCAAGACTGAGGTTACAGCGGGTTATCAGCCTTATGCCATGAGATGCCGTTATGGGATTTACAGCTGTTGTTGGTTTAAGATTAATGGAGGAAATGTGTGGAGAAGATGTTTTCTACGTCAAGCGTGTTTGGACTTCCCTGGTAAAGTTGTCCATTGCAGGACAGCCTATAGCACCCTCTGTCACCCTGGTGACACAAACCTTTTCCTTGGGTGATGGCCAGGCTTCCTATGCAGAGATGGTTGTCTTGTCATGGGAGAGAGCCTTAAGGTTAAGGTTTGTTCATTTGCAGGTTGTCTGTTTTTTCCTCAACTACTCTCATATGGCATCTGAACACCTCACTGCCATCAGTGTTGGGAAGCGTCTGTGCTTTTGTTTCAGTAGGTTGTGTAGATTAGGTCTCTCACGCTTTTACCTTTTATCTTGAGCATAACACTGATCAGCTCATGTCCCAGCTACTCTCTGAACATCAAATAAAAGGGCTTGTTGAAATGCCTGGAAGGTAGGGGATGGTGTACAGGAATTTCTTAGGAGCTGGGTGGAGAATCTAAGTGTAGCTAGATGGTGTGTTCTTTTGTGCCTAAGATGCTTCTTTTTAGAAATGTCTCTCAAGGGATGGACAGGAGTCTGACAATCTCCATGGGCTACAGGAGCAGTATTTTCAAAGTTTGTAAGTCTTTGGGATTGATAAAGAAAATCTGACTGGGAAAGAGATGAATATTTGAGGCAAAGAGTGCTTGGTTCTGAACATTTGGTAGGACATTGACAGCTTATTTTCCTGGAAACCTTTGAAGCGTTTAGCATGAAACGCAATGGAAAGGAAAGCTACCAGTCTGTAAGAACACTGAGATGAACAATTGCTATGCATGTGCCTTTCTTGGGATAAAACCCAACAGATTATCAGGAAGCAGAAAGTTCTGGATTTATCCCTTTGGCAGCTAGGGGTAAGGGAGGTGGGAGAGGTCTTTCCGGCATGGTCCATCTTCCTGTGCGATAGGCACACTTATTACCTTAGAAGACCAAATTTGACCTTCAGAATGGTGATCAGAATGGAGATAGTATTTGTAAGATTAGCGATTAGCAAAACTACAGATACTGTGGTGCATATTTTAATTGCACGTGTTGAACCAGATCAGAAGAATCTAACCTAGAATTCTGTCTGGGTTTTCCTCCAAGACTGATCATGTTCTGTTGATGAGCTATGTAAAGCAGATCCTTTGAACTTAGTTCCTTCTTGTCCCACTGGACATATCCCTGGGAACCGGGTTCCTACTCAGGTTCATCTAAGTTATAGGTGAAATTACCACTCTTCCATAGGACTATATGATGAGGAAGGAAAGTTCTTTGTGACCAGTCTCTGTTGTTGTGAATACCTTATGGTGCCTTTTACAAATGTACTGGGGACAATGTTAGCATCAGTTTCCAAGTGTTTCTGTGTTTCACAACCTCAAAATCTGAAAAACATGTTGCATAGTCTGATTTATTGCCCATAAGGTAAGGTGCAACCATGCTCACTCATTCAATTAGACAATCAAACCTTTGGTTACCATTTTTGCATCCTGCACAGAACAGTTTGGACTAACCTCTGCAAGTTCTTAGCCTGCCAAGTGTAATTGTGGTCTAACCCCAGCCAGTAGCTAAGCCCCACACAGCCAGTTGCTCACTCCCCTCTGGTGGGATGGGGGAGAGAATCTGAAGAGTAAAAGTGAGAAAACTTGTGGGTCGAGATAAAGAGAGTTTAATAAGTAAAGAAAAGCCACGCACACACAAGGAAAGCAAAACAAGGAGTTCATTCACTATCTCCCATCAGCACGCAGATGTTCAGCCATCTCCAGGAAAGCTGGGCTCCATCATGTGTAGTGGTTACTTTGGAAGACAAACGCCATCACTTCAAGCCTCACCCTCTTCCACCAAAATACATACTGGGCATGATGTCATATGGTGTCAAATATCCCTTGGCCAGTATGGGTCAGCTGTCCTGGCCGTGCCCCCTCCCAGCTTCTTGTGCACCTGGCACAGTGTGAGAAGCTGAAAAGTCCTTGACTACTGCTTAGCAACAAATAAAACGTCAGTGTGTTATCAACATTATTCTCATTCTAAATCCAAAACACAGCACTATACCATCTACTAGGAAGAAAATTAACTCTATGTCAGCTGATACCAGGACAGTAATCCAGAAGAATAACAAAGTGTTGATCACTTTTTCCTGTGGAAAGAATCCCAGAGAGGCCATTGCAACAGCTCTGGGATTTCTGAAGCACGGTAGCACCTGAAGCATATTCTTCCCCTGTGCTCTGAGATCCTGCACTTAGGGACTTTCAAGGCAGAGAAGTACAGTTGCTTTTTTGCCTCTTGTATTGGGAAGTTGCTTCACAAGGGTCAATTTCAGTCTGTTGTCTTATCACTAAGAGAAACCAAGTTAAGAGTATATTGGTGGAGGTCATTCCCCTGTAAAACTGAGTCCTTTGGTTGGAAACCCTTCTGAGCTTGTTTCCTCAAATTTAAGCTCTACCAATTGGGCTGTGATTGGAAACTGGGATACTTAATACAGTCCCTTTGCCAGTAACACAGGTGAAATGTGCATTCTTCTAAAGCTTTATTATGAATATGAATAAAACATTTTTCTGGTGTTATTAAAACAGCCTTGACTAAAGCAATGAGAATGATAGCATTCAGGGTGATCTCATGTCATGCCTGTCTGCTCAAAAATAGCATTGCAATAGTGGCAGTGATGACAATCGTGCCTTTAATGCAATAAAAGTTGGAGTCCTCTTTGGGAAGCCCAGTCAGATAATTAGATTTATGGAGAGATATGATATTGCTTTTTGTGCAGGATCTAACATATGACAGTCCACTTCTGTGCTCCTTATATTAATATCTAATCCAAAGTGCTGCTACATCTACATTGGAGAAGCCCTATGCCTAACAAAGAAATCAGTGTCCAGCGGTCTGTGGTCCTGGCATGCATCCTTCAGCAATGTTTTCTAGTACGTGTTTAGAAAGCCATTCAAAATTGTTGAATGCTTTTGGATTATATACAATTTTTCTGTTCTCAGCACTAGGTACTCTGAGGTAATAAAAAATTTGGTTTCAAGTGCAAATATGCACATTATAAATATAATGATTTTACAGAGTTTCTTCCTTCAGATTTTTCAGCATTTGGCCATTATCTGGGGCCTCTTCCCAGCTAGAAACTCATTTATTTTAAAGGAAATTTAAAAGGAGATTTTTATATAACTACATGTGCCTGTTGAGCTTGAGTACTGTTTAAGTATTTTGGGATTAGTCTTGGTAGTAACTGAATGAAGCATGCTCAGTGCTGAAGATGTCTCATATCTACAAAGCTTTACAAACAAATATGTAACAGTCCACTAATTAATCCAGACAAATTAACTTTAATTAAACAGTACATCATTAATATTTTTCAAGTTTGTTGTAGTTTATAGTCTTGTTTTTATGGGGCACAGCTTACTTTAAATGGTCTCAGAACCATTCTAAGATCATGCAGTAATTCAAAAGACATCATGTTTTAATTACATTTGAAAAGATGCAGTGCTTTGCTCCCCCATCCCCTCAGCAGTGAGGAGACAGGGTTCATTGCCAAGTGACTTGCATCACCCTCTGTCATAGGATGTGACTGCCTGGGTCTTAGCAGTCCAAAAAAATGATTCACCAGCACAGTGCGGTTTCATGGGGATGCAAATGCGTAATGAACGGCCTTGTGTAGCAAAGGTGAAAGAGCCTTTCGTAAGGATCTTGCTCAGATGTTTGGACATGCAGGGTAGAGTAAAGCTCCAGCTCGGGCCACTGACAGCCAGAATACTGCGTAGGAATGGAAGCTGTGGTCTAGGTTGAGTTCATTGTAGAATAGCTCCATGTACTTACCAACATCCTATCCAGCCTTGTTTTAACACCTCTAGAAACTTGTCTACTTTTCCAGTATTTGAAGAATGTGATTGTATCATACGGACAAGATCTGATCCTTTAGTCCAGACAAATATTGGTAAACATTCATGGCAATTTCTATGTGTGGTTGCTGGATAATGTGTGTGTCTGATAGACACATGCAGGTTTACTAAAGAAAGTCTTGGTAGTGAACCTAGCCTACTTCCTACTAGGTGTTTTAGTGTGATATTCAGGCTGGTTTTTTTAACATATTTAATTAAATCCTCTGAAGCTTTGTTATATCAAGAAAAGGTTTTCCTTCTAAGTATTTTTATATGGCAAGGCCATGTGTAGGTAGGAGTACTTCACTAAAATGGGAATGCTTTTCTTCTGTTCCAACCGTGTTCCCAGGAATAGCTCTATACCTGCAAAAGTGCACATGGATTTCACTTGAAGGCAATGCACAAATGGTTTTGGTGCGCTGGCTTCAGCTGCTGCAGCTGTGCTGGTCAGGGATTCTGGAACTTGTTTACTGAATCAACCTGTACAAGCTGCAGGAGTTGAGATGATTCAAAAAAATGGAAACCCATGAGAAACAAGTAATAGAGTAGTGTGCGCTGAATATTTGCAGGGGTAAACATGCTGATTAGGGGAGCATCTTCACTTTTAAGTAACAAATCAAGAGAAATCTTTATTTTACTAGTATGAAGCACTTGTAATGTACAGCAATGTATTGGAATACCACTACCACTAAAATGAATCTCCTTTGGACAAGGAAATGGCAGATATCTCTCAAATACTGCTTTGCACAGACTTTGGTTAGAGAACAGGTAGAAAATATTTTAAACTTTGCTTTCATCTAATGCTGATTTTAATGCTACTTCTAATCCTCCAGCTGTGAATCTGACTGGTACAGATGATGGAGGTGGCATGTCTCACTGCTGTGGCTTGGAAGGCATGACTGTTATTTGTGTAACAAAATCTGCCTGACAGGTAACCACATGTTCCAGTTAATCTTAGCTGAGATATAAGTAGATCCTGTATCAAATTTAATGACTCAGTTACCAAGCCTGATGCTAATGTCAGTGACATCTGCTTCAGCCTCTGCTTTCCTTAAAAATGGATTGGAATCAGGCTTATGAGTGAGTTCATATTAGGGTAACCCCCACTTAAATACTATAGGTCACGCTGATCTCTGATGCCAGTAGAGGTGCACTAGGAGGGATTTGTCCCAGTGTATTTGTTGTCTGCCCATATCAAAGGACACAGCTGCGAAAGATTGGGGTGGGTTTTCCGATGCATTAAGAGACTTATCTATTATTTACTCTGGGAATAGCAGTCTTATTTAATATTAAATTCCAAATTTCCTTTAGGTGTTTACCAACCATCCAGAAGATTAGGTGCACTAAATTAGTGAAGGTCCCTTTTTCGTAAGTTGTCTTCTACCTCTCTTAGTTTGTGAATAATGGAGTCAACCCTCTTGCACCCCCTGTCTCCCGTGCTGCACTTACCCAGGACTAGCGTATCCTTCTGGTTTTTTGAACAACCTTTAAGGAATCTGCAAATATTTAGGCAGATTTGTAAAAGCAGGCCAAGCTTTTTCATTTATGAAGAAGCAAATTCACATGGGAGGAGGTACAGCCTAACTTTCTGCTCTGTGGAACAATGTCTTTTAGCATTACTGGTTTTGGTGGGGTTTTTTTCAGACAAATGACAAAGGTGAAAGGCAAATACACGTGTCAGTCTTCAAAAACATGCATTATTTAATTATCGACACTGACAATGAGTCAAAATGTGATTTCAGCTGCTTCCATTTACAGGGAGCCTGGCATCTTTGCTCCGTTAACCAAATTCCCGTCCTGTTTACTCTGTCTCACGCCTCCCTTCGCACTGTGGTGTCAGGTACCGGGCTTAGACAGTATGTGACCTGGAGACTCTCAAGGGAAAACTAAGGATGAGTGTTGATCAGGAGATGGCACATTTAAGGCTTTAGGATGGTCTAAATGAGGCACTGGAACCAGGGCACTATTCCAGCTCTTCTCTAGCAGTAACACAGATTGCACCATTTTGCTTGGAGTCTGTCAGCTCGCAGTTGCATTATAACTATGAATTATCATTGTGACTTGGTTGAAACCAGCTTCCAAAAGCTTGTGATATAAAGGGAGAAAGCCAGATGCAAACCTCTGGTGCCTGGGAATCTCCTGACACCAGACGCTTGTGAGCTGTTTGTCCAAGTTTCTGCAGCTTTCAGGTCCCCTGCCAGACTTGTTACTAACCATCCAAGTGGTACAACTTATTCTTATCTATAAAACTTTACAAAGATAAGATATATATATCATAGCTACACTACTATAGGCTACGTGTTATTTGTCTAACACTATCTCCCATTTATGTGTGTGGGTTTTGTTTAAGGGAAGATCTTCAAAATCTGAATCGTTCTTATCTTAAACCTGCTCAAAACATTAAAAAAAAAGCTACAGTGGACTTCGATTAATGATTTGGTACATTAGGGGAAAATATAGCTTTGGACACAGATTTTCAATCACAGACAATGGAATTTGATTTGCAACAAGTACTAAAACACAGGTTATCAAGCTTCAGAAAGGGCTATATAGCTTTAAGGGCTTGGAGAAAGTATCCCCTTGTGCTTTTTCCAAAATCCTGTTACAGATTTCTTTGCTCCCCTCAGTCTTAACGATTTCAGTGGGAATTATGGTGGATAACTGAAATAAGATCATTCCGTGTTCAGTGAAAGATTTACTACATTGATTTCTTTTTTCTGTGCTGTTGTTTGTCAAAAACAGATGTACAAAATTCAGGTGTCACTGGGGATTCAACCTGTTGCTTCTGTTAAATTTTGACTACTACTTACAACATGAAAAGCTTAAGTACTGTAAAAGGTAATTTATTGTTACTATAATGGCTGATCATTAATGGACTCAGCAGAAAACTACACAGCATTAAAATTAAATTCCTATGTCTAACTCTAGTGACACTTATTACTTCTATAGTATAATGTTATGTTGTTACAGCAATACTTCGTGCTCATGTCACTTTTTATTGTGGGATTTGAACTGTTAAACAATATTATTCATGCTTCATAACAGTACAGTGAGTGCTATTGTACTGGCTTAATAGACAGGCAAGCTGGAACAAAGTCAAGTAGAGATTTGCACAGGGATGTAAAATACTCGGCCTTGCAAAGCACTGTCTATGTGCATGACCTGAAGCACATGCTTAATTCTAGGCCTGTTCAGTCACTTAGATATTTTGCCAAATCTGGACCTATGTAACCAAAATTCCCGGTCAACTTGATTAACTTTCAGATGATCCTTCCTAAAATTCACTAGAAATCAATGGGATTTACATACCTGCTAATTGTTTGGCTCCAGGTCAGCTGTTTGGCTGGATGGGGGCACTGATCAGTGCACAGATGAGGGCTGTTCACGGTGCACTGGGACAACGGGTGTAAGTTCATGGTGCACTGAGCAGAATACCTGGCTACTACCATTGTCGTTGTGTCATTTTACACAGTGGCTTTCATGAACTCACCCGCTAACAGGGAAATATCTATTTTTGGACTACCTGGTGCAGCTGCTGCAGCAAGTCTGCCTCTGGAGCTCCAACCTTGGAAACGAAGTAAATATTACCTCTAGGCTATTGTTAATAAAGAATCCTTCCATCCATGTTTACACTGGAAATGTACCCTGTAATTTGGTTGACAGGTTTGGAATGCTCTTTATTCATTTTACTGTGAGAGCTCTAAGTGCGTAGCAGCCAAGACAGTAGGGAAGAAGTTTAATCAGAAAAGTGTTGTTAATTTATTTACCTACCTTCCTGGAGTGTTGGTCTACTGGTTATGGGTTTTTTTTGAATACCAGTGATCTATACAAAATAAATAATTCATTGTGCAAGTATCACATTTCTGGGAATGCTAGCGTGAAAATTGCTAAATATGCATTTAATTTAAGCTTGATTAGGCAACTGATTCTGCTCTAACACAGTCATAATTAAAATGTAGTCTTATGAGGTTTAAGCCATTACAGGTACAGGGTGCTCCATGTGCAGCATTGCTAACAAGGAGGTGCCTGCCAGTTGGAGAGGACAGGGAGCTGCGTGAGGCAGCAACTGAGCTCCCAGGCTGGGGGCTTGCAAGGCTGGCGGGAGAGTGGTTGGTCACAATGAGGTGAAATATTGCAGAGGCAAACGAGGCATCCCCTCCTGTTCTGCCTGTCATCCTGCAATGGATGCCCCAGCCTACCTGTGGGTAGCAGAGCGACTGCTGCACGTCTCCGTGCATCACTTTCCTGCCCTGCTGGGAATTTCTGCTGCCTGCTCAGACCAGGAGGGTGGGGGAAGCAGACTGAGAAACAGGTGAAATGAACCTTGGGATGGAGAAATCTGGTGGGAACTCCAGGCAGGATCTTCTGCTGTGGTTTCAGCAGGAGCAGGGCTGTGGACCTCAGTATTGGACCCATCACTGTTATAAATTAGGTGCTGTTGGGAGTAGATCGACGGAAAGCAATTTTCTAAAAATTTCTCAGGCAGAGTCAAGAGATCAGTGGTGAGGTTCTCTGGTGTTCAAGGGTGTTCTTGCCCTGGACCTCAGCTTACCTATGGGAAGTTGTCAGTAGTATTATTTTTTATGTGAAGCTAAAATGAAGGTTATGTCCTGCAACCCATTCTCGCTTGAGACAGAAGATATGCCCTGGAAATGCAGATAATGTTGCGAAGCTGGGTCACTGAGCCCCTTTTCTGGCTGGTAGAAAGGTGAGAGCTGCAACCAGAGATGGCTGTGGGTGAAATCCATACGTCCTCCTCCTGCTTTGGCAGTGTCTTGGAGGCTCTGTCACCGAGGCCTGGCAAAAGGGGCCCTCGGTGGGTCTGGCTGGGCAAAGTGGGGACAGGCGTCTTGTGCTGCATGACACAGCTGGTTAGCGTGAATACTTTCAAGCTTGTGTTTGGGTTTTTGTTTGCTTCTTTTTTAAAAAATTTATTTTTTTCCCCTCTTCCTTCTCTCTAATCACCACAGCTACCTGCTGACTGCAACTTGTCTGGGCAGCTCCGAGCCATGGTGAACATGTCTGACCAAGCTTAAATCTTGATCTGAGCAAATCTCTTTTAGGCATTCTCATTTCAACAAAGTCCATGTTCAGCTACATTAATTCCAAGGAGTGCCAGTCCACTGCTCAGTCGATTCTCTGGAGGCCTGGTTGCCTTCAGCACACACAGAATTTTGACAGATCCCTAATTCTCACCCTCTCTTGGGATGGAGTGAGAAATTCAGGGTAAGAATAAGCAACAAATCCCTGGTGCTGCCCGTGAGCAGACCCACAAACTCTGCAGGGTTTCCTCATGTTTGCAGTTCAGTTTCGCTGAATGACACCCCCTTCTTTTTTGGTGTCTTGTACAACTGGGAACTGGTTGCTCGCTTCTGGTGAGCCTTGCTTTAATTGGGACAGCTGGTAATGGGATGTTTTCTCTTTGCTGTTGCAGACCAACCTTATAGTAGTTCTGGAGCAGGAGACGAGGTCTGTCCCTGCTGCTCTTGGGGAAGGCTGAAATGAGGCAGGCTTTAGGAAATTTGGCTTGTTTCTCCTCATTCTAGTTGATGATTTTTCCTCCTTTGTTCCGTGGCCTGAAATATTATTTTCTGAGTGCTGGTATATATAATAGAACGTTTGGCGTGCCAATTTATTGTGAGGCTCTTGTGTGTGCATATACAAACAGCAGATGAAACGATGAAAGGTATATTTGCAATTTGAGTTTATAAGCAACGTGGGTTGGTTTTCTCTACCAGTGGCTAATTTGCTTCTGCACAGCCGCTGCTATATCTTACACAATTTGGAAATGATCTTTTAAAGCAAAGATACTTTTCTTTGCAGATTGCTTATTGTAGCACATTATATGATGTATTATAATATCATTCTGTTCAACAATGCTCTGTTCTGTTGTGCAAACAACACAAAAAAAGGAGGTGGAAGAGGAATAAATAAGCAGACACACCAGCAGAAATTTTCCTTTGCTCATACCTGAATTGCTCTCAGGGAAACTGACACATTTGTATTCTGTCACTGCCGCTATGACCAAAGAGATCTCCTAGTCCCAGAGCTCCAATTTATCAAATCTTGCTGTAAAGTGCTTTGAAGAAAAAGTGTTTTTCAAACAAAAAACCAGTGATTGTGGAAATGAATGGCTGAGGCCTCTACTGGAGCTCTCTGACACCAGGATCTGAAGTGGGGTCCAGCCCTGCCCGGCTGCGCGGGAGGCACCGTGGTGGGGGCTGCCCGTGGGCAGAGGTGCAGCCCCTCCTGCGCATCATGCTCTCCTGCCACACCACGTTCATGCTGGCACAGGGTCTTAGGCTTTGAGTGGGTTGTGTTTCTGATTCATGCTGGTGTAAGCACATGAAAAATGGTGTTGAACTTGGAGCAGGTTGAGAGTGCTGGTCATGGTGACATGGTGTGTGCAGGCTCCAGGCTGTGCAGCTTCAGAGCTGCTTCCCTGGGCCATCGTCTTCCTCCCCACAACTGTGTCCAGCTGAACACAGAAAAAAGAGCAAGAGGAAGGTCAGTGTCTTTCTACAGTGTAACTCTGCAGCCCTTGTAGACGTGTCTTATACTTCTACTTAGTGCAGAACTTGCCTGCTGATACTGAACTGGGTGTCTGTAGCTGTGCCCTGTGATTTGATATTATACATTTGGGCATAAGAACGCCACTTCTCCACTATCCAGCATTAAAAAATTATATCTTGCTTTAAACTTGGGTTAACCTCCGTTCCCCAAGTCATCTTGTGTTTCAGCCTTATTATGAATTATTTAAACAGAAGGCAGCCTGAACTGTAATGTGGGCAAATGCTTTTTATGTTAAAGGAATAGATGCCAGTCACGCATCCTCTAGAATTTACAGAGATATTTAAGTACATTGCTACATTTTTTTTTCTCTGCAAAGGTGGCATAACTGTGAATCAGCATTGTGATATATCTGGTTTCAAGGACCTCACATGATGTGCTCTGAAAAGAGGACACTCCAGATTCATGTTTTGACTTTTTTCTAAGCAATTCTCCCCCAGCACCCCCAATTTTTCTTTTAAACAAAATTATCAACCAGCTCCTTGGCACTGTAGAAACAGTTCCCAGACCTGCCCCAAATAATGTGTCACAACTGTGTGCCAGTGTCAGGGCTTAGATCAGGGCTCAGGTGTCCTCGTTTCCTGCTCTTACTAATTACCAGCAACTCCCTGGTGTTGTGTGCATGCTAGGACACATTAGTGCAGTGATGGATGAACAATAAAAATTCAAGAAGCCTAGCAAAAACTAAGCCATTCCCTGAACTTTTCATTGAAAAATGGCAAAAAAGAGGTGATGGATTTGGTGATGTCAGAAAACGTGAAACCACCCAGCAGCTGCCAGGGAGCCTGAGAATACGCAATCTCCAGTGGGTTGCAGCATAGCCAGCTCTTTTTTTTGATGGCAAAGAAAGATGATACACTACAAAGATATTCTCAGAGAGAAAATAGATGTCATACAACATTTAAATAGATTATTTCAAGAAGCAGAGCTGCAGAAACCCTTATAACTATCTCACAAGTGCGAACCTGCTGATTTTTTTTAATTTTTTTACTTTTAAAGGCTGGTAGGACAGATAGCATGCTTTAAATACACAGCTCTGTTGTCTTGGTAGCTTAATTCTATTGTTCAGCTTTTGCCTGAATGGACCAGTTAATAATAAAAGCAATACAGGGAAGCAGGTCCGTACCTACAAAATGAATGTTTAAAAAAGCTTCTTGCTCTACAAAGCGAGACCTTTTGAAATAGAGAAGTGGTTAAAATGAAAGTTTTAAAGACTGCATAGGGATCCATGGCAATAGAGGAAACACAAGTGGCAAGGAAACTTCTCATATAGTGGAACTGAAATACTGATAACTGGGAGATGGGAGGGGAATACAAGAAATGAACAGAAAACCCAGAAATGGTGATTTCTCTCCCAGAAAGCTATATGCACTATGCAATGAGGGCAGTTTTCCACTCTTAAGTCGGGAATGATTTACATTTGACCTGTTTGTTTCAAAAGGCAGATCAGCATCTCTAAATTAATGACTGGAAAAATATAATAACTGAAAGGACCCCTTGCTCCTGAAACACATGCATATATGTTAGGAAACACCGCTCTCTTGAGACAGGAGGGAGGGAAGGAACTGGCTGTAACTCCTCACCAGTGCTTCCCACCCTGCCCACAGCCCAGCCCCTGCTGCAGACCTGCTGCGGTTCTGTCCTGCCATGTCTGTGAACAGGCCCTGAGGGCAGCTCTGCTGCTTTCACACTCTTTCCTCTGGCCGTATGTGGTCCTGCTTCAGGGTCCTGCCCAGCTCTTGCCCATGGCGGGACCTTCTTGTTCCCTGGGACCTTTGCAGGGAACACTGACAAATTACCAAGTCCTTTGGTTTTTCCAGTGTGAACAAGTTGCCCGTTCCGTGCAGCACGGCTTCCATTACTGCTGACCCTGTCCCACCTCTGTGCTTCGCTGTCACCTCCCTCCCTCAGCTGCTGCTTGCGTTTGTTCCCCAAAGGCTGCTGAGGAAGGGACACACACTGAGGGACGCTACTGAGCAAACTTCTGCTTAAGCTGCTTCTTGAAGAAAAATCCAGCTGGGTACCAGCCTATCTGGAGTAGTTCTACTGGATTTACTGTGGACTTGGAGCTGAAACCTGGGCACCCAAAAGTTGTGCGTAAAAAAAAAAAAAAAAATCTTCAGTGGCTTTTAGAAGCAAAAAGTGCATCTTTTCCATGAACTTAAACGTGGCTCTGTTATAATCAATGGAGAAAATTTACTGTTGATAAAGGGACCTAGGTGTGGTGGCTCCATCTGAAGACAGTGAGTGCTTGCTTGCTTGCACTGGTCATACTTAAAATACATCTCTTCTTATTGTAAAGCTGATAAAATTTTGAGAGGTTTCTTGTACTTACAGCCTCAGCTGAGCAGATTAAACATTACATAATGTGCCTCTCAGGGGCACTACATGATTAATGAATGCTTACAAAGTGCTTTGTTAAATATGACATAGTACTAATGTCTCTCTTGTAAAAGAAAAACTGAGGAGGTGATAGCAGAAATTGTCTTCCCTGAAAAGGCATTCTCTACGTCGTCTTTTTTTTTTTTCCTAAAGTAATCTACTGAATGAAGAAAAAAACCCTGTGAATGATATGTACAATAAAGCAAAACGCCAGATTTCTCTTTCTTTATGTGTTGGAAGAGGGACTTATGGCCAGTTTCCTGAGCAGCTGTAAAGTCATACAGAACTTAGAAAAGGCAATGTGGACGCCAGTAATTTAATGGACAACTTTCCTGTGCCACAAGCATAAAGAAGGAATATAACCTGAAGCTAAAAGTAGGCTTTCTTGAAATGTGGACTGCCATGATAGCTGAGCTTTGATTTATTTTTATTTTGCATTGACAAATGAAACAAAGTGGAGCTTTGGCTTTCAGTTTTCTCTTCAATAAAAATATTTTGTATGTAATAATTCTAAGGACTGCATTTTGGAAAAGTGGGAACAATTAAAGAAAAAATATTCCGAGGTATTTGTATGTCTCTGTATGAAGCTGGAATACAAATAATAGGTCTATACAATCAAAACCCAATATTTATGAAGACCCTGTGGGGAATAATTGCATAGGGCTAGACTGATGGCTGCTGCAAACCAGCATGGATTTATTTGCTTTCATTTTTGACAGCTGACGACCTGGCCATCAGTTTTGATGCCTCTTATTTAAATTCTGGATAACCTATTATTGGTGTTACATGTGTCTTTCTGTACCTTCTTCCAGAGAGAATACTTTTGAGATTGAGAGGAAAAATCAATATAGATTCATGTTTTGTATCTTCATGACACTTTCTTGCAGTGGCTGTCACTGAGTGTGATGAGGCACTGAGATCAGAGGCAGACGGATGGCAGATTAAGCTTAGTTCTGTTAAGGATTTAAAAAATTGACCCTGTCCATGTGGATTTTCAGATCTTACCCACTTTCTTCCAAGGAGATCCTATTACTGCTCTGACTTTTCCAGCTGCTTTGTTTTTTTATTACATTACAGATTTTTTTTTTTAAAGGTATTTTTTCTTCTTAAAAAGAGAAAAGGGAAGAAATGAAGAGGTATTTGAGAAAGTGAGGGATTTAAAATTATGGCATTTTTCTTTGCTTGGTAAGTTTACACTGAGAGGGTAAAATTCCAGCCTGGTAACGTTTTGCATCCATATGTAACTGAGATAAGTTAGGACATGTGGTACAAGAATGGAGAAACAAGCCTAGAGGCTGGCATCAGGCTGGGCTCTGCTCTGCATTGCTCCATTGCTTCCCTCCTATAGTCCGGAACGTGTTTAAAGTCCAACTGGGACCAAAATCTGAACAGAGCTAAATTTTATCACTGGCCTTTCAAGGTACTCCAAACCTGACTTGTATGGAGTTTGGACGGAAGATCAAGTCATTCATTGCTGTCATACGTACTGTGTCCTGAAAACTAACCCAGTGACTTACTACTTTAAGTTTCTTCTTAGAGAAGACACGGAGCATTTGCTTTTGGTAAAGCTATGACTGGCGAAAGTTCATTTATGAAAAATCAAGCTTTCCTTTTGCGAGCTGGATGGGAACAAATGGGCTGGCCAAGTGCCAGGGGTTTGCAACAAAAGAGTGGCTGATGGCGATTGATCTTCAGCTACGAATCTGCCAGAAGAGTCCAGAATATGCAAACACAGGTACAGTTTCCTCTAGACATGTAAATAAAGGAAATTGCCTATGTGATCATAGGCTTGGAGAATCCAAGAATACTTACATGCTTAAAAGGAGAAGAAAAACCAGCAATAATGGCAAAAATCTTCACTGGGCCATCGTTTCTGTCTATAGTATACAAAGTACTTTTCTGAGTTTGGAGTTGTTTTCAAGTTCCAGACCATATGACTTCTTTATGATTTATATACTACAAGTTTCTAGAGTACTTGTATTCATTTCATATCATTTATTATTGCCCAGAATGCCAAGCAGTGTATACTTTATTGCCTGTATGAACTATGCAGCTACTATGATTTATTTTGTATGTATTTCTTGGGAAAACAGCAAAAGTATTCAATTAAAAAAAGAACCCAAACAAAACAGAACAGAAAAACCTTGACATTATCGTGTGCATATTTTGTGGCATGTCTTCCCAGAAAAACAAGTTGCATGTTCCTGAATATTTATCTTTTACAATTGTCATATACAAAGCCAAGTAGTTAACTGACATTTGTATTATAATAATGATACGTGGTGCAGCATAAAAAATGTGGTATTGTTTCTGATGTGCTGTATCTAGGTCCCTTAAACATCTTACACCTATGCATAACCACTATAAAACCTTATGCCCCGGTGTAAGTCTTGTGGGACTGAAACCTTAATAACTAAAAATTAGTGATTGTGTTGTTAATGTTTTCAAAATGAAAAAGGGCTTAATGTTGCTTTACTTGAAGGTATTAATGACCACTCTTACATAGGGTGTATTTTTTTTGTTCATTTGCAATGCTGGTTAAAGTTGATGGATATACTAACCTCTTTCATTTACAGTAAATAGAAAGAGCAATTAAGTGCTCCTTTGTGTGGTGATAGATGAAACAACAGCAAGTTGGTACCCAAAGCAATGGGCTGCGCAAAACTAATGAGCAACTGAGCTGAATGTACAAGGGTTTTCCTGCAGATTAATTGCAAACTGTGGTTTGACTGGTTGATGCTACATCTTTCCATATTTTTGGGAAGTAAAAATTAAGGAGAAACACTGCAAAAGGAGAGAGAAATGGTGCCTAGCCTGAGAGAAAGCCGAGAGCGAGAGCTCCTAATAGGAACAGCACTCGCTGGGAAGGCAGTGTTGGATTTCTGAACAGAAAGCAGATTCCTGTATATTTTTTCTTGTGTGTTGAGGAAGCAGGGTTGTGTATCTTTTTTTGTTTCGTTAAATAACCAGAACTGCACCAAAGAAACACTTGATTTGTCTCAGCTTGCTTTTCTTCCCGTTGGGAAGCAAGTGAGCTAGCTCGACCTCCCCCCTCCCTGTGCAACCCCTTGGGGAGGAACAGAGCCAACAACACGCTGAAACGTGAAATGGCTTTTTATTTTGTATTTCCACATGTCACAGCCTAGACGAGGCTTCTGTGACAGGCATGGTGGGAATCAGGAGGGATCATCGAAGGTGAGGGTGTTTGTGGTTGGATTAAAAATCTTACAGACAAAAGTACTTGTTTAGATTATTTGCGGTAGTTACAAGCCACACTGATGCGCTATGAGTAGAGCCTGACTGCAGCCAGTGGCTTGATTCATGTAGGGCTTGGTAGGTGCATTAGAAATGATGTAGTATAGCATTTCAATGTTATTATTTTACTGATACTGCTGAAAAATAGATGCAAGGATTTCTAGGATGAGGATGCAAAGGGTTCCCTGCAGGGGAAAAAAGTCTCAAAGGACTTTCTCTGACATTGATGAGAGCAAGTTGGACACTTGGGATTTATGGTAACCTCCTGAGAAGGAGCTAATGCCTTGGGGAGGTGGGCTAAAAATTGCCAGCATACTCTTTGTTAAAGAATACTGGTGTGTGAGTCATCGCAGATTAAATACAGGGGAACAGTATTTGTTTTCAGACAGCAACACATCACTGCCCACCAAATAGGCTTAGTGTTTACCCTATTGTAAGATTGCCTTTACTCGTGGATTTGAGAACATCCTGTTCACTACAACTTAGTCACAGACGTGTCCTGGTACAATGATTACAAAAGTCCAGTTGTAAAAGCGGGTGCCTGGATCTATTGATATTCACGTTACAACATGATTTTTAAAAAAGTATTTTGTAGAAGTCATTGTTATGAAGTGTTAAACACTTGTAAGTGTTAAACTGTTCTTGTTTGTTCCTTCAAAAATGTCATTGGTGGGGAAAATTCTTGTTTAGAAGTGTATAATATTTTGCTTTTTCTGTAGAGTGGTCTGTCTAGACTCATGTATTAGTTTTATCACCACATACAGGTACTCAGTTCAGTTATGACAAAATATAGGTATACAGAGCAAAACGGAAAGTTTTTCCTTCATGTTTGTATGATTCCTCTTGATTTAAGTGTTTTTCTATTTATATGATTTCTCATCCACTAATAGTGGAGGGACTCTAAAACTTTAGGATAAACAAGCCAGAGATGCCTAAACCTGGGGGTAAAACTCTTGGAAGAATATGCTGTCTTGTGATCCCAATAATGAAACGGAGAAAGAGCTGCTTTCACCTGACAACTGGTAAAGATTTTTTTTTTTTTTTTTAAATAGGAAAATGGTGGTGTACTCAAAAGCACTGCCCCTTTTTTAGGAGACAGGGCTTATAGAATATGACAACCTTCTTTTGTACTTCTTCCTACCCTTTTTGTGAATGGAAATGAAAAGAAACTGCTGCTAAGCAGCTTGCATGGTCCTTGTAAGTACTGCTTGTTTGAATGCTGAACGTTAACCGGACCAAGGGTTTCAATCCACCCCCACAGCAGGATTTCAGGACAAAGAGCTTCAGGTTACTAGTGTGAACTAGAAGAAATAAAAAGAGCAGTGACTTTGAAGTTGCTGAGTTTGTTTAAAAAGCAAACTAATGCTACTTCAAGAGAATGCTGGATTTCTTCCTTTTTAATGGAAACAACATCAGCATGCCTTGCCTCCCTTTTTGTGCTTCCGTTTGCCTATGTTTTCCATATGAAGCCATGCTGCAGCTTCATTCCCTGGACCCTACGGCCAGCACGTGTCCCAGTCCCACAGGCAGCAAGGATGGAGCCTCACACTAGCGTGCAGCCTCTCTGACACAAACACTGACCTCTGAGGAGATCAAGGCTACAGTATTCATGAAGCCCTAGGCAGCGCTGGTTGCCTTTGAGCTCTGCCACGTAGGGAGATATTACCGAGCAACAAGAGAAGGGTTTTTCATTACTAGGCTACAAGAAGCCTTATGTGTATCTTCAAGAAGAAAAGCCCAAAAGGCAGGCACTCAAAAAGGCAGCCACCTACTGCAGAGATGCTCTTTTGGGTACTCCTTCCCCTCATGCATATAAATTCTGAATAGTCTCCCCTCCAATGTATGATATTTAGGTCTGACTTCAGTACGGTGGAGACGAAGTCGAGGCCATAGGCCAAAAATCCCATCTGGCCACTTGGCCCTTGCTGGCCTGCAGCGAGGAGCTGGCAAGGCTGATCCGTGAGGATCTGCAGGCTGGGTGGGTTTTACATGGAAGCGGAGCAGATCCTGATCTCTGCTTGTGTAGCTGCAGTTTAACGGTGTCGCTCGGTGGTGTAAGTGACTGCGCGGGAGGCTGTCTGGCTTCTGGGGTCAACCTGTTTTAATAGGTTTTGGCTGTGCAGTGGCCATCACAAGCAGAAAGTAAGGGGGGAGGAATTCTTGCTGAAAAGTTTAATTGTACCCATGGAAGCTTTAAGATTTGAGTGAGATTTTGCAGGTAACAGCCATTGCTCAGTATGTATCCCTGCTTCTGGGGGCTTGAATCAAATTCTCTCAACCTCCACAAAACCTTGATATAGCTAGAGACG
Source organism: Caloenas nicobarica (assembly GCF_036013445.1). Lineage (NCBI taxonomy): Eukaryota > Metazoa > Chordata > Aves > Columbiformes > Columbidae > Caloenas > Caloenas nicobarica. Next base: position 7,320,791 of record NC_088258.1, on the reverse strand, counting down.
CTCCCTGCGATTGCAGCTGAAAGTTATTCCTTCAGCAGAGCAGGGCTGAAGAACAAAAGATGTTAAATTCGGAGTGAATTTTTGGCATCCTAACTTGAACCATGTCTGTTGGATGATGGAAGGTGGCCCTCCCAGTGGTGCCACCTCCCGTGGTCTGAACCTGCCTGGTGCATTATGAATGTCTTTTCTGAAGCATTAAATGGAGTCAATATGTGAGAATCTCGCCTTTCACTTTGCAGGAGAACAGAGAAGAGAGGAGGTGGGAGAGAAAAGCATGCTTTTAAACCAGATAAAAATAACAATCAGAAAGTGAATTAAAAAATTATCACAAACTTAATATTTTTAAAACTACGTGACTTTTAAAGCCGGCCACATGACTTCAGAGTGGGGGGGCTGACTCATAATATTTGAATACTACACATTGGCAATACTGAGCTTCTCTGTTTTCCGGGCGGGCGTAATTACAGTTAGAGAGTGAATTGCCTCCCTCGGATCTTGGAAGGGAGTAATGGAGCAGAGGAGGAGCTGTGACTCAGCCATGGGGATGTGTGTGAGTCACGGTGACTCTTGGGTTGGTAATAGCTTGCTTAGGGCAGCACTTAAAATCTCACAGTCCATCCCTACAGAAAGATGGATATTTGCAGCAGATACAAATGCAATTTTAAAAGCAATACCATTGATGGCTCAGGAAAAGAATGAGCCTTGGCATTTTGCTGTCTTACAGGTGAATTAGAAATTAAATGGAAATGCTTTGATTCCTTTCCCGTCACATAGGCTGATTTCAGTATTTAAATGAACTCTAACACCTAAGTGCTTCAGAGCTCCAAATATTTGGGAAACACATACCAACATAGTCTAGACAAGGAGGAAAGTGTGAAGAGGAATGGTAGTTTAGGGGCTTGAGATTTTTGTTGTTATTTTCATTGCTTTTATAAAGTATTTGACCGTCATGTTTGCAGAGTAGGAATTCTAATGATTAATTGGCATTGCTATTGTTTATTGCTTAGATGTGAAATCTATTTTATTTATTTGTTTGGAATTCAGCCCAGCAGTGGATTACTGTTTTATCCATGTCCGGTTTAAAATATTTGATTTAAGCTTTCAATGTGCAAATTAATCTTGATGTATTTGTAAATGGAGAAACTGTGCAGGTTTCTATTTATATGATATTAAAGATAAGGGACAAGAAGCAATGAAAAGGGAACCAAATATTTACAGTTGGGAAAAAGAGAAACAGCAACATCTAAAATCATATTCTACATGAACCAAACTAGAGAAAAAAGGGCTGTAAGAACATAAAAGTAGTTATCTTTGCCTGCCTCTAGGAGATATTTATAGATGTAGCAGAGTTTAAACTGAAATTCAGTTTGAATAATTTCTAGTCATGGGCTTCATGAGAATATAGATAGGAAGGTCTGTAGTCTGTACTGTGTCGCAGATGTTTGCATAGGAAACTGGTATTGCCCAGTCTGATTTCCACTGGGGCGGTAGGAGGGGTGTGGGTGGGAGCACGGCAGGGAAGGTGCTGCCTGCAGAGACCCCCGAGAGCAGCACCCCTGAACCTGCCAAAGGGCTGGGGACCACAGCTGGGGGGCTGGGGACATGGCTGCACCTGGGAGAACCTGCCCTGAGCACGCAGCGGAAAATGCTGGGCAGAGGCATCCGCACTCGGCATTACTGGTAATGTCATTGCTCGTTACTTCTATAGCATCCGAGTTTGTGTTGGTCCCAAAGAAACAGCGCTGCTGCTTGGAGCATCTGGTGTGCTTAGTCCTGAGCTTCCAGACAAAAATGAGTTGCTGGGCTTCAAGGACATCCTAGCTGGCCGTAAAACTCCTAGATAAGCCTGGCCAAGTCACTAGGTTTTATTTCAGTGAAATTTCACATTTCAGTTTTATGTGTGTGTCTGAAATGGGGTTGAAAGCCACAGACTCGAATGACATTTTGTGGAGGAAATTGCACAGCTTTTAATTTGCAAAGCGTTGCACGGACGCTTTCCAGAACAAACTGGTGCCCTTGGCTGGCAGTAGCTCAGCAGCCGGGGCTGTGCCGCTGCAGCTTGTGCCGGTCCTGCTCCCAGCACCAACAGCAAAGAGCAGAAAAGAGACCAGACAAGAGACGAGGGCATCTCTTTACATGTATATCCCGCTCCTTGATTAAGAATATCTCAATTGTTACAATTCCTTGGTGAAATCACTGTGATAGTCAATGAAACTGTTGTCAAATAGGTTTATTCCCCACATGATTTCAGGAGCAGAAGACAGTTGAGGGACAGAGAGAGAGAACACTAACTCTCAAAGAGATCTGATCTTTTTAAAGGTTTTAGTGCTTTAAAAGCCATTAGAAATCAAACTGTTACCCAAATACTGTATCATATGATTGCTTGTTTTAGTCGTTGAAAAGAATGAGTTGAGGAGCAAAATTTATTCATTTGGAAAGTGAACAGGAGACACTGAGTGGCTGAGTTCCTGGCTGATCATGTTAGTGTCTCTATTCTCTTTTTAGTAGAAATACCAGTTCTGAAGTGAGATTTCACGGTTACTGTAGTACAAGTGATACCAAGAGGGGGGGAAAAAAAAATCTGTTTTCTTCCACACTTTTTATTTTAGTGAGGTCTAAATATATGTTTTCTCCAAAAGGCTGATATTTAGATTGTTTGACTACTGCTCCTCTTCCATCTTCTCTATTTGTCCATCCTTAGTGTATTTCAATAGCATAGTATTGTGCTTGTTTATTCATGCTCTGTTCATGAGGTACTTGGCATAATTAAAATGAACTATGTAGTTATTTTGGTATTACTTGTACATTTGGAATCTCCTGTGTGTCTGGTTACCTTTAGCCAAATGTGCTCGCCAAGTGGCCCCAAGGTAAAATCTTGTCAGCATTAAAATCAAACCAGGGTCCTCATGGAGTTCAATGGCCCAGCATTTACTTCCACCAGGAGGAAGCTACGCTGGTGACTGTTGATCCCATCAGCATTCTGCTTTTCCCTAAATTGATGATAACTTGTGGGCTATGGAAATCCCTTGAAACAAGGAGTCCCCAGGCCTTTGGGATCTTGCACATCAGTTAAACCTGTGATAATTAATACTGGCTCTGACTGATATCAGCCATGTCAGCAAGAGCTGATACTAGAATAGTGAGTACTGAGTGTCTTGGAGAGCTGAGTTTCAGGTATTTTCCCGTCTTTCTGGAGGTTTTGTTCATTTGTTGACCACCATTGTCCCAGTGGGCTCCAACTCCCATCATGTTGAGTTTCGTAGGAGCTGCATGAAGTCCTCGTGTCTGGAGCCAAATTAATCTCGGAGCATGTTGCTAACTCTGAAGTGCAGTTTGTAATGTCTGCTGGATTGTGCCTAAAGAAATGTGGAATGTGTTTAACAGTCCTTTGCCAAAACTTAAGTGCATCCAGATAAATAACAGCGCTGCCCTATACAGTAATAAGTTTGGTTAAAGTTGGTGCATAAATATGGGCTTTACCATTAGTTGCTTTTCTCCTATAGACTTTAAAAGTACACTTTAAAAATAAAAGTGCTTCGCTGATTGATGGCTGTCCTTTGCCATGTCATTTTGAGGGTGACCCTGGTCTGGTTTGAAACTCAAGCAGCTTAGATTTTGCTGTGGAGTTAAATCATCTTTTACAGGCCATACCATTTTAGAGTTTTGCCTTTTGTTTGAATTAAGCTAGGCTGCCTTTCCTGAGGCGGCTGACTGGTGCATAGTGAAACCATCCAGCCATCGTAAAGAGGCCGAGCCTTGTCAGGAATACAGCTACCAGTGTCAGCTGGAGCAGAGCTAATGGCACTGCAGTTAATACAGCTCCTTAATCAATGCATTCAAAATGCAATGCCACTGGACACTGGCTTAGTTTTCTTTTCTGTGTCCCAGTTTACTTTATTGATGTGTGTTCACATCTAAAAGTATCTGAGCTCTTTCCATGATACACTACGCTTCAGTTTGCATGGAAAACAAGCGCTTATTTGACAAAGGAATATCTACATTATTACCCACTAGCACAGAGAGTCTCTGGTATCTTCACTGGATATTCATGACTGAGGAGGGGGTTTGGTGCGAGAGTTTCTCATCTCATGTGACGAACCACAGTCTGGGAAAAACAAGTTATGAGGGAAGTTGTGCCTGTGACTTCCAGCCTGACTCCAGCTTACAGGGTTCATTCCTCACTCCTTCCAGGCTGGGACAGACTTGCCCCCGTTCTGCACTTTTCTCTTTGTCCTCCCTGATTGTCATTCTGTGGGGGTATTTTACTGGAGCAGGCAAGTCAGAAAATACTCAAAAGGAAAATATATTGTTGAAGACCAAGATAAAGTTTTAAGGGCTTGGAGAATTTCCCAATGGCTTTCGCACTGATGCAGTTTGAGCTCTGACAGGAGATTTGGGGTATTTTTCCTCTTGCTTTGGCAGCAGGGCATTAAGGAGGTGAACTGATTGGCTTGCACGAAGAGAGTGATTGCAGTCTCCAGGATGAAATGCTTCTCTTGGGTGTCATGTAACAGGTCAATAATAAATAGGCTGTTGCTTCTCAGATGAGCCAGTTTAGAAACCAGGCTCCCCTGCAGACCTGTTCCCAGTAAGCCCCATCTGGAGAGTCAGGAAACAGGAGGTAGAAGAGGTCTGGCAAGGTCTCCTCCTCTCAAACAATGGATGGTTCGTAGCCCCAACATGCAGGCCAAGTGATTGAGCAGAGGTAAAGAGGCAGCTTCAACAGGTGGCAAGAAAAATCCATGGGGTTTTTTGTTTTACTGCACTTAAAAAAAAATATTATTATTATTATTTTAAATATTGTACCCTATTCCCCCAGGGAGGCAGCAAGGCTGGGGCAGCACATGTTGCTCCAAGGGCTGCTCTGCCGTGGTCGCCCACCTGCTGAATCTCAGCCCTGGGTCTGTTGTGCTTGGTATGTGGTCTGCTGGTACCATGTGGTCTGTGAAACTCTCACTGCACTGTCAGAGAGCTGCAACAACTCAAGCTGAGTTTAGTGGAATTAATTTGGATTTGTTCCAAGATAGTTGGCAGAGTAATTTTGTCTAAAATAGCATCATTTTTACCACCTATGGCACAGCCTGTTGGATGCAGTGCTTAATACGGAGCTGAGTAGGAAAGGGTTTTCCTATCACAAAAACTCCTTGTGATTTCTACCCCTCTCCCAATATCCTTCTTTGATTAGACCTTTTCTGGGAGCCCTGGGAAGCTCTGGAGGGCAGAAGAAGAAGGGAGAGACATTGCCAGGCAGGACAATGTGGGTGGTTTGAGTCTTGGACACCCTGGCCCAAGTCTGTGCTTTGCCCTGCTCCAACATTCAAGCCTATTTGTTATCTCAGGGTTGGTTGCTCAGACTTCACCACCTCACTTGGAATTACTGACTCATCCAGGATGAAATAAATACTTCCTAATGAAGATTTATAAAAACTGCAATCAGTCCTACTGAAAAAATTTAGCAATTTGACATGTTTAATAGAGGCAAAAAGTCTCATCAGAAACTTTTTGCCATCTGTGGTTTGTTATCCCTACATAAAATGTATATTAGCTACTTGCTTACTTCTGCTGTTTTGGGATTTATAAAGAAAAGTGCTGCCAACACCTTTCCCCTTTATAAGTAGAGGTTGATTGCAATAGCAGGTTGATCCAGGATTTTAGGTACCTTTAGTGCTACTTTCAGTTGTAATTTATGACTGACATTTTCCTGTTTGGTTAATACAGGAATGGAGATATAAAGTACCAACTTAAATATTTGTGTAGGTAGCATATCTTCTTGAATTTTTCGTAGTGGTTAGGAAATGCTGCTTAAAGAGCAATACATTGCAAATCAGTAGGAATGACTATGTGAAAGCTGTCAATGTTTTGAACAAAATCTGTGGATGCCATAAAGTGGTAGAATTACTCATTCGCCAAATCTGTGCTTCGGGAGGGAGCAAAATGTGTTAGTTAATGATACTTCAGTAGTGACAAAGAATTGCTCTAGAAAATTGGCACATCAGTTGAGAATATCTGGTTATTGAGATTAGCATTTAATTCCAGCTAAAAGGACAGAACTTCCGCATGCAAGCTGAATCAAAACCAGACAGCAACTAATCTTGCTATCATATATAATATGAAGATCTTATGATGCTCAACTTTCCTCATTTGCCAAATCTGACAATTACAATTACAAATGTCTTTGCAAAAGATCTCGTTTCCTTCCTGCTGACTGACAGCTGCCCAGTGGATTTGCATGCATAAATCCGTTTTGCATGCGAACACCTCAGATAAAAAAGCGTTTCTGCAAAGATTTTAGATCTGCAGCACAGTAAGAGTTGAAAGAAGTCGTTTGTATCTCTGGTCTCTTTTGCCCCACTTACCATAAAAATAGCTAACAAAAAGAGAGGAATACAGTTTAATAAAACCTTGTGAAAAAGATAAGAACAAAATTAATCTAGAAAATTATCTGCCTACAGTAGCTTTTATTGACACTTAATTTTTTCAAAGACATTGAATTAATACATACTGATTGTATAATATTAAAGTTTAAGAATATATTAAAATTTAATGAAAATGTCTTAAATAGCAAGCTGAAGAGCCAATGTTATCTAATTTTTTGTATCTGATGCTTCTACAGCTGAAATCTCTGCAAGTGTCTCTCTCTTGTTTTTAATAGATATCAGAGCAGGCTTTTAAAGGGGCAGGTCTATTTACTAAAGGTCAGACGCATTTGTAATGAAAATTCCATTCATCAAGATGCATTTGTATTATGAAAACAGCTTACTGCTTCAGAATGGATTTTTCTCCCTCCTTTGTCCCTCCTGGAAAAAACCCCAAACACCCCTGAAAAGAATGACGGTAACATTCCTCGTGGCACTCAAAGGTCAATTCATAATGTAATAGCCCTGAGGGCTTACTCAGCTGGATGAGGAAGCTGCTCTTGCAAAGTGCCAACGTACAGAGAGGTATGTGGGCATTGATAGCTGTTTGAAATAATCCATCAAATCTGGTATTTATGTTTTTGATAGTAAAATGAACCTGGTGCTGAAGAACCTTGTAGAGAACAGCTTAGTGGTGGATTGTCTGTTTTGAGGCGTTGAGAAAGACTGGCCTTGTCTCTCCTGGTGTCTGTAGGATCATGTAATTATCGTAGTTTTTCTTCAGAAATGGGTTTGCTTAGTTTTTAGAAATGCCTTTTTTTTTTTCTCTTGGAAAAAATGTTGTTATTGTGTTTTGATTAAAATAAATAAATACAATATTAAAAAACCTAAGCTCACAGACTACTGTCAGAGCCTTTCAGAATTCAAGGAGCATCTGGACGATGCTCTTAGTCATAAGGTTAAGTTTTAGGCAGTCCTGCAAGGAGCACAGGCGGCTGGATTCAACAGTCCTTATGTGTCCCTTCCAAATCAAGATATTATATGATTCTAACTCCCAAAATACTTCAGCAAAAGGTTGAAGTCCCTCAAAGGACTGGCAGCTTGGGCTTCTTTTTTTATTTTTTTATTTTATTTTTTTTTTTACTGCCCTGCCTCACTGCTTGTGTTCCCTTTGCATGCTCTCTCTACAGCTGATGGAAATGGGATGGACTGTGGGAGACATAATCGGAGGAAGGAAGATGGCATTTAGAGTAGAATTAATAGGTACAGCTACTAAATGCAGTAATGGTATTAATATTTCTAAATTAATTTACACAAAATAATTGTGTAGCCACTGTAGATGAAACAGAGGGTTTTCAGTGGTGTTTTGTACATAGCTGAGGAAAGAGGAACCCACTTTACACTTATCTCACGTGAAGCTGTTCTTAAGAAAGGTGAATTATTTCTAAGCTGTGCTGCTCTCCCCACTCTCCCTGGCCCCTCTGCTGCTGCCAATGGTGCCCAACCCTGCTTTGGCTTTTGCTTCCTTATAATGGTTTCAAACTTTGCACCTGCTACCAGTATTGCCCAGAGATGTGGTGCTGTGGATATCAAAACCAAGGCCTGTCCCAAGAGGATCCTGCCTCTGCCTCGTGTGAGCTAGGTGAAGTCTGGACTATTTTTATAAACACTTATTTTCGTGTCAGATTTGGAACACACAAGCAGCTGCCCCTTTATCCTTCTGGGGCATATCCTGCACAGCAGCAGTGAGAGCTGGTGATCAGCTGAACAGCACTGGAAAGCAAAGCCCCAGCTTGTGTCCCAGAGGTGTCCCCTCCCTCCTGCTGGTGGCTGAGCTGCCAGCATCAGCTCGCAGGGTCAGGCTTCTGCACCAGGGTATATGTGTGCGAGGTGGGACGCACAGGTTTCACAGGCAAAAAGAGCCATGTGTGTGTGCAGCTCATGTGTGTGCCTGCACGGGAGAACCAGGTTCTTCTGTAGCAAGTTAAATGATGCTCTGGGATGCAGCTGAGCCTGGCGATGCTGCGGGCTGGGCGGGCAGCACAGGGAAGCCGGCCGCTTCAGAGCTCCCCGAGATAATGCCAGCGTTCGTGCTGGTGGTACACTGAAGCTATTCGCTTTAATGCTGTGCATCTTGAAAGGCACTCCTCCCCCTTGTAAAGAGAGTATTTGTTACGCATTTTATAGTCTCAAGCATGGCCATCTGCTAATATAGTCAAGTAGACACAATAAACAAGGTTTATATCTTTTTAGGTTCTGTTACTTCAGGTTCTATTTTTGGTGCAGTAGGAGCCAGCACAGCTGAGCTGAAAGACTCTCAGGAACATGCCATGCATTTTACAGTAAATGCGACTAAAGAAAATTCGCTGAAGGACTAGAATTAAAGGCAGCACGTAACAGAGAATTTGCAATTGCTATTGCCCTGCTTTTAGCCAGGGGTAGTTTAGAAGCTCTTTTTTCTGTAAGAGACTCAAGACACTTTTATTCTCAGATTATATAGTCTGTGCAGTGCAAGTTTGTGTGTGTGAACTGCACTGAGATATGAATGGTTGATACCAGCAAATCTTTTACCAATATGGGCATGAAAAGCTTTTAATTGCAGTCTGGAGGAGGGTTTGTCATGTTCAATTTGTCTCCTGACACATCATAGACTCATATCTGCATTAAATACATAAATAAAGCACACCAGTAATTTTGTGTATAGGTAAAAATTCAGCTGACCAGAGGTTAAGGTCTTTTTGCTTTTCTGTAGGTGTCACTTGTCAAAGTTGGGAGCTCAAGGCTGGAAACAGCTCCTGGGTTTGAGCTGGGTATGCAGCTCGAGTACGTGCAAGCAACCACGCTGTTTATTCTGTGTTTGTCTGGATGTAAGTTGCCCTCAAATCTGTGTTGTTTTTCACTTTCTGGAGAACTCGCAGTGGAACTTGCTGCAATTCAGCCCAGCATGGGCCAGGTCAGCGGGAACGTGGCTCCGTCCTGAGCCCCGTGGTGGGTTGTGGTCGCTTGGGCTGGGCAAAGCAAAAGCAGCTGCACACGTGTCCCCCAGCAGGCAGCCCGGGCGGGAGGGGGGACTGAGCGGCTCTTGGTTTGTCCCCTCGCTGTCTTCTGTGATGCCTGACATCCTGGGGGGTTTCGTGTGGTGGTAGTTGGGTGTGTGGGTGGTGTTTTGTTTTTCTATTTATTTATGTATTTTTTTTAACCTTTTAACCTGCCAGAAGGCTTTTAGTTACTTGTTTGGAAGTCTCTTGCAAGATCTGATTGAGCTTGACTTTTGGCAGTTCTCTTATGTATCTCTACAATTCTTGGCCTCCTGTAAGTCATCATTATCTTGGGTTGATTCTTTCTTTCCCATTCACTGTATGCACTAAGCTGTTCCTGAAATGCTTTTTCTTTTTAAATGTGATTATTCAATAGCGAATTTGGAAGTGCTCTCTTAATTAGAACTCCATGGGAGCTGGGCCAAGAATAAAGCCTAAGTGCTCAAGCTGAACTTTCTAAATTGTCTGGGGAAAAAGTTGTGGAAGATGAGCAAAAATTCACCTGCTGAGTGCTATAACTTCAGAATGCAATTTTCATTCATCCTTGTCTTTGCCCGAAATTGTCACAATTCAAAATCTTCTGCTATGTTGATGAGTCTCAAATATGTCAGCCCTTTTACAGGAGCTCCTCCAACTTCTTTTGTTGTTAATTTGGCTGGGTAACACCACTCAGAGAGCCATTCTTAGGCTGGCAACCTTGCATAGAACATGTTCTTGAGATAAACTTCATCAGTGGTGGCAGGTTTTGGTGTGGTGGTTTGTTTTGGTTTTTGGTTTTTTGGGTTGTTGGTTGGTTGGGTTTTGTTTGGTTTGGTTTTTTTCACCTTTTGACCTGCATGCCAGAAGACTTCTAGCTAACTTGCTTTAAAGTCTTTTGCAAGATCTGATTCAACTTGACTTTTTGCAGTTCTCTCCTGCAAAAAGGCAAAGCAGCTGTAGTAGGATCATGCCCTCTTGCTTCGATTGCTGTAAACTGAGGAGCTGTAGGACCATGACTCCTGTCTCACACCACTCTGGCACTATTAACTTCGCCAAGTTAATCATGCATGACCAGCTCCCCCTGCCATTTTTCTAATTAGCTGTGGTTTGTGCCAAGCCTTTGCCTATCTTAATCCTTCTCTGCTAGTATTTTGAGACTTCTTGGATAACCAAAACAGATGAGTCGATGCTTCTATAAATACATTGGCAACAAAAGGAGGGCTAAGGAGAATTTCCACCCTCTGGTGGATCTGGGGGCAACATAGTGATGGAGGATGAGGGAAAGGCTGAGGTACTAAATGCCTTCTTTGCCTCAGTCTTTAATAGTAAAACCAGTTGTGTTCCAGGTACACAGCCCCCTGGCCTGGAAGACAGGGACAGGGAGCAGAATGGAGCCCAAATAATCCAGTAATAAGTAATTAAATAAGAGTATTAGGGTACTAGGTCTGTGGGTGGATGGATCTTCTTGGAATTACATAGAACAATTTGGCATCGCTAACATTAATAGCATAGCAGGTGATTTTGCAATTAAAAAATTATGTAATAATTGGTCTATTTGTTCTTTTTAACTGATGCATTTTACAGCAAGTGTAATAAATACTTGCAATTTATAACATATGTTCAGGAGAAAATCTCTGGTAATAGAAACTGTTCCATTATCATATGCTTCAGATATTTTTAATATTCCCACACAAGGTAAGTATATTTTATGAAGTCACAGCACAAATGAATGATCATGGTGAACCCCAAAATATCAGGAGTGTATTCAAGTGATGCAGTAGCCCCCTCCAATATTAGGACATAATTCCTTCAGATACCACCACGTATAGAAACAGCAGTTGGAAAAGCAAATGTATGATTCTGGCATTGGAAGAATGATGCTGTAATGGCAGTCTATGGAGACACCTAGAAGTGGGTATGCTTTCTTTTCTCCCCCGCCCCGTCCTCTATCTCCTACTTCCTTTGAAAGCATCCCAAAGCACACTCAGATGCAAACAGCTATTGCTTTTTGAGTGGCATCTATATTTTTGAAAGCTTGTAAAAATATATGAGCCTTGCTAGGAGTATTGCTAGATGAAGGGACAGTTATCCCAGGTTTTCTTTGGTCTGGTGAGAGACGTGTAAGTATGAATGAGAGTGGGCACTGATGGACAAGCACCCTGAATTAAATTTTGTCTGTGTCCAAGTGTAGCCCATATCCAAAGCCGTCTGAGCTTGTGATTGATTTTTGTTTCCCCATTACCTGAGAAAACTCCATCTGAGAATTTCACAGGTGTAAGGAGAGGAGTTTTGGAGGGCAGATAAGAACAGGGTATGCTTAAAAGGTCCGATCTGAGATTTCATCTAGAATAAAATAAGTGTTCCACATGCTCAACTGCTTTATTATTAGGAGCATGTGGTTGGGGCAAGTATAGTCTTGGCAGCAAAACTGACTGGAAGAACACTGTTTTATCAAAACCCAAGTTGTAGGAATTTCTTCGTGAGTTTAACTATTTTGACATATTTTCCTGAGGGGAGAAAATTATCCAAACAGAACATACTTGCTTTGAAATAGCATTCAATTCTGCCTTGAAGAGTTTAGCCTGCTTTCTATCCTGAAGATATGGGAGAGCTCTGAATTCTGTTAAAAGGCGTCTCTGAGGAGGAAAATGGGCCCCAAATTAGTTTCCACGGATAAGAAGAAAGGATTAATTGTAAAACTGTGTGATGTGGTTGGAGGGTCTATCAACAGGAGATGGCTTTGCTGAGAGAGAGACACAGGGATCACCGGGCTATGGGAGAGATGAGGGGAAGAAAGAGCAAAAAGAAAACTGTAAATCACAGAAAAGTGTATGCTGTGGTGGAAAAATAGAACAGAAGAAAGTTAAGCTATGGTTTCTCTTGTAGTGATCCTCTTCATGGTAATTTTTCTTTTCCTGTGGGATGTGCACAGGGACGAGTGATATGTCTGTCATTCATTTTCACAGCCCTGGCTCTGTTCTACCATCCTTCCTCTTCAGATTTTGGTTCAATAGCATCGCTTTTACATGTGGCAATTACATTTCTCTGTATTTCGTATGTGTTTCTGTAAAAGTAAGTATTAAGAACATACAGGTAACTGTGCCCAATTAAAAAAAAAAATTCACCTTTACAACTTAACAGTGAATTTAAATTGAAAATTGTGCGGACATATTTCAGCCTCAAAAAGAAAATGTTGACAAGGTTGTGGTTTTTTGTTTGTTTTAGGGTCCCATTTTCCTTTTTCTAAGTAGCAACTCCAATACACCAGGGAGCTGAGCTGGGCTCCCATGTCCTCGTCCTGCTCCACCACCTTCGTGTGGGTCCTCCAGGTCTTCTAAAGGAAGCAAAGGCACTTTGTGCTACGCTGAGCTCTTCCAGCCAAGGTCTCTGCCTCGTCTGCTTGAAACATTCTTTCCGGTCGTCTGAAGATCACTCTCAGCCTTGAAATCCACCTGGGCATTTTCCTCCTGCTTGGAGCTATGTGTCCTCACATCCTCTGTTTTTGTCTCATTGTTTCAGATCTTCCTGGGGGAGTTCTTAGCCTTTTTTCTGTCCATGTTTTTTTTCATTTTGTTTTGCATTAATAATACAGGAAGGGGTCAGGGGGAGAGGGGAAGGAAGCTTCAATTCTGCTGGAATTTTTCCAAATCAGTTCATTATCATTAATCCTCCAATGTTATTTCCCTCCCTTAAAGCTTCTTGGTTCATTATTACCATAAAAAAAGAGGAACCCTTTGTTCAGTCAGAAGGGAATTTGTGTCTGTCAAGCCAGCAGCTTTTTGCTCCAGATTCCATATCTAATTTCACAGAAAAATATTGTCAGCAAATTGCTTGAGGTATTGCAGTGAAACACAGGGCTTATGTTACCAGCAAACATTCATACTATTATGTAAATCTTTGCAGAGCTGTATTATCAAAAAAATAAATAAATGGACTGAGCAGAAAATATACCTGAAATGAGGATGCGATTGGCACAAAGAAGAGCTGGCTAGTGACATCGTAAAACAATTAGCTGTCTGCTTAAGTGACACTTCCATTTCATTATACACAGAGAATTTATCTTTATTCATTAATTATTGGAAAAGAACTTTGAACAAAAGAATAGTGCTTTCCCCATATGTGTTGTCTGTGCTTGCAAAGCAAAAAATCCCAGCGGTTCAAAATGGAAATGTGTTTATTGGCATGCTTAGTAGCTCTCTTCTGCCAATGTGTGCAGTACTCGGTGTTTGATTTCCTACATCTGGGCTGTGTGCAGCAGCTCCTCACTTGGCACATGTGGCAGCAGCAGTGCCCATGGTGGCAGTACTGTGGACCCTGTCCCACCTCACTCCAGGCTGTATTACCCTGTCCCACCTCACTCCAGGCTGTATTTAGCCAGGGCCAAGGCCCAGGTACGCACAAATACCTGGTTTCTAGCTGGAGGCCAATAACTGCAAAAGATTATTTTTGATTGCACAGAGATAAATACCACTATTCTGAAGCCTGTGTTTTCTCCAGCTTCTGGAAAATAATCCTGTGAGCGTATCTCTGTTCCAAGTGTTGCTACATTTATCATAATTGGCATTATATTTAGAAACTGGGTTGTCATGTTCTAGCATTTTGAACTGTTTGTCTTCAAGTCCTTCGGAATATTGCACAGATCCCTGGAAGGACCTGGATCTAGAAAAATGAATAAAAATCCACAAATATCACTTTCGTACCACCCAAGCTCAAAAAAAAAAAATAGTTTCTGAGGCACACTTGGGTTCTTCTCCAATTATTTCTTACTGGATGGGGCCCAAAGAGCCTAGTGTCCCGAGGACTTCACAAATCCAGTAAAATACTCACTCAGCACAGCCCACATGCTACCAACTGCCTCCCCCAGACAGATGGCTGTGTTTTTTGCCTATCACTATATAAGGTTAGAGTAGGGCAGAAATGCTTCCCCCTCCTGCTCAACGGGATAAGTGTGATAGTTTTTCTAAATTAAAATAAAAACAACTTACACTCAAGAGCGTGACTAATGCAATGTAACCCAAGTGACTTAGAAGATGCGCCGGTGGAGTAGTTGCTTCATTGACTTCACTATGTAGTGCTGGTGCTGACTGTGACCTGCATTTCTGTCTCTGTGGTTCAGGCATGTCTAGAGGCTCCCACCAAAGGTCAGATGTCTCAGTGCACGTGGTGAGACATGACATTGTAAGATGGAGACAGGTCATCACAACTCACCTTGAAGTTCAGTATTGAGTTTTCAGTACATGTTGCTGTTGCCTGGGATCTCAGTTTCTTCTCTAGTAGCGAAATTCTTCCCATGGCTCCAGTGCCTCGTCTGCCACACTGGGTGGCACAACCAGAGGGGTGGCAAGGGTGATGTTACAGCACATTTGTTGCATTGTTTGTCTTTACAGATATTTCTTTGCTCTAGTCTTCTATTAAAAGTCTTATATGTTTCAGAAATGCTCTATATAAAGTTTGGCACTACTGCCATTTAAATCCTTTTGCTGCTAGGATTTAAAAAGACAATTGCAATAACAACACCGTATAATTAGCAGAAAAGTATTCTCTCTAGATTCAGCAGCTGCTGGCAGAGATGGCACGTGGGAAGGGTTGAATGGCTGGGCAGAAATGGGGCCCTGTTGCCTTGGGGAAGGCACCGTCTCTGCTGGTTTCTGAACTCCACTGGAGCTGGGAGTTGTTTCCTTGTGCTGGGACAAAGTGGCATTGCCTGGCTGAATGGAGGTTTTCATCCACAGAAACTGCATCCCCAGGCCCTGCTGGTTTCTCGCAGTGCACTTACTGCCTTGATTTGGGAATTAACATTGCCCTTGCAAAGCTCCCCGCTTCTGTGTTGTTTAGTCAAACAGTATCAGTGATCTGATGTGTCCAAGCAATGTGCTTGTAAAGGATACCTAGAACACTGGAGACCTATAGATAAGTGGAAATTACAGGAAGCGATTGAGCTGACCATCACAGCAAACGCTGCTGCTGCCACCCTGGAGACTGAGCAGCACCATTCTCCGCAGGTTTCATGACCTGGCTCTGCTACTTCACCAGTATTTCAAATATTTGGTCTTGTACAGTCACTGGGCAGGCTTATTTTTGAAGCTTTTGGGAACAAAATGGTTGAAGACGGACACTTATGATTAAGAAGATTTAGGACTGGGTTCGAAGATTTGCATTCTCCACCAGAGTCTTCCTGTGAAAGCTACAGAGGATCGCTTGATCTTTCTATGCTTTGATTCACCTTTGCAGAAAATACATAATAGTCCTTCATCTTGTCTATATAGATCATAAACAATGAGACATGGACTTATGTATGTAAATACTTGGTAATGCAGATTTCTGAGTTGTGATTTGGACCTCTTGTTTCTACTGTCCTACAAATGAGTAACAGGATGGCAATTTCTCTCGCACAGCTATGAGATCCCAAACATAGTTTTCATAAGAAAATATTTGGGGGTTCAGTGCTATTTTTTGCTTGCTAGTCATTAAGCATGAAAATGTTTGCTACTCAGTGCTTGTCCTACTTGAATCTTGAAAATATTCTATTCACTGGGGGCTGGGTGGGAGGTGAGGAAGAGGAATTTAAAACTTTTATGCTTAACGGATCACGTATAAGTCTCATAGGTTTTACTCAAAACTCATCATTGGTTTTCATAAATCTGCTTAACAAGTGTTGGTCTGTAATGCCTCAGGGTAAATAATGCTAATTCTTGCATGGTCTTGACAGTTCTGCAAGAATTCCGTCTAAAAGAAATAATCAAGGGATAAGTTATTATTTTAGCATATATAATGATATATTCCAGGAATGAGAGTGTTAGAAACTAGATAACTAAGTTAAGAGGAATTTCTTATAAGATTAAAGCACTTGTGAATGCAAGTTCCCAGACGTCTTTCTAACTAACCTTACAAAAATATAATATGACCTGAATCTACTCATATTCAGCTCACAGGGCAAAGTAAAGATGGTTGAAAGAAAATATCTGGTTCCCTTCCCTATCACTGATAAATACAGATCCAATTAGGAAAGCATTGAAGCAGATACTTAGAGGAAAGCTTAAGTGTTTTCATCAAGGTCTAAAGGAGTGAATTAGAGCAACTCTTGCCCTTGTTCAAACCACACTGATGTCAGTGGAAAGACTCTCATTAATCTCTGAGGATTTTGCATTAGATCTGTGGGTAAAATTCTGGTTCCTTTGAAGTCAGTGGCGAAGCTTCCATTAACCTGTGCCTGGGACTTCATTTATTTTGCAAAAGGAATGTTCCCAGCATAAAACATATGATCATGTCCTGATAAATAGAAAGAAAATTGATGCTGTTCATTTAGGAATATCCAGCACTACCAATTAGTAGGAAGTTGAATACAGAAAAAATCTAATCTAATTATGTGAAAATCCTTGCTGGCTAATAAAATAAAAATGGTTTCTGCATGTCTTACTACAAATGAAAGACATCCGTATTCAAAAACGTGTTTGAATTTATTTTAATATGTATTGAAAATACTTTTTCTCTCAAACTGCTTGGTAACCATTCTAGTCTGCTTTTACCAGCCATAAGGCTTAATTTGCCTCACAGTTTAGTTGTTTCTCTACTCCTAGTAAGGTTTTGGAGGCAACCTGTTCATGTTTTGTAAGGTGTTATAATGAAACCTGGAAGTTTTCTTCTTTCCATGTTTCTGAGTCATTTTACGTGAAAACCTGTGAAAAAGAAAAAGGTGTCTGAGACTTTGAGGGCAGATAAAATTGGTCTTCAAAAGTTCAGGGAGAGCAACTGCATCAGTCTGGAAGAACATAGTTAGGACTAGAATTTGCAAATACAGACTGGAAGATCTGAGTGCAAAGAAGCTACAGTTAAGTGATGAAAAAGCTCCCCTCAGCTATCGTTTTCCTTCTGAGGGGAGAAACAAAATATTAAGAACCAGTATAACAATAGAAAATGTATCAAGGGCTCTAAAATATTACATAGTGAATAGATAAACTTTCTAAAATGGGTCTAGGGAGTGGCTAAATTATGGGCATATATGCTAAATTATACTATAGGGAAACTGAAGTATAAATATTCCAAATTTATTTTAAACTGCATCCAGTTACCTTTTTTTAATGGAGAAAATGCTATTTCTTCTAAGAAGTTGGATTAAAACAAACAAAACCAAACATGCATACACACACAAAACCAACAAAAAAACCCCAAACAAAAATACCCAGCTCTCAGAGATGAGTGCTTTCTACCGTGAAAAGAAAATCTAGATGATGAGGTTTGCCCAAACCAATTTTAACCAATGTTTCCAGAGGAAGCCAGAGGGCGGCCTGCCGAGATCTGCGAGCAGGGTTTGAGGAGCCGTGCAGCGCTGCCTCCTCGCTTACGGAATATTTATGGAAGAAGGTGTTGCCGACGGCGGGAGCAGGTCTGTGTCCCCCGGAGGGACAGACCCATGTGGCACCTTGGCTGTGGGCATAGGCCTCCAAGGGAACGTACTTCTAAAAAAGCAAGCAACCGCATCGAGTCGTGGCATGCTCGGTCTCGTTGTTACGTACTCCGTTTCAAATAGGATGATACACTTTGCAGGTAACTCACCAGCACAAAGTATTAATGCAGTTGCTGAACTGGAAAACTCATCCGCTCTGTCTGATGAGTCACACACCCTGAGGTCTGGGAGCTGCCGAGTGGCCTAAGCTGATACTAAATTTGTCAGGAATTGAGGGTACTCAGCACGCCCAGAGATCGTGTCAGGATGATATCAGGTGAATTTATCTTGGAGGAGCGACTGCACGGCAAGCTCCCGTGATGGCTTTCTGACTCTCACTGCCGCCTCTGCAGTCCCTAGTGACTGCGTTTGGGACACCGCCATCGAAACAGATGATATCATGTGACAGCACAGGTTTGAAAACATTCATGCACCTGACTTCGAAACTGCATGTTTTTTAAAGATGATGAACGTTGTCTCCCTGTATAAACTGGAGCCTTTTGTACAAAGAGATCTCCCTGTAACTCTTCCCCATGCGTCCAATAAACTCACAAATGAAGACATAAAGGTAGGTCTTGAGAGAAGCCAAACAACTAAAATAAGACAGCCAATTAATCTGAAAGCACGTTTACCAGTTAATGAAGTGTTCCTGAGTTCTTGAGTGCCGACAAGGAGTCTATGTTGGGAAGTATTTCTTGCTCCAAGGTATCCATTTGTAACAAAAGCCCTGAATGGCAGCATCTGCTAAAGAGCTTCTTAGTGAATCCTCTCAGTTCAATTACATGTTGTTCACAGTATGTTTTCTTGGCTGGGCTACAATAAGTGTATCTGGGCTATATTTCCCAGGGTTGCTTATGTACTGTCAAGTAAAATGACATTAAGAAATGCTGGAGAAAAGGAAATTACTTTTGCTTCACATATTTGTTCTTCACAAATCCATGCTGGCTATTACTCATCTTCACGTCACCCTCTAGTTTCCTACAGGTTATTTATTTCAGTATTTCTCTGCATATTGAATGATATAGAAATCCCTGGATCCTCCCTTGCCAGGATTCTCACCTGTCTTTACTTCTGCTCCAAAAACTGTGCAACCAGTTCCCTCGGTACTCCTCTGATTATTTTTTTTCCTGACCAACAGATATAAAAACCCCAAATTTAGCCAAGTATTCTTCGATCTCCTCTGATTTTTGTCATAGTTCATACACTCATCTCTCTGAGCCAGCATCAATTTTGCTATCCATCTGATCACAATTAACCTTTTTAGTGAGGATTGAGACAGAACAGGGAGTACACGCTTTGATCTGCTCAGCATCATTTATTGAGATGTTCTTTCCTCTTGAGTAGCAGTCTGACTTTCTTTGACCTTCCCCTTCCTACTAGTATAGCCTGGTTTCTTGTTTCATTTTGTGTCTCGTTAGCTGCGCCTTTGTCTTTTTTCCCTCTCTCTCTTTACACGCTGCAGCAATTCTTGGACACACTCTTAGAAATTAGATGGGTAAATTGTATGTTTTCTGATGCCTCTTGGAAGAACTCAGTCTTTGCAGAACTCTAAAATTACTCCAGCTTGCAACTTCAGCTGTAGTCTGCTGCAAAATCTTATGCATTAACATTTAGAAGGAATAATAATCAGAAGATCAAGTAGTACTTGATTAGTCTTTTGTGGAATATTTACTGTAGTGTTTAGGGTACCATAACAATAATTTGCTAGGCGACTAAGGGACATACTCTTTCCTACATTTCTAAACAGAATTTATAATTTACGAGAGATACCTCTTATATCTGAATATATTTTAGGCTTACCCAAAAGAATTGTTCTAGCTAGTAAACTGGGAGATTTTTAAAACTATTGTTTTTTTGGGGGGAGGGAGAGGTCCAATACTTATCCTTTCTTTAGTGATGTGCTTGTAAAAGCTTCTTCACATGTTGTCTACTACCATTATTTTGTTTTTATAATAAGCATTGCAAAGCCACAAAGCTGCAACATTAACACAACAGAAAAAAATGGTAATGTATACGTATAAACATTAAAAATTAATTCCCTAAATGTAATGATAGCTTAACGGGGGCTCAGAGAGACATTTGGGTATCTTGTGTTACCTGTGGTTTCAGAGGGTCTGACATGTCACAGTGCACTCCTCTAGCAGCCATTGCCTCACCGTTCTCCTGCCCAAACCAAAGGCGTTGGAAGGTATAAACTGTCCGATTTTCACTACTGACAACAGCCGTGTGTTATCAACAGTTCTGGCTTCTCTCCCTGTTGGCACCATCTGGATTATTTGATTATTGTCAACTGTAGAACCAAATGCCGTATAACTATGAATAGCAGAAAGTCTCTACACCCCCATGGGCTGATAAAAATTAAAGGTAGTACTATTTTTGTGTTGAGCTGCCATGTGATGAGAGGTTTGGGTTTTTAAAAATTATTTATGGTTTTTTAAAGCTGAACACACCATATATGTGGCCATTGAAAGTGGTATTATGAGTTAGTGCCCAAATTCTACTGAAACTCATCTGATACTCCTTCGTAATAATGAAAATCTCTTCTTCCTTAGAAGAAATATTAATGAGGGTATCAAGAAATGATATTTACCTGCTTCTGATCTAGATTTCAAAGATTTTACTCACCTCTCTCTGCTCAGCCATGGACTCCAAACACCTGAATGCACCCAGTAATTATTTTCTAATATATGTCCATTCTTTAGATAGAAAGTTTTCAGTAAGGTTATTAGTACATGAAACGCTGGTGTTAATTTAAATGCAGCTTCCTTCGACAGTGTGCTTTCAGCTTCTCTACGGTGCTCTGACACCATGTATTTTCACATTTAAATCTTCTGTGGGCTTTGTAAATGTAAAAGTGCTACTTAGAGATGGAACTGATGTGAAGTTTAGACTTGCTCTATTATCATTACACGAGGACCAAAATAACATCTATTTTTTTTCCTGCAAGTGCGTGGTTAGGCTTTGTAAATACTGAAGGCTAAATTGTGCTGTTTGAACAGGAAGGATGACTAACCAATTTAAAGTTGCTGTACTGGCATGGGCCTAAGATTTGAGGTGCATGACTGTGTAATTGCTGCTGAAACCCGGGGGCTGGCCGCTGCAGCGCTGTGGTGGTGCCTGTCGTGGGCACTGGAGCTGGGCTGCTGCACCTCGTCTGCCACGGACCCCGTTCACGAGTGCTCTCCTTCCACAGGGCTGCGTGTGCAAGCGTGTGGCTGAGTAGTAAATGTCAATCAGCACCTGTTAGCCCTGGGGCTGCATGACTCTCCCCACAGCCTCTTGGCGTCCTAAGATGAGAAACAGGAACTAAGGGGTAGGTTTTGGAAAAGCACAGTGAGACCTGCTAGTGTCCATATGGTTAAAAATGCTGAACTGCAATAGAGGAGTGTCTGCAAACAATTGCTGGGAATGTGAGTATGGGGCATTATTGCCTACAACTTTTTGCAAACACTCACACAGGTCTGTCTGGAGGGCTCCTCCAGCACCTACACAGTTTGGTCTAAGGGATTTGACCCCTGCCAAAAAAAAAAAAAAAGGGATCTAGGACCAAATCCAGCAGAAATAATCACCTCCATGAAAATGAGAGCCCTCGGGTAGCCCTTTGACTGCTGTTGAAAGGAAGATGGCTTTGGGTAATATTAATAAAAACCATAGTGCTCTTTCCCCCCTCCTGGTGCCACCCCACTGCTGACATTTAATGCACAGAACAGGACCTGTGCCGCAGTGAAATATCACTCCTGTCACTGAGGCAAGTGACACGACCGGCGCTGGGGGACAGCGGGCTGTGAAAGCACCGGGCAGGAAGAGTCATCCTTCCCAGCTGATGAAAGAAGAGTTAAAAGGGGACGCATAATTACGGAAAGAGGCTTCTCAGAGACCAGAGGTGGGATGAGTGACAAAGAAAGTGCTCGTGTTGAAAGGCGTAGAGACTGACGTGCACAGCCCTGCGTGACACAGCGGCTCTTTCATGGCTCTTGTGCGTCCCCCCGCTCGGTTAGAGTTTCTGTAGCTGGAATCAGGCCCCTCTCCACTCATCACTGTGTGCTGATTTTAATAGGCAAGATGAAACAGGAGACAGCTCAGTATGGGTTGTAGATTGAGTCATGGTTATTGAATTTGTCCAAGGTACAAAGGTGCTGTTTGCAGCAAAATGAAATAACTGATAAAAAAAAATTCCGCAAAGAACAAAGGGGCTGGAGAGTAATATTTGTCACACTCTTCTGGTGTTTCTGAAAGATTTATAAGGGAGGAAAAAAGAGTAAGAAACATGCTGCAAACTTGAAACAGTGAATTGCCTGAAAATAAAAAAGTTTAAAGAAATTGACCGTTGCTTTACTCAACTTTGCAAAAACCTGGTGGGAGGGGGGCGGAATAGGTATGTGGAACTGAGGAAAAAACCCACAAGTATAAAATAAACAAAAAAAGGAAAGATGAGGGAGGCTTCACATCCCCCATAAGGAAACCCTATAGATGTACTGGCCCTCTTTACCTGGATGCAGTTCAGTCACTGTTGTACAAGTGTCCAGGTAATGTTGGGCTGGGATTTGTACCTCCAGACACGAGGTTCCTACCCATCTGCTTGTGTTCGCCTCTGAACCTTTCTTACTGTTTGATTTGCAAAGAAACTTGTTTGCCTAAGTACTTAAGCATCTGAGGTTTGTCTGTCTTCTTTAGCTCGTAACAATAGGAATAGTTTTCTTTGTCTGTCATAGGCATCTGTGGTGATGAATAAGTGGTAGGTGATTATTTGCTATAATAAGGGGAAATTGGTTGGTATGTACATGCTTCCACGTTAAGATTCTTGTGATGGGTTGACGATATAGGTGCAGCAGGACTTGTAGGTAGAAATGTCTTGTAGGAAGTACTCTGTAAATTATAGTTACTTTAAATGAATACTCCAGAGTTCTGTGCACAGTCTGCCCTTAATTTGGCCCTTATATAGGTTATTTAATCTTTTATGAAGCATTTGCGTCAAAAGAAAATGACAATATTGAAAGAAATTGGGACAGAAATTAAATGAGAGGCACTTATAGATGAACCCTTTGCCCTCTCTTCTTTAAATGGATATCTAATCAACCTCTGCTAACCTTTACCTTTCCATTTCTCAACTGCGGTTACTGTTCCAGAAGAAAGCAGCCACAGGTAGCAGAGTCCCGGGCAGGTGTCTGCCTTTGCTCTGTGCCCGTAGGGGTGCGGAATCTCTGGAGTGACCCAGCAGGCTGCCGTCCTCTGCATGTGCCAACCGTTGTCGATTGTGCAGTATCGGCTTTTGTTTCAGCTGCTGTCTGGACTCGGTAGAAATGAATAAGCCTTATCAGGAAGGAGCAGTAGAATGAAAAGCCAGCTGGAGTGAGATAAACTTTTTTTTTCCTCCCTCTCTATCAAGTCTTTCACGTGAAGTGCCGCCATCCCTCATTAGCATGCGGGCTGCCAGAGTGCTGTGTTGCTCCCCAACTCTGTTGCCAAAGCTACGAAATCGATGCTCTGGTTGTGAATGAAAGAGAACGGTCTCCACTTTTCTCATAATTTAGAAGGCATTTGGTTCACAGTCCAGGTACCACAGCTGAATCTTAATCTCATTAGCTCTTGCTGACTCCTCTCAATTTTTATGTATTTATTTTTATTTTTTCCCCCTGCTCAAAATCACCCCCCAGCAGATGGGGTCATCAGGGATGGGTTTACTCCTTGTCTCAAGGCTCTGCGAATGCTCTAACCAAAGGAGGGTCCTTGGCGATGGAGGAAGCTCTTCGAGGCAGACATGGTGCTAACCTTTAGGAATTGCCCTCGGCTGTGCTGAAACTGCATTTAACTTGACAGATCTGCCTTTGACCATTTGGAAATTCATTCATTTGACTTGATGCTCCATTACAAATCTGCATTTCTGTGCTTCCCTCTGGGGGCTGCTGAGTCTTTCTCGTTCAGCACAGTCCTCCAGCACTTGCATTCAGACGCATTTGCACCAAAGCAGTTTCAGGCTTTGCTGATGTTGTTTTGGTGCAAGTTGTATATATATATTTTTTCTGAGCAAAGGTTTAATATTCAGATTTTGCTAATGTAATTTTTACTGATGTAAGTTAAAAGCTAACCACTCATTTTGCAAAATAGCTGTCTGTATCTTGGATTGCATTGGAGTAGTGGGAGAATCAAGCTAGTTCTGTTATAGCACCATTTTTTGTCAGTAAATCAGCTGTAACTGTGTTTCTGTCTGGTCTATTATTTTTATTCCAATATTATGGATCTGAAATTCTCTGTTCTTACTCCAGGGAAACAAATGACGATTCTACTACCCCATAACTTTTAGTTAAGTCTTTTCTCACTGAGCTATCACACTGTTGCTCCCTGGTTAAATGTGGTTAGTGAGACATTTGCTGTCTGCATTTCTCAAGCTGTCATTGCTTAATGCAAATTAAGGCTTGAAAAATGAAAGAAATATAGTTCTGCTGTTTTCTGTAATTCTCTTTTTTTTTGTCCTAACCCTTGTAAGAACAGCAAAGTTGGGTCATATTTTCCCTCTCTGTTGTCGTGCCATCACTGTACTGCTGTGGTGGCCAAGAAGAGCCTGTCTTTCCCATCTTCGTTGCCCTCACAATGTTAGTAGAGAAGGTGAATAGAAAAGACTTTCAGAAGCCTTTTTGGTAAAATGTCAGCTACCAATATTGTTTATATGCAGGATCTGGGTTACTAAAATTATTTGGAAATAGTTTTTGCCAGACAAAAAGAAAGGAAAAGTCTAAATGTTTTCTTCTGATATTTCAGAACGCTGGGTTTATTTCCTTCTGGGTAAACAAGTGGTTAGAGGTGCAAGGAGTTAGCTATAAAGGAATTGTCTCCAATGAAATATGTGTGAGAGCTGTGGAACAGCTGAAATAAATATAAATTTATGTAACTGGAGATTAAACATCTGTTTCTCTATCTTGAGTTTGCTCTGGCTGGTCAGCAAATAATGTTTTTATACAGGTATTATAACAGGAATATGTCTATTACCATTCAGAGATTTAATTTGCTTTGATGGTCCCAGCCATAGTTGTATAATTAGTTCTCGGGATGAATGAAGTTTCTAAGCAACTTGAGCATGAACAACTTCAGTCAGAGTAGATTCATAAGTTAATGTTTCTCTCCAGAGTCCTGTGCTTTTCTTACTTCCCAATAATTAAATATCCCAGGTTCAAGTCAGATTTCGTGCTGTATCTTGGATGATGAGAATCTACAAATACATTCTGCTTACAAAAACTTCCTGAACATCCTCATTGTAAATAAGTTATACCTTTGAACTTCAAACTGTGACCTAAAGTTCTTTGTTAGATCTCATAATTTTTAATGGAGTTTAGTTACTTTTTTCGCATAGGGAAAATAAGCCTGTACAAGAAGGCCAATGACCTCTCTTTAGTATGATACCTTGAAATTTGACTGCTGTGCTGGGGTCTGAATTGGCTCTTCCAGGTCCCGTTTGAAGATGTGCTACATGATATCCACCCATAAACTCTGCAGTAGACACACGATTCTTTCTCTTTTGCCTATTAACAGGGCTTTTCTAGCAGAAATTTCTTACAAAATTAAGATTTCATTATTCTTGCAAAATGTAATGTGATACATCAGTTTGCATAATAGGAAGTATTATCACACTGTAAATAATTGAAGAAACCATAAACTACAGTTGACAATCTAAATGAAGCAAGTACATTTTCTGATGCTTTTTTTCTGTGAGTTTCCTTGCTGGATTTTGCAAATTAGCAAGTAATTTGTAATGGTTATCCTGAACATTATGTGAATTAGAGAAGGTCCATTGTAATGAGATTTTTTTTTAACTAATTAGCAAATGAGAATGGTCGCATCATTTACTTAGAATTACTCAGAAAAAAAAAAAGGGCATAATTTTATTTGTACCATATTTTTTAACATTGTAATGCTTTCATTTCCCCCTAATAAAAGAACTTGCACCAGGGCAAGGAGAAGAGGAATGGTGAAATCCAAAGCTATATTCTTTCCTGCTAGATATACAGGCTCCTTCTATTCTCAAAGATTTCTGGATCAGACACCACATGATATATGTAGTATTCTACAGAGCAGGGAATTAATTCTGCTTTCTGCAGATGCAGTCTAGTGCCTTCACCATGAGATCATTCTTTTTCTGCATGTCTTTGCATACATCACACTAGAATATCTTTAATTTCCATTTTAACAGAAGGTGGAACTTCTTTTTTTCATTTCTTTTTCATTCGTTAGTAACTGAATTGCAATAGAAATGAAATTTCATGGAATTGTCAACCTTGTCTAAGGACATCTCTAGTTTTGTTCTATTTTTCTGTGAAGAGTGTTATGATAAGAGCAAAACCTTGTTTTCCTTTGCTATCACCTCATAATGTCAAAGGAAAAAGAGATTTGGCTGCTGCATATTCATGAATTACTATAGGAGACTGGCTGAAGTACTTGGCAGAGATTCATGTAACAGCTGAGATGTTGACTTCTTGGCTAGTGCAAGAATAATATGGACGCTACACCAGTTTGCACAGCAGGTCTGGAGCCATCAGCACTGAGAATAAGTATTTTCTATCACTTCAGAAGGGAGGGGTCAGTCATTTCCTCCTGTCAGATTGCTGTGCACTAGAACGCGAGGTGATAATTTGGAATCTCCGGGTGCTGGAGGGCTGGGGATCTCTGACGTGAAAGATGTGACCATGTTTGAGGTACGGTGGAGTGAAGCTTCCCGAGTAGCAATGCATCTGCACTGCAAGGCCTGGACTGGCTGATGGCTCCTGGAATTCATTTCCAAGCTCCTCTGCAGATGCAAGGCTCTGCTCTGCTGCAGAAGACTCTGCTCTGGTGCAGCATAAAGGCTTTTTTGTTCTTCTTTTCAGTCTGATCTAATTTCCTGAGATCTATAACGAGGTGAAGTTCTAGGGATTCTACGTGCATTGTGCAGCTGCAGAGGTGTTCTCCTTTAAGCAAGGTATTATCTTCCTCTTTGCTTGTCCATTGTTTTCTACTTATCCTTTGCAAAATATTAATACATGTTTTGCAGTTTAATTGTAGTTGTGCAGTCCATTCGTGCTTTTACTCAGTTCTTCTCTTCTTGGATTTTCTGCCATCTTGAACTAATCAGTAGAAGAGTTTGGAACAGAGATACTTTGTCATTTACTAGCAGTTTAGCTTCCTGATGGGTCCAAGCTTAGAAAAACTCAATTAATGTGGCTGAGAAGCACAACTGCTGAAAGCAATGACTTCGGTGGTACAACTATAAAAATCCAGAAACAAATGATAGAAAGCTGTGGTGGATCTGTTCTTCCCCAGTCAGACCGTCTGTAAGAATAAGCATTAAATGACAACACAGAAAATCACAGGAGAATACGTAATATTGTAATATAGACAGATGCATATAAAAAAATCAACCCAGGCTAGAGCAAATCAAACCATGACTACTGTAGCATTTAACAATTTTAATTACAAGCTGACTTACTGACATGGTTTCTTTGCTTGAGATTCCTTCAATAGTAGAGACTTATACAACTGGCTGCATCTGAACATCTTGCACATTTTTAATGTGATTTTTTGGGGGTTTGTATAGTTCGTGTGGGGTTTTTTTGGTTGGTTTGGTTGGTTGGTTTTGGTTTTTGTTGTTGTTTTGGGGTTATTTTGGTGTGGGTTTTTTTTGTGGTTTGTTGTTGTTGTTGTTTGGAGTTTTTTTTACAGCTTAGCTTTCCTGTGGGTAATAGAAGTAAAACTTTTCTTTTTCCAGTGTTCTTTGAAACACTCATCAAGAGTTCTAAGTGGTTTTGGTGGTGGAAAAGAAGTTTGCTGAGTGCATCATTCTAGTAATTCTCTACTCTGATATATACTTATGAATAGATATATCTTCTAGTTAACCAACCCTGGATCACTTCTTGCTCTGTGTATAGGTAACGTCTGGCTTAAATAAGAGAAGGAAATAAAAGGAACAAATTAACCATAAAGTAATAATTATGCCCTCCCATTTTCCTAAATAGAAGTTTTTTCAGCTTCAGTAGGAAGCTTAAATTGAGTAGCAAGTGTTTAAAACACTTCTTTCTGAAATATGAGTTTTTAAAATCTGAGCAATACAAGAAAATTCTAAAGAAAATTGTTTCTGTTCTGTTTCTGAGTCCCCAATTACTCCTGTGATTGTTCTGATTCTTAGAAGGAAAAAAATACCCACCTCAATAACATCGGTAGGATGTGTGTGTCCCCTGGTACCACTAAGCAAACCAAGAGATTTCACATTACATTAATTTGCATGGTTTGCAAATATTTCTGAAGTAGCGTGTTGATTAGATTTCCCATTACTGAGTAACTGGTTCATTGCAGGCCTCTTAAGAAATGTATTACTGAAAATAATACCTTAAATTAGTTGTTTATGCAGATGAAGGAAACTATCGAGAGAATATGGACACGGTCTAGATGTTAACTGGGGATATATGGGTGGGAATTTGTGTATGAGAACAAGACTTCTTCAGGCTTACTGCTTTTAAAAAGAGATTTATGCTTCTCATGTCACATTCAGCATAGTGGAAGACTCTTCCTTCTCAGCAGGGATAGCTATCAAAGCTGAAAGTATATTTGTAGGCTGGCATGAACTCATTTCCGTAGTTCTGTGCATGATAATATTTTAATTAGGCAATTCATTGTCGTGGTAACTAGCTTTTCAATTAACCATTTCTTAAAAGCTTTCTCACTTTTTCTCATTACGTTACTTTAGTTTCTTAGTGAAGGAATAACTCTCAACAGACAGGAATTCATTCACCTGAATTTTTAGGTGCTAAAACGTCTGTAGAAAATCCAGAAATCAATATGCAGTGGATGAAATATTCATGGCCACTTTGTTTCTTATGCAAATTATCTGTGATTAGGAAAATGGCTGATGCACAGTGTGATGTGTGGAATTTCTAGTTGGTCTTGCTCTTTAGAAGAGTGAAATATGAAACATTTCTTAAAATTGAAAATACTGAGATGTCTATTGTTTACACCACCATCAAGTAACTTGCCAGTTCAAACCTGGAAGACTCGTATGTTGCTGATCAGTGGAATCAAACCTAACATGGAAGCAGTCAAAAAGTTTACCCAAATATCAACTCATCATGTTTTTAGTAATATTCCATAGATGTTACGTAGGCATTAATAAGTTACTAAAATATGCTACAGGTATTACTACATGTCATGTATGTATTCAAGTGCTTGGAGCATCTACGGACGTAGAGGACTATAGGTGAATGCAGCTGCTCAGACTCTGTAGTGACTATTCCATCACAAATCCATCAAACACTTAGATGTTTAATACACTAAGTAGAATCTTAACTGCCTCTTTTTCTATTCTAGTTTTGTCAAAGTAAGTATTTCCATTGTTTCTGCTTTCAGATGTATGTAGCAGGTTAATTACTGCTTTGAAACCAAGGAAAATTTCAGAGGAGATGAAATTAAAACCAAGTATTCTTATCCGAATGGTTTTAGTATTCTTCCTTTTAGTATGGAAGAGACTGCCCACTGATGAGAAAAATCTCATCAAGCAGATTCATCAGCAATTGACTATGGTTCAGTTCTTCACAAAAGAAAAACACTCTGGAGATATTCAGATAGTTATTAGTTCATGGTTTTCCAAAGAGAAAGGGTCTAACTCACACTGTCCATAACTAGAATCTAATTAATTCCTTTTTTTTTTTTTATTTTAAACTGTAGTTCTAGTAATTTTTCTGAAAGATATGAAAGATAGCTTATCATTTTCATAGGTTCTAATGGGGATAGTGGGGGATGCAAGGACCTCGTAACAGGATACCCAAACTAGAGCTAGCTGGAAATGTTCTAGTGGAACAGTTTTTCCTCTGAAAAATATGGCTTGAGGGGTGGGGATGTGGATTAATTAGAACACCTTGATATTTAACCAAGAATTCTGACAAGGAAAAACCAGAATAAATATCGATTTATTTTTTTGTTTTCTTGATTTCATGCATTTTATCTCAATTAATATTTTAAATAATATAATGGAATATGTACTTTGAACCTTTAATAATAGTAATGTTATTTTATAAAGTTTTGACACTTTAAAAATATTTCTATTTGCTAACATTTATTTTAATCTGAATTCTCATTCTGCAGGTAAATCAAAATGTTGACTTTATATTTCAATTCAAAATAAAAACTGATTTTGAAATGGCAGCTTTTCCTGCGGAAAGAAAATCTGCCTTTATAAACAGATGTACATGTGTCTTAATATAGTTTCAATATCACAAAGATTTTCAGTGCAATTGACACTAATTGGAGGGGACAGGTGGTGGTGGCAGTGGGGAGGAAATCTCTCCAGGATTGTGTAGAATTGATACAGGATACACAGAACTCAAGCTGGCTGAAAAATGCATGAATATCAGTTATGTAAGAAATTGATTAGTTAAGATTTAAAAAAAATTAGAAGAAACTGCAATATGATGTAAACTAACAGGAATAAGAAAGATACTTTCTCTTTCGTGTCTTCAAGAAGAATACTTAGAAGTGTGACTCTAAACCCCTAATGGTCTCCCATGGCTGCTACTAAACACCTGCAACCAAGGAAACTCAACATAGGGCAAAAAATGGGAGAGTATTTGTGGTGGGGAGACATTGGAGGAGCTTCATCACCTTGTTGGTCACAGACATGTGTGTTATGTGGAAATGACTGGGTCTCTTCCTGTCTCAGAAGACACATCTTTACTGGAGAAGGTCTTTTTCCCAACAAGATACAGGCTGTGAGAGAATACTGGGAGGATAAATTTAAGAAGACTAGATCCATCCAATTTACTTTGAGGAGCCGCTGGTTCTGCCAAAGGAGAATGTGAACTACTGAGTTCTCAGGCTTGTAAACCAGTGGACTGATTCAACAGAAACAAAGCGGATACTGATAAAAAGCCATGGTAATTAACTTTCAAAAGTTAATATTTATTAGCAGAAATCAGATCATGTTATCATTGGCATTTAATACTCATAAAACAAGATGTAACTGAAATTTTTCACAATACTGAGATTTTTTCATACTATAAATATGTGTCTTCGAAGAGCTTAAAACCGGAATAAATAAGTATGTAAAGTCATATGCGGAATTGAAACAAAAGTGCAGTGGCATAGAAACCACGGATAGAGAATCATCATTTGATGCCCCATGGCTTGAAAAACCACTGCTTTCTAAACATGAAACTCAGCTTTCCTTTGCCTTTGCTCCAGGCACTTGCTCAAATTGAATCAGCTTGAGGATTAATACTTTTGCACAATGTTTTTGACAAAATGTGTAATGTCAGACTATATGGGCTTGAGCAATGCTTAGGAAAGGATTTTACAGAAGAGCGAGATAGCACCTTGGAACATCAGTGTTATCCGTGGAAATACTTCAGACCCTTTGATAAACAGCTCTGGGAACAGAAGTGACATCTCTGCCTGAAATGCTGGAGTGGAAGGCAAAGAGAGAGGAAAAAACCAGTTTCCAGCAGTAGCTTCTCAGCATTCCGCGTTTCTCCCAGTTTCAGCGGTGCTGCTGAGATTGAACGTGGTGTATCTGTGGTTTCCAGCAAGAATTAACAAAGTTGTACAGCCAGTTGCTGGTGGTGACCTGGAGTGATTTGGGTTTCCTACAGCCAGTTTCCAGCTGTAAGTAGATACAGTGATTTAAAGGGCACTCTGAGTCTATATCTTGTTCCTGTCGGCTCTTTTGGGATGAGACACAGCTAAATACCACGGAGAAAGTGGTCTGTTGGAGCCTGGCTGTGGTGGGGAGAGACTTGCCGATCCCCCAGGGACCCCTGCCGAAAACGGCTGCCCTCCAGCGAGCCTGTGGTCAGAGCCCTTGATTTATTTGACTTTTGTTTTGCAGCTGGATGAGGACAAGGACTCAGGCGTAGGCAAGGCAGGATGGAGCCTGGTGCAGAGGTACACCAGAGTTATTTATCACGGCTACATATAACCTGCGACACCGAAACAACATTATTGCTGACTTATCTAGCATTGTTATAATGCTTCCTTTTTACGCACTGTAAATGAGAAGTTGATAGGAAAAAGAGAATTGTACAATAGGTTTTCCAAAGCAGAATTGGCAGACTGCTGTTCCTGCAGGGGTACATCTCCCAGCAGCAGCTTCCTATTGCATACGGAAGAAATGATGATCTATCAGTGACTCACTGAATGGTTTTCACTTTATCATAGCAAATGATCAAAAGAAAAAAAAAAAGAGAAAAAATACAATTTCTATGGCCTTATAAATGCGATAGAAGACTGTGATTAAAAATAAGGAGCTTAGCATGTGAAGGGTAGGAGCATGGCAGCAAGAGCAGCAGGTTAGATGTTATTGCTGTTATTGAAATGGAGCACAGGGGTGACCACACTTTACAAGAGCTTTATTGCTTCACTCTAGTAAAAATGAATCACATTTCTCTCTCTCAGCTCTTCATTTTTCCTCTCAAAAGACCGACAGGAAAAAAAGATGATAAAAAGCTCCAACATGAAAAAAAATTCAACTTTACACGTCAGTGCTGTATACAGATGGATGATTCACCAGAATCCATCTCTGTGTTTTTAAGTTGGCTTTTTGTTTGAACTATAAACATGTCAGACTTTGTAGAGATTTCAGGTTTGGGCCTATGCTAATACTTGCTTTTATCAGGTAAAATGTTATGTGATGGTATAGAAGGGACTCCTGCCAAAAGTGCTTCCCTTTGCTAGTTTGATGGGAAAACAGAGAAATCTATGTGAAGTCTCCATTTCTGTGCTTTGAGAGATTATTTCCATGAGGGTTTATACTGGCCACTTAAATGGCATCTAGAGGTACTTTTCAACAGTTGATGCCATCCTTTGCAGTATTGGAGGGGGTGAACTCTACAATTTTCCAACTCTGAACCAATTTTGTGACTGTCCAGTCTCTGTTAAGCACCTGTTAACTTTTGTCGCTGTTACAGTGTTGGGAGTTAGAGGCAGCAGAATTCTCCAGCTACACACCATTCCACAGGCTGGAGGCTTTGTGCCACGGAGTGCAGTGACTGAAAATCATTATTGAGGAAGCCATATCATAAAAGTTCTTGCAGATGTACAAAGGACAAGGCATCAGCCTGCAAGCAGCACAGAAAAATTTGGTTTATAGTCCTGTAATATGTGCATATAAACTACGTTGTTCCTCCTTGCAAAAAAATTGTGCTACTCAATGTTCAGCCTGCACCAGCACAGCTTGCCAGAGCTAAGCCCTGCTGCCTGCAATAGGAACACTTTGCTTTCCGCAGTGCCCGGCATCTGACAGTCCTGAAGCATTTTTCGGTGCAAATGTTGATTAAGCTTTGCAACAGCTTTGTAATGTAGGTAGATACTATTAGCAGACACTTCAGCCAGGGCACAGGTCTGCCTCTCCTGGGGAAGGACACCGGGCTGTGAGAGGGAGCCTGTTGGGTGGGTAGCGCAGTGTCTGGGGCTGGATTTGCACTTGGGAGAGCCAGCCTTCAATTGCTGGGTGACCTTTTGTGCCAGCAAATCGGCACCTACATCACAGCTGGGACCTCTGTTGTTACTATGGCAGGAAAACTAACTATGGTGATAGAAGTGCTCTGTAGACTGGAATAGCACGATGGTCTGTCTGCCAGGGAGTTATTTTTTATTTCCCCCCCAAATGAGACTAGAATCCGGCTTTCGATATGCAGAACAGCTCCTCTTGTTCCCACTCAACATGAAGCTTTTACTCATTCCAGAAGTGTGACCTTGTACCTCGGTTGTGGCAAAACCACGTTGTGTGGGCTCAACTCCATGTAAAGCTTGCTGAGCCGCAGCCGTGTGCCCTCCGGTCTGGCGTGAGCCGTCATTTCATTCACACGTTGCTGAATCGTTAGCAGTCTGTGTGCAGCTTGTCAGCCCTTCATGTTCTCCCTTCAATGCTCTTAGTTTCCTAGCAGGAGGAAAAAATGCTCCTGGGCTTGTAGCTGAAGCCCTTTGCTGTCACATATCGTTGTCCAGAGCATCTCCTCCTGAGGGTGAATGCTCTGTCTGACAATCCACCTCCAAGCTACAATCTGATGTCCAAGCCTTATGCCGGGCGTTATTTAGACCCAGCTGAGTTGTACGGGTAAATACTGCAGGATCTCTTTGCAAAAGGGTGGGAGGGAGGAGGAGGCAGACGAAGCACCCGGTGCCCTACTTAGCAAACGCCTAAAACCTGGCCCGCTGCGTTGCTTTGTCAGACACTGTATGCTGCAAAACTGATTAAATAAAAATGCAGCATGCTGAGGCCAGAAATTGCCCAGTTCGATGTTAACATTGTGCAAACATTCTCCAACTGACTAAATTTGAGCAGATCCAAAAGTTGCCAGGAGCACTTTAGTGCTTTCCCGTTCTGCCAAAGCTAAAACGGCAACTCTGGCTCCGTTACCGTCTCCCTGGGACTCGTTAGCATGGCGCCAGCGACAGGCGGCCACAGGGGAAAGTGTCACACGTGCAGCTGGTGGCAACCTTCACGCAGGAACAAAACTATGAAGCAAAACTGCAGTGGAGGGGAAGGATCATGCTTAATAATATGCAAATCGATGTAGCATCTCACAAAAATTCGATTTGCGTTTTGAGGCAGCTGCTAAAAATGTTGTTTTAACGCCTCTTGGGAGCATAAATGTATCTCGTAGACACGGGCGAGAGAGAGGGTGATTACATTTTCTAATAACTTTAATTTTATGAGGTAGAATATTTGAAAGCTGCCGTGTCTTTCATCCTTGGACCGAGTTTGTTGGGGAGATGACCATGTGAGGGTAATTGTATCAACCTTAATACAGCAGAATCCTGCCAACTCATGCAAAAAATTGCGCTAAGAAATGCCCTGCAGGTTTGTCAGGACGTGAAAAAGTTTTGCTATAAATAATGAAATGTGAAATGTAATTTTCAGTGCACAAAGGACATGCTTTCTCCTTGCTATTTATTGTTTCATCACAGACAGCCCAATACTCGGTGGTGCTGCCTGGGCTCAATCTTTACACCGTTGGGCTGCATATGCTCTTCTCTGAATCAAGTGCTTACGTGCTGACCTGAGAAACTCAGTCAACCCAGTTCTTTTCCTGTTTGTAAGGGCAAATGATTGGGGTCCTTTGCCTTCCTGTAACCAATTCCACATGTTGTTAATCTTGTGTAAGTCGGTCAGGTGGCTTTTTATTTCCTTTGTCTCACAGAAAGCAGCACTAGACTTAATGCAGTTGCTTTCACATGAGGTAGCTGTAAGAAAGAGCAATATTATGGGCCCAGTGCTGGTGAGAAGCACAGGAAGTGCTCCAGGAGGCAGAGACCTGCATGAAGGCTGAGGCCTCAGTGCCAAGAAATGAATAACGAGCAGCATGCCGCTGCGCTAGCAGCAGAGTTGTTTGTGCCCTGCTCTGCTAAGTTATTGTTCAGGAGATAGCGGATTGGTATTTCTGTGCCTTGCACCCATTTTTATTGTTTTTATGTATTCAAATAATCTGCCTCCAGCTGCTTTTTTGGGTTGAGTTTGACAGAGATGTACAAATGGACTCATGGCTCGTCATCTTTTAAAGAACATCTGCAATTCTCCTTCCTTTAGGTTTTGGGCATTTGCGATCGCAATGCTAGTGTGATGGACAGGGATTCCCTGCTCTTCAAACACAAACCCAAAAGGCAGTCTTGGGGTCAGAGAATTTCCAGGCTTTATTTTGTTTAGAGACACCTTGCTGGTTGCAAGTGCAAAGGGATTGATGGACTTCATCATACTTCGACGCTGTCCTCGACAAAATCTTCTTAACTGTTAGAATGAGGTCCTGTTGTATCAGAAAAGGGCTGCCCAGAGGCTTTGCCATACCCCTACATTTATCCAGTCCTAAAATTGCATTCAGCCCTTTGAAGGCAACCACAAGGCTGATGTGGCCCCTGGTGAAAATGAGCTGGACACCCCTGATCTACAGCTTCCCTGGTGTTTGCTCAAACATTTAATCATCCTCCCTATTACATATCTTTCAGGGCACAATTCTGAATTTGCCTAGTCTCATCTAGATTAAGGAACCTTTTATTAACAACTGTTCCTCTTCTGCCTTTCACTTTCCTTCTCCGAGGTCTCCATACATTGTAAATCAGGCAGCTCTTAGTCTCTGTTTTGAGCTGTTTGTTTTACCAAACCAGGCGTGTTCTCTGATCCTCTGAGAAACTCTGATTTTGTACCTTTCCTGGTCTTCCACATTATTTTTTAGAATTAGAGTACCAGGGAATTAGAATATCAAGTGCTGCAAATAGAAGTAAATTTACCTCCCTGTTTGTTGTTTACTTGTTTATACATCTAAGGATAATTTTCTAGGTTATAGTCCCTTCATCTCTAGCTGTGCCTAGGTACACTTCTTCTTCCTAAATATATAACCACAAATTTAGCTTTAAATGAACCTGGTGAAAATGAATGGATTTCCCTGAGATATCAAGGTTTATTAAAAATTAAAAAGATCTCATCTGACTCTGCTCCAGCTCCTCTGTGCAGTCGCTCCCTAACTGCCTTTAAATGTTTGTTCCTAGATCTTTAACATCCTCTTTAGTTACTCAAGGATTGGAAGATGTTTAGTTTTCCTACTGCCCTTTTCATATATGGAATAGAAATACGTATTGAACAATGTTACCTCTTCTGCATTATTATTGAAAACTTTGCCAGCTGTATAGCTGCTGTGCTGCTGAAGTTCTTTTGCTCTGTTTAAACTCTTTGTCCTCAGCCAGGCCTGCATTGGCTTTTTCTCTGTCCTTTTTACTTTCCTAATAAATATTTCATCTTTTCTAATTTTGTTTACAGTAATTCCTATTGATTTCCTCCTTTTCAGTCACTTTGTATTGGCTTTTTGTTCCTAATTGCCTCCTTCACTTTGCACTGAATGAGAATGTGCTTTTAGCCAAACTTGTTCTTTTCCTTAATTGTGGTAATGTGGCTCTTGGCCATTTCATGAATTTTTGCCCAAGAACTCACAATTCTCATCCTGTCTACTTTTTCTTTTCAAGCAGTTTTTGGGCATTTTCTGTTCTAGAGTTTTTGGGCAACAGCCCTTTTGAAGCCTCGGATATAAAATTACATATGTCACATTTACTCTTCTTTCAGTTCTGTCCTCATTTTATAATATTTTTTAAATTATGTTTTGCATAGTATGATGTTAAACTGCAATATCTGGATCAGCAACAGTCTTACCAATATATTTGAACAGCACTTGGAAAATCGTGTCCTATATCTTTGTGGTTCAGAGTCTTTACAGAGACTGTTTTCTGTTCTATCGGTTTCTCAATTAACACAAGGTAGGTGAACTCTAAGCAATTTTTTCTCAGTTTGTCACTTCCATTTCAGCCTTGAAGAAGTACTCATGTTCTTCAAGCTGTGTCTGTGGCTCTTTTTCTACATAAATTAATTGGCATGATAAACAAATTCCTCCTCCTACAAACCTTGCTTGCATCCTTAGATTCCAACAGCTACACTGTTGGAAAATAGGATTTGATTATAATCCTTTTTTAGAAGACTATGCTAAACAAGGTCTCCTAATATTAGGAAGATACTTCTGTGATGGTAATTTTATATGTGGAAGAGGCTATCCACAGGGATAAAACTTCTTGTTTGGAGTGCTGAGTTATGAGCCCTGTTGCTGTGAGCTGCTGCGGGCCGGTATAAAACCAGCATGTGCTCCTAGATCTGCATCCAAAGCCACTGCTGCACCAATTGCTATGAAATAATTTGCTCTTCCTGTGGCGGCAATTTTGGGTAGTATTTGGTAGCTCAAGCTGCCAGAGCAATCTTGTTCTTATTGCATGGGTGTCCAGCAAGCTATGCAGCAAGCTGTAAAGCTAAAAATTCCCTGGTTTGCAAGAACATGGCAGTTTGAGTTTGCATTCCTCTGTTCCTTATTGAGTCCCTTTGCCTTGTCATGGCTCTCATTCACTGATACTTAATTGATGGAAATATTTTTTATGCAACTGATGTCAGGCCTTGTGCAGGGGCCTGGTGAGTGATCCTGGACTCCAGGAGACTGACTGGGAAGGTTCTTCAAGTGAAAGCAATCTACACAGGGACAACATTAGCGCCTCCATACTGTACCTGGCCATGCACTGTATGGATGCTTTAGTGGCTGAGCGTGGTCAGATTGAACACCAAGAAGCATCTCTCTTGAGCATCTTATCTGGGATTTGAGAGGACACCATGATTTTTCATGTGTCAGAGGACATCTGGTAGGTCCCAAGATATAAGCGAGATCATTGTGTTGTGTTGCATGAGATATAAACCTATGCACAAGAGATCCTGAAGCACAGTCTGTATCTGTGGGGCTGACAACAGCCAGCTCAGGCTTACAGAGTATTCACAATGTGGTTTTCAATGCCCGAGAGAGCTCTTACTGCCACAGAAAATTTCTTGGAGTCCCAGACTTGATTAGTGTCCCTGACTAAGGTCTGCTGCCACTAGCTTCTCTTCTCCCCTTTCCCTACTGTGGACCCATAGTCGGAAAGGCAGAATCCGGCTCTACTTGTCTGTGCTCGTATTGTCTTCTGCTTGGCATTTGTGCAGCATCTCTTCCTGCTTTCTTCCCTCTCTCAAAAATGCATGTCCCTAGATATCTAAACACATCCTACCAAGAGCGCTCAGCGAGCATGGAGCAGATTGACTGCGAGCCCTTGTGATGCTGAATTCAGCTGACAATCAGCTGCTAATGCCAGCAGCTATTCCTGTTTTGTATCCTCTTCCTTCAATCTGATGTCGACAAGGTCAAGTTTAGAAACATGAAACAAATGTTACTTTCTCATTAACAGACAGCCTGTTGGGTGGCAACTCCTGTTTTGTATATGCCAGTTGCCATTTTAATCAGCTCTCTCTGCTGTAAGCTCCGTGTTAGAGTAGCTGGTGATGCCAGAGTGGTGAATGGCATTAGAGCCAGTAGGTCTCTCCACACATGTTGTTTAGCTTTTCTTATTTTTTAAAGCAATGAGTATTCAAATCCCATTTTCCAAGTGACCCTGATTGTTCTTTGCTCTTTGAGGAGGAAGGGATGAGGTGGCAGAGCAGGGGACATCAGTGGATGGATGGATGGATGGAGAGCATTATGAACAGGTTGCAGCTGGTCCACCGAGCTGTGCTGTTATAGGAAAACTTCTTCCACATGGAGGAGTCCTGGTTCCAGATCCCATAATTCCAGTTTTCCTATACTGCACCTTCAGCATCCTCCACTAACTCTTCGTTGGCTGAGGCCCATTGAAGTTTGCTAGGGACTCGAACTCAGCCAAGTATCTTAAAGTTGGATATCCTGTACAGTAAGGAAAACTAACTCCCTGGTGTGTTGGTTTTGAACAATAGGCTGGAGAAAGAGCCCTGTTTTATCATGACTTGAATGATGGTTCTTCTCATCTAATTATCACTGTAATCTCTAACCTAGTGCTGCAGGCATGGATTCAGATATGTATGCATAGCAATTATATAAGTGAATGAATCAAAAATATCTATCTATAAAAAGACATATAAATATGGTGATTTAAAACTGGTTTGTGAACATATACATGGAGACTTACAGTTTGAATCAAATCCCTTTTGAATCTTTGGGAATCTTTACACTCCTGTCAGTGACCTTTGTTTTTGCTTCTTAATGATCTGTCTTTACCACTGGAAGTTGTACAGAGAACGTCTTCCTATGAACGGTTCAGGGCTGTCAAGTCCCAGCAGACACTCTGAATGGTGGTACCAAAAGTTAACGTCTGCTCGTGATGCAGGAAGGTGTGTTCTTTCAGTTTTGCTGAGGGGCAGAGTCAGGGCTGTTAAAGGATGGATGAGGGTGGAATGACTTTCCACAGATTGGAAAGAGGATCTCCAGAAGAGTATTCTCGTCCAACATGCTTTAGGATTGATACTTGGCATCAGCTGCAATGAAATGGCCTCTCATTAACACCAATCACACCTCTTACTTTTCGTATTAGATAATTAACATAGTTACGGACCGGAAAGCCTGCTCTCCCTTTTTCTGCTGTGACAGCATTAGATTGCTGTGATTTCTACTCTTCATATAGGTAGTAATATGGTTATTCAGTTAATCTATTATTCATTTCACTCATGATCTATTCTTTTCACATTCTTATTCTGTGAGTCAATTTCTCTCTCTGCTATTTTAATAGAGTAGCATTTTAAATTGTGAGAACACAGCATTAAACATGTATAAGATTTAATCTAATTTAAAATGCTTTCTTCTAGCAGGATATGCCTAATAAGCATAAAAACAATAATGTTCAAAATGCTACGGCATATTACCATGACACATGATGAAAGATCCTTTTTTCAAATAAAGCTAAGCACTAATGAATGTGTAAAAAACTTTCTTATCCCTTGTCCTGAAGCTGTATGATTGACACAGATCTCCTGACAGAATAGTATTGTATACAAGCTGCCTTGAAGTTTACAAATACTATTTCTTGCTGTCTAATGCGATATCTTTAATGTAACACAAAATCTGTGATATCTCACAGTATTTATGTTAGATGGACACTGAAGTGCTTGTGAGTAGTTAATTTGCACCTGATTTAGTGCTGGATGTATGTGTGTGATTCAGTGGTTTAAATGGATTTTAGGTTTTCTATCTGGATTTTTCTGCAGAGACCATGAGTCTGTTCCAGCCTCCAACGACACAGCCTGGCTGTTGCTTCTTATGCTTGTAGTTTTAGAGACTCTTGCCTGAGTTCATTTATCTGGGCAATAATTATTTTTGCTAATATTTTTTTTGACGAAAAAGGAAATTTTGGTTTGACTGAAAACTTGTTTGAAACAAATTCAGCCTTCTATCTGCTGCCTGAGAACGGAGGAATTCTGATGTGGTTTTATGTGAGACATTTTTGTTTCCTGCTTTGAAATGATGCTTCCTTTTACAAAGTTATCTCAATGCAGTCTTGCAAAAATGTAAAACCTGCTCATATGCAAAAATAATGTTTTACTATCAATTGCACAATTACTTAGTCTAATTAAATGAAATTGTCTATTTTTCTGTTTCATTGACTGTTTTCATGACCCCTTTTAATGCTCGGGTTTTGACCATGCAAGCAGCCCCACTATGGTGACACAGAAAACAGTTAAAACTCAGATTCTACAGAAAGTTACACACGAACTTAGGGTTGGTTCTGGCTCCGCCTGCTCCCAGGCAGCCCACAGGAGTCTGTTTTCCTTTCTGTACGGAGCGTGGCAGAGGGTGGGAAGGCAGCAGAGCCCAGTTTCATACCACAAGCCTGGCTCGTGGCCAGGTGGAGCCCCCCGCCATGGCGATTTGGAAGCCTTCTCAGCTCTGTCATTTTACACAAAGCCTGTGGAAACTGCTTTGTAATACTCAGTGGGAAAACTCATATAATTAAGCACGTCCCTATGTCTCCGCAGTTCCTGAATCTGCTTTTTAAATCTCCTATTCATTATCATCGTATCAGTTTAACTATAGATTTTCAGCAGAGGCTGACATGCAACAGGAGGTCTAATTGTGCATTCGATTTCCGGGATGGCTCATTCCCAGCAGGCAACTCCAGGCGCATATGGTGGAATTAGCCATTTGCTCGCACTGCTGAGCTCCTCGTGTGCACCACCCCGGCGGCTGCGAGCCGCCGCACTCCCGCGCTGCCAGAACGGTGAGTCTGAGGTGATGAAAAAGGAGACTTGGACAGTCAGATGAAGATCACTGAGACAGCTGTAAGCTGTGCCTCAGATGATGTACAAAAATGACTAAGGCTGCAAGTTCCAGAATACAAACTCCTGTGATATAGAGTGCTTAAAAAACCCCAACTTTCTGACAACAAGTCGGAAGGATATTAGTTCTGAGCATGGCTTGGATTCAGCAGTGTTTTCCCTTAAGCATGTTTAAGTTCTTGCTAAGGTCAGGGCTTTGCTGAATATTTCGATTTGTTATTTCTGTCTTACTAGTTGCTAGGTACTCCAGTTGTAGGCCAGGATCTATTGTGCTGGTGGTGTTTGAACATTAAAGAAAAATAAGAGTGCTTTGTATTTGAGGAATGTATTAGGAGTGTACTTAACTCTACATATTTCTGCTCTGGAACTCACACGAAGTAAACTTCCATGGGAAAACAACTTTCCTGAACATTACAAAACCAATATTTGAGAATGAGTGTGTATGTGGGGCATTTTTTTACACTGAGGAGGTGCAACTCCCCTTTGTAATTCTTCGTCCCAGGAGGAGCTTACAGAAACTGTATTACAAGGGTTCAAGAAACCCAGACGTAGATGCAGGGACTTCAGTGACGGTTCTTGGTGTGCTGGAGAGACACATCAGTAAACTATGGTCATTCTTGCAGACATGCAAAGTTAAAGCAATTGCCACTTTTGGAATTGGGAAGGAATTTTTCCTACATATTCCCCAACTATTGTCATGTGCTGCTGATCCTCCTGCTGCCCACTCCACTGTTTCTCTAACTGTGAAATCCCAGTGAATTTAGGAAAAAAACCACTGGGTAGATGGTTCAGTTTTCTGTGGCTGCAGGTGAATGGCATAACTATATCTCAGTCCTCTTGCCACCACGGCTGTTTCCATTTGCAACTACACCTGTGCCTCTGCGGTACTAGAAAACAAGGCGAGTGGCAGATCTCCCTGTGCTCCACTCAGCAATGTGCCCCAAAACCCTCCCAGAAACTTCTAGCGGTGAAAAATGCTGTTATTTTATTACATTGCTTGGTTTTACAAAACACTGGCCCGTAGGTGATGCCCTTCAGACAATTAGAAGAGCTGGCTTTGATCTGTAAGGCTTTTCCTGTTCAGCATCCTGGATGCCTCAGTGCTGACATATCTCAAGTTGACAGTCGGCGTCATTGGCTGCTTGGGAGCTTAGGCCCTGGGCACACAAAGATGCAGCCCTTTTTTTGGTTTTTTTTTCATGTCTACCTCTCCTTACATCCATCCATCTTAACACAGATGTTATTTCTAGCCCTCATTGTTTTGTTTCGGCTTTCAGCAAATAATATAAGAAAAAGGTCTCTGACAATTTTGGGAGGCTTTATAGAAAAAGGTTATTGATGGCTGCTACTTCTTCTATGGGCATTTGGAAAAATCCTTGAAATGATAATTGGCGGCTTGGTGAAATGAATTATTACTATGGTAACAGCTGCTGAAATGCTACAGAAAAGTTTATTTCTACTTTTCTTCTTTGTTTTTTTATGAAATTGTGTGTCCTTATTGCCGAGATGGTGGCATGAACATGTCAGTAATATTCGTTATGCAGCTTAAAAAAAGAGAAAGGAGCAAGCATGTAAAAATCTTTGTACTCAGGATCTGAGCACAGCAGTGGAAATAAACACCATGTTACTGAAATAAATTAAGAAACTGGGAAGAAAAAGCTATGCACATCAACTGGAGGAACCTTATTTTTAAAGCTAGTGATTTTTCAAATTAAAATA
Source organism: Caloenas nicobarica (assembly GCF_036013445.1). NCBI lineage: Eukaryota > Metazoa > Chordata > Aves > Columbiformes > Columbidae > Caloenas > Caloenas nicobarica. The sequence continues at coordinate 7,277,618 of NC_088258.1, read as the reverse complement.
TTATTTCTTACAGAATTTATATCACAATTCTACAGTTATGAGCTGCTATTGTGTTACAAAAAAAATCCCTTTACAGTAGAAATTTAATATTTCTGCCAGTGTGTCCAAATCTGCCTTATGGTAGTTGGGTAAGTTGTAGAAAAGGAAGAACTGAATGCTCTGCCTTAGTAGCACAGTGTTGGCTGATGCTGGTGCTCATGACCAAAAGAAGGTGCCAGTTTCCTAGGTTGTCCTCAGGACACTTGAATAATTATATATTAATTGCATTGCGGGAAAGCCTTGAAGCAAACTTGTGTCTGAACAAGGTGAAATGTCACAGACTCTGAGGTTTAAAACCTAAAGTTGGGGCCAGTCTGCATGTTGCATGTGATACCAACCCAGGAGCCTTTGTTCAGGTGTTACCAGCCTTGGGCTGGGACCAGGTGAAAGACGTTAGGAGTGTCTCCAGCCCGTGCATTACTGCTGCGTGTGTGTGAGCCCTGCCACGGGCGGCAGGATGCGTAATGACCTACAGTTCAACTTCTTTTCTTTCCTTACATTTTAATAGTATTTTTGGATCAGGACAATGAAAGAGAGGCAGGTGTTGGTGAAGGTACAATAATCTCATGAGAGTTGAGGGCAGCTGTAAGTCTGTAGTGCCAGTGTGAGCACAGTCCCACTGCTTAACCGTGGATCTGGGGGAGAATCCTGCAAAAGCACGTCGTTTAAGGACCTAAACCCTGGTTTGAAATACAGATTTATCGTGTCAACGGGGAGAGAGGCAAACAGGAGTCTGCTCCCTGGAGTGGTCTCCTGAAATTGTGGGCAAGTTTATGCACAACTTCATATCATGTGTTGTGTGAGGCTCATGCCTTGGCTTCAGTGGGCTGACCCTGACATGGTAAAAGCTATCAAGGTGTTTTATCATTTAACTCCTCTGTGAAATTCCAGCCAGAATCACTATCCATGCCAGACTGGTGGAGGGTGTGGCCTCAAGAAATGGCTTCTGCTCAGTTCTTTTCAAAAACTTGCCTTTAGTGTGCTTTTAGAAGTTAAAACCTTTGGTGATGGTTAAGATGATGGGCTTTGTTCTAAGCCACAAGCACTCAGAAAGATTGGAAATGACACCTAGAAAACTTTGAGATATTGCTGTCAATTTTATCCCAGTATTTGGGATCTTAGTCCTTCTGCAGCAGCACAGTGTTCCAGAGAATTTTATTTTGTGTAGCCATGGCTGGTTGGGGCTGTCCGGCTACTGCTAATTTGAGGAATGGATTGAGGAATTTTGTGCATGGAGAATGAAAAGCTACAAGTGGATTAGACAGTGGGAGAAAAAGTGGGATTTTGTTTGCAAACACCCACTCAGCCCCAAAGTGCTGGCACCAGAGATGGTTTTTGATAAATCCTGATTCGTATCCTGTATAAATCAGTGGCAATTAGGAGCAACTTCACTGAATTGAATGGGATTGTCCATGTAAATAGAGATGAGATCATAGTTATGCTTCTGTGCAACCAGTATAAGTGGGGAGTGAATCCTGAGCAAAACTAAAAGATTCAGGGTTTAGTGCCTTTTTTTCCCGCCCACTATCCTTCCCATCACTCCTGCCTCCTTAAATCCAAAATATCACGTGGAGTGCTTTTATAAATAATTTACTTTCTGCCTGACACTAGTCAGGGAGGCATAAAGGTACCTGTGTGCACATGCTGCTTCTAGAGCTCAGCAGCAACTACATCTGAATTTGAAACAAAAAATCTGAAGATTTTGGTTTTTCTATGAGGATGGAAGAGGTTCAGGGACTCTGAAAGAGTCAATTCAGGCCCCACCACATCAAAGACTCTCTGTGGTGTTTGAAAAGGCACCGTTCATTCATCCTGACCCCCCCAGAGGGAAGAGGGCTGACGTGGGGAGGACTGCCCTTGTGGGTAAGGAACTGGGTGGAGCTCATGGGATTTTGGCTCAAGTCTCTGCCCTGCTCCAGGTGACGTTGACCGAGTACAATGCAGTCCTGTGCTGGGAAACAAAATAGTTGCATTGATAAGTTATGTGCCGGCAAAGATTCCCGCTGCCCATTGGGGTTAGCTAACACAGTAGGTGTGTCTTGTTTTCTCAAATGACCTTGTAAAATTACTAAATTTCCACCCTTCACAAGGAAAGTAATTATTGAGCGAGCTGTGGAGTTGGGAGCTGATTTTCCGAATGTCCGGCGTGATCTTGAGCAAATCACTTAGGCAGAAATTTAGTGAAGTATTAAAGCATTTCAGTCCTATTGAGGGCTTATCTCTGGTTCATTTCAGTGGGATTTAGGCTTCCACTTTCTATTTAAGTACCTAAATCTCTTTGTGATCCACATGAATCTTAAAGTTTCTCTTTGCAAAAAGGGCACCATAAAATGTCTTGTCTCATGGTATGTTTTGAGGAGAAATTAAAGATTGTGCAAAACGTACAAGGTTTGACTATGAGGCTATGTAGATTTGATAGAGAGAATGATCATGCATTTACTAAAACGAACTCCAGCGTACATGCTTGGCATCAGTGTTGTACAAGTGTTTGCGAACTGGCAAGAGCACCCAGTCTCCATGTTGCATAAAGATCATTCTATAATTTACAGCAAACCTCTGGAAAATATTTCTTTCACTTAAAACAGGAATACAAAAAATTCTGCCCGTGGTATGGCATCTGTAACATGCTTAGCAAGCAGCATGAGCTCTTTACAATTCATCAAAAAGGCCACATGGATAATGAGATAAGGCTCCTTGCTGTAGCTAAATATTTCTTCCCAATGCTGCTTCAAAACAAAAAGCACCACGATGACAAACGAAGGGAGGACTTGTCCCAGCACCGGGGCCCAGAATGTCCTGGAAGCAAGTACTGCACAGTTGCACCTGTGTCTGGGGGCACCATTTGTTGTCCTGCTCCAGGGATGCTCCAGCGCAAGTATCAAGCAATAAAACTCTCCGGCCCATCTCTGGCACAGAATTTGGGCTAAAATGTCCAATCTGGGGCTAAATGAGCTTCAAAAATTGTCAGAGCTGCCATGGTAGCTCTGCTGCTGCCCCCTGCCACCACCGTGCCTTCAGCTGAGCCTGTGTTGGGAGAGTTTTCTGGCTTTGGGCAGACCCAGAAAATATTGCTGGAAGAAAGGGAGAGCTGGGGTTTGGGCTTGTTTTGTTTCAAGATGACATTGTGAGCAAAGCTGAGCTGAGCCTGTTTGTGGCCCTGGGGAAAGAAAATGTCTGTGGGAAATGATTCTTTCACTTGGCACTGTTTCCAGTGGGAATCAGTGAGGATTTCAAAGATGTTCCCCCTGATGTGCTAAAGCTTTGCTTAAAAAAACCACAGAGATGAAAGGGCAGCCTCCTCTGGCGCACGATGAGATGTGACAGGATGAGCGGCTGCTGCTGTAATGAGTTCCTATAAGGGTAGTCACAAGCGCTAAAAAGTCAAATGAACAGAAGTGGCTTTGTGCAGAGTGATTTCAGCAATGCCTGTGCTGCCTGTACACATGGTGTGTTCAGTCCTGCTCCTTTTCATGGCTGTGTAATTCTCTGGGGCTTTGCAGGGACCTCTGAGATGTCTGGAAAGAGAGAGAGAATCCCTGTGCCGTATAGGTTTGCTCTGCATGCAGGCCACCTCCCTAGCTCACTGGTTTTTCCTTCTTTGTCTTTACCTGTAAGTTGAAGAGACTTTGATACTATAGCAGAAGAGTAGAGTTAGGTGGCTGTACTCTACTGAAAAGGTGTTAGGTTATTTCTTAGTCTTACAGCAGTCTTTTCCAGTCTGCTGTCAACCATAGCTGAAACTGTAACGCAGTGATGTGTGATTTTCCATCATGTTGCATGAATTGGCAGGGCGGAGGGGGCTGTCAAGCTCTGTAATTCTCCAAACTTTCAGAAGCACAGTCTCTTTGCAGAGTTTGGGGCCTACTTTCTCCCACGTGGCAAACTTGTAGGTGGAACATGTTTATATCAATGAATCCATGGTTTCCTTCTCCCTTTTCTCCTGTTTGGTTTCATGAATCTGCCAGAAATCAGTAAGGAAGACTAGGAAATGATGCCCACATCCCTCTAGTTGTGGCAAAGTCAAATGGAAGAGGGCACTGAAGGAGAAGAAAACACAACAGTGAAGAGTGTGATGTAATGGAAGTGCTTCCACCTGTTCTACCTTCCCTGCATAAGCTCTGCATTTAATTGCAAACTAAAGACTGGGAGAAAAAACATTACAGAGAGGTACAGGAAGGATCTGATAATAGTTATAAGCAGAGGTCTGCTTTCCCTTTCCTCTCCTTCAGTTTGGAGTATGTTCTATGGTCTCAGTAACACACTGACTGAGCAACGTGCACTTCTGTCTTGTGGCTGATAAATGGCACACAGTGACTGGGAATGGTGTTGCCTGCATCCGCTTCCTAAGTGGAGTAAGCAACCAAGCTAACTCTATACACACTGGAAATGTAGGAGTTATTGTGGCAATAACCTGTTGAGTCACTGGTTTTTATTATACAATTATTTGTGTTCAGATCTGATGCCTAAATGACGTACAACACTGAAACGCTGCAGAAAAGGAAATGAATGCAGAGAGCATTATTCCATGTGCCAGAATGTCCCTGCTGAATAAAATGTATAGCTATTTCCCTTAAGCTCTAGTTAATAAGGTTCTAAAAATGATGGGTGAACTCCTTAGGGGCTGACGTCTGAGTGCAGTTCAGAAGAGTAGCCCGAAGTTCAGACACTTCTCTAAAGCTTCTCTCATCCTTTTGAATGTCACGAGTCTTCCAACCTGGTCTGAAACCCCTGTGAGGACACACTTCTCAGCAGTGTTTCAATTTCTCAGGTTTCCACTGGAGAACAGAACTGCAAAGGCATGCAAAACCCATGCCATTTCAAGCTTATAAACAAAAGTTGGTGGTGTGCTGGAAACAGGCAGAGATTTAGGGTGGAGGAACATCTTTGTAAGTGGTTTCAAACCATGGAAAAATCACATCTTTGTCATTGTGTTAATGCAAAGGCAAACCACACTCCCGTGTTTGAGCTGCTGGGATTCCTCTTGTAGCTCAGGTGGCACAGGCAGATTCTTTTACACAGAGAGGCCCAGGGCTCAGTCCTTTTTACACGGACTGAGAAACGGGCAGGTCCTTCCTCCAGGACAGCAATCTGTAGCCAGCTCCCATCAGCACCACCTGGATGTGGTGCATGTATCCCTGCATGGTGTGACCCACTCACATACAGATCTAGGCTATGGCTTTCCATAAAGCAGCACCCCTAAGAGAGATGGCAGGTTTCCATAACAGATACAGTAGGAACCTTCTATTCTTAAGACAAATACTCTTTTTGTGTATGAGAGAGAGAGCAAGCCACATAGAGCCTAGCAACTCTGGATTTCTGGATTGTATCCCTCAGTGCAAGAGCTGGCAGCCGGTCAAGTAGTCTTTCAGAATATATAATTTTTTTTTGCAAAGTGGTGTTAGGCATGGTAGCAGAAACCTGATATAAATAAGGGAGATGTTTCCAATCAAAAGTCACCGTGTTGCTGATGCAGGTCATTGTAGTATCTGGCCCCTGGGGAGGCAGCAGGTTGCAGTTCCTGGCTCACATGGGATGCCAGATAAGGGAACCAGGGGCTGAGGACCACTACTTCTCATTGACATTCGTACCTCTCAAGATGATGTGGTTCCTTGCTGTGGTCCAGCACCAGCGCAGCAGCTTGCCGTTCAAAATGCTAGCTTGATCCCCTTTGGCATCCTGGGCTTACCTTCCTGACCACCAGCCTCCTCTCTTTTGAGTCCTTTGACACCAGTGTGAGTTCTGAAAATTTAATTTTGTCTGAACCTCACAAGACAATTTAGGAATTGTGTGACTACAATGTTGTGTCAAATGTTGTCTGTTTTGGGATTTGAAGGAAAGTACCTACGAAGGAGCGAGGAAGAAGTGTATGAAAATCCCTGACTTGGGTTTAAACAATGATGGCTAAGGATTGTCTACACAGGATTTTCATGTGCAATGAGGCAGGTTTTTAAGTGAAGCGCTTTACTTAGCTACAATTTCCATCTGTAATGTCTGGATCCATCGTATCCCTCCTACAGGTTTCTGAGACAGTAGCATAGCTGAGTTAGCCAGGGACAAGAGACAGAGGGACCTAAGGCGACTACTTTTAATGGAGACTTTGCACAGAGTGTGTAGAAAGCTGGAAATTCATATTCTTGCTTAGAGGTCCGTATCATTTACAGTATTGCAGAAAAATCTTTGTGTTCTTTTGAATGTTAGAACACAGACTGAGAGGGTTCATCTGCAGTGCTTATGGAGATGGGTCGGAAATGGGTGGAACATGCACTTCATCATATGCCTGTAAATGTTTGGATGCACATACATGGTTACTCTACATCTGTAGAGCTTTGTGATCTAAGAGCATCTCTACTACCTGTCCTGAGTTACTGGCAGACCTGCAGTGCTGTCAAATACCTGAAAAGATACAGCTAATACAGTATTCTGGCAACAGAGTTGTTATAGAAGTCCCAATAAGGACAAAGAACTGCAAAAGTGTGTTAAAGATAAGTGTAATTTTGGCAGTGATGCAGTCTTGGGTTAGTCACTTCGTAAAAGCCATCTTGATAAGCAGGAACCTAAAAGGACAACTTTCAAAAGCAGAGCTGGGATTGTCCCTAGCAGGACCCCTCCTGCTTCATTGGCTTTCGGTGGCACCCACGGCCTTGTTTGCTCCTTGGGCTTCTGAAAATGTCCAGGCACTATCACCACAGTTTTGCAAGGAAAGCTAGAAATGATATATTATGTGCATTTTCCTCTGAGGCCACCTAAAATCAAGCCACTTATTTGTTTTCTTGTCTGATTGTCTGTGTGGCGGTCATCTTTTAGGCTGTGACAGTGAACCTGGCACTAAATGTATTAAGGAGTTACAGAGAGAAGAACAATGTAAACTGTAGTTGCCAGTGCTTTGGCTTTCAGAATGTTTCGTGGGTTTGCAGGCAAGCTGACTTTAAAGTGTTGAAATGTAAGGACCCTCCCCTCGTGGTGTCTCTGACTCCTCCAGAGCACCAGAGCTCATCCTCCCCATATCCACGGAGCGAAGCCGAGGAGTAGTTTCAGTGGGTTTACTGGATCCTTGATGCACTCTTGAAGGCTTTTTGATTGCAATGATATTTCCTCTCAGAGCCGATGTGATTCCCTCTGTGCCACAATAAAACCACTTAACAATCTTTCTTCCCTTTCAGAAGAAAGGAAGCAATTTAAAAAAATATATAGCCACATATATCTCCAGCATTTCTAGGCTAAAAAATATATTACATTTAAAATGTTGTGGCTGTGGCTCTGCAAGCTCTCCCACATCTGAACAATGCAATGTCGTGCTCCAAAACTTCATGACTTGTGAGATTCAGTGCTGGGCTGGTAACATATACATCAAATTTTTTTTTAAAGTTACAGTGCTGCCTATCATTAGAAAGAGAAAATACCTATTTGTCCTCTGATATTGAGTACTGATTAGTTCCCGTGTCAAATCTGAATTACAAATATTTTAGATTGTGGCACTCACCAGCAAATAAAAGGTGTATTAGATTATTTTAGAATGCTTTTATGGCTCCGTGTGAGTAATTCAACAGATGGTACTAAGGCGCTTGGTTGTAATGCTACAGGAATATTAAAAATTGTCTTGCTTAAAATAAAAAAGCAAATTCTTAAAAAATTCTACAACAGTTTCAAAAGTGACATGTGCAGCATAGATAAAGAAGTGAATGTGAATCCTTAATGCCATAGTCTGCCTTAAAACCCCAAGTAAAATCTCATGCAAGTAGTAATGCCATCCCACACGTACATCGATGAAACATTTGCATTCTGTAGTTCTATATCTGTCTTGAAGACAGATGTGTGTATGTAGGTACTGGCTGTGTTCGCAGAGTATATGAGTTAGGGAAACATATCCAGCTGCTGTGAAATCATGTTAACTTTGTGGCATAAATTAGGTGGAAATTTTCTGGATTTGTATTTAAAAATGGCATACTCAAGAGCTTTGGAAATGAACAAGCCCCATCTGTTTTAAAAATTATACAGCAATAAGAATGTGCCCCAGCATACATCAAAATTTGGGATGTTGTATAAGAAACAGCAATTTCTAGGATATCAGAAGATTTCAAAAAAATTTATTTTGTATATCTCTTCTTGAAGCAGTTGGTTAAATGCACTCATTGCCGGAAACTACTAAGTTTGTTGTGTTAATCATGGACTATTTTGAAGTCTGATTTTTGACAGAAGTGTTCAATCACATCTTATGGCTGAACTGTATGAGTTGGTAGGTCCAGCTCAGCCACGAGAAGGCTCACTCTGGCACCAGCCAACCCATGGCCCATCTGCTGCATAACATCCATCTTTGAAACAAAGATGCTTCGACTGTAGATACTTCTAAACTTGATTGTGGTTGGTGCTGCTGAATGGGAATATCCAATGACATCTGAATTTTCCATAGCCTTTGCATCAAGTAGCTGTTTCTCTTGAGACACACTTGTGAGCACAAGGAGGAGAAGGTCATTGGGAGCAGTCAGCACAGGTTGACCAAGAGAAAATCTGCCTGACCAACCTGATTGCCCTCAATGATAAAACAGCAGGATTTGTGGATGAGGGAAGAATGTCCCTGTCATTTACCCTCACTTCAGCAAGGCTTTCAACAGTCTTCCAGGTACTCCTCTATCTAGTGAGGGACATTACTTTCTGGATGGACAGACAACTCAATGGATAAAAAAAAAAAGGTTGGATGATTTGGTTCATCGATCCTGGTCACACTCAAAGACATGTAACGAGTGCAGTACACAGGGGTCTGTCCTGGGACCTGTCCAGTTCATGTCCTTTACCAGTCACCTGGAGGAGGTGATGGAACATGCTTTTGTCCAGTTTTCAGGTGACATCAAATTCCAGATGCTACCTGTCTGCAACTTAAGGGCAGACCTGCTCTTCAGAGGGACCTTGATAGGCTGAAGGGCCAGCAAGAACCACATGAAATTCACCAAGGATAAATACTAAGTCTTGCACCTGTGAAGAAAAAGTGCTGTGACAATAAAGGCTCCAGAAGACAGAGCCAGACTCTTCACTGGAGTGTGTGGTGGGAGGATAAGAGACGGCAGGTGTAAATTACTACAAGAGAGGTTCAAACTAAGTATGAGGAAAATGGTTTTCCCCATGGTGACTCTGAAGAAGTGGAGCAGGCTGCCCAGAAAGGCTGTGAAGCTTCCATCTGTGGAGGTTTTTAGGACCTGACCAGACAAAGATCTGAGCCACCTGGTCTGACCTCAGGCTGGTGCTGCTTCGAGCAGCAGGTTGGACACAGAGACTTCCTGGGCCTCCCTCCAGCTTGAATTATCTTGTGACTCTGTGGTCCTCTAAGAGTTTAACATGTTGGGGTTGAATTTTTTTTTTAGACTCACAGATGGTGTAAATCGGAGTTGACCACAGCAAAGTCAGACCAGCATGTATTAGCATGGGCTTTGGTATTTCAAGTCTCCCAAAGAGTCAGATATAACAGAAGATATGTGCAACTCTGTAAGATGACAAACCTGCTGTACATTTGTTGACTGAACCTAACAGAGCTGCTCAGATCTGTTTTCTTTCAAATTTCTCTGCTGGCTCAAATGCTGCAAGATGTTACTGTAATAAACAGCAGAACAGTGGGCACACACCCAGGGTTTGCAGGGGGATTTCTGCCTGTTCATTGTACCCAGGAGACACTGTATTGCCTGGATTACTGACAGTGAAGTTGATGTTCTAGGGAGAGAGGGAAGAGAACAGAAAGGTTATGTAAGCTTGTGTAAAGAATTAGTAGCAAGTAAACCAGGGTGTGAACTAACAGCACATCAGTTGACGCCCTGAATTCCTTCATGTGAAGCAGCTTACTTGATTCAGAAAGTGCAGTGAGGCCCTGGGAAGATGCCCTTTTGGAGGTCCAGCTGAGCCAATGGAAGATGCTATTGATCCAGATGCTCCTCAGTGCTTCTCTGCCAGAGTTTGCTGCCCGTTCTGTTTGCTGGCAGAAGGGGTTTGCATGAGGATGCACGACTTCGGTTCAGGCAGCATCTGTAGGGCTGGCGCAAACCCGCCACACAGTTGGTGTGAGCTGGCCCAGGGATGTGGCTGATGGGAATTAGGAATGCTCCCGTGGTTTGCTCGGTGCGCAGGTCCAGTGCTGGGGCAGGGACAAGTGGTAGCAAGTGCTCCCACGGCACAGCTGGGGCAGGAGGAGGGCGGCCCTCCGAGGCTAACGGCACCTTGGATGGGAGAGCATCTACCTCAGAAATGAGAGCAGAGGAACCAACGAGCTGTGAATTCACAGTCCTCCCACTGGGCATTCGCTTTCTCACTGTAAGGGGGTATTAGATCACTGTGTGTCACTGCCACTGAATGACCATACCCACCTTTTCTGAAAACTCCCCATAATGTTGTATACAGGCCTTGATTTTCATTGTCTTTCTCCTTGGCTCTCAGGAGTACATTTTACAGAAGCACAGATGTTACCCAGAAAATTCCAAAACCGTAGAATTGCCTCATGATTTTTATGCTTTTTGCTTCACTTTGATATTTCCCTGAAGGATGCTATGCCTTCTTCCATCTCTTTTTGGATAGAAAGTCTCTTTGCAATGTCCTCATATTGCTGATGTTTTTTTTTTTTCCTTTTTTTAATTTAAAAGCTTAGTTTGGAGTTGTTTCTCCTTCCATGACAGTCAGTCCCCAGGATTTATTTTGTTTTTACGTAATTTGCACGTCTGTGTTCTGCCTGTGGTGTGAAAACCAGCAGAATGCTGGTTGTTAGTAATAAAAACCGTGTATCTGTTGCTTTCCTATTGCCACTGTGACCCTCCCAAAGTCATTGACAGTTCATCATCTTGTACCAACTCAAAATGAGCAGCGCGCAAGAGGTGAATTCCTGCTGCTTTAACGTGGCTATTAAGTGTCCTCATTGCATCTTACACGCTGATGGGCTCTTGACACTGGAGGACAGTTTTGGTTCACCTGTCACTGAGCTGTGACCACCTCTGCAATGGGCCTGGCAAGTTTTGAACAGTCCGTTTGATCCGAACTGAGCCCTGCAGGGAAGGGTAGGATCTGTTGATGATTACTAGTGGCAGCCGTTTGTCTGTCCTGCGATGATGTGGGAGAACAGCTCTTTAAATCACAAGGCTGTCGGTGGCTGCAAACATCTGCGGCTATGGGTTCTATAATCTCGCAGACCTTGGCATTGCTGTTTAATTTCTGCTTTTTCTTTTTTTTTTTTTTTTGTGGGAGTCATAAAATCCACTGCAGGAAGGAATCACTGTGCATTTCTCACTTGAATGGCAGTGGATATTGCACAAATACATGTATATGTCTGTATGTGTGTGTGTGTATGCACACACATATATAAAAATAAAAACACAGAGAGCTCTAGTGCAAACACTGCTGCGCACACTGAAAAGGCAAACGGAGGCAGCAGTTGGGATGGAGCTGTTGAGTTTCCAGGTGGTACCATAATGAAAGTAGATGTGCCTCTGAGTCCTGGTCAGCCCCGACAGCCATGAGAGCCCAACATGTGCCCCAAGGATTATACACCTGGAGAGATGTAATTGTTCCCAATTAAAGCGCTCATTGTTTTCGAAGTGAGGTCTTTCTTTACTGATCAAAGAGCTGCCTTTGATTAATCAATTTTGAATGAATGAATTCCTAAGTTTTTTCGCTTTTCTTAGGGGACATCTTTCCAAAGCCTTTTGATCTTTGGTGATAGGTATTTAGTAAAAGGCAGGTATGCTTTTACAAAAAGAACCATGGAAGTCTTGTAAAGAGTGATGTATTTAAAGCCCTGATCAGAAAACATTCAGGACATGTGTTCAGCAGGTCCACTGGCTTCAGTGGGCCTGTGCACACTTACAGGGTTGCTCTTGTGCTCATTCTTCAGCAGGATCAATGGTTTTAAAAAGTAAAATCAGGCCGCTGGTCTGTGGGGGAAAAAAAATCTACTGCAAAGGTCAGAAAATATTTATGTGGCATCTTACACTAACAGAGTACAGGCAGCACAAATCTTTACAAATAGGCATCCTGCTGGTACCAATTGAAATGTAGGAGGCAGTTAGTGTCTCTCAATTCTGAGTGTCATTTGATCCCCAGGGAGGCATTTAATGGATGATATTTCCCTACTGAGTGTCCTGTCTGTTTTTTTCTGTACTTCATTAGTAATAGTGGAGGGTCCTCCTGTTCATAAAAAATGTATGCACTGCTTACCTGATTTTTCACATGCTGTATTACAAAAAAGGATGTCGTTCCTACAGAACTAAATAGAATACTTTACCTTTAATTATACTTGTCTTCATGTCTGCAGGCAGGTTTCCCCCACTACTTATTACCAAGTCAAAGGGAAGGAAAGAAGCAAACAGAAAGAATAGAATAAAATCTGAATAAAAGAAAGGCTCTTTGTAAATCCACTTGCCTCTGAATGTTTCCCTGCCCCCCATCCAAGCTGCCTGGCCTGGATCAGTCTTAAGGATACTTCAGAATGCAACTCCTATCTGTGGTGAGATCTCTATGGGAAATGGATGCCTCGCGTCTTCTGCAGAGGTGGACCTGTGATATGAAACACTCATCTTACCACGTATGAATAATTTTATCCGTAAGTGAAATCTTGCAGTTGTTTGACAGGGTAGAGCATTACTATCCTACTTCTGTTAGAGGGAGGAAAAAAAAGGCACAAGTAAGAATCCAAAATATCACAAGTAGATCTACCTGGAATAAATTCCGATTCAAAACTCAAGCTGTAACAAAAATCCAAGTGTTTCCCTGGTGGCTCAGGGCACTATATTGACCCAACTCTATTCCCCAGGATCAGGAGCTGCAGCTGCTTTGGTTAACAGCTCTCCTATTTTCTCATAGTGTTTTCATTCAAATTTACTTTCTTACAACCTTGAACAATTCCACAAGCATATAGATTACTTAATAACAGAAATACCTTACTTCAATGGTACATGCAATAAAACACTTCAACATGCAAATACAGAGTTTCCCAGGAACTGCTCTGAGTGTGGCTGGGGACCAGCTCAGAAACGCAGATCTGCCTTTATGGCCGGAGTGTTCCTGCACGGGCACTCGCCTGGGGTGGCAGAGAACACGCCACGCTGCCTGTCAGAAAACTGTCCTGTTTGTGCTGTGACCCAAGAAAACGCTCAGGATTCATTGCAAGTGTGAATTGCACATGGAAAAAATCTGATGGTGGGCCAAGAAATGGGTTTTGCATCAGACGCCTGCTCCTCAGGCGCGGGTGCTCGCTGCGGGCCCTGGGATGTGGTCCTGAGGACGGGGTGTCCCGCCGAGGAGGCTGCTCGCCTTCCCCTCGCTGACCTTGCGCACCCCGAGGAGCTGCTCCTCCACCACCGCTCCCCCGTTTGCACTGAAACACCAGTGAGTGCTTTGCTGAAGCAGAATCAGCAGCCAGTTTCAATATTGGCTTGTTTTTGTTAAATCGAACACGTTGTTTTGTTACATAGCTCAGAGTAGTGAGAGAAATCCATTAAACTTGAAGTTAATTAGTATGGGAGAACTGTGATTTATGAAGATTGCATGAATGAAAGTAAGGGCATCGCTATTTAATTATCAAGTGCATTTGGATTTTTTAGCTTATTTTTTCTTTTTTTATTTAATTCAAAATATTAAAATAAGCACTTTGAAGATAGTGAAAGTAGATTAAGGATAGGAAATTGAAAAGACATTAAAAACCTGTGGCACCTTTTTTTTTTTCTGTTAAGTACATGCTGTTAATCGGATAAGAAAGCTTTTATTGCTGTGGTCTGTTTTCATTTTGTATCTAAGTTGCTGCTGTAAAGATGCTTTAAATGACAGAGTCCTAATTTATATTACCAGGAAGGACTGAGCATATAGAGCTATGAAACCTGAATGTGCCTGTTTGTTGCTGCTTCTGCTTCGCTGTTTCTGGGACCTCCCACTGAAGCAACAGGGACCTCCAGGTGATTTCAAGAAGCATTTACACTCAGTTGTGTTTTATACTGTGGGCTGCTTTCTTCTCCATTTTTCTTAGTTTAAGATGTCATTGTAGATGGAAACTTCCTAGTTGCTCTCCTTTATGGAACATGATGCTGCTTTCACTCACAGGAATGGGTCTCGTCCCACCAGTTTCTACTCACGCAGTGTCCCACTGATGTAAGAGACCATGGAATGGGGTTTTGTCGTGTCAAGTGCATTGAATAAAGCACAGAAAGCTCTGTCCCAGGAGCGTCACTGCCTGCACAACCTGCTATGTCTGTCCATCCATCGCCTTCCAGCAAGAGACGCAGGGCTCACTCTGCGTGGGGCAGGCGTTCCTGTGCGCGGTGATTGACATTGAGCCATTTCTCATAGCTGCCTGGGGCGGCATCCAGAGCTACAGTACTTGTATTGTGAACAATATGCATCTTTTATCAAATCTGGTTGTGCATTTAGCTTAGATGCCACAGTGAGGCGTGCATAAAAATATTCACTGAGAGTCTTTGCAGCATCTCACGCCTGAGAGCCTGGGGGTGAAAATACACTGCAAATATTCTTGTGCATGGGGAGACACCTGCTGTGCAGTCCACAAATCGCAACTCCACGCTGCATGTACTATGCCCAGGCTCCTTGTTACAACTATGGCAGGCAGGCGTGATATTTAAGTTGGTTTATGCAAAAGACAACCTGAATGTAGTGCTTACTTCACTCCATGGACTGTAAAAAGAACCAAGATTAGGCCAATGGTCTGCATGGTTCCTTAATCTTTTGAATCTTGAATTTTATGCAAGCATCTACACCTGCCGGTGCATGAGCAAGCTCCCTATCTCTATATGGCTCCCTCTTGCCTCCTGCGAATGGTGATAATATCACTTCCCTGCCTCCCAGGACTGCTGTGAGTAAATGCATTAGAAATTTGTTTGGCTGAGGTGGTTTTTCGCCAGTGCTCTAGCATAATTTGCTATTGTGTCAGTTGTTGGGCTATGCTATGGTATTTTTTATAAAACCCACTATATGCTGCCCCTGCTCTCCTTACGCACACTGCTGTAGGAATTATGCACACTGGTGATGAACATATCCAGATCTGAAAGAAGTTTTTGGAACTTCTGCATTCCCCACGTTGGTGGCTGCAATTTAAAAATCCACATTTGCAGTGCTCGGTGTGCTGTCAAATCTGAGATCTGCAGGATTTAAACTAATTTGTGACAGCTGCAGGATAGCACTTCAGTTTCCACGGAAACTGGCACTGACTCTCCAAAATCAAGGTGAAGTATTGGCTGATTATCTAATAATAACGCTGAGCATTTAAATATGAAGTTCTTCACCTTCCTCTTGCTGAAACAATTTCCATTCCTACAGCATCCAGAAAATGCAATAGTAATCTTGTGAATTCAAACTGTTGTCACAGCTTGGGCTGCGTAATCTGCTTCCCAGAGATGAAAGACAGAATTCAGCCTTGACCCATTCAGCCACTGAGCCTTATGCTCTGCTGTTAAGATAAAAGGCTAATTTGTCCCTACATCTACTCCACAAACTGGTACCATTGTTTGTATGACAAATTACAAAATAACAGAAGTTATTTTGCTTTACCGTGTGTTTTTATACTATGTCTTTCCAGAACATTTTTGTCCTCAAATGCATTTCCTTGTAAATAATTCTCATTGCATAAACTTCTTATCTGCTTGCACTCTTGTTTATCACCTGAATTTAATCGCTCTTTGGCTTTGCACTCACTGGGCTCTTGTTTTGAATCAGTGAGTTTCATCGTTTTGCTGAACATTCCTTTTTCCAGGTCATTGATTTCTAAGGTTAACAAAATGAATCCTCCTGCTGATCCTTGTTACGTCCCACTAATCTCCTTGCTATATCCTGAACTGCTCAATTACCTTTCGTCTTCAATTTCAGAGGCATTTATTGAACCCACAGATCAGTCTTTTGTGCAGGAAGCACTTTCATATTGGATTCAGGAACATGTTAATGTGAATATTTCTCATACTTATACCTCAATTTGTTAAGGTTGTTTAAATTTTCTTGGTTAATTTGGTTTTTGACAGGCCCTTTTAAGTGTACTTTCACCAGTGCTTATTTTTTGCAAAAGATGTCTTTCTAACCTCTGTTCTTTTCTATCCGCTCTTGAATAGTCCACTATTTGATAGTGTTGACTTTCCACTTTGCAGCACTTTATCTTTTCTATCCTTCTGAATCATTCGTCTCCTTTGCCATCCATTGTTCATTTTAGGATGATAATAAGAGCCAATATTGTTCTGAAGGACACTTGCTCTGTTTCTGTCATTAGGAAACTGGGGGTTTTCTTAGGCCTGTCTTTCATATCACTAACTCCATGTCCCTCTTTTTTTTGACTGGGGTTTGATATCCACTTTAGCCAGGTTTGGCATGATGAGCTGTATTTCAGCTCGGATGTACTGAGGAGGGTGCCGAGGCACAAAACCAAGGAAGCAATGTTCATGGCCTAACACCTCATGATACCCTTTGAATCAGCTGGGTATTAATAGAAAATGGGGCAGAGCACAGGCCTTACTCCTCCAACCCAAATGACCCATTTCAGGAACCTATAACTGCGTCTGCTCTGATAGTTATTGTCTTTGCTAGGAGTGAACTCAGTCAGAACTTGAAAAGAAATTTTTAAACTTTAAAAGAATCTTTTAAACTTTAAAATAATCTTGTTAAAAAAAGTTCTGACTGCTGGCCACACTATTCTTGATGCATGCCAGGATGCTGTTGGCCTTTTTGGCCACGTAGGCACGTGCGAGCTCAAATTCAGCCAGCTGTTGATCAACACTCCCAGGTCCTTTTCCACCAGACAGCTTTCCAGCCACTCTCCCTGAGCCTGTAGTGCTGCCTGAGGTTGTTGTGAGCCAAGTGCAGGACCCGGCACTTGGTCTTGTTCAACCTCATACAATTGGCCTCAGCCCAATGATCCAGCTGGTCCAGAACCCTCTGTATGGCCATCCTACCCTCCAGCAGATCAACACTCCCACCCAACTTGGTGTCTTCTGCAAACTTAATAAGGGTGCACTCAAACCCCTTATCCAGGTCGTTGTTACAGATATTAAACAGAACTGGCCTCAATACTGAGCCCTGGGGAACACCATTTGTGACCGGCCGCCAACTGACTCTGTTCACCACAACTCTTTGGGCCTGGCCCTCTAGCCAGTTCTTTACCCAGCAGAGAGTACACCCATCCAGGCCATGAGCTGCTCTGGGAAACAGTGTCAAAGGCTTTACTGAACTCTAAGTACACAACATCCCCGGCTTTTCCCTCACCCACTAAGCAGGTCACCTTAATCACCTGAAGGAGATCAGGCTGGTCAAGCAGGACCCGCCTTTCATAAACCCATGCTGACTGGGCCTGATAGCTTGTTTGTCTTGTACGTGCCGTGTGATGGCACTCAAGATGATCTGTTCCATGACCTTCCCTAGCACCGGGGTCAGGCTGACAGGCCTGTAATTTTCTGGATCCTTCTGATCCTTCTTGTAGATTCGCCAACGTCCAGTCAACTGTGACCTTCCCAGTTAGCCAGGACTGCTGAGAAATAATGGAAAGTGGCTTGGTGATCACCTCTGCCAGTTCCCTCAGTACCCTTGCGTGGATCCCATCTGGCCCGAGAGACTTACGTGTGTCTAAGTGGTGTAGTGGGTTGCCAAGCATTTTCGCTTGGATTATTAGGGCTCCATTCTGCTCCCTGTCCTTGTCTTCCGTCTCAGGGGTGTGTGTACTTGAAACACAACTGGTTTTACTATTAAAGACTGAGGCAAAGAAGGCGTTTAGTACCTCAGCCTTTCCCTCATCCTCCATCACTGTGTTCTCCCCTGCATCCACCAGAGGGTGGAGAGTCTCCTTAGCCTTCCTTTTGTTGCT
Organism: Caloenas nicobarica; assembly: GCF_036013445.1. Lineage (NCBI taxonomy): Eukaryota > Metazoa > Chordata > Aves > Columbiformes > Columbidae > Caloenas > Caloenas nicobarica. The sequence continues at coordinate 7,259,770 of NC_088258.1, read as the reverse complement.
GATGTATTTATAGAAGCAAAAAACCACACACACACACACACACACACATACAAGCCAAAAAAACCCGCCCAAAAACCCCCGCAAACAGAAACAAGCCATTGCATTGCCTTGCAGTTTTTTGGTATTGTTTTAGGTTTGCAAGCCGATCTGAAAGAGTACGTGCAGCTAGGAAGGTTTTTAGCCACCAAACATACATCAAAAATGCTTGCTTATGTTTGCGATCCTTTTAAAAATATGTTTTTAAAACATGTTTATTTTTTTTTAATATCTTCCATTTTTAAGACTAAGTATTGCCCTGAAATGCGCATTTTCCAGGTCAGTTTGGATGAGCAGGCCAAGCCTGGCTCACCAGCTGTGTTGTGCCGCTGCACACATTTGCTTGGACCTGAGGAGGATCCTGGTTTTCTGTGATCCCACACGGTGCTGACTAAACGCACATTAATCTGCTTTGCTGAGCTTATCCAGACAGAGCACTGGATACATTTTAGCAAGGAAAAAAGGAAATGAAAACAGATGTCTAAATCGGAAGTCAACACTGAGGAGCTGGAACAGGTTCTCTCTTGGAGCTTCTTGTGCCCGGCAAGGGCAGATTAGAGTCTGAGGCTGCTGGAAATCACAGGTCTCCCCCTGTTTTCATGGCACAAGACTGACCTCCCGTGGACACTGACAAGTGTCGTTGGCCTGTAAATCTGGGGAAGATGTGTACAAATGATCTTTAGAGGCCAAACATTCAGATTTCAGGGCAGTTCTTTGCTCCTTGGCTTCTTTGGGGCATGCTGGCATAAAACCATACCTGAGGAGCAGTCTCCTGCTGAGCTTATAAATGCAACATGGTTGCACTGAGGTAATTCTGAAAATGTCTTAGTGAAGCAGGGAGGAATTATTCTACCTATGACCTCTTCCTATGCAAACTGATGAGCAAGCAAGGGGCAACAGAGACAAGGAAGAGCCTGAAGCTTTTGGAGCAGAAAGAGTTTCATTCTGAATCAGGCTTTTTTCCACAGAAAGTCAAGGACTAAGGGCAAGGACCTGACTGCAGTTCATGTGGTATAGTCTCCTCACAGTAATTTGTGTTATATCCATTAACCATGTGGGTCAGTCACCAGAGTCTCAGGAAAACTTGTCCTTCAGCTGCACTGCCACCAGTGTTCAAGTTAGTTAACTCAAGTGTATGTGCATGATTTGCAACTTTACCTTTGTAGGATGAGGGGACACACATTCTAACCTAACCATGGTTCCACTTTCCAGGATAACAAAGAGCTGGGCAGAAGTGTTCATCTGAATGAGGGGGAACCATCTGTGTAAAGAATCACCAGGGTTTTCCTTCCTTCCCACAGACCGCAGGTGTCATCTTCTAACAGTCGGAACACAGCTCAACCTGGACATGTCAGTTCCCTTTTAGAAGAAATACACATTCAACAGCATCTTGGGTGAACTCCATTTCCAGTAATATTGTTGTAACATAGGAAAGAGAGGTAAGTTTGTCTTAAGCATTTTCTTCCTTGAAACAGACAGCAGAAGGAACAGAGAAATTACAAGAGGTAGTGAGTTTAGCAAATCTGCACATAAAACCAACTTTCATAAGAATAAAATGCTGCATTTACAGCTCTAAATGTATACAGTTGTATAATTTAAAAATATAAAGCTACTTTTACTGTGTTTCAGGGCTTGCTTTCTTTTAGTTCAGTGAATGAAATGCTCAAGTGCTGGACTAAAAGTGGTTAACCTCATTGCATGGGCAAAACCAAACCATTCATGCAGCATGGGGCTTTTAACTCATCATGAGTGAGAAAGTGGCAGTTTGTGTAACCAAGGTGCAATTGTGTTCTTCACACTGTGTACGTTTTGACTGGCTTGTAAAAAGAATGTAGAAGTTCATGACTCTCTCTGGCAGCATCTTGAGATGACTGAAGAAAACATGATCTGCAACATATTTGGCCACAGCCTGACTCCGAATGAGAAGACAGGTTTCTATCAGACAGTGGAGAAAAGTCAAAGTCAGCTACCTGGAAAAAGAACATCAAAGAGATCATTTTTAATTCAGGTCCTACTGGATCAAGTCCAGCAAGAATACTTTGGGCCAGAAATGGCACTTGGTCCTCAACCAGTTTCAGTCAGTCACCAGCTTCAAACAGACTGCTGATTTATACCTGCTGCACACACGGCTCACAGGAAGTCTCTCTAGAGGTATGTTATTCATATTGTAGCATGATGTAAAGTGTATGAGGTACTTTCCAAAGGGCCATGAAAGCTCCTTTTGATTTAGGAGCTCATGCTTATTACAAATACAATAACACAGCAAGTGAAAGCTACACCAGAAATGGAGGGTCCTGAGGAGATAAAGGTCACATAGTAGGGTCAGGTGACAATTTAGAGCCACTTTGGGCAACATACGCACTGGTTTTTACTATCCTGTATCCTCTCTCACTATCCCCCTTTCTTTCAGGTAACCACTCTGAGGCAGATCCTCTGGAAGCGATATTTCAGTGCAAGCACCTGCTTGGGAATATTAACAAACAACCCATGGTAGCCCTGGCAACTTGAATTATAGTTATAGTTCTCCGCAACAAGCCAGAAGCATGAGTGTTGCTTAAAGTGTTTGCCTACACTGTTCAGATTTTTCCATGGACTGTATCAGATATACCAGGGAAATGCTCCCTCCCGCTCTGTTTGTCTGGGGATTAAAGAAGGGACGTAGCTGAAAGGTATCTCATTACTATCCCAGCTCAAAGTAAGAGCAAGTGAATACCTCCACGAGATCTTTCTGTTGTGTGTTACTTCGAAAGGTGGTGTACAGCACCAGTCCTACTATGACTGAAACCACAGCAATGCAGAGTAGGACAAAGAAAGCCGGGTGGATCCCTAGGACAGAGCACAAGGGCACATTCCTGGAGTGATACAATATGCTGAGAAGAGGCAACAGTGAGAAGGAAATTAGGTTTTAGACATGTTTGTGTTTTTAAAATAAGGGACATATGTGTAACAGGGAATCAATTTTTCAGCCCGGATCATGTCTTTCTGAAATCTCAGAAGTGGGAATATGGGGTTGTGAGGGTCTTTCCTTTTTTACCCCTCTTTTCCCTTGAAGAGCATAAAAAACCGTAACCAGTTACATATGTTAGCCCTAACTCCCCAGGCTGTTTGTACCTCTGCGGTACCCCAAGAGCATAGGAAGGAACCTCATCTTCACAGCAGCCTCCAGCAGAGAGGATTTGTACACCAGTGCCTCCTGCAGTCAGCTGCTGTCTGTACACAAGTGCTGGCCCACAGTGAGATGCTGTGACCATCCTGATTCACAGCCTGGCTGTCACCTGGTCACTTGGCCACCTGGCCACTTCCTCAGAGGCTCCAGGGACCGGAGAGGGGCATGTGTGAGCACGCATGGGACAGCCAGAGGGGATCGCTGGCTGCGGGGACAGAAACTTCTAATGAAATGGAGGCTTAGAAAAAATCTTTAAAAAAAACATAACTAAAATAAACAAAAAGAAGAATTGAGACTGCTTAATTAAGGGAGTGTTACAGATGCATATATTTTCCTAGTTATTGTCTCTAACTGGAAGAGCCAGACTATTTCAACTGAAAAATACGTAATTTAAGGCACTCAGCCTTCCCAGGAAACTCATTAGCTTCAAGACGCTCTTGAGACTGAGGATTCAGCAGGATGCAAGAAGCTCAGAGCTTACAGTAGGCACGTTACAGGCTCTCCTTTCTCTTCCTCCTATGCTTTTAGAGATCTATTCCAGTTTCCAGAAACCTCATCTGCAGGCTGGTTAATCCATAATTGTCCCTGACATTTTTGAGAGTGTTGGTTCCCTGACAGGTGGGGATCTCCATGCTGCTCAGACTAGCTGCTCCTCACCTGTCGGCCACACTTTTATTTCGTGGTACGTCTGCAGCATCGTCACACCCTTCTCCACTCTGACGCTGAGGCAATACTGTCCAGCATAGCTGAAGGTATGGCTGAGATTGTAGCAGGAGCCATTAATCACCACGAGATGGCATTTCTCACCTTCAAGTGGGATGCACTCGGCTTTTATAAGCCAGCACAATGCTAGTGGAGGGCTGAAATTACAAGAGCAAAAATTAAAAAAAAAAAAAAAGTGAAAACTTTGCAAAAATTTCAGCTAAGAGCTGATGAATCACTCGGTAAAAATAGCGTAATAATTTGAAAATAACGAAGTTAATCTAAATACAAATAGAGATGTAATTAACTGCACAATCATTTGCTTTGTAGCATTTGTGAATTCAAAAAGTTCTTTGTCGTGCTTCTATAAAAGCAAGCTTTTCAGGTGAGAGCCAAATACCTGCGTGGGTCACAGGCAGGCCATCGTGTGTAGAAAACCCTGTAGTCCTCCTCCAATAAAGATAAAAAGCATCTTTTCTTTCTGCACTTCCAAGGGAGCATAGGTTGTTTTTCCTTTGTTCTTCTCACACAGAAGAAATCACTGTCCATGCTACTGAAGTACAGCCAAGACTTTTCTGATTAAAAAAACCCCACAACCAAAACTGGAAAGAATGTAAGATGAGCTTGGTACAATGGACTAATAGCTGGAAAAGGTAAATAAATTGCAAGGATCACAGTACTTACTCCCTTACAATAACAAAGAGGTTTTTATTTGCTGTCAAGCAATCTAGGTGCAATCCACTTTGTGACCATCCGTCTTCTCACCATGTCTGGTTTATGCCTTTATTTACATTTTCAGTCCCTTGTTCTGATTCTTCTTGGACTCACCTTAGACTCTATGGCCTTTGATTCTGACAACAGATAGAGCTTTTTTTATCCCATCTTACTAGTATTTTGCTCCTTATCTCTTTACGACCTTCTCTGCTAAAGAAAGCATTATGTTTATGTGTTTAGCTCATTTTCTAGCGTTGTTTCTGATAACCCATCTCTCCAGCCTTTGTCATTGCTTCTCTATCACAAACTCCCATTGCATGAGTCCCAGTCCTGTGGCTGGGAGGTGAGGCCTGGCAAACATTGTCCATCCTGAATCCAAGCCTGCTTTTAGGGATCTCAGGTTTGCCCAGAATGGTTTTGGCTGTTCATATTTACTGGTATGCCATCTCCGCAGCTCCAGTTTCCACTGCTGTCAATGGACCCTTCACTTTCTGAACGCAAACTCTGCCGCTCTGTCTATTGGGACTATTTATGCCTTTGGCAAATGACTCTGTGTTGGGTGCTGCATTTCTACTAACAGCCCTGCTCTTTTTTCCTTTTTTTTTTTTTTTTAAATCTGGCATTAACCTAAAAATCTCCCAGTAGCAGAACATGAAAGGGTTACTCTTCTGAAGAATAAATGACTTCTGTGGTCATGGAGCTTTTATGGTGAAGGAGCTTTCCTGAGTGTTTCAATGGTATTTCAAATGCTTCTGCCATATAAAAAACCTCTGGTCTGCTCTCAATATTGCAGCTTGAGAGAGCTTGTGCTAAGATCGAGGTGCTCCTGACTCTCCTATATTCCTATAATTCTCACTGCATGGAGCGTCTCTGTCTTATTCATCTTGTGGCAATCTTCACTTTGCCAAAATTATTCCCTAAACCCATTACTCCCATTTGCCGGTCAAGGCTGCTATGCAACAGGACTTTGGATACAGTTTAACGGTGGGGAAATTGGTCAAGGAGAAAAATTGAAAAGGAAGTTTTAAAATGAATTGTCTTCCTCTGGCTATTTATCTCTTTACATTCTCTTTACAAAGATCTAAAAAGAAGATTTGCTTTACGTATGAGGATTCTACTTTTCTGTAAAGACGCAGGCTCTTTCAGGCTCTTAGAATTCATGGTATTTCAAGTCAGGAAAATGCAATATTCAACAGCATTTTGTTCAAAGGAGCTTTTGTTTTTGTTTTAAGAAGCAGTTCTGTGGGGTGCAGCTGACTATTTTAAGGAAACAACAGGGGAAACCCACTTAAATAGACAACGCTTTTTGGGGAAAGAAGTTGTGTTTGCTACTTACGTGCCATTGATACGAAGAGATAAACTCAGGTTTTCCATTACGTGAGTCTCTCTGGAGCCCACTACATTAATACTTTTAACAGCATCTGAGAGGAAGCAAAAAAAGCATGTCACACTCCACGTGTAAACTTGAAATTCACTGGTTTTCCAGTGAAGGTTTGGTTTTATAAGCTTTGCCGATTTTAGGTCCATCAGTTGCACAAATAGTAATACTTGCTTCATACCCAAAAAGGAAACCTACTGGTAGAGTTGTTGTTAGTTTTCTGAATGTTTTGTGATTTCTTTTTATTATATAATCAACTACTCTATTAATCATTTACATTTTTATTTATGTGTTTATTTACTCCTGAAGCTGACCAAACCAATGAGACTTTCCTGATGCTTATTTTAACTAATTTATTTTTTAGGGAGAGCTGGCATTAATTAAACAAATCCTCTGTAAGTTACAGTAAACATTTTATTGTAAGTTTTAAGTGTGAGACTTTTACAAAAGACAGTTAAACTTTTGGTAAATGAAAAAAGAACCGGAAGATTTTATATGTAATATTTACCCTCATTTTCCTGTATTAGAACAGTGCAGAGTCCATTTTGCAATGGAAACTTTTCATTGACTGACATTGACTAGTTCTTGCGTGCAGAACAATACTGAAGTTGTATTATCACATGAAAGCTAGATTGTATCTGTACATATACAGCAAGTTCTATTTTGAGTATGCAAAATGTTTTATAATTACCTAACAGCTCCAGAGCAGTGGTAAAATCACCGGTTTTCTGCACCGTTTCTCTTTCATGTATGATGCTTCCAATTTGCTGCCATTCAGCTATGACTTTCAGATGCACCGTGCGATTCCCCATGGTAGAGCAGTTATAGTAGACAAAGGGTTCCTTGGTAATGTGATAAACTCTATGTGCAACATGAAAAGATTTAGAGTCAAAATTGCCTTTTACTGAGTCCTTGTGTATTTCTGATTTTAAAAGGAACAAGCTCTAACATATTTTCTTTATGGACAGTGCTACAGTTGGCTGCGATTCTAATTCTACTTTATGTCCATAACAATGAGCATTAATGTCTGCGGCACTACCAATACAACTATAACCAGTATAAGACCCAGAGTATATTTACACATTTTTAATTAAAAAATCCTAAAGATAATGCTAAAAGAATTCGCAAAATAGAATAGGAAGTCAGTAAATTATGAAAACTACCATTATAGCAGATGGACTATAAGGTAATGAAAGCACTAAGGTGGGAGGGGAGAGAGAGAGAGAGAGAGAGAGAAAGAAAGAAATAAAGAAAGAAAGGAGAAAGAAGAAAGAAAGAAAGAACTTAGTATTTGAAGACCTTAGCTTACATTTCTATTTGCATACACTTATTTGTATTTGACATATATTTGTCCTTGGAGAAGGAAAATAACTGAATGTCTTTTTCCCTCCCTACCGCAGAGTGGCTTAAAGGCTACATACTACCCATGGTTTTATTTCTAATGGTTATGTGCTATGTTGGAGATTTTTTCCCCCCTCTGTTTGGTTATTAGGTAAGCGTTAGGTGTGTGTCAATGTGCACCTCAATATCGCCTAAGAGACCTATCCTCTTTCAAAAGCTCCTCACCCAGTAGCTGGTCATAGTAACAGCTACTTACTGCCCAGCCACAAAACAGCAGACTGCTTCCATTTTCCTTAAGCACACAAATTATTCACATATTCAACAACTACAAACTGCTAATGGAGATCTGCAGGCGTAATGATGTTTTACAATAACAATTTACAATAAGTTACTTTTCCCAGTTCATTCAGTTTAGCTCATTGCACACACAGTAATACACCTATGCATGTACTTGAAGAAGAAATTTAGGTCTTTAAAATATCACCTTTTTGTGAGTACACAGTGGCTTCTGTGCCAAAGTTTTCGTAATTCACCTGGCTGAGAAGCTATGAGTGTACCAATTCACAAAGGTGCATGCTTTGTCCTATGATTTGATCAGGATTTTTCTCTAGATGAGTGTCTGAGTCAGAGCCATCCTCAATATTCATTAAAGCAAATAAAGTAACCACACCTACCCGTCTCCGAAATCCCAGTTGTAGACAAATGATGCTGACTTGAAGAAATGACTTGGGTCATGAAGACAGAAAGAAATCCGGGTCACAGCCCCCGTGGAGGAACTAGAACCACGTGTGGTAAGTCTGCTGTCTTCTATCTGGGCAATGGTAAGATTCCCTGTGACAAATTCTGTGGAATAATAAGGTGGAAAAAGAATCACAGTATATCTCACTTTCATAGCATGTTCTGTGTGAGTATCAAAACATTATTTTAAAAGTACTGCATAAGTCTTTCTGTGTCAGAGTCCAAGTGGTTGAGTGTATTCCCTGTCTTTTGTTCGATGTTGTTGTGTGTGTTAGGCAGAGAGATTAAATTACTTATTTGGGGGCATACAGTGGGCTTCTAATAAAACTAAGAGAAATAATCCTGGACTGATTGAGGTCAATATCAATTTTTACTATGGATTTAAAAAGAACTGGGATTAACATCAAGTATCTAGATCAAGGGATTCAGAATCAAGTCAATATACACGCCCTTCATGTTTGGGGTGGCAGTGTTTGTTTGTTTTGTGGTTTTTATGTTGCCTTTTTTTTTTTTTTTTAGTTTTAGCTACTTTCACAGAAATGAAAATTTGATTACTATGCATAACAGATGCTCTATGTATTGTGAATACAGAAAGGGCGAAATTTTGATTTGGTTGTCTCTGAGAGATCTTATGCTCAAGTTTGTTTACAAGGATTGGCAAAGATGATCTAAAAAAACCTCTCTCTAACCTATGAATAAAGAGGTATTATGACGATACACTTATCAGCTCATTATAAAATTAATGGGATATTAATTACCAGTAACAGGCACCCTGTTAAAAATTCATTAAATCTCATTAACTCTTCTCTTGATGATGCGCAAATAAGAATTGTAATTACTGCTTCAGAATGGGGCTTGTAATGCAGAACTAACTGGAGCTGTAATTTATGAGTTATTGGCAACTACCTTTGGGTCCCGTGAAGCCCCTGTGGGTGCTCTTGCTTGAGGAAGGCAAAAAGGCACAATGAGATGTTACTTTTCACAGCTATAGAAAGGTTCTATTCCTTTTGCTTGTGGTGTGAGAATATGACAGTGCAAAGCAAGAAAGCAGTAAGCAGATATTCAGCAAGGCAGCAGTTCTTAAGAGAGGAAAGATCCCATGGATACTTTTTTAAAGACTTATCCAATAAGCTTGCTGTTTCCTAAAGAAAAATCTCAATAGCTATTCCCCAAAATGTCAGCTATGCCCTATGGGAGCTCTTTTGTCCTCATGTATGTCCTTGTCTTTGGCTGGGAGCTGAGTCTCTTTTGGAGTGTATAAGTAGAGCACTGGGACATGTGGCTGGAGGGATGTGGTTACTGGTCTCTGGAAGAAGGGATTCTGGGAAGCTGTCAGGTGATATTTCATGTCAATCCCTGTATCAGAAATTAGGTTAACCACACTGCACCATTGGTCAATTTGTCAAAAAACGCATATTTGTGGTTATGAATATTCTCAGGAAGCTGAAATTGCATTTAGCAATATTTGGAAATGCAGACATGACTTCACATGCTATTTCAGTACACTCAGTCAGAACTTTAAAAGAAAGTGTAACGGCTCTGTTGTGCTGGTGGCCTGAGCTTTTGCTCTGTCATGCAATGGGGAAAATCAGTAAATTATCACTGCTACTGGTCATCCTAACTTCAGCACCAAAAATGCTGGGAAGTAGTACAAGCAGCATTGTTTTAGGAGTCTGGACATCACTGAACAATGCTGATGTGTCAACTGCAGCTGCTGAAGCATCTGCTTTCTAGTTCAGTTTCTCTAAGTGACAGAGGCAGGAAAACATGGGCAGGATCACACTTGGCTCCTGGATGCAGGTAGACTGCAGCATGGCCCACTAAGTACAATGCCATCCAAACCCACCTTCAATCAAAGGGCTATACAAATCAAACTCTGGTGGCAAAAGCCATATTTATGCCTGGCTTTCATTTTTCTGATGCAAAGGCAGCAAGCGTCCTGATGTATACTGAATTCCCGAAGACGCAGAAGTCGTAAAGCCATTTTACCTGTAATCTGAAGCATGGTGACGTTTCTAGCAACTGGCTGACATAACCAACAGTTTCTATGAGTCACCCAGACAGATACAGGAAAAGTCCCAGGAAATTCACCAGTCACTTTAATCACGGAGTTAAGCTGCTGCTCGGATTTCTCGATCAGAATCAGAGGAGCATAAATCCAGTTAAAGTGATACAAATTTGATGTGACACCGTCATTCTTCATACTTAGACTGGCGTGAACAGTAGCTTGAGCTCCCGTTGTGATGGGACCATTGTTGGTTATTTCCAGACCATACTCCCCTATGGAAATCAGAAGGAAAACAGAATAAAATGAACGAACCTCATTGTATTGCATTTTCTATTTTTTTATTTCCACGTTTTAACTGGTCAGCTGCCGTTATGTGACTCACAATGACACTCATCCCCACAGAGGCTCTACCACCTTTTTTTTTTCTACCATTCAAAAACCTGGAACAGAAACTGTTGCGTCTATATATGAGTTTAAACAAGTAGCATTAGACAACATGTTAGACTGGGTCCTAGAAATGTTAATAGTTGAAGGCAGCTTCAGACTAGAACATCACAAAAACTTTGATGAGGTTTTATAGGCAGAGCTGGGCACTAGCTGTAGGTTCAGTGTCACTAATGATCTAACACAGTCTCAAAACTGCCAGCTACTGGAAGAAGGTCCAGCTCAGCTCTCATCTCTGTCCTAAAAAAATGAACTTTCAAACTCCAGTAAGATTTCATCCAATAGATTCCTTTGTCAGCCCTGTTGACCCACGAGTCTCCCCAACCTTCCTCCTAACTAAACAAAAAAACCTCAGTACCAGCTGCTGCTTCTCTCTGGTCCACAACTGACTTTTTCTTCCAGGAAAGGACCAAAAATCCCAGTGTAAATGAAACTTGTACCATGCTCTAGAGACAGAGCAGTTGCCATCCAGTGGGACCTGGACAAGCTCAAGAAGTGAGTCCATGTGAACCTTATGAGGTTCAACAAGGCCAAGGGCAAGGTCCTGCACCTGGGCCAGGGCAACCCCCAGTATCAACACAGGCTGGGGGATTAAGAGGTTGGGAGCAGCCCTGCAGAGATGGACTTGCGGGTACTGGGAGATGAAAAACTGGACACGAGCCAGCAATGTGCGCTTGCAGCCCAGAAGGCAAATCGTATCTTGGGCCACATGAAAAGGAGTGTGGCTGGCAGGTCAAGGGAGGTGATTCTGCCCCTCCACTCCACTCTGGTGAGACCCCACCTGGGGTCCTGTGTCCAGCTGTGGGGTCCGCAGTACAGGAAAGACATGGGCCTGTTGGAGAGGGGCCACAGGAGGCCACCAAAATGATCAGAGGGATGCAACACTTTTCCTATGAGGACAGGCTGAGGGAGTTGGGGTTGTTCAGCCTGGAGAAGGCTCTGGAGAGATCTTATTGTGGCCTTTCAATACTTATAAGAAAGATGGGGACAGGCATTTTAGGAGGGCTTGTTGCAATAGGACAAGAAGTAATGCTTTTAAGCCAGGAAAGGGTAGATTCAGACTAGATAGAAGGAAGACATTTTTACAGTGAGGGTGGTGAAACCCTGGTCCAGGTTGCCCAGAGAGGTGGTGGATGCCCCATCCCTGGAGACATCCCAGGCCAGACTGGACAGGGCTCTGAGCAACCTGATCTGGGTGAAGATGTCCCTGTTCATTGCAAGGGGGTTGGACTAGATGATCTTTGAAGGTCCCTTCCAACCCAAACCATGCTGTAATTCTATGAAACAGCAAGGCATGAGAAGTGCAGGGCCTGTGATACTGAACCACGCCTGCTGCTCGGATCGCTCACCGTTATCTTCCCTGCCATGTTTACAGAAGCCATTCACTTCAGCTCTTACAATCACTGCAATAGGCAGACTGTGAAGGAGGTTGGGTTTTATGGAAAGCATACGTTCAATTTTTCCAAAAAATAACAGCGCAACAAGATTAAATGACCTGCATATGTTAAAAACAAACAAACCCGAATCAAAAGGAAATGTAACTTCTGAAAGCTGTGAATTGGGGAAGAGCTGGTAACAGGATCTGGTTGTTTGTCTCCCACATGGAGCACATTCCCTCCCTGTCCCCGCGCTCTGCATGGTGACCAACGGGGCAGTGCTGGGCAGAGCAGCAGAGCTGTGGAGCTTCTCATGCCCGTGACTTTCCTTCTCCTCTCTTTCAGCAGCCACCAGATTGCTAACAGGGACCTGAATCTTTGAGCTTAATAAACTGCATTTCTCACTCATCCATGACCTGTCGTGTGGAGGGAGCACTGGGCTCAGCTCACCCCTCTGCTGCCTTTCCTGCACCCACCGGCTTGGGATGGGGGGGAAGGAGAACTCGAAGCATCTACTTCATGCCCACGATTAATTCAACAAATCACAGGTGCTGAGCAAATCAGGATGCAAAAGGACTGTGAGAAATAACTGTAACGTTACTGTCTGAGCAAAAACTTCACTGTTCCTGTTTCACAGCAGATGGAATGGCCCTGAGTTCAGACTTTTGAGTTACTAGAGAAATGCTTGTGATTTGATATAATCTGTCATAGAGAGGTTTCAGGTCTGTAGAAGATTCAGGCTATGCTCCACTTTGTTTCAGCAGAACTTGGGAAAAAAACCAGCCAGCTACCTCGCACTTATCTAGCACTTCTCCTTGGAGGTTATCTCAGTGCTTTACAAACAGGGCTATATTGAAGCTGCAGCCGTTAAAGATTAAGTGGCTAACCCAAGGTCACCCAGTGAGTCACTGGGTGGCAGAATCACAGAATCACAAAATGGTTGGAAGGGACCTCTGGAGATCATCTAGTCCAACCAACTGCTAAAGCAGGTTCACCTAGAGTAGGTGATGCGTCCAGGCGTATTTTGAATGTCTCCAGAGAAGGAAACTCCACAATCTCTCTGGGCAGCCTGTTCTAGGGCTCCGGCACCCCAAAGTAAAGAAGTTTCTCCCATGTTTAGATGGAACCTGCTGTGCTTCTGTCTGTGCCCATTGCCCCTCGTCCTATCGTTGGGGACCACTGAAAAGAGTGGTTCCATCCTCTTGACACTCACTCTTGAGATATTTATAAGATATTGAAGATATTTATGAGATATTTATAAGAATTTCATCGAATTCTGGGATTTCTTCTGCCTTTCCGACCTCTCTTTGCACAGTACAGCACAGGGAGGGTACCATAGCGAGGGACAGAGGCTGCCCAGGTGCCTTGTGAGCCACTGCACTGGGTCAGCGGAGGAAGCAGAACTGCAGCTTTTTGGTTAGAAGTGCGAAGCAGAACCCTGGCTCCGCTGGATGCCCCAGCTTCACTGCAAGCACCAAGGTCGCAGCGCCTGAGAATGAAGCCTGGGGAGGCGAGAAGGTGCCCGGAGCCGTCTCCATCATCTGTCACGGCTAGCAGGTCCAGGCAGGGAACTCTCACCATCCCCACAAGTAAAGCGGCTCACGCCTGAGATCTGCCCCCTCGCCCCGCCGCCGCAGCTGCCCTCAGCCCCCTCGCCCGCGTCCCCGGAGCCGCTCCCCGGCGGCGATGACAGCGCAGACCGGCCGCCCCTTACCTGCCGCCGGGGCGGCGCGGCCGAGCAGCAGCAGCAGGCAGGTCAGGCGCAGCATGCTCGGGGCGGCGGGGGCCACGGGCGGGTACCGCCGGGCCAGGGCCGGGGCTGGGGCCAGGGCCAGGGCCAGGGCCGGCTCTCGCCGCGCTGGGGCCGGGCGCTGCCCCCGAGCCCGCCCGCGGGACTGCGGCACCTCCGTCCGGCCCCCGGGACGCTCCCCCGCGGCAGCGCCCAACCAGCCGCTCCCGGGGGAAGTTCTGCGGTTGTGTTGCCAACGTAACGGGCTGCTGCAGAACAGCCGGGGATTGAAAAGAATAATAAACACCAAGCACAAATACTGCCCATCTGCGGAGCAGGTGGGCATTTGGGAAAGAGTTGGTATCCTGGTTTGGGGGCTGACGCGGCAAAGAGAAAGCGTTTTTCGGGCTCTGGTGGGGTGAGGTCGCGGTTTGGCTGCGGTTACCGCGGCGCTCAGCGCCCGGGCTGGCGGCTCCTCGGCAGGAGCCTGGGGGACAAGTCTGCGACGGGAGCTTCTGCAGAGACAGAGCAGCGGCTCGCACAAACGCAATGCTTTTTTATTTTTTTAATTTTAATTTTAAAGTACTTATTCGAAGCCTGTTCTTATTCCTGTTTTTTTTTTTTTTGTTTGGTTTTGTGTTGTTGTTATTCTTTTTTTCTTTTTGGAAGGGATGAGCCCCCTCTACCGGCTTTGCTCCCGATTCCCCGGCGCGGCGGAGTCGCTTCTCGCCGCCGCTCCCCCGGGGCGTCACCGGGCCGCGGCTGCCGCGGCGGGGCGGGTCCTCGGCGGAGGGGGCCCGGGCCTGCCGCGGGGACCGGCAGCGGCCGCGCCTGCCCGGGGTAACTCCTCGCCCGCTGTCAGCGGCACCGCGCCCGGCGGCCGCTGCGACAGCGGAGCCCCCGGGGCTGAGGGGAGGGCCGGGGCTGGCCAGCCTCGCCTCAGGCAGTGCGGCCCGGCGGCAGCGGGAACCGGCAGGCGCCCTTCCCAGGTGGGGCGAAGCCGCCCCGGCGGGGCAGGGCAGGGGTGGCCGGAGGTTACGGGTCCCCCCGCGCCGGGACGCGCTGAGGGAACCCGGCGGCCCCGCGGGCCTGAGCGCGCTCCGCCGCCCGGAGAGATGCGCGGGAGGAGGCGGCCGGAACTGGGCTCGGGCGCTTCCGTTGCGCCCATGCGCTGCCGCCGGCCTCCGGGAGCAACAAAGGAGGGGGCTCGGGGGCCGAGGCCGGCCGAGCCCGGGAGCCGGGGGGTAAGGAGCGCCGGGGGTGGCGGCGGCGGCAGCAGGAGCGTTTCGGTGGCGCCCAGGCCTGGGTGCGGGGGTGAAGCGAAGCGGCGGGAGGCGAGGCCCGCGCGCGGCGCAGCCTGCGGGGCGGAACCGGCGTGCGGCGGGGAGGAGGAAGGGGCTGGAGCCCGGCGCGGCGCTCGCAGGCCTCGGGCCTCGGGCGGGAGCTCGGAGGGCTGAGGGACCGCGGGAACCGACCTTACGGCCGTTGACGGGTGCCTGTGTTCACAGGGCGGGCGCCTCGGCGGGAATGGGGTCGGCGTGATGGCGCCCTGGCAGCGGGGAGCGACCCGGCGGGAAGGTGAGGGGAGCGGGGCCGGCGGGCAGCGCCCGGCCCAGGGCAGCCGCGGGGGGACCGGGCGGGGCTGGCAGCGGGGCAGCCGCGGCTGCTGGTCGCGGTGGCGCCGGGAAGGGCGGCCCGGCCCGGCTGGAGCGGGTTGTGTGGCAGAGCTGACCGGAGGGCGCCGAGGTGAGGAGAGGGGTCGCCGTCTTTCAAGCTGAGTTTGATTCCAGGTTTCTTTAGAAGGGAGAAAGGCAGCTGGTGGCGGCAGGACAGCGAGACCTGCCGGGGTGCATCTAAGGGTGGCTGTAAGTTTGGGATCCGGCTGAGTCAGAGGACAAGATAACAGGCGTGCAGTGCTGGGAGCATCCCTGAGCATCCCCGAGCATCCCCGAGCCTGCTGCTGCTCCTGGGAGAAACCAAACAGACAAAACATTTCCATGTTTACACTGTGCTGGGAAGAGCCCAGTAACCCCTTGTATCTACAAGTGTCCATTACGTCAAAAGAATGGATGTAGGTGATGTGATAGCGGCTGTTAACCGGCTGTGTGAAGTGACAAATACTTTTTTTTTTTTTGGTAGGTGTGTTGGTCTTGATTTTATGTACTGAAGGCTGATCCTTCTTCCTCCAAGATGGCATTTGTTTCAGCACAAGGGC
The DNA here is from genome assembly GCF_036013445.1 of Caloenas nicobarica. Lineage (NCBI taxonomy): Eukaryota > Metazoa > Chordata > Aves > Columbiformes > Columbidae > Caloenas > Caloenas nicobarica. The sequence goes on along the minus strand of NC_088258.1, from coordinate 7,243,923 downwards.
CTACGGTGGTGGACCAAACCACTTTGATGAAAAAATACCTTCAGTTTGTGGCTGCTCTTACAGATGTCAATACACGTAAGACACTTTTTTCCTACTGAAAGTTACAGTTCTTCAGTAATTTGTTTCACAAACGTAGTATTGTTTAGACAGTTGATAAATGTGTGTTGAATTCGGTTTGAATTTCGTTTGAGCTTTAATTTTTTGAAGAAGCAAAATGATGAGTAATACTTGCATGAGCCAAAGTGAGCGAGGTGTGTGTGTGCAGGTGTGTGATGGCTGGTTGTGAGAGTTGAGTGCCTTATAATTGGGCAGTGATAGCTAAACTGATAAGATCTGATTGCTTCTTTGGTCAATGAGACTGGTATTTTTCTTCCTGATGTAGTTTTGCGCTTAATTTTTTTGCTTGAATTTCCATTTTCAGCTGATGAAACCAAATTGAAAATGATGCAAGAAGTCAGTGAGAATTTTGAGGTAAATATAATAAAATTCAAAACCCCTCAAACAACAAAACCCCATCAAAAATCCCAACCTTCTGAAGAGTCAGTCTTTCTTGTGCTTAATGTGTGTTGGTTTGATTTGTAATGTTATGTGGTTAAAATATTAATATTAGTATTTTGTGACTTAGGATTTATATTTTTATAAGTAAAACTGAACATTGATTGATGATCTGGAGGATTTCTTGAAGTGAGATTTAAAACCGAGGTGCTTCATCATAACATTATCCACTTGACAGTGCCAGTTGTTGGGCTAGTTTTTAGGGTGCAGTTCTGAGCTAGCAGAGGTTATTGCTCTTCTAAACCAATTTCTGGATGGGAACATTTGATAGTTTTGAACCTTGTTTCTTGGAAATAATTTGTTTGAAGGGGAATTTTTTCCTTCTCTATTTCTTCATAGAGATTCTGGATTCCAAATAGGGAGGGACGAGTGTATTCGTTGACTTTTAGTCTTTGTTTTGGAGGAGAAAAAGCTTCCAGAATCAACCTCTATTCCGATGTTTCGTGCCAGCAACATAATTCTGAACTTGGTTAGAGTAATGGGGGGTTTTAGTTTCTTGTTGGTTCAGAATAGCAATCATAGATATCAAGAGTGCTGCTCGTTTTCTGCTCTTTGCTGGTTAGTGAAGAAGGTGCTTTCAGAAGTTCAAGCTGGGTTTGTGAAGGCTTACTTTTCCTTGAATGGATTTGTGAGCCACTTTCCCAGAATGCAGCAATACCCGTTTCGTTTCTTGCTGGAAACTTTCCTTCCTTTCTTCCTCCGAAGTAGGACCATTCTCATGGCATAGAGTGGGGGAGGTTGGGAGTCTTTCAAAATTGGAAAGACTATAGCAGGGAGGGCAGAGGAGGAGAAGACACAGACAGGCTTTCTTTGGAAGACCTTTGAGGTGAAAAGAAGATGCAGGCTCATCTGCTGTTGAGAATATCCTGTCTTGCATTGTTGTGGTTTAACCCCAGCTGGCAACTAAGCCCCACGCAGCGGCTCGCTCACTCTGCCCTGGTGGGATGGGGGAGAGAATCAGAAGAGTAAAAGTGAGAAAACTCATGAGTTGAGATAAAGGCAATTTAACAGGTAAAGCAAAAGCTGTGCACGCAAGCAAAGCAAAGCAAGGAATTCATTCACTACCTTCCATGGGTAGGCAGGCGTTCAGCCATCTCCAGGAAAGCCGGGCTCCATCATATGTAACGGTTATTTGGGAAGACAAATGCCGTCACTCCGAACGTCTCCTCTTTTTTTCTTATTCCCCCAGCTTTATGTGCTGAACGTAGCGTCACATGGTCTGGGATATCCCTTTGGTCAGTTGGGGTCAGCTGTCCCAGCCCTGTCCCCTCCCAACTTCTTGTGCACCCCCAGTCTTGCTGCAGAAAAGGCCTTGACTTTGTGTAAGTGCTGCTCAGCAGTGACTGAAACATCTCTCGATTATCAACACTGTTGCCGGCACAAATCCAAAGCATAGCCCCATGCCAGTGACTAGGAGGAAAATTAACTCTATCCCAGCCAAAACCAGTGCACACATTTAAAATGTTTTTGTGCTGTTCTTATGATATCTGTCTGCTTACTTGAAAGTTTTTGAGTTTAAAAATGTTTGCATAGTGCCTAGTGTAATACAAGTTGTTTGTGCGTTATGAAATCTTACTGCTAAGTGAAGAATAGTAGTAGAAATCTATGAAAGGAGGTGGCTTTATAAAACTTTTCTGTTATTCAAGGAATAACGTGAGTAAACCTCTGAAACGCCTACATAGATTTTTTTCAAAAGAATGCTGCATTCTAATCTGTACATTAATGGTGGCTGAAAAGTCTTGGGAATCGTAGAGCGGCGAAATGTGAATGTGCTTGCCAGTCTCTCTGGTTCAGGAACATCTGCAGGGTTGTGTGTGTGTTTTTGTGGTGTTGTTTTTTGTGTTGTGGGTTTTTTTTTTTTTTTCCTATTTAAGATAGCTGTATGTCATGCCAATTTTGTATTCTGTGTGAGGTGACTGTCAAAATAGAAAAAAATCGTATATCGCAGTCTGTTAGGACTGGATGAAAGAGGCTAATTTATATTCCCTTTAATTTGTTTCACTAATGGTGATCTGTAGTGTGTCAGCAGGTGCATAATCACTGAATCTATTAAAAAGTTACTGAAAATGTTTAATAATGGCTTTGAATGTAAATTAATATAATCTATGTAATGTCTATTATATGTCTATCCTCCTTTTTTTCCCCATAATTAGAATGTGACATCATCCCCTCAGTATTCCACGTTCCTGGAACACATCATCCCCAGGTTTCTCACCTTTCTACAGGATGGAGAAGTTCAGTTTCTGCAGGAGAAGCCAGCACAGGTAAACCACAGAGCATCTCTTATCTGTTTGCAATGTGTGCACCAGACTACTCATTCACTGAAGCACTTGATTTACCTAATGAACTGATTTACGTATAAACTTTGTTGTTAAAAACAGTTCTGTCATTTGGAATAAAATAGAAAAAGTCCAGTTCCTGAATAAGTTGCTAATAAACTTTGCAAATCTAGGCTTCTATGAAAAATGAGGCAAAAACTAGGAGCAACAGAATTGGCTTCCTCACTGAAATATGACACATTATTACAAATTGCTGACTTTACTGTGGAATGAAAGGCAAAAGTTGAATCTATGTCATTAAATACTGAAATTGAGTTCTTTAAAATCTGATAACTTCATTTTTCAACTGTAGATTTGTTAAATTTGCCTTATTCACATATGTGGGTAGTAGGAAGCATTATGTATTTGTATGTCTACATGATGTAAAATGGCTTTTTCTTTTTAAGTGTGCAGAAGTATTAAGCTGAAAAAATGTTGCAACCAATTGTTGATTTTTGTGGGCTTTAAAACAAATTCTATCATAGCTTTGTTTTCTTTTTTTTTTTTTTTCCCCCAGCAACTCCGAAAACTAGTGCTTGAAATAATTCACAGAATACCAACAAATGAACATCTTCGTCTTCATACCAAAAATATCCTGTCTGTGATGTTTAGATTTCTAGAGGTATCTTTTTTTCTCTTAAAACGGTTTCAAATTTTCAGAAAGATTTTCCTCGTCTTTCTTCATCTCCAAAAATTGCTGGGCTTAGGATTTTAAGTAGCTGTGCTTCTGGAGCGAGAGTGCAAGGTTTCATTCTGTTTAGGCTTCATCGCTGTGATATCTTGTTACCTGCAGGTTTTCTGCATATTCTCCTCTGCACTTTAGAAACTTGGATTTGACAAATGCAAGGAGCTGTTCTCCTGCTGGACAAGGTTTCATTCATGAACACTTTTCTGGCTTACCTAAGTACAGCTGCCTTATTCCAGAGACTTTGTTTTCTTTCTTGCTTGGAATTGAAAACATTGTCATTTAAAGCCCACAGAAAATAACCTGCTCTAGGTGGAGGTGCCTTAGTGTGTAAATAGCCCCATGTGTGTCTGTCTGTGGGCATTAGGAATGGGCCTGATGGTACAGAGTGGTTGAAACTTCTGGTTTTTGTTCTGATAGGGGTGAATTTAATTTTAGCCATACTCTTAAGTCTGCAAAGTGAAGTTATATTCAATGAAAGGCATCTTGCTCATACAAATTCATATTAATGGGGCACTTGTAGGTTCTGAGATGAGTGTAATTTTATAGGAAGTACTTATGGAGTAGTTGCAGAATGCAGCAGTAGGCTACTAAAGCTTCTCTTTTTTTTTTTTAGACGGAGAATGAAGAAAATGTACTGATTTGCTTAAGAATAATTATTGAACTGCACAAACAGTTCCGACCAGCAATCACTCAAGAAGTAGGTCATAATATTTTTATGTGGTATAGAACTTACTCGCGTGCTCTTCAGAATTGTTATTTTGTTCAAGTGGGATGGTTGGTTGGTTTGTTTTTTGCTGCTGTTCTTTTTATGTTCGTTGAACTGTTGTGGTAACCATATAGTATTATTTATTTTTTTTTAACCTTAAAGTAATTTTTAAAAGAGAATTGCATAGTGCTAGCACCCCAGGAAAAAAACCAAACTGTTAAAGCCTGGTTGTTTTTGCTGTAAGTGTTTATGGGCAATATGGTTAGACTAAGCAGTAAAACCCCAGAGAAGAGAATTGATGCATTTTTAGTTTGTGAAGGGAAAATCCTGAAAAAGGAATATTATTATTGGCTCCCCTCCCCCCGCCTTACTTCTCTCCCATGACTCATGAAGGAGTATTTTTATTCTATTGCTTTCTTTACTTGGTTTTCTTCTGGGAATACTTAGTTGATTTATAGTAATTATTTCTAATAATACTGTACTGGAACTATAATAGGTAAATCTGGGTGCAGTTTAAATTATATTGGCAAAACAGAAGGAAATAGGAGAACACTTTCAGATTCTTCTTAAATATAATGAAAAATATAGTATTGACTAAAGATTTGCTGTGATCGTACTGCTAATACAGAGATTCTAAAATTGTGATTTTTTTTTTTTTTTTTTTTTAATCTTTATGGTAAACCAACTTTTTCCTAGATCCATCATTTTTTGGACTTTGTGAAACAGATTTACAAGGAACTTCCAAAAGTAGTGGTAAGCTTTTTATTTCTTAAATTGCCCTTGTTATAGTCAGAAAACTAGTTTTTATTTCTTAATTTTAACTCTAAAAGATATTAACATAATTACTTTTGTATCTAGTGATGCAAAGTAAGTACAGTTTTAATAGAAACATTTAACAAAAATACATCTAAATTGGAGAAATTCAGATTTTGAACTAGAAAGCCTGTTTCTAGCACAGTATTACTGGTATGAGAAAACCGAGGTAAATTTGGATAATAAAGCACTAGTCAGTTGGCTGCAGTGGTGTCCATGTAGCCAAATTTTTTCCTTTTTTTGAGGGAAGGGTGAGATGATGGATGTACTTTCCACTTTCCAGCAGATGGAGTTCAATGTGCTTGATCTCTTGGAGGCCATTGCCTGCTCTTCCTCACTGACAGACAGTGTCTGGATGTTTTTCTTGAGCAGAAGAAACAGCTTGGTTGGGGATGCTTTTCTGCTTCTTGCTGTAGCAGGAGCGAAAGATTGTGGGATCTGTGTGTAGTCCCGGTAGATGCTGCAGTGTAAATGTCATGTGCGGGAAAGAAAAAACTGTCTGCAATAAGTTGTGGGGCAAAATAATACAGAGGAATTCTAATGAGATAAATGGCCTTTTGACTATTACTAGCATGATTGTATTTTTCTTCTGCTCTTTGCTTGTAGAATCGGTATTTTGAGAATCCTCAGGTGATTCCAGAGAACACTGTTCCTACTCCTGAAATGGTTGGCATGATTACAACAATTGTGGTGAAAGTAAATCCTGAGCGAGAAGATAGTGAAACGAGAACAGTGAGTATTCGAACTGCTCTAACTGTGAGACCGTCTGTATCACAATACCCCAAATTGTAAGGGCAGGTAAAGGTAATAGGCTTTCTTTTCACTGTTTTTCTTATCAAGATTTATTTGTAGAAGCTGATTGAAACTTTTCAGATATTTTCTATGCAGCTGTAATTACAGGATTTTTATTCAATAGAACACCAAATGGTTTTGTGCTTTTAAGATGTTATTATGACTAAATAGATTTCTATTAAAATGAGCAGTTTCTTTAAAAATGTATTTCAAATACTTTTTTGAATAAATAATTAAACTGTTTATAAAACATGCATTCTTTCTTTCAGCATTCTATAATTCCCAGAGGATCTTTATCTCTAAAGGTCTTGGCTGAGCTACCTATTATCGTTGTTCTTATGTATCAGGTTAGTATTTGCATGTAAATACTTTTTGTTACTGGATGGCTTGTGTAACTTCTGCTGGCTAATTTATTAGTAAAAATGAATGTAATGTGTTTTTGAAGTGTAAAATATGGTCTAAAACTGCTGAGATTTCTTCATTTTTTCTGATTAGCTCTCAAGTAAGTTTGCTGGGAGTGTGACAGACAGAATTCTCTAATGACACTATTCTTTTTTTTTTTTTTAAGCTCTACAAACTGAACATTCATAATGTAGTTGCTGAATTTGTGCCCTTGATTATGAACACTATTATAATACAGGTTTCTGCTCAAGCAAGGTAAGAACATTTTAACAATATTTTGACGATATTTGGATAAGCTACTTAAACTTGCCATTCAGTATTTCCCCAAATGTTTTTATCTTAAATCCTGTGCTTTTTTCTTCTAGCGTTACTGTTTTTAATCTCAAAAGTAGCAGTGATTATTTGACTTGAAATTGTCAAAGTTTTGTCGGTGAAGTAATTGGCAAATCTAAATATTTCCATTATATGTCACTGATAAAATCTGAAGTTGTGCGGTAGATCACGATTTATTATTTGATAATGCATTTTTTTTGGAAATAGCATTTCTGACAGAAATCTGTATTACCACAGATAGTGCGTGATGGAGACCGTGGTAGGTAGGACACTGATCCAATCTTTACCACACCAGCAGTGGCACGTTTTTGCCCTTCTAGGGCAGAGCTCAGGTGCAGCTTCGATGGTGCAGGCACAGGCGCCGCTTTTCCTGCTGCAGGGACGTGTTCCTGAGGAGCAGCAAGTGATGCTGAGCAGGGCAGCAGGAGACAGATCCCTGTCTGCCCAAATGATATGAATAAGTAAAATGTTTGATGCTAATAATAAAATAATTGATGCTGATGTATTGGCTTTCTGTAGAAAGCTGAAGATTGTATGACTGCCCCAGGGTTGTGCATTTCTGCTTAAAGCATAAGATGCTGAGAATTGGAATGGCAGAGAGCTTGTAGGAAATGGTCTCCCCTGATGATTTTATTGCCTAATGAAGCAAGAACCTCACCACAAGATGATGTAATTTGAGACATCCGTGAATTTTCTGAACTAAGGTATTAAAGAGAAGGAACAAAATCGTAACCAGTGTTCAATTTAATTTCAGGCAACATAAACTTTATAACAAGGAATTGTATGCCGATTTTATTGCTGCTCAAATTAAAACGTTGTCTTTTTTGGCTTACATCATAAGAATTTACCAGGTAGGTTGTGGTTTTGTTACTTTGTTACTCTTAGTGCAACAGATCTCTAGTTGCTCTCTGGCAGGGAAGTGATTGGGGTGGGTCAGAGATTGGAGAGGAGTGTTTGTGTAGCAAAGCTGAAGACTGGGCTGTACTTTGTTGTCCTTCCTCAAGTATTCTCCTGTGAATGCAAAGTAAAAGTGTGCTGTTGCCCATGGCTTTTAGGGAACGGCTCTTGTATTTAATTTTTATGAGTAGACTTCTTAAAGAGAAACAAGAGAATTTTAACCGAATGTTATTTTGCAAGTGTAAAGCAAAGCTTAAAAATAGAGTGTTATAATAGTTGTATTTGTGTGTTTTTGTTTTTTTTTTTTTTTCTTTTTATGATAGGAATTGGTGGCTAAATATTCTCAGCAAATGGTAAAAGGAATGTTGCAGCTGCTCTCCAACTGTCCCGCTGAAACAGCACACCTCCGGAAGGAGCTTCTCATTGCTGCTAAGCACATCTTGACAACAGACTTGAGGAGCCGTATGTAGTACTTTTAAAAATGTATCTAGAAGTTGGAAAGATTTTGACTATTTCTGTGGATTTAAGAGACACATTGCTTACTATTCGTTTTGAACTATTACATACTTCCGATTGTTTTGAGTGGATGTGATTTTTGTTTTGCCTTTTTTCTTTCTCCTTAAAAAAGAGTCTGATTAAGATGATATACTGAACAAGTGGCTTTTCTAACTTTCCAAGTATCCGTTGTTCCAAGTAATTACCTTTTGTTCATCAACATTGATGTTGGTTTGTGATTGTGCCTACAGTTGTACTTTAAAATGCCAGTCTGTTAACCTGAATGGAAGTAATTCTGTCAAAACCTGATGCCATATGTTTGATTCAGTTCATAATATTTACCTCTAGCAGAGGAAAGCTATTTTTGGTCTGCCTGAATTAACTAGGTTTGGTGGATGTGTTCTGCCTTGGCAGAATTGCAAGACTGAAGATGAGTGTACATTGTAAAATATTTACTTCTATCTTTTCATCTTTACCATGTGGTCACCTTTCTTTACCTTTAGCTAACAAAAGTTATGGGGCAGTGTGATGACTTGGAGGTATTGTTAGATCACAAAAACGATAGCATGTTTCCTAGCTCTGGAATTTAGTATTGTGGTCATGTGGAAAGCTGTTTCTTGGCTATTTTTCTAAAGAAGTCAGCTTACTTGTTCTACATTTCTCAGCTTTTCCTCAATAACTTCTGAACTTGACCAGTTTCAACAGAGGAGCAAAGTCTTAAAAAGATGATGTTCTGCGTCCTTTGTGAACGTTAGTGTTCGGGTGGTGGAGAAGACCCAAGTGTCTCCATTGGGGGAATCAGCAGCAGCAGGAGCTGAGCGGTTCACAGCCCATGGCAGCTGGCTGGGGATTTAACATATGTGTTACTACCACATCCCTCCAGCCCTTCTGTTGACTACCTGGCAGCCCCAGAGTGGATGTAGAGGAGGAAATACCTTGAAATGTTAAGGAGAAGAGGGAACATGGTATCGCAGGAGGAATAAGGGCTGTGAGGAAGAGGAGAATTGGGATAAAATGTATGTGGAGGTCTGCAGAAGAGAAGGGTTTGGTCATTCTGCTGGTGCAGTTCAACTTCTTTGGAACAATGAGTGTTGAGGAAAGTGTTTTGTGTTGGGGTGTTTTGCCATCGATATTATTGTTCTCAGTGAAATGATCTTTCAAACTGAGTCTTCTCTGTTGATTGAGAATTGGCGAATAATGCTGTATATCTTACTGTGATGCATTTCGTCTGTGTGGAACTTTTCTGATTCCTGAAAGAGAGGGAGGAAATGAAACTGCAGTCATTCTCTCCACTGTTATCATTGCAACGATGGCCTCTGTCTAAGCATATATCATGTCAGCAAAATGGTATGCACATAAATATTAGATAGATAGCTGTGTTTTTGTTGTATCAGTGCTGTGGCTTTGACTGTGGACTGTAATGTTACTCAAGGGGCAGGTGTTGGTGGAGTTCGTAGTCATAAGAGGTTAATCGAAAGTTTCCTTCTGTGTAGCACTGACTTTTATAAGCTTCAGGAATGAATTTTAGAATAAAACCACTTTGACTTATTTCTAAATACCTAAGTTTGGTGCTTTAATGCTTAACTATCTTATTTTGATTATTTCCTTTGCCAATCACTACATATAGCTTTTTTTTTTTCCCCTCTCTTTCTTTTTTCTTTTTTCTTTTTTTAATTATAGAATTTATTCCGTGTATGGACAAGCTGTTTGATGAATCTATACTAATTGGCTCTGGATACACTGCCCGAGAGACACTGAGGTATGACGGACAGTTTGGAATAGCTATCCGAGTGCCTGTCAGGGCTGGTTTCTTTCAAGATTTATTAATATTTACAACAAAGTCTGTATAGGATCCTAAATCTTTGTTTTAAATAACTCATTTTGTTAGATTCTAGTATTGGAAGAGCTTCTGCTGCTGTAAAGAGTCGTTGTTTAACACTGATGGCACTGCATAGTAATGTGAGTGTAGGGCAAAATCAGATAAATGGGTGAATGAAAATTATTTCATATTTGAATTGCAGAGCACAACCAGTGGTCATAGTGAAATCAACTCGGTATCTTACCAATATTGCATGAAACAGCCTCAATCCTGTGTCCAGTGCAAATTCTGAATGGAATTTCAACTGTTTTGTCATTACATACCTTAAAACTAATTCACAACTGAAAAAAATAAATGGGGAGAATACTTACTATCTTCAATAGTCTATGAAGTTTTAGGTGCCTTTGCTGACCAAATTAAAATACGTGTACGAGCAGAATTATTTCCTCTTGCTTAAGTATCAAGTGTACCTTATTGACAACAGGTATTAGAAGTATTTGCTCTACTGGATACTTAAATATGGTATTTGAAAATAAATTATTTTTTAAATTTATCAATTTTCATGACTACTTTTGAGATCATGAGTCATCAACGATTAATCGTGAAAGAGTTTACCAACACTGCTTAAAATGTGGCTTAAAACGTGCTAAATTCGCTCTTTATGTAGAGGAACGTGTGTGCTGGGGATGTTGAGCACTGGGAGAAGGAAGATCAGAGTGGTAATATTAGTGCTGTGGGACAGATTAATGCATCTTTGGTTAGATTATATGGGTTGTAATTCTCTTGTGTAATTGAAAGAACCTTGTGAACTCTGGATTTACATATAAAAATAGAAAATATTTATTTAGAGTCTTGGAAAGAGCTTCAGGCAGTAATTATTGATGAAGTTAAATTAACAACAATTATAATTGTCCTCAATGTGTTTCTTCATTTCTTGTTTTTACTGCTAGACCACTTGCCTACAGTACCCTGGCAGACCTGGTACATCATGTCCGTCAGCATTTGCCACTCAATGATCTCTCCCTTGCTGTCCAGTTATTTGCCAAGAACATTGATGACGAGTCGTTGCCCAGCAGTATCCAGACAATGTCTTGCAAGCTGCTGCTAAATTTGGTAGATTGTATCCGCTCTAAAAGTGAACAGGAAAATGGAAATGGTAGAGATATTCTTATGAGAATGCTGGAGGTATTGATTTGTTTAAAACATTTGATAATAAGTTGAATATCCTATTCTGTAGTATGTTGTCAATCACATTTTACTTTCTTTAGAAATGAGGATATCTAGAAGCAGTCTGCATACTGTATATTGTTTTAGTACTTCAGAGAAGGGCTTTTTAAAATGGCATGCAACTGGGATAATATCTCAAGTATAGTGGAGATGTTTTGCCAACTCAGCTTATTCATTCAGTGACTTGATTCAAAGCAGGAAACGGAATGTCTATGGTGCTGGGGGTAGCTTAACTGTTGGTTGGTTGGTTGGGTTTTTAATTTTATTTTGAATTTTATTTGTAATCTCCCCACTTAAGGGTATGCAAGAATGGTATTTTTTTAATGCCTTCTTGTTTGGTGTATTTTTTTGCGGGTTTTTTGTTTGGTTGGTTTTGGGTTTTTTTGTGTGTGGGTGGGTTTTTTTTGTTTTTGTGGGGTTTGTTTGTTTGTTTGGTGGGTTTTTTGTGTGTGTGGTTTTTCTTGTTTTTAAATTTTTAAATCCTGAAAGAGGTTTATCTTGCAGGTCCTTGGCATAGCCCAGTACAATCCGTAAAGTGTGAAATAGCCACACTTTCAAGATGTGCTTGTCCTTTTTAAGGATCTTGTTTAAATTGAGGATTTTTGGGGGGGCCTTTTTTGTCATTGTTATTTTTAAAACTCAGAGATGCACCCTAAAAACTGTCATCCATGGCGCAGTACAAGTGAAACAGCATCTGCTTGCTGTCACCACACTGTTAATGGAAAAAGGTTTCCTAGTGTGTCTTCTGCCACAAAATGAAGAGGCACTTAATCGTAGAGTAAAACTCTTCTAGGATAAATACTGGTTTAATAATCTCATATTTGGATGTGAGAGCACATCTTGAAATCTAAACAAACTGGTGTTAACACTTGAAGAGAACTGAGGAAGCTGTACGGCTGTTTGTTTTGGAAAGCGAGATCTAGGAATTCTGAACGTCGTGATCCCCTCTGTCTTTGACTCTTCTGTCACTGACAGATTGTTGTAGTTCTGAATGCACCAGGGAAGAGATTCAGTCATTCTAATCATCTCCAGATTATTTGGTATTACCCCTGAACTTTTTTATTTCTTAAGGTAGCAGTAGTTTAGGGAGTGGCTTTCATCCTAAATGCAAAATACAAGTGATGGTGCAAGTGAAAAATGTCGATATTATGCATTGTATTGGGTCCTTTATTCCAGATTTCTCAAACTGAAGTAGCTTTCTAGTAGGATTTGTCTTCCAAACAAACTTACACTTCTTTTTTCTACTTAAAAAAAAAAAAAATCTGTATTGTAGCACAGTTGTTTGGTCATTTGTTTATCAAATGAATATTTATAATAATATGTTAATTCAGAGAAGCTACATCTAGGGAAGAAAGGAGCTTACAGAGCTGTGGTGCTAGGGGGGAAATATCTGAGCAAGCCAATGAAATGTAGACTTTAAAATCTGGGAGGTACAGAAAATTTTAAACTGGAACCTTTTGCAACATGTGTCTTTACTAGGTTTCAGCGAATATTTTTATTTTTGGAGCTTGTTAAAAGTAAGCAAACTAGTTCTTGTTACACTTAAGATGTTTACTGTCATTTGATGACTTCAGAAGTACTTAGGTGTAAATTGTATTGATCTCAGCATGCCAAAGTATTAGTAGTATTAAATTTAGAATAATTTTTGAAGAAGAAACGTACTTGCTTTTTTCTTCCCCCTCCCTGCTTTTTCATTTGCCTTTCCTCTTTGTGCCTTAGGTTTTTGTTCTGAAATTTCACACTATAGCACGATACCAGCTTTCTGTAATTTTTAAGAAGTGCAAGCCCCAGTCTGAACTCGGGGCTGCTGAAGCCGCGTTACCTGGGGTACCGACAGCAGCAAACGCGGCGCCTGTTCCTGTTCCATCTCCTGCTCCAGCCACTCCAGTGGCCCCCACACCAGTACCCGTGTTTGAAAAACAGGGGGATAAAGAAAAAGAAGATAAACAGACATTTCAGGTCACGGATTGCCGAAGCTTGGTGAAAACTTTGGTCTGTGGTGTCAAGACCATCACGTGGGGCATAACATCATGCAAAGCTCCTGGTGGTAAAACTGCGTCATATTTAATTACATTTATCTTTTGTAATTCTACAATTAAAATTCTTTAGCATGAAAGCAAATAGTATTTTTAATGATTAACAACTGTCTTGTTCTTTATCTTCTTTCAGAAGCACAATTTATTCCCAATAAGCAGTTGCAACCTAAGGAGACTCAAATCTATATAAAACTGGTAAAATATGCAATGCAAGCTTTAGATATATATCAGGTATGTAACCTGGCCACATAACACTTTTATTTATACAGTTACTCTGTGTTAGATATTTTAATAAGGATTATTTGTCAGCTAAAAGACAAATTTCACATGTAGTGCATTTTCAATAAGTCTATAATTTCAGGACCAAGAGCTATTGGGAAATTTGATGAATTTCAAAGTACTTATGAATTGCAAGGAACAAGTTATTTTCTTTACAGCTGTTATTGTCTGTGTTTAAGCAGGCAGGTCAGACTAAAAATATTTGTATTTTATGTAGTGGATTAAGTCTTTTCTTCAAAGAGATAGTTTGGGTATCAGTTGAAGCATTGACATAGCTATGTTCATCTTCTGTAGTTACACAAAATACTAATGAAATGTAAATTTACGTGATTTGGAATTGAGTAGCTTCACAAATACACTGTGATATCTCCTGCTGTTGTCTTCTTCCACTCCTGACTTCATGGTTTTAAAATCTGTGCTGAAAACACTCTGTTTTAATATTTTTGTTGTCACTGTTGGCCCTTGTGCCCAAATTCTAATTGTATGGGGCTTGCATGTGAAAATCTCGTTTTTTTTCAAAAGGTACTTTAAGAATAGTGAGGAAAAAATTGCTCAGATTCTGTAATTGATATATGCATTTTCTAAATTGCTGTAGGTCCAAATAGCAGGAAACGGACAGACGTATGTTCGAGTAGCAAACTGTCAGACAGTCAGAATGAAAGAGGAAAAGGAAGTTCTGGAGCATTTTGCTGGTGTGTTCACAATGATGAATCCTTTAACTTTTAAAGAAATCTTTCAAACTACTGTTCCTTATATGGTGGAGAGAATCTCAAAGAACTATGCTCTTCAGGTATTACGTTTTTGTTTACTTTTTTCAGTTGATAATAAACAGCCTGTAGAAAATAGCTTATGCCTTGAAGTACCTAAGCCTGAAGTGGAATTATAAATAATGTTGAAATTAATGCAAGATTTGAAGCTGTCTATAAGAATATTTTGTAAAAATGGATTTTCAAAAACTTTCCAAAGTGATGCAATACAAACACTAGCATTTCAGTTTAGAATACAGGAATGGATTTTATTCTTGAAAAGTACTGAACATTGTGGAGTTCTTGTTTCGTTCAGGTTCTTGTATTAATGTTCTACTGCTTTACAGAACACAAGTCCTATAATATACATTTAAAATTAAACTTTAAACTTAAGTATTTAAATTATATGCATGGTTGTTTTCCACTGAGGATAACCTGAATCACTTGGGTAGCAGTGGAGGTAGGGGGAGAAATTTGTCTTATTTCTTTTTTGTTTTAAATGGGTAGTGCATTTCTCCCTCTGTTCTTTTTGTTACAGCAACAATAACTCCTTTGTGGTTTCCTTTTTTAGATTGTTGCCAATTCCTTTTTGGCAAACCCTACTACCTCTGCTCTCTTTGCAACGATTTTGGTAGAATATCTTCTGGATCGGCTGCCAGAAATGGGCTCTAATGTGGAACTCTCCAATCTGTATCTCAAGCTGTTCAAGTTAGTCTTTGGCTCAGTTTCACTATTTGCAGCTGAAAATGAACAAATGCTGAAGGTAAAGAACATTTGTGTTAAAAACAAAAAAAATCTGTTTTGACTCCTAGTACATTCTTTGGATGCCTGGAGAAATTTAAGAGTTTCACGCAAATATTTGGTAGTCTTTTCGTGTTTGAACCACTACTGGCAATACATCTCCATTTTTTTCCAAATGCCAAGTACATTGCCTTATTTATCAGAGATGGTTTCTGTGAATGTTTGCTTCATATTTGAAACTATAAAGTGATGTGTTAATTCTGAGTATGAATGGCTGATATGTGCTTGTGGTCTGATCAGGATTGCCATAAACCCCTGTAACTCTCTGGTCAGGATATGCATATCTTCTGCATATTTTTCCTCTTCGTTTCCATATTAACTTAAGACTTTTGCTTAGACTGCAATAATTTTTTTTTGTGTTGCTGAATCTTGCTTGTTCATGTCCTATTCAATGACATACACCCCTTGAGTTAGATATTTCTGTGCTCTTGACACATCTGGATTAAGGAATGCTGTTTTTTCTACTGACAACACATTGTCTGTGTATTCCAAAGATCTATTTATGTTGATAAGATCATCTCATTATTCAGTGAGTTTAGTAGTGAGCTTGAAGCAAGAGTGTGCTCTTCTCATAAAAGTAACAGCTGCCTATATCCAGAAAAATATTAATTGAGTGCTGCTTTTGCACTCATAATTTCTTTCCATTTATCTTCTTTCTACCCTAGAATACCAGCAGTTGTGATACAGGTAACTGTGTGATAATGATTTCTGTGCTTAACTATTTGCTGCAGCAGCATTAGTTCAGTTTTCTGGGTAGAACAGAGTAGGGCCTACTGATTTTCTACATTCTTTGAAAGATAAAAGTAACATGAAGCAATATTCATATAATCTTGCTTAAATTCTTCTCATTTGTCATCAGGATCAAGGTCATTTGGATTTCATAAACTGGAGATCCAATTCAAAGAGTGTGATTTACGACCTTCACAGTTTCATGCTTCTATTAGTTTTTTTGTTTCTGCAGGATTGATGATATGGACCTTGGGAAGACAATTTAATTGAATGATGAAGGCTATTTGCAGCATTTGCATAGCAATGTAGAAAGCTTTTAGATGTTAATAAAATCCAGAATGTGTCATAGTTTGTCCCTGATCTGTGAGAATCCTTGTATTTATCAACTAATTTTGATGATTCCTGCAAACTGTTAATGTCCTCTGCTCTAGAAAGCCCACCAGTTCTGTAACCATTTTCTTTTCTACTTTTAAAAGTTTGCTTTCAAAGTGAAATTTTAGCATTCACAAAAATTAAGAATTAGTGCTGAAGCTGGATCAGGAGTAAATGAATATTGCGAAATGTCTTCTCTTGGGATTCTAACACTTGTGATTTCTGCTACACGTCTCTAGGTTCTGTGAAGCAAATATTTTTCATTGTGTCAAATTTGTAGAAGGCTTTTTTGTTTTGATAAAGTTACTGCTTGGAGTAGCAAGCAGACTTGATCATTTGGCTAATACGAAAGCAGGGTTTAATTAATCAAAGAATGCTCTGGGTTCTTCATACTGTTCAAATACAGATTTACTTTATAACAATTCTTTAACGGTGGTATAAGGTTAGTGTGGTATCAAGGTACTTGGAATAGCTGGAGTTTTTTGATCTGAGAATCTTGTCACATGCTAAACTCTTGTACATAATGATGATAAAATAGGTATTTTATTAATCTTCAAGCTTTATCTTTTTTATAGCCACATTTGCACAAGATTGTGAACAGCTCTATGGAACTTGCACAGACTGCCAAAGAGCCCTATAACTATTTCCTGCTGCTCAGAGCCCTGTTCAGATCTATTGGAGGAGGCAGTCACGATCTGTTATATCAAGAATTCTTGCCACTGTTACCAAACTTACTGCAAGGTAGAACAATACCTTCTTTCCCCACCCGTGTTTCTGATCTTTTTATGTAAACAGTAGTAATAAAGTTATGTTACGTAATTTAAAAAACAAAACAAAAGCCCTGACTCTGATAAGCAACTTCTGATTTTGAGCTTAGCAGTTGATTAAATATATTTAACGTGGGTTATTTTCATTTTCTATCAGCTGCTTCAGGCTCCATAGTTTTGGCTGCTTCACGATTTCTGCTGCTTGTTTTTGTTTTTCATTGGGGGGCTGGTTTTTTTACTTCTTTCATTTGTGGTTTTTTTTTTGCTATGGATAACTTTGTTAGCTTAAAGCATCCAGGGATAAGAGTAGTAGGAGAAGCAATGTTGCCAGGCCATCACTGTTATTTTTGGGAAGAACATTACCGAGAAGCTCTGGTTGTTCTGCAGTTGAGGGCACGTGTGCGCACCTGCAAGTGTGTGATAAATATAAATGCAAGTAGTGTCAGTTTGCAAGAAGAAATGGAAATAACAATCAGTTTGATTAATTGCACATTTGTGACTGCAAGAACTGCGTTCCAGAGATACTGAGAATGAACAAGGAAATGTGGAGAGCTACTTAAACCTAGGGACAAGGTGATGGGAACAATTCCAGAAATGTGAAATCCTGTGGTTTCCATCTACAGCTGTAGGGGCAATTTTTGTTGTAGTTAGCAAATCTGTATGCTATCTATAAATCATTGTGTGAAATACATGTCAGTGTAGAAGTGCTAGCTAGGTTTATGGAATATATGAAATGTTGACGGGGAGAAAAATAAGTTGAGGAGTATGTTTAGTCTGTAAGGGACAGTGAATATATTTGAACTTACTTAATGCTTCTTTTCAGGATTCCAGACATTTTAAAAAACATTTGTTTTGTGTGGATTTTTTTTTAATTGATACAAAGCTGAGGTTTGAGTCAAATTATCTTTTTCTGGTTTTCATCCCCTGTATTCAAATGCTACTTTATTGAGTCTTACATTAAATTTTAGAATATACATAGATAAGTTTTTTTTTTATATGCATGTACCTATAAAAGCATTAACTGCATAAAATCTGTAGATGTATAATTATGAACGGTATTGTATTTTGTAAATATGTTATTTACAGAGATATAAACTTTACAGAATTAAAAAATATCAGTGAATTTAGGAAATAGCAATTTTTAACAGCAAACTGTGGACTTTTTCCTTTCATTGTATAACTTCTCAATGATTTTCAGGACTTAACATGTTGCAAAGTGGCCTTCACAAACAACACATGAAAGACTTGTTTGTTGAGCTCTGCCTCACGGTGCCGGTTCGTCTGAGCTCGTTGCTGCCCTATCTGCCGATGCTGATGGATCCCTTGGTGTCAGCTCTCAATGGATCCCAGACCCTGGTCAGCCAAGGCTTAAGAACCCTTGAACTGTGCGTGGATAATTTGCAGCCAGACTTTCTGTACGATCATATTCAGCCAGTTCGAGCTGAGCTGATGCAGGTAAACGTGTTGTTTCCTGTTAGACCACAAGAGGTCATTGATTTGCCAAGTATTGGTAGAAATTTATGTGAACCTTTGGTTATAAAAACTGGAAAAATCTTTCATGAGAACCATACCCATCTGATTTGTATGTAAAAGGCCAGTTGGTGTTGTATTGTTAAACTGAAAACTCTGAAAAATTTAAAAGTGATCTAATAATTTCTTCTGTACCCACTCTTAAAGAGTTAAGATTTGTCACTTAGCAAGAATATTACTATGTGTAAGTTGAATCAATACAGAAAATGATTAAAATTTGTTAACTTTTTCAAAACAAGAACAACTAGATACCTTCAGCATATCATGATTGACAGCTATATGAAATCTTAAGTATACAGTGAAGATGATGTGGTTGAAATTTGGAACCATATTTTTAGTGTGGCTATTTACCCTAATACAGTGCTTGCATATACTTTATCCTTTAAATATAATATTTATTTTTTATATTTCAAAACTAGCTCTTTGAGGTTAGTTCCCTTCAGCCTTAACTGGCCTTTTTTTTTTTTTTTTTAATTCCTGATGTTGTTTATCTAATATTAGCCATAAACATGAAATTACATTGTAGCTGATCACATTAATCTAATCTCAAGCTACATTTAGGACAACTTTCTTGCAAAGCACTTGAACTGTTGCAAACTGAGACTTCTTATATTCAATCACGGCAAGTATTTTCTGGAAGTTATGCAGGATTTATTACTGAGATACAAGAAAACGTCTTTTTGTTGACATTTTTTTACATTATCACTTGAAAAATTTTGAAGTGAGACTGATCAGACCACATAACATTGAAAATACTTCCAGGCTTTGTGGCGTACCCTGCGCAATCCTGCAGACAGCATTTCTCACGTGGCTTATCGTGTACTTGGTAAATTTGGTGGAAGTAACAGAAAGATGTTAAAGGAGTCACAGAAACTACAATATGTAGTCACAGAAATCCAAGGACCCAGTATTACAATTGAATTTTCAGACTGTAAAGCATCCATTCAGCTCCCAATGGAAAAGGTAAGGACATAACTTATTTGCTGTGCTAGGAAGCCATCTTATTCAATTTTCCTTTATTACGTGTTTTTTGGAAGTTTGTTTGCTTGTGAAACCTTGATAAAAAATATGACGTCTGCAAGTTCCAGATGTGAGTTAATGAATATCTAATGTTACAGAATCTACATGATTCAAAGTAGGTTTTAGGATCTCTTGCATACTTGACTTTTTTATATCCCTCCAGTTAGACAAAGAGATTTCTAATTAATTTATGTTGTAATGAAGAAACAGAATCTAAACCCATTTCTGTAGTTTTTTGTTTTTGTTTCAAGTAATTTTGGAGTTGCTGGACTTGGCAGGTAACGGACAAAGTGTTGTTTCAGAAATCACTGCAAAGAGCTTTTTTCTTTTTTTGCTATGTAGTGATCAGTTGAGAGTCTCTATATAAAGCAATTAGACCTATGCTTGACTTCTGTGAACTTCTTGTTCATTTTGACATGCAAAATTAGCAGAAGCTTGCCAACCTGTTCTTTATTTTCCCTTCAAACCATTTTATATGTCACCCTCACAATAACAGATTTAAACATGCTGTTCTGCTTTTACGAAGTGATAGGACGGGGAGCTGCACTGGCACAAGTAAATCTTTTCGGTGCCTTTTATCCCCTTCCTAACTTTTGGTGCACTGCTTAGATGAGGAGCAGGAATCTATTCTAAAACCTCCCTATTTTGCTTTTGAAGTATACCAACAACTTATTGTAGAAACTCTTCAGTGGTGATCAGTCTAATGACTGCAGTGATGTGGTTTTGTTTGTTGTCTCTAGGTTGGGTATAGTGCTTCATATAGCTGCAAAACCACTTGGTACTTGTACTGACTTCTATCTGGCAATGTATCAGAAATGCTCGGTTCTCATTAATTACAGCAATCTAATCTGTGCCTGTGTCTTGGGATCTGAGAGTGAAGCGGGATTCTGAGTTAATTTGGCCAGTAGAGTTTTGGTACTTGCCTTTTCAATTACAGTTTCGTGAGTAGGTATGATCTGAATGCAATAAATAATTTTGTTTACAGGCAGCTGGCTCTCTTTCACTCCATACAGCCAACAAGCTTCAAATTAGGTTGGAAAAATGATTCTTAAAATGCCTATAGATTTACTGATTTCTCCTCTGCACTGAAACTGAGTTGAATACATACAAATACTGTAATTGCTGACATTTTCCTATCCTGCTAGTTTTAATTCAAACCAAGATTTCCAAAGTATTTATGCATCTAACATGTTGGTTAATGATATAGAACGACCTTCAGCTTCTTGGTTTTCACCAAGAAATGTTATCTGCGGTATACTTTGCATCTCTGAAAAGGAAATGCCAAATTAAAAGGAAAAAGAAGTGGAATAAATTGAAAATGAGAAATACATTTCTTTTAGTGCTGTGGTAGTCTTCTGTGGTCTGCGTAAAACCCATTGCTCTTTTCATTGAGATGCTGATAAGGTTATTCCAACAGGGATGGGATGACAGCTACTGAAGTCAGTAAGTGGAAAGGTGGTTTTCCTTTCAAAGAAGGAAAATGCCCACTTCTTTGTAGCAAAGCAGGTTTCTCCACAATCCTGTTCAAGCATGGGCAGGATTTTATTTACAATTGATCAGGTATTGAAATTCCTTATTTCGTGTACTCCAAAACAATTTTTACGTGTTTTTTTATTTAATGCCTGTTTCATTTGTTTTTAATTTCTTTCTTTCATTTTCTGGGGGAGAGGGAAGGATAGAAAGTGTCTGCGTTTATATATATGCAAAAAAGAAATTTTCCAAAAAGATGTAACCCCTCTTTTCGTCACTTTCATATCTTAAGAGATCATTTGAATTATTCTCCAAATGTATTAAATAAATCTTCTTGCAAAGGAAGAGCACTATTTCCATTAGGTAAAAGGTGTTTGCAAATTGCTTACAGGGACATTTCATCATGTGTTATGCAGCTCTTGATTTGCGTGGAAAATATGACAAAGTAATTTGTAAGGTAGAACATTTTTGGTACCATTTATGTGTATAAATGCATGGTATAACTACAGTATATAGGGATTAGGAATACCAGTTATTGCTGGAGAGGAAGGTGAGGCAAATTTTCTTGAGGGAGGAGAGAGAATGAGGGTGTACCTCGCTCATGGCTTCAGATGCTTTCTGGCTGTGAAAATTAATGTATCTGCTGTAAAACTTCGCATTTATAAAAACAACAAATGACATAACAATGTCAAGTCCGCTCTCTCAGGCTTTCTCTGTATTTCTTAATTTAGGTAGTCCAAATTGTACATACTTTTAAAGTTACCTTCAATATGTATTATAGATACTGTTCCCTTAATTAGTCACCTTATGGTAAATATGAAGAACAAGAAGTGCTTGGTTGCTATCTTTTTTCATTATAGGCGATTGAGACTGCTCTGGACTGTTTGAAGAGCGCTAACACAGAACCCTATTATCGGAGGCAAGCGTGGGAAGTAATCAAGTGTTTTTTAGTAGCTATGATGAGCCTGGATGACAATAAACATGCGTTATACCAACTTCTTGCACATCCCAAGTATGACAATTCTTTAAACATAAATGTGTATGTAAAATTTATAGTGTTTTTAGAACAACCTAATTTAGAGACAATGGTTTGTCTAGGCAATGTATTCTTCATGGGTTTTTTTACCTACTGGTTTATCCTGCTGTTTTTTAAATTAATGGAAGACTTTCCAGTAAGAGGAATTTTGTCGTCATAATATTTGTTGCCAATGACGTGTTCATTTTCATACTTTTTCTTTCCCTAATAACAGTCCAATGTATAATCTGTTACATATAATCAGACATTTAAAAAATTAGTTTTAGTTTAGTATATTCAAATTGTTGGAATGTTTTGGTGCTTAATTGTGTTTTAAAGATTAACTTAGATTGTGATGTTTTGTATGTACATCTGACTTTTTACTAGAGTGGGATACTAAGTTCAGTTTCATTTAGCGACTAAACTATGGCATAGTCACACACGTAACCTGTATTTATCTCAGTGTGGGGGCTTTTTGTTGATATGTTTTACATCTTTTACAGTTTTAGTCATTTGTACTTAATGGGTGTATCGCTTTTAGACAACTTCGACATCTTTGCCTGCAAAGTGTATGGTGACTTTGACTCTTGTGGTGTAGTAAATGTAGCTAAAGAGTATTGTAGCTTTTATAATTCGGACTTGTTAGACTTGACATAAGTATAGCTTTGCCATGAATAGGTTTTGTTGGGCAGTGATTTGATAAATAATATTTCAGTCTTTCAAGATTAAAATCAAATGTCATTTTTAAAAAGGGGGAAAATGTTAAAATATTGAAAATGACATTCTGTAGTTGAGTTGTGCGTGATGCCTGTATCCTTATTATTTGTAATATATGTGGCTTCTTCTGAACCACTGGCTTTAAATGTTCCTGATGAAATTGAGCTATCCATCATGTTTGAGACCAGTGGTTGACAAAATTAATATGGACTGAGTGAACTGGTGTAGCTCAATTGAAATGAGGGGGAAACAGGAGCTGGAGGAGGAGTTTGATATTGAGAGCCAACTTTAAATCAAGTACTTGACAGTGCTCATGATTGAGCTGCTGGTACTGCAGTTTAGGATTATAATGAACTTAATTTTGTCTTTCAGCTTTACTGAGAAGTCCATACCCAGTGTGATTATTTCACATCGATACAAAGCTCAGGATACTCCAGCGCGTAAGACGTTTGAACAGGCGCTGACGGGGGCGTTCATGTCAGCGGTCATCAAAGACCTGCGGCCCAGCGCTCTGCCCTTTGTAGCCAGCCTGATCCGCCACTACACCATGGTGGCCGTTGCTCAGCAGTGTGGTGAGTACAGTGGAACAAGAGCCCTGTGGGTTGTCATGAGGGGGTGGAGAAGTTTATATGTTTTCTAATAGTAATTTGTTTTATGAAAGTCATGATATTGCAGTTGCTTCTGGGTAGATACGTTGGTTTTTGTTTGGTGGCTGACTTAAGTTTTAATTCTTTTGAGCAGTGAAAAATTATGAAGCAAGTTTTGAAAAACAATCGATCACCTTGTAACACTTTAAAAATGCTACAGCCAACGAAATAATTGCAGCTTGGGACAGTTTCTATTTCCAGAGCCTTTTTGTAACTTGATAGACGCAGTTATTTTTGCAGGTTGTATTTAATTTGTTTGTTTCCACTTGTGGTTTTGAAGGGCCATCAGAGGAATTAAGGAGACATGAGAGCACTGCAGTGTCTTGTATCTATGAAGAAAACTTTTTGTTTGGAGTTGGACTGTATGACAAGTAATTTGGGAACAGGCACACTTACAGCATATCACTCTTCATTGTCACATTAATGGAACTTGATTTTTTATGATTCTTCATTTTAATTAAAACTTCTTGGAGTGCATAGTCTAGTGCATAGAAGGAAATATGCAAGTAGTTGTAATCTTGTTTTCTTCTAAGAGTGAAAAGTGCCTTACAATCAATTTATAAGCAAATAGACACCATGCTTACTGGTTTTGCCATGAGCTAGTCGGGGGAGTAGTAGAATCTAATTGAAAGACTATTAATTGAAATATTAATTGTTTTGTTTTTTTTTTTTTTTTCTTTCTCTCTTTTCTTCCTCAACACGAATTACAGGTCCTTTTTTGCTGCAGTGCTATCAGGTGGGAAGCCAACCTAGCACAGCCATGTTCCATAGTGAAGAAAATGGGTCGAAAGGCATGGACCCCTTGGTGCTTATTGACGCCATAGCAATCTGCATGGCGTACGAGGAGAAGGAACTCTGCAAAATAGGAGAGGTGGCTCTAGCAGTGATATTTGATGTTGCGAGCATTATCTTGGGTTCAAAGGAAAGGGTAATTTTTTTTTTCTTTTAAAAATACAGTTCTAGTTCCAGCCAATGCAACTTTGCTTCTAAAATTTGGAGGCTACCACTGAGCTGAAAAAAGCAAACTGACACATTTCTTTGTTTCCAGGCTTGCCAGCTTCCCTTGTTTTCGTACATTGTGGAACGTTTATGTGCTTGCTGTTATGAACAAGCTTGGTATGCCAAACTAGGAGGTGTCGTGTCAATTAAATTTCTTATGGAACGACTGCCACTAATTTGGGTCCTCCAGAACCAGCAGACTTTCCTGAAGGCACTTCTCTTTGTCATGATGGATCTAACTGGAGAGGTATTTAATGAATGAATTATATCAAATAGTGTGAGGGAAATAAATTCGTGTTCTTAAATTCATGCGGATTGTACTCTTGCTAATCTTGATGTTATTTAACTTCAGAATGTATCATATCTGCAATAGTTATAAGTGAATTATAGACTTTTAAAATTAAACCAAGATCTGAAGTTAGGAATTAGTTCTGTTCTTTCCACGTAACTTTGCTGAGGTTGTTGGAATTACACTTGCTTCTTTCAGAGTAGAATGTACAGATCTCATTCAGATCAGTGAAAGAACATTAGATTCACTGTCTCTTGCATGAAAAATACTGGTTTTTTTCTTCTTTCTGTATTTAGTTTGGAAGGTGTTCATCTTATCAAAAAGCTATATGTAGTTATAGATGCCTAGAGAATCAGCTGCTTGACTTTTTCTCGGTGAATCATATGGTGACAACATCGCTGAGGGTTCCAGAGTGCGATTTTGTTTATAAAATGGTGCATTGCAACTCAGTTTTGGAATAATTGGTGGGAAGACTAGTTGAATGTGTTCTGTTTAAGCTTATATGTTTTTATGCATTTGCAGAGGATTCATCTGCATCAAGTACTAAGTTTGTTGATGGGTAGTGTGTAGATTTGTGATCTTTATTTCATAAAAATAATCTGTGATACCTTAGGTTTCCAATGGAGCAGTTGCTATGGCAAAGACCACATTAGAACAGCTTCTGATTAGATGTGCAACTCCTTTAAAAGATGAAGAAAAAACGGAAGAAATCCTAGCAGCACAGGAAAAGTCTTTCCATCATGTCACACATGACCTCGTTCGAGAAGTAACCTCTCCAAACTCTACTGTGAGAAAACAGGCTATGCATTCGTTGCAGGTACTTGCACAGGTCACTGGAAAAAGTGTCACGGTGATTATGGAGCCACATAAGGAGGTAAGCAGAAATACTTATGGAAAGTGAGTTTAAAGTTGTTTATGAGTTTGGATTTGCAAAATGCTTTTCTGAGTACATTTTCCCACATGAGTGAATTAACTTCTTAGTGCTTTGATAGCATATGTTTGTCATTGGCTGGTTCCATTGTTTTGAAATGCACTGTGGCTGTAGTACTGTAGAGATTCATACAAGCTGTGCCTGACTGCTTAGCCAGTATTTATAGTGTCTGCAGGTTGATTTACTTCCTGAAATTATTGACTGCTCATCTTGCCACCAATCACACATAGGCTAGGCCAGGTAGGTAATGCATTTTGAAGCTCGTTTTTGTGTTATTCTCTAAATAGAAGGCATA
Source organism: Caloenas nicobarica (assembly GCF_036013445.1). Lineage (NCBI taxonomy): Eukaryota > Metazoa > Chordata > Aves > Columbiformes > Columbidae > Caloenas > Caloenas nicobarica. The sequence goes on along the minus strand of NC_088258.1, from coordinate 7,218,235 downwards.
TTTCTATGCCTTTCCCTATCCAGAAAGAGACTATAAAGATCAAAGGTGGTTGAAATAGCTTTTTGCTAGATACTCGTGAAAGCTAGTAGCAGTCATTCTCTTGAAAGACAAATAAACGTACATAAGACCTAAGGGCCACCACCACATATGAAATTGTAGATTTTGTTGTAGTTTGGGAAGATACAGAGAAACCCTGTAATTGATATCTTATTTTGCTAAAGGTGTTTATAGAGGAGAGTGAGAAGTTGGTGTAATGGAAAAAAACTTACATTAATGTTTTTGTTTTGCTGATGTTTTAGGAACTTAAAATATTCTTGTTTCTTGGCTTTAACATGTTAATTGCTTGAGTTTATGAATTTCTTTTTTGTTTTTAACATTATGCAAAATTACTAAATATCATAGATAATATGTAAAAACTACAGATACTGAGTTGATCTGCTGGCTGGTTGTGAATTAAATTAGTTCAAAGAAATCCTTTTCTTCTCGCTTAGTGATGTGTAAAGATGTACATCTGGAGCCACAATAGCAAATGGACAGAAACATGCGGCAATGACTAATGATGTCTTAGTGACCAGGTCTGCAGGGTCATTTGAATAGGCTGCTAATTAAGAAGTCTAAATTACATTGTATAGGTTCTCCAAGACATGGTTCCTCCTAAAAAGCATTTACTTAGACATCAACCTGCAAATGCACAGATTGGCCTGATGGAGGGAAATACATTTTGCACAACCCTGCAACCCCGATTGTTTACAATGGATCTAAATGTTGTGGAACACAAGGTTTTCTACACAGAGGTACTTTCTTTTTAATGTTGTTATATTTGAACGTAGATACTTAAGTAGCGATGGTGTTAGAACTCTCATTGTTAAAAATACATCTTTTCTCTGTGCAATTTAAACTTTCACCAAAATGTAAGAATTTACCTTTTGAAATGTGGACTGAGGTCAGCCTTTACCTACAACATAATAGCTCTGAGCTAAGCAGAATATTCTAATGTGTGTGAAGCATATTAAATTAACTTTGGTATTATACTCCTAGTTTAGTAAGCTGTAACTTTCATACTTAGGTCTTATTTTGTGCACAGTATATCTGTTAAATAAATTTTTGTACCATCAAAACATAGATATTGCTTGCTAAATTTTTGAGTCCCTAACAGTTTGAGTAAAATCAGGTATAAAATAAGCATGTAGATTTAAGGTAGAGAAACTGTCTCTTTGCTTGGTTTCCTGGCTGGCTTGTCCAACTGGAACTGCTGAAGGTCTTTGATACCAAGAGTAGTTGTAATTACAAGGCAGGAATGGGGTATAATTGTCAATGCAGAGGATCCTCTGTTTCTTTCCTTAAGACAAAAACGAAGTAAAGGTGGGAGTAATGTATTGGCAGTGTGAAGGTCTGAATCTTAATAGTGTTCTTGGATATAGGTGCAATCTGGACAATGTTAACTCACATAACTTTGTTTCAACCTGTTCAGTGTTTTCAAACAAAAACCATATACATACAGTGAAAATACTCACCCTTGAAGAGGAGAGCTCTGTAGGAAAGAATTGTCCCTCTGGGAAGTACCTCATGAGCATTAGAATTATTGATGACATTTTCAGCACATTTTTTCCGTATTAATCTCCGCCTGTTCTTTTCCCTCTTTCCTCAATGTTTTCAGTATTGTGACTGCTATTCAGGAAGGAAGCTTCTCTGTAGACTTCTTTTTCTATCATATGAGCAGCCTGTTTGCAAATAGACCAGATAGATATTGGCCAATAAAATGCAAAATGGTTAATTTTTGCATGACTTTTCTTTGGTGGCAATGCTAATGGACTCTCTTGCCTCTGAATAACCACTGGTCTCTGTGGGAACTTAGATGCTAATTTTGAGTAGAATTTTTGCCTTTTGGTGAAATTTGGATGTTGGCTAGTGTGTTTGCATAAACTTGGCTCTTTGAGAAAACAACACTCAAGACGTAACTGATAATACCATTTCAAACATCATTTACAATGCTGTGCTAGAATGATTGCTTTTTTTTTCCCTAGTTGCTGAATTTGTGTGAGGCTGAAGATACTGCCTTAATGAAACTACCTTGTTACAAAAGTCTTCCATCACTGGTACCTCTTCGGATTGCAGCCTTAAGTATGTAAAACTTCCTAAACAAAATTCGATGTAGATAAGTGTCCTTGTGAGCAACGGGCAGTTTTCTTCCCAAGATCAGCAGAAAACTTGACCGTGTGAAGACTGATGACTGCTCTCTAGAGGTCACAGTTTAATGGAGAATAATGGGAAAATATTGCTGCTTTCTTAATGACTAGGATTTAGTTTCTGAAATGAACCCAAAATATTTTTAGACTAATTATATTATACAGCATTAGGAGAACTTTAGAACACTGTTAATAGAATTTCCATTCTTTTACTGTTTTATGATGCATGTTGCTTTTGGCAAAGCATGCTATGCTTTAGCTGTCTGTAATTTAAGATGAAATAAAAGAAACTTAAAGAGAAGAAATGTAGAATTAGGTTTTTTCCCCTCTCCTTTGAAATTGAGTTAACAAAGAGAACAAATTTACTTTGATATTTGCAGATGCTCTAGCTGCCTGCAATTATTTGCCTCAGTCAAGAGAAAAAATCATTGCTGCACTTTTCAAGGCACTTAATTCAACAAATAATGAACTGCAGGAGGCAGGAGAAGCGTGCATGAGAAAGGTGAGTGTATTCAAACAGTGGTGCTTTCGAGGCCGTTTTTCTCTCTGCTTTACTTCCTTGTTACAAAGCTTCTTGAGAAAGTTCTCTACAGGAAATCATGGCTGCTCTGTTCAGTTTTTGTTAGTGACACCAATATAATTACGTTTCTGTCAGATGTGCTTTTTGGGGTTTTGAACTTAGCCATAAAATTTTCTTCTGGTTGAAATTACGCGTAATAAGCTCTTGGACAAGGACCATGGCAAGTCTTTCAGTCTGTGTGTCTGTCTGGTCTTTTGGTCTTTCTGCTTGTCTGTTCTTTGTAAAGATAACTTCTAAATAAACAGTGTCAGTCCTTCCCAGCAGTTTCGCAAATGTGCATGCCTGGCTTTATTGGACAAGTTTTTCTCATGTTTCTTCTTTGTTCCTAAGAGATGTGGTAGAGACCCCATAGTTGGTTTTGGAACAGTAAGCAGCACAGCAGAGTCAGGCTCTGCATCGTGGTTTGGCAGTTCCCGTAAGGAACAGGAGGGGGGCTGTACTGTCTAAGGTCAGAAGTAGTGTCCTTATGTGGTGCTGCACTACGCTGTCTGCTCTGTGGGTGCGAGGCTATAGTGTAAAAAAACCTGGAAGGGCAGGGGAAAGGATATTCTCTCATTGTGATTTGTTGTCCAGTAGATACGCCTAATTCTGATGCAGCAAGATTTTAATGCCATTCTTCTAAATATAGAAAGTGATAATAAAAATACTTACGGTTTCTTTGTAATGATGTGCGGATTGGCTGGCATGTAACAGGGAATATAACGATAGTGATACTGGTGGTTCATGTTTGTTTAGGCCATTGACTGGTCAGAGGTCAGACCTTGTCTTTTCATGTCACTTGAGTCATGAAAGGGAATGTACTTGTTATTTATGGCTGGTGACAATACAGCTGGGTTGAGAGGTAGGAGGGAGCAAATAAGGGTTGTTCTGACCTATGCATTTGATATACATTTTTCTGATTTTTTAAAAATTTTTTTAAATTTTTTTTTCCCTGTGCTAAACCGATGCCCACACAGGTTTGGTTATGATAGTAAATATTCTCTTTGGCTGCCTGCAGCCAGGTTCTCTTGAGCTTTTATGCTACTTAGGATGCACACAGATTGTAACACAGAAATCTGCTCTATTGGCTTTGGCCAGATTCACACACAGTTCTTAATAAAGCAGCGTCTAAGTAGTTTGTCCATAGCTGTGTTTTTAATTTATAGCTGTGGCAGTTCTTCAATCTGTCTGTAATTAATATCTCCTACTTGATTATTTTATGGAGTATCCTACTGTGCGTTAGAAATACTTATATGCTTCCCAAATCCATCCCGTCACTATATCTATTTTAAACAATAAATATTGTTTAAGCTATTGCATTCAGAAAGAACAAAATAAAAGGAAAATCAAGTCAGCAGAATTTATTTTAAGAAAGATGCTTGCACAAGAGTCATTCCCCTCTCCATCTGTATCTTAATCCTGTACTTTCTTGCAGTTCTTGGAAGGAGCTACCATAGAAGTTGACCAAATTCATACACACATGAGACCATTGCTTATGATGTTGGGAGACTATCGAAGTCTGACACTGAATGTTGTGAATCGTCTGACATCTGTCACTAGACTTTTTCCAAACTCTTTTAATGATAAATTCTGTGATCAGATGATGGTAAGCCCATTTAAGTTTTCTTTAGCTCTTCCAGAAGGAATTTTCTTTTAGCTAACATTTGTATTGTTGAAAAGTTAAAGAACGATTCAGTAGTGACTCAATGTATATATTGGAAGTAAAGATTTTTGTTTCACAATGAACAGGAAAAAAAAGAAAGCTTGAAACATTTTGAGTTAATTTCTATAGAGCTATTAAACCAGAAGGTTCAGAGACATTTTTTGTAGAGAAGACATACCTAGTTATGCTAAGGTCTGCTTGGACAAATTTCTCTTTAAGCAAGATGCCAGCAGCATAATATACTAAGGAAACCCTTGAAAATACAGGATGTTTCAAAAAGATGGACCCAATTTGAAATCACTATGTCTCTGCAACCACCAAGTGCCCGTGAATGAAACTCTTACAGTCTGTACAGCAGGTGGAGGGAACATAGAGCATTTATTAAAAGGTTACTAAAACTTGATAACTTATGAAACAATTTGTAAATTTTTGTGTAATTGTAACATGTCGAGTCCATCTTTTTGGAACACCCACTACTTCCTAGTGGGCTAAGTCTGTTTTGTTGTTTTCTTGATTTATAAAATGGTGGAAGTTATTGCCCTTATTTGCAGTTTTTAAACAGTGTATGTGAATTCTTTAGCCTTTTGCAAGGGATATGTAAATATTTGAATGCATACGTATCAAGCAGATCATTACGCAAGTGGAAGCCTATCAGACTTCAGATTCTTGTGCCTTTTAATGTATGTATGGTTGTAACCCTTGCTTTCTTGAATATGGAGAGGACTTTTAGCAACAGTAAACTCTTCACTATGAGGGAATGAAAATAACTAATCATTTTTCCCTTTGTTTCCTTCAAACAATAATTTCTGCCTCTACTTTTCTTGTCGCATATGCTGTCATTTGCTGAAATGGAACAGTGTAATTAGAAGAATAACACTAATTATCTTCTCTTTATAGCAACACCTTCGTAAATGGATGGAAGTTGTAGTTATTACACACAAAGGTGGACAACGGAGCGATGGAAATGTAAGTTAATGGATGCTTTTATGCGGGAAGACAAGAAATAAATAGTATTAATGCTTTGGGATTACAGAACTCATTCAGTTGTAAATGTTGCCATAACTGATTATGCGCTGATGTTTTGTTACAAGCTAATGAACTTATATGTATATTGAATATTTGTTACAAATTTTAGTAAGAGAAGCTTCTTACCTGCTGACTATGGTTACTTTAAACCCTCTGCTATATGGGTTAGTATGGGAATAGCTCGTTGATTTTATTTTTCTTCCCCAGGATTTTCTACTTAGAAATCACTTCTTCAATGGAGTGGCTGATGAGCTCAGCAGCATAATCCCTCTCTTTTTATGAATATGTTTGATGTTCGTAACATAACGTAGTCTTTTGAAAATTATACAGAATAATAGTATAATCGCAGTTAATTTTAAATACAATTTATGAAAAACAAGGTCAATGTTTAGCAGTGGAGATCACATTAATATCTCTCTCCCATCCAAACTAATGGCCTCAATGTTGAACTGTGGAAAGCTTATCAATTTTCTTATAAATGGGAAATTGCGCAGCATAATGACTACACTGTGTGCTCTCAGCAATATGGCACTGAAGGGAATTCCTGCTTCAGTGTTGTTTCATGTAGATTACCAGAAATCCCATAATTCTATTAAGATTTTATTAATAACTTACATTTAGTGTTGAGATTTATTATTGCAACTAGGAAAAAAGTGGGGGTAATTTTATTAATTTCTTTGTTTTTCAAATTAGAATGAAATTAGATTGGGTTCTTATTTCCCTCAAAACACGGAAAGGGCTTAATGGCTTTTCATTACTCTTTCCTGTCATTGCAAAGAGAGCTTTTAAATCTGAATTTAGTCACTGCTTTCTGTTTCATGTAGATGTTCTTTAATGGAGTAGAATTCGTTTCATATGTTTAAACTTCAAACCTGTTCAGTTAAACACATTTTATTCAAGTCAGAGTAGTTCTAAGGCCTTCATCTTCTTTTGGGATTAACTTTTCCTCAGTTGTGATGATTACAGATCATCTTTTTACAACAATATTGTGTTAAACCACAGTGTATCACCTCTAAAATTGATTTTTGTTGTCTCTACATCACATTTAATTGTGGATTCTTCTGCTTTTAATGTTTTCTGTCGATGTTTTCTATGTAGTTGTGTGTTTAGTCTCCTGAACCTGTGATTTTTTTTTTTTTTTTCTTTAGTATCGGTTTAAAACCTGCATAGTCTGAGACACCAGACACTTGAGAAGGAATCTACTATCACATCTTAAGGGGGGAGCGAAATCTGTGGAAACATTTTCAGATAGAATTGTGTGACTGCAAAGCTCATTGAAATATTACTTTTTTTCCCCAGTTGTTGCTCTAAAGTTTCTTTAAAAATAAAAACTCCAGGAGACAGAAGGAGGGCACCGAGTGGTGGTCAGAGTGACTGTAGCTGCCCTTTCACTTGCTCTGATTTCTTCTCGTCCATAGCGAGATTCCAAAATCTGAGATGCTCACTGAAAAGCAATGTTGGGGAGCGTTACTGGAGTAGGATGCATCATTTTGATTGAGTGAGTGCTTAGATCTGGGAGATGGTAAACATGCAGTGGAGAAAGGAGTTGGTCAGGAAAGCTTATGTTTGCCAGCTGAAACGGTACAGAGCACTCTTACTATAACGTTTGTGACCTAAAGAGTTCTTATCATTTTCCAGCAGCACTTTATGAAGCTGCCATTTGATGGTGATGCTGGTGTTGTCATGCAGTTCTCCAGCACAGTGCAGGTGGTGGCTGGTCAGTAAGGCTCCTTAATAAACAGTCCAGACATCTATGGAATGAGTTTTCATACATAAATGGCAATTACAAGCAAACTAAAAACATCAGCTATCTCGGTTAAAAATACTGCATGATAATTAACAACTATCGTGAAGATCCATATCTTTGTTCACCTAAATATTTTTATGATGGTCCTACTGTGTTCCTGAATTGTGACTTGGCCGTTTAGATAAATCAGCAAATTAAACCACAACATATTAAGTAGCGCTTAAGACAATTCATTGGCCCAATGAGCAAAATCTTTGATTTACATCCTTTTTTCCTCTCTTCCTTGCCTCCCCAAGGAAAGGTGTAGTTTTTTTAGGTTAAGGCCAGTGACTGAAAAAACAAGTTTTGCACAGATGTTGCCTCTGACTGTCCCTCTTGAGAACAGTCGCACCACGGTGGAGATTCTGCATTACAGAGTATTAGGACTTTATAGCTTGGTGGTTCAAGTATTGAAAGTGGTTTCATAATTGATGCTGGACAAATTTGCCTTTGAAGATGCTAAAATATTGTTTCCCCTGACTTAATCATCTCTAATATCTTTTTATTCAGTACAAATATTTGAGAAACTACGTCTAAACAATGCAGAGGTAGAAAAAAGGATGCTTTTCATCCTAATTCTTAGAGCAATTCAGAGCATGGGAGATAGCATTGTCTCCATTCTCTCAGTTGAACACGAGAAAATAAACCTACTGAAGTCAGTTTCTGACTGTAACCTGAAAACCAGCATGGACTGATTTGTTCATTGATATTTTTGTGGGCTTTTTCTTTTCATACTGTGACTTCTGTTTTGGTTCAGCCTGCCGCGGAAGGGGTAGAGGTGAGACATTCAGTGGAGGCACCAGGAAATTCTTCATTGTTGTGATTTTTTTGTTTGGTTGGTTTTTTTTTCTTTCTTTTAAACTGTGGTTTGTTAGTTTATTGTTGTGTTTTGGGCAGAGTACATTGTGCCTTTGAGTGCAGTGCTGTGAATCGTCTCCTGTTTGTCTGTGGCAGAGTTGTTTTGATAACATTGCTGTTAAGGCTGTTAAGCATGTTTGTACTAGGAAGAGCAGGATTTTTAGTTTCTGTGAAGGCATAAGTGCTTTCAGAAGATTTTATACATGTTCTCAGTCCTGCACTTCAATCCATGAGAGCAGTCTTGTGGGGGTCTGTCTAGGCAGAGCTTGTTAATGGAGTGGGGCCTTTTACTTAGTGTTTAAATTCAGTTGAGGAAATCCAGTGCACTCAATAATATTCATTTGTATACTTCATACTAGAAGTTGGTTTTAGAGAGATGGTGAGGGCGGATGTTTTGTGCTGTTTTTTCATTTCCCTTTTCTTACTGAAGGAAATCCACACTCTAGTCAACTGAAATATAGTCCCCATTTAAATTACACAATGAAAGAAAAACAAAATTATTTTGGACTTCAGAAGAATTTAATATCTCGTGGCAGAACAGACCTGACTTTTCTTTGAAGTGACCAGCTGTTTGCAAGATATACTGAACAGTGCTGTGAGAAAGCTGTCTGTCCTTGTGTCCAGTCTGGGGCTGTGGAGTGTACAGGAGAAATTGTTTAGAAATTAATTAGAAAGGCTTTTTAATGCATGAGCTGCTTGGTGTAATGCAGTGAGTGCTCCGTAACTCTCCTGTCACCAGTATCATTACACAGTGTTTAGCTCTTGTCTGTAAATCACCACTATACTGACAAAATAAAATCAAACCATGATATTACAAGGGGGGAAAGGCAGACTTCCACAAGAGCAATTTTCTTTGTACATCATGGTAAGTAGGTGCTGTATGTACGTTAAGCCTTTGCATTTGGTTGCTGGCTATACTAATGTAGAGAGGAAAAAAGGTAGGATGTGCGATACTGGTTTTATACATTTAGCTGGTAGTATTAATTTAATCGTGTTTCTTGTTACCTGTAGGAAATGAAGATTTGTTCAGCAATTATAAATTTATTCCATCTGATCCCAGCTGCTCCTCAGACTTTGGTGAAACCTCTGCTGGAAGTTGTTATGAAAACAGAACGAGCGATGTTGATTGAGGTAAAAGTGGAAGTTAACATTGCTGATATTTTTGCTTTATAGTATTTGTAAACGTTAGTATATAATAATTATAATATTTTAAACAAGATATGGGAACATTTGGTATAATAAATATGCTCTTCAAGCCTTTTGGGAGGTGTTAACATTTGTCTTAGACTCTTAAAAGTGAAGTTTTGAAATTGTCAATAAATTCTCATCGTAGAAGTTCTGAACATTTTGTATCTGCATAAATGCCAAGTCAAATGTATTTTCCTGAGTGCCAGTAAATTAGTAGAAAATACTCTGAACTCTGCATTTTTAATCTAAGCTTTATGAATCTTTCAGGCTGGCAGTCCATTCAGGGAACCGCTGATAAAATTTCTGACACGTCATCCATCCCAGACTGTGGAGCTGTTCATGATGGAAGCCACTTTAAATGATCCACAGTGGAGCAGAATGTTTATGGTAAGCTATGTGGGGCAGGGAGCCGAAAAAAGCCCTCATCTTAACAAATCTGATGTATGAAAAGTTCTTAATCTTTTCCATCTTTTTATTTTTCCATATATGACCTTGTAGTCCTTAATCATGGTCTTACTCTGACTGCAGGGTGTCTGTTCTCCGTTCTATATTTGCTTGTTCTGAGCTGTTGATTTTATACCTTTCCTGATCGTGTAGGGTTATTACTGAAGTTGTAGAGGTTATTTTTTATATATGTGAGATATAACCTCTGCAGTTTCAGTGAGGAATAGAAAAGCTCGGGATGACATAGCCTTTTGATATTTTTGCTTTTAAAGGTGGTTGTTAAAATTATTTCTTCCCCTTTTTCAGAGTTTCTTAAAACATAAAGATGCCAAACCCCTACGAGATGTCCTGGCAGCCAATCCGAACCGATTTATCACTCTGCTGTTACCTGTTGGTACCCAAGCGGCTGTTAGACCTGGTTCTCCAAGCACTACCACAATGCGTCTTGACCTTCAGTTTCAGGCTATTAAGGTACTAATTTATTCTTGTTTGTCTCTGCACTAGATAGTTAAAAACTCTTTAGCTACAGGCCTGTTTCACACAGGCTTTCAAGTGTGCGTGTATGTATTATAGCCCGTACAAAAACACTTGTAAAAATTTAAAGAGGAAGGGAAATGAGACTCAAATGAGCTATACTTTTTTAAATCAAGTAAGATATAAGAGGAAAACATGGCAACGAAAACTTTTTAAAATTCCTTTTAAAATTGATCTAAACTAGGTTTTATTTGACCTTTTTAAAAAATATTTTAGAAACCTTAATTGACCTTAAAGAAGTGCTTTTATATTATTGTTTCTGCTGGCAGATCTATTGCATGTTGACTCTGCATTCGTCTTGTTTTGCTTTTGACAGATCATAAGTATTATTGTTAAGAATGATGAATGCTGGTTAGCAAATCAACACTCCTTGGTGAATCAGCTGAAACGTGTGTGGGTGAGTGAAGCTTTTCAAGAGAGACACCGTAAGGAGAATATGGCTGCGACAAATTGGAAAGAACCTAAGCTATTAGCTTATTGCCTACTGAATTACTGCAAGTATGTAAAAACATTTATATCCTATGGCTTGTGTACTTTTTTCTTCTTTTTAAAAAAATTTTGAAAATATTGTAAAGGCATACAGAGGTGCTAAAAAGAGTTATTGAAGAGGAAGTTTAATGCATTTCATAATGCTACCATTAGCTCTAAAGCCATGCCTGCTCTTGGTTCTCTGCTCATTTAAAACCAAGATTAGTTTCTTCACCAGTTCATCAGCATAGTAGTTTGGTTGGTTATTTTTTCACAGAAGCATTTTATTTTTTGTATTTTTACAGAAGGAATTATGGTGACATAGAGTTGCTCTTCCAGTTGCTTCGGGCTTTTACGGGTCGATTTCTCTGCAATATGACTTTCTTAAAGGAATACATGGAAGAAGAGATCCCCAAAAACTACAGTATTCCCCAAAAACGGGCCTTGTTCTTCCGGTTTGTAGACTTCAACGACCCAAACTTCGGAGATGAGCTCAAAGCCAAGGTAACTAAAGCAATTAAATCAAGGGAGCCTGATATTTAGGTTTAATTTTCTTCTTGGGAACTAGGGCAACAAAACTCGCTTACTTAAATGTCAACAAGTTTGATAATTGGCAGAGCCATTTAGGTGAAAATATCACACCTGAAGAACAGCGATAATAAACAGAGACAGCAATTCATCTTGCTTTCAATGCTCACTACTTTAGTTTGCACTTTCTAAGAATCTTTGCCCTTAAAGGGGCAAAGAAGAAGAAAAAAAATCTGCGTATCTATTTCTTAAGGTTTTAGTTATAGCTTCCTTTTGTGATGCAGTGAGTGTTTCTAACCTGCAGGTTTCATGTGAAATTACTTGCATGTTGACTGCCTTTAGAAGGATCTGATAGTTGAGTATAACTGGGGTTTTGTTTCTATTCTGTAGGTGCTGCAACATATCCTGAATCCTGCTTTCTTGTACAGTTTTGAAAAGGGAGAAGGTGAACAGCTGTTGGGACCCCCAAACCCAGAGGGAGATAATCCAGAAAGCATCACTAGTGTTTTTATAACAAAGGTGACAACCCTTGTTTACATCAACATGTTTGAAAATTAAAACAAAAAGTTGTTCCTCTCGTTGGCTTTTTAATCCTGATTTGAATTTGTCATGCTGTTTCTAAATACTGTGATCAGTTGTATCAAATCTGTCATAACTTGAACTGTTGTGAGATCCATTGGTCAGGATTGGACTGCAGTTTTCGGTTTATGATATCTCTTTGACTTGAACATCTGTCTTTGGGATACAGCTGTATAAGGCCCATTTCTCGCCTTTTTCCTAAGCAAAGCTGACCATGACGGAACACCGATATCTTTATAATTCGCTTCAGTTTCATTGAACCAGTTTGCAGTTAAAAAATAGATGTTGAAGATGAGGGTTGGGTTTTTAAGATTTTTTTTTTTTTTTTTTTTTAGTAGCTTTGGAAGTTCCTGAATGTGCATAGTATTTAAAATATCTCACCTCAGGAGGTCGTTTTGTGGGTATTAAACTGAATAAAAAATGTGGTTTTAGTTATTAGTTTTCTTAAAAAACATTCAAAAAGGAAAAAAAACCTAGGACTTTGCTTTTATAGATAATAAAGTTGGGTTTTCCTGTTTCATTTTTCTCATCTTCCTCCTCTCCTCTTTGGTCATCCCTGGGACTAGGTACTTGATCCAGAAAAACAGGCGGATATGCTGGATTCCCTCAGGATATATCTCTTGCAGTTTGCCACACTTCTGGTGGAGCACGCTCCACATCACATTCATGACAATAACAAGAACCGGAACAGCAAACTGCGACGCTTAATGACGTTTGCTTGGCCTTGCCTCTTGTCCAAGGCGTGTGTGGACCCAGCATGCAAATACAGCGGGCATTTGCTTCTGGCACACATCATTGCAAAATTTGCCATCCATAAGAAGATAGTTCTGCAGGTATTGACTATGAGCTTGTATTCACACGTTTAAGGGATGTTGATAAGGTCTGTGGTGTGCTTTTATTTTAAAATGCAGAGTGGAGGGTGGACAGTAGTTTTGGAGACTTAGTACACAAGTAACAGTTGAATTCATATGGAACAACTATATGCAGAAGCAGGAAGCCAAATATTAATACAAATTTATTTGGGGATAGGGAGTGCAGAAAGAAGTTTGAAGACAAGTGAAAACAGAGAAGGGTGATGGGACAATTAAAAGTCCTTGGTTGGATTAACAAAATTGATAATGTTTCGTTATTTAGAAGAGACAGACGTTTCAGTTGAGACAGAATGTGGGAACCAAAGGAAAACTTCAAACTGGACAGTGGAGAGGGAGGAAGAAAAAGGGAATGCAAGGGAGACAGAAGTATAAGCTGTAGACTTCTGATGATGAAGTATCATTGTATACTTATCAAATTATGGGCCTTTAGGAAAAAAATTGTGTTGTTTAGAAAACATATGTTGTACTTTCTCTTTCTTTAGAAATACTTTAATATTACACATATTTGCAGAAATAATGTTGATCAGAAACTTTGCTGTTTAGGTTTTTCACAGTCTTCTAAAAGCTCATGCGATGGAGGCCCGTGCTATTGTCAGGCAAGCGATGGCTATCCTGACTCCAGCTGTGCCTGCTCGGATGGAGGATGGACATCAGATGCTGACTCACTGGACACGGAAAATCATTGTGGAAGAGGGTCACACGGTTCCCCAGCTAGTACATATTTTGCACCTGATAGTACAACATTTCAAGGTACTTGTACCAATTATTCTGGTAGTCATCGTATCTCAGATATTACGGAGATAAACTGCAGTTTGATATACGGTTCAGTTTCAAAAGGCATCAGCTGTCTGCGAAGATACTTATTTAAAACTGAAAACAGCTATTAAATAGCAAACCACTTATTAAGATTTATTGCAATTGAAGTTAGAGCTCAGAATGTTAGGTGAAAGTCTGCAGGGTTAATTCACTGCTGAGCTGTGAAGATTCTTTAAGATTTGTTTAAAAAACGTGCAGAACCATATTATTTTCTTTCCTCCTGTAGTCCTTATTTGTTTGACTTTATGTATTCTGTGGGGTTAAACAGGTAACTGTTACCTCCAGCTAACGTATGCTGGGAGACACTCAACAAATAGGGGAGTGCTACACAGTGTCAATATGGGAGTGTTTTTGAAAATAATAAAATATGATCCAAAGTGACAGCTAGCTGATAAGCTTTTAAGTCACTTTTCAAGAATTGGAGCCTCACTGTTTTTTTAAAAAAGAATCTGTCCATTCAAATGTGAGTTGTATCTCTCTAAAAGGATCAGCAAAAAGTTTGAATTATTGTTCCTTGAGAAAAATGATGTATCTTCGAAGAAAAAAAATCTTAATGCAAGTATGTGCAATCAGGAGTCCCCACTGAAAATTGTAGCCAAAATTTTGTCTTCGAAGAACCAGTTACTTTTCTGGATTGCAAAATTTGAACATGGTAGAGATTTAGCAAACTTATGGATTAAAGACTGTTTTACCATTTTATTTTTACGGTAGTTTTTCTGTAGAATTCTATTGGTTAATGGCCTAACATGACTCTGAAACCATCTTTTCAGGTTTATTATCCAGTGAGACATCACTTGGTTCAGCACATGGTTAGTGCCATGCAGAGACTGGGCTTCACTCCCAGTGTTACCATAGAGCAAAGAAAACTAGCAGTGGATCTTGCTGAAGTAGTTATTAAATGGGAATTGCAAAGAATTAAAGACCAGCAGGTAGGAAGTCTAAACAAACCAGTAAAGATTGAGCTGTTATACAGTTAAATGCTTTTTTAACATGCACGTCACTGGTATTTCAGCCAGATTCAGATATGGACTCAAGTGCAAGTGGAGATGGACCAAGTTCTGCCTCATCTGCTGTTAAAAGAGGACTGTCTGTTGATTCTGGCCAAGAAGTAAAACGATTCAGGACAGCGACAGGAGCAATAAGTGCTGTAAGAAAAATTCAGATTTTGTTCATAAACTCTGATATTATAACCTGTAGTTTAGTTTACTGGTTTTTTTTCCACATAACTCGAAACTCCCCGAATTGAAGATTATAATTCTAGAAAACATTTTAAATCTGTTCTTGTTGTTATCCTTCTTCAACGTCGTTTATGGGTTTTGTGTTTTGTATACATGCAGGTATTTGGGCGCAGCCAGTCCCTGCCAGGAGCTGATGCGCTTCTTTCCAAGCCGATTGACAAGCAGCACACAGATACAGTCGTGAATTTCCTGATTAGAATCGCTTGCCAGGTAGTATGTTTATTCTGATAAGCAAGTACCAATGCGGCATTAGTAGCCAAAACCATAAACCCCTCTTTTCATAGGAGTCCTTTTATGCTTGGATTATTCTAGTATTTGTGGACTTTCTTTTGCCGAAAGGTTAGAAACTTCAGTGCAAAATTGTACAAAAAGTACAGTGTTTTAAGGAGGAAAGAAATTGAATTTGATAATCAGTTTCTGCATGTTTTCATTTCACAAATGATAGATATTATACATGAGAGGTGTGCTTTAGCTTCTTATTGTTGGCATTGTTTGTTTATAGCATGATGCAGGGAGCGTGCACTTAGAAAGGGAAAGAATCTCCATTTTTACTGTGCTGTTGACCACTTCTAGCACTTTGTTTCTTCATTACTTTATCTTTTCAAGCAAGTACTATATAAATGCGACTAGTAGAATTTGGCTGGAGCCAGGCAAAGACTTAAAGTTCCCATAAGTTTTTTTTCTTAATTCATTTATGTATTTGCCTGATGCTGCAAAGTATGCTTTTTTTATTGCCTAGATTTCACGGCAAGAATATTTTACCCCAAAACTGAAGAATATTTATAGTTTCATAGGGAAAGACTATTTCAATTACATATCTAAGGATAACAATTGTAATAGACTTTTCAAGATCAAATACATGGAATTACTTCTTTTCATGCAGCATGTAGCTTTTCACCAAGTTTTGTTAAGAATTAACTTCTCCAGAGTGGGGAAGATTAGCTGGGTGTAGCTCAAAGCTGAAACTTTTTATGACTTCTGCAGCAGACTCAGCTGGTAAGTAACATAGGATTTTATACACCACAGTCCATTGCACAGAATAGACGTGAATTGATTGAAGATTTATGTATGTTTATGGATACCTTGCAAACAGAAAAGGTGG
Source organism: Caloenas nicobarica (assembly GCF_036013445.1). Lineage (NCBI taxonomy): Eukaryota > Metazoa > Chordata > Aves > Columbiformes > Columbidae > Caloenas > Caloenas nicobarica. The sequence goes on along the minus strand of NC_088258.1, from coordinate 7,202,388 downwards.
TGAGAGTTGTAGTAATAACGTATGGGTTTACACTTATTTTAATATACCTTTGATGGGTGATTTGGGGTAATTAGCTAGCAGTTTAGACACTAGTTTTGATATTTACTATTAGTTGTCAGCTTTTTGTGCAGTTAAATGCCCTGTGACTATACTGATAAAACTACTTAAGCTCATCCATTTCAGAAATAAGAAATTATGTGCTTGCCTGGAATGCATAATAAATTAATGAGTTGGTTACAAAAGGTTGTCATTTTGTTAACTCTGATTAATTGCTAGGTAAATGACAACTCAAACACTGCTGGTTCTCCTGGGGAATTACTGTCTCGCCGCTGTGTCAACCTTCTGAAAACAGCTTTACGACCAGACATGTGGCCAAAATCAGAACTGAAATTGCAGTGGTTTGATAAGCTGCTAATGACTGTGGTAGGTACCATTCCAGTCCTGTAGGTCTTTAGGTTTCTCTATCACATATTTCGTTGAATAGTTACATTATCTGGCTACTGGGTTTTAGTCTTAATATTTTCTTCTTTGTAGTAAAACACATAAAGAGTTAGGTATGTGAATTGCATCGGTGGTTATGATTTGTATAGCTGCAGTACTTACAAATATTAAAATAGACTTAGGAGCCAGCGGAGTAGCTTCCTGTATTATGTTGATTTTGAAATAGGTTGTAGGAATGTATGTCTTAATTTTGTGCTATGTGGCATCAGTTATTCAGGAGGTTCAGGAAAAAGAAAAATGCTTCTGCAGCAAACTAACTAACAATCTTAATGGTAATTTTGTAGGTTTAGAATAATATGTCTAGGAATATTTTATTTCCTCTTGTGTGTTTGTTTTTTATTTTTTTTCCTAGTTCCAAATATCCCCTTTTCTTACCTTTAAGTATAACTTATAGTAGAATGTGCTGTTTTAGAACTTCACTGAAGGCCTGTCTCTGAAAGATGCTGACAAACAGATAAGACATTATCATCTGTAGAAAGCATTTAGAACCATCGAGGTTGTGGGCAACTTTCAAAACTGAGGACCACAAAAAACATCACAAGGAACATACTGTAAATGCTTAAGTAACATTTTTATGGGCAAAGATTTCATAGCACTTGGTATTTTACTGTTTTATATTGCATGACATCCAAAAGATTGATGTGAAACTTGGCTAGTGTGGAAACCTCAGCTTTATTACAGGTTGTCAACAGGTTTGTTTTGAACTTGCTGATCTGCGTCATACCTGCGTGGTTTCCCCCACTCGCTGCATTTTTGTATGTGTTCTCTTCAGGAACAACCCAATCAGGCCAACTTTGCCAACATCTGCACTGGCTTAGAGGTCCTGAGTTTCCTGTTGACTGTCCTGCAGCCCCCTGCTGTCCTCAGCAGCTTCAAACCCCTGCAGCGCGGGGTGGCCGCTTGTATGACCTGTGGCAACACCAAGGTTTTGAGAGCAGTACACAGTTTGCTTTCTCGTTTGATGGGGATTTTTCCTACAGAACCAAGTATGTGGTATTTTCTTGCTCCTTATATCCTTTATTGCTACATAACTTAAGTGATTAAGGGCAGGGTGAAGACACTCTTTGGAATGTGTTAATATTCTGGTTTTTGATTCCTGCATTTAATGGTCCATTTTAGCTTGCACTTTGAACCTCTGTTTGAAAAAAGAAAAGCTGAAATAAGTAATCACGTGGAATACATCATTATCCATTGACATAAAAATTTAATAACCTGTGGCTGTCATAACTCTAGTTCAATAAATGCATGCTATAAATTTAATGTATTTTTGCAATTATCATTTTTCAGCTTAAGAAGTGCAATTTTTTTTAGTTGTTGAGCTTTTCTGTTTTGCTAAAACAAGGAAGGGAGATAGAGTGCAAAAAAAGAAAGACAATAGGTAATGTGCTATGTCTTAATATAAACTAATGTAGATAATCTTTATTAAAAAAATCAGTTATGTAAGACTTCTCATCCATATGAATTATTTAGAGGTAGTGGTACACTATTATAGAAGACATATTGGTTGTATAATAAAGAGGTTTATATAAATGAAGGATCTCTCGTGTTACCTTGGTTTATTAGCAAGATGAAGTTCCGATGATGGTGTAGATGAGTGGATGTTCACAGTGTAACTGTTCCTTGCTCTGTGCCTGATGTTACCAGAATTAAACACAACTCTCCAAACTCCGCAGGTACCTCAAGTGTCGCTTCAAAGTACGAAGAGCTGGAGTGCCTTTATGCTGCAGTTGGAAAGGTTATTTATGAAGGACTTACTAATTATGAAAAGGCCACCAATGCTAACCCTTCCCAGCTCTTCGGTAAGCTTCACATCTCTAGCAGCCATTGTACAGTGCCCCTTAATGAGTGTGATCTTTGTCATGAGCTCTTATTTTCTGTAAGGAAATTGAAATCTGATATCGTGCAGAGGAGGCTGTGGGAAGCATTTGGAGCTGACTTGAGAGACGAGCTTGGGATGTCTGTTCTCTGGGAAGAAAAGGACGGGGGGTTCATTCCATTCTGTCTCCTCCTGGCAGCTGACTTGGGAGCAATTAAGGGAAGTGGGGAGCTGCAGCTGTGCTAGATCAAAGCCTTTTATATTCAAAGTGCATAGAAAAAAGATGCAGCATTCAGATTAACCAAAATACAGCGTAAAAGTTACTGGAAACTTGTTACATGGAAAAACCAAAATCCTGTGGGTACTACTCTGAGATATAATAGACTATTTCAAGGGATCTGTGTAAACATTCTTAGGTGTTACTGCCTTATACTTCATTTTTCAGTTGTCTTTAAAGCCACATTTATCAGCTGATTTAGATAGTGTAGGAAGATTTATGTATTTATAAATCTTGAATTCTCAGCAAGTAGAAATTAGGAAAATACTATTTTTTTTCTTGATTGAGCAAATCTGAATTCTTAGCATATACCATTCTGAAGACCTGAAATGTTATTTTCTTGTTCTTTGTACGTAATTAACTGGTAGGGAGCTCAGCTACATACAACAATTACAAAGATATATTGGAATAATACTGTTTGGCCCAGAAGTGGTTGTGTTGGTAATATGGACTTGAAATTGCACCATTTTGGAAAACTTGTTGATTTAAATGGCAAATGACCTTCACTGTTCTACTCTGTGATCTGTGCAGGTAGTTGTAATTTCGCTTTGGGAATTGCCTATTTCTCAGATGTCAGGCTGTGCCTTACAACAAACTAACCAAGAAAGATGTTTCTTATACTGTGTCCAGAGTCTCACTTAAAAGCATCACTACAATCTCACTGTCAGATGGTGCATAACTTATTAAATCTGTGCTTGAGAGGCTGAACTGTGTGTGCCAAATTCTGTGCACATCTGAGCAGCAAAAGAAAAACTTTTGAAGCAACCACTCAATGAACAAAGCGCGCTTCTGTAAATATTGTGGGCTTCTCTTGAACGATGAAGTCGCAGTAAGGAAAGAAGTAGCTCTAGGTTTTGTAGAGGGTATAGTTTGACAGGATGTTTGTACTTTTTAAAAAGATTTAAGTATTTTAAAACATAGATGTTGCTAAAACTGATTGGTTTGCATGGATATGGATAAGCTTATATTAAGACGAGTGTTGTCAACAACTGTGTAATTTGAAGGGAGTGCGATCTCGTAGGCATCGTGCATTCATAAACTCTTCCAAAAGTACCTGTTTCAATAGTGTTAACTTTTTCACTCTACAGTAACTGATTTATGAAACTTTATAAAGTTTCTAGATTAGAAAAACAAGATTGTGTAACTTTTAATTTTTTTTATTTTTAATTACTAAACTCCGTCCTATTCATGTAGAAGTTTTGCTAGTTTTTGCCGCTAAAACAAAGATGCAACATTAGGAGTTAGTTTCATTTTGCCTGGTTAACTATTTGTTGTTACTGTAAGGCCTTGGAGCAGTATCTGCTCTCAATTCCTCTCTTTCTCCCCTTTGTCCATCCACCACACACTGAGATACAGAACTTTAAAATATTTTACTTATTGCAAAAATTATAGTTTAGGTTAAAGTTGAGACTGAAAGGTTTTCTTCAAATCTATCCGGATTTCTAATCTTTGTAAGCTGGGGAGTCGCATGCTTCTTTCACAGTAGGACAAATACAGGTAGAACACTTTCCTATCTCTTACTTGTGTCATGCTCAATAGAAGTTTTACTTAAGTATTGTTTTTTATCTCCAGGTACTTTAATGATTCTGAAGTCTGCGTGCAGTAACAATCCCAGCTATATTGACAGGCTGATTTCAGTTTTTATGCGATCTCTGCAGAAGATGGTCAGGGAACACTTAAACCCACAGGCTACAGCAGGAACAGCAGAAGCAAATACAGGTATTGTATTGCGTTAGTAGTCTAAGGATGTTAACGGTTAGAGGTGTTGTAAAGTATTACAATCTATTCATCCTAAAGGGACTCAAATGATTTTGTAGAGTTTTGTATGCGTTATTACATGCTGAAAAATACTTCAGCATTAGTGAGAGATATTACCAAAGTATTGATGGATAAAAATGCACTTTGAGTTCTGGTTACCTCCTTGATATGTACATTTCAGTATTAACCCCAAAAAATCAGAAAACGGTTAGTGAATATTTTTTGAGCTACAGCATATATACTGAAATTCTTTGAGAGTTTATAGTGTTGAGGGGAGAGGAGCTGATTTTTCTTGATTGTTCTGTGCCTTCACTTTTTTTATTCCTTCCTATTTCTTAATACTGGAACAACTGTTTGTGAAATTACCTTGATAGACCTGATGCTTTTGTTTTTTATGTCTGTACAATTCTCTCTCTAACCAGATGAACTGGGTCATGAGTCATTGCAAAAAAAGTCAGATGTTCTTTTAGAAAAAAAATCCGGTGCTAGTAAAGACCGCTGAAATTTATTAATGAATAAGCTACTGAAGAAAATACTCTGAAAGAATTGCTGCTGTTAGATTCTGAGCTCATATTTTAATTAGGTAAATGAGAACCTTGGAAATTTTATTAACACTGAGAAAGAATTGGAAAATTATTCAACTTGACAGATAAGCAAGTCAGGAAATTATCAGAACAGAATAGGCGTGCTGCATCATACAGTATTTCTTTCACAAGGTTAATTGCAGTTTTTCAGTACTGGGATTTCATAATATCTCTTACCAAAGATTTACTGAAATGAAACCCCACAGACTTGCCTTTAGTATTTTGAATGGATTTGGGTTTTTTGGAATGAGTCTGTCGCACTTGTTTAGGAATGGAAAGTAGTAATTCTGAATCTGTTGTTTCTAGATATATATTTCCAGGCAAGAGATATTGTGAGTGACCATCCCTGGGTGTATTTAAAAGGCGCGGAGCTGTGGTGCTTAGGGACGTGGTTTAGTGGTGGACTTGGCAGTGCTGGGTTAATGGTTGGACTTGATGGTCTTAAAGGTCTTTTCCAACCTAAATGATTCTGTGATTGTTGTAGCTGTTTCTAAATTACAGTAGCTTGTCTTGAAAATTTCTTTACTAGGCGTTTTATAGGCATCTGTACAATCCTAATCCTTCTTCTGCATCCATAGCAGGTACGAGTGAACTGGTAATGCTGAGCCTGGATCTTGTGAAAACTCGCCTGGCTGTGATGAGCATGGAAATGAGGAAAAATTTTATACAAGCTATTCTAACATCTCTCATTGAAAAATCAACGGATGCCAAAATTCTTCGTGCAGTGGTAAAAATAGTGGAAGAGTGGGTGAAAAACAATTCCCCAATGGCAGCTAATCAGGTAAGTTGAGAAGACAAAATCATTATTGCACTCAAATACTAAATAAATGTAAACCACTGCTATAATTCATCGTTTTTTGACAGTGAGGTTTCTAAGAATTTGTTATATATATTTAGATGCCCTTGATGAGATTTGGAATATTTTGCATCCCCTGTGAAGGTAACTGGAGGTGCTTAGTGTTTTTTAGGCTTATATTAGATGTTTGATCTCAAATGCTGTTTTGCTGAGATCTTGTTTTGAACTAAAAATTTTAAAAATACATTTCACATTAACTTGGGTAGAGAGATTCTTCAGGAAGAAGATGGCTGCAGCTGATTTAAATAGTGTTATTCTTGGAACATTTTGTGGTCTCAATTTGCCATATTTTCTGTTAGAGTTGAGTACTTGACAACCTAGAGCTGTATAAAAAGACCTTCTCTTTATGAAAAATCTAACAGATATTTTAAAATCTACAACTTAAACCTGTTTTTAGTCACGATTTAAAAATTCTCTAGCATATATTAGAAGGATAAATGCTTGAGTTATTTTTGTTTTTAAGAACTATGACCCCTTCTACCAAGCTATTTTTCAGTATTTGAGAAGCAAAGGAGTGATATAAAGGAAAGCTGAGGTGGACTTTGGATGTGCCGGTTCTCTGCATATTTTAAAATGAATTGACAAAATTAATCATGTCTTCTTTTAACACAGACACCTACTCTCCGGGAGAAGTCCATTTTACTAGTGAAAATGATGACTTACATTGAAAAGCGTTTTCCAGAAGACCTTGAATTAAATGCCCAGTTCTTAGACCTTGTTAACTATGTCTATAGGTAACTATGGCAATTGATCATTTATTGCAGCTTATTGGTTCATAGTTTGTATCATATGTGACCTTTGTAACATGTCATCGGTCTTTTTAGATCTGAATTCAGTGTTTGTGGTATTTATGGAAGACAATTGGAAAACAGAAGTCCCTTAGAAGGGATTTTGGTTTTGGCTCCGCTAAAGTATCTCCACAGCACCAGCCTCTTCCTTTTCTGAGATACCAGGGTGTCCTTGTAGCTGGTTGTATCCTAAATGTTGTGGTGACAGCTGAAATCTGACTTTTTTTGACATCTGTAGGGTATTAAGACTTCTTTTTTTAAAACTTAGTGTAAATTATACTTTCAGGAGACTTTGCTAGCTAAACTGGCAGGTTTTGTAACATGATAAAATAAATAGAATAGTTACCATATAAAAAAAATACCAGATATTTAATTTTGTGCTGATGATTCACATTATTTTGAGTTACTGTTTGCTGCTGTTCTGTTTTCTAGTTAACTGTGCAAAGCCCTCGTATGGACATGGTGGTCAGAAGTTTTTATCAATGAATGTCATTTGGCATTTCAAACAGGATACAGATGGGGCTGAATTTGTTTCATGATTATGATAAGATTTTATCCTGAAGGAGTTTTTTACAATAGTTCTGGGGTAATTGTCTAAAAAGCACCAATATTTTCTTTGCTGTTTCTCTGAAGTGCTGCACCTGGATGCATGCCACACCATGTGGACATCTCCAGAGTATCACCTCTTTGGATTTTTGCTATTTTATATACAAAACCCAGAAGGCTTTTCTTTCTGATGTCTCTGTCACTTCATTTTTATTCATTTTAGGGATGAGAGTCTTTCTGGTAGCGAACTTACTGCTAAACTTGAGCCAGCATTTCTTTCGGGTTTGCGTTGTGCCCAGCCGCTCATACGAGCCAAATTTTTTGAGGTCTTTGACAATTCTATGAAACGTCGTGTTTACGAGCGCCTACTTTACGTGACCTGTTCTCAGAACTGGGAAGCAATGGGAAATCACTTTTGGATAAAACAATGCATCGAGGTAGGGAAATTATTTGTATCAGAAATACAATTATAATTTGACAAATATGTTTTATTCCCCATTTTCCACGGCTGTGTTTAAAAGCATTATGCAATTTGCATCTTGTAGTATGTATTATCTGTATCAAAGCTAAAAATACCAAGTCTGTTGCCTCAGATACTTCCACTGGTTGATAAATATTAAACCATAGTGATGTTTTCCTTGAAATACTACAGTAAGATGTATATTTAAAAACTCTTCTTGCTTTTCAATGTCTTAGCTCCTGTTGGCAGTGTGCGAGAGAAATACTACAATTGGGACAAGCTGTCAGGGTGCTATGCTGCCATCCATCACCAACGTCATCAACCTTGCTGACAGTCATGACAGAGCAGCATTCGCTATGGTCACCCACGTCAAACAAGAGCCTCGTGAAAGGGAAAACAGTGAATCCAAAGAAGAGGTAACTTACAGAAAATACTGTATTTAAAGAAATCTTTTTGATGGAATGTAGCTCTTCCTAGTTTCTCATCAAGTAAGTCTGGAGGATGGGTCTTGAGATGATGTGCACAGATTATTCTGTATATCTTCTGTGTAATACATCGTAGTTTAACCATGCGCAGGTTTCTCAGAACTTCACTCATTTGACCTGACCTTTACTATAGCACTATAGCAATTCTATATCTGAACCTGAAGAACTAGCAGAAATAAATAGTGAGACCTGAAATAAGTTGATGGGAAGGGTATTTTGTATTTGTTTGGAAAAAAGCAAAAGTACTTAGGAAATATCTGCATGCTCTGAGTTGTTTACTTCTGCGTAGGATGTTGAAATAGACATTGAGTTGGCTCCAGGGGATCAGACCAGTACACCTAAAACTAAGGAGCTTTCTGAGAAGGACATTGGCAATCAACTGCACATGTTGACCAACCGGCATGACAAATTTCTTGACTCTCTTCGAGAAGTAAAGGTTGGTACAGGCCGTTTATTTCCTGACTAATCACTGTAATACTAAGTTTTCAAACAGACTTGACGGGCATTTTTTTTTCCTTTGTTTATCTCACACTTCTGATTTTTTTTTTTTTTTTTTTTTTATGGAGACATCTCTTATAATCTTGTGTGAGTTGCTAATTGTTACTCTATCCCTTTCCTACAAAGTCAAATTTCACCCTGTTCCACCTATAAGTGTGTTATAACTGTTGAGTTAAGAAAACAATGATGGCAAAGACCAGGTATAGGATCAAAAAAAGTATGGTATCTTAGGATTAAATAATTTACAAGAAGATAATTTTAGCTGAAAGCTGTGTTGAAATCTCATGGTAGTAACAGTTCTATCCAATTTTTTTAAAAATAGCTACAGTACTGAATCAGTCTTGATCAATGTGAAAATATGATTAAATTCTTGTTACAGTCATCTGTATTGCTAAAGGAAACATTTTTCATATGTTGATTGGAAAAGGCATTTGCATTACTGCTTAAACAACTGTGTAACTGTGAACTATTTTTCCATAGTATTAATTGTATTTTTCCCATTGATTTATATCTCTGTCTTTTTGTTTCTAGACTGGAGCATTGCTTAGTGCCTTTGTTCAGTTGTGTCATATTTCTACACCATTAGCAGAGAAGACTTGGATACAGCTGTTTTCACGACTTTGGAAAATCTTGTCTGACAGACAACAACATGTAAGAGTCTCTCTCCTCACTTACAAATTCCTCTTTGTAAATGACTCATGTTTCAGGAAAATTTATTTGTGTGATAAATGACTCGTTCACTTGCTTTGAGAAGTTTGCCATTCTTTATGACCAGTGAATGCTGTATACCTCTGTCAATACATCTTTTGAAAGAAACAGGACCCTTCAATTTAAACAGAGAAATACACCTATCAAATGATTGTTCCCTGCATTAACAAGATTTTTAATCTAAATTCTCTAATTGAAGAATCAGAATGAACAATTCTTATGTTTTTTCTTCTAGGCTCTAGCAGGTGAAATCAGCCCTTTCTTGTGCAGTGGCAGCCATCAAGTACAGCGAGACTGCCAGCCGAGTGCACTCAACTGCTTTGTGGAAGCAATGTCACAGTGCGTTCCGCCCATTCCCATCAGACCTTGTGTCCTGAAATACTTGGGTAAAACTCACAATCTCTGGTTTCGTTCTACACTGATGCTGGAACATCAAGCCTTTGAAAAAGGACTGAGTCTACAGATCAAGCCTAAACAGACAACAGAATTTTATGAGCAGGAAAGCATAACTCCTCCTCAACAGGTAGCTTTATATTAATTGAAATGCCTTACGAGACGTGAAGAGAAAAAATGCAGTGACAGTATAGGACAATAGTATCATAGAATCATTTAGGTTGGAGAAGACCTTTAAGATCATGGAGTCCAACCATAAACCTAACACTGCGAAGTCCACCACTAAAGCACGTCCCTAAGTGCCAGGGCTACATGTTTTTTAAACACCTTCAATGATGGTGACTCCAACACATCCCTGGGCAGCCTGTTCCAATACCTGACAACCCTTTCTGTAATGAAATTTTTCCAAATATCCAATCTAAGCCTCCTCTGGCACAACTCGAGGCTGTTTCCTCTTGTCCTACTGCTTATTATCTGGGGAGACTGACCCCCACCTCACTACAACCTCCTTTTGGGGTAGTTATAGAAAGCAAGAAAGTCTCCCCTCAGCCTCCTTTTCTCCAGGCTAAACAACACCAGTTACTAGTTGCTTGCTTTCTAGAGTTTTTAAAAGAGTTCCTATAAACACTTTGCTGTTTCCATGTCTTTCTCAATTTTCCGCAGTGTAGAATGTGGTTTTGCTACCTGCTATGCTTTATAAGGACAGCTTGACTGTGGAGAAATGTGTGTGCTTAACATTGTAGGAAATACTGGATTCCCTTGCTGAGCTCTACTCTTTGTTACAAGAAGAAGACATGTGGGCTGGACTGTGGCAGAAACGCTGTAAATTCCCAGAGACAGCAACAGCTATTGCCTATGAGCAACATGGCTTTTTTGAACAGGTAACACTATTGATGTTAGAAACTATTTGGGTTGTTGTGCTGTCAGGATGAATATTCTGGTCAGCAAGAAAATATTCTGAATATTAATAAGCAACTTCAGTCTTTTAAAACAGACAGTGCCACAGCTTCTTTACTGGCTAACGTAGTAGTTTAAGGCCATGCAATACCTAGATAAGGTGAGATTTTTGAGCACATCCGTCAGGTTTTCATTACAGCTCTAAAACTGCCAAATATTGACGATATTCAGGAATGGCTTAACACACTTCACTTTTTTTTCCTAAACTTTGAATTTATGGAAGTTTTCTTATCACTTTTTTTTAAAAATAAAAGAATGTTCAGTTAATGTGTGTATAGCAAATGGAAAAATAAAGTGGTTTGGATTTTATTTAGGCACAGGAAACTTACGAAAAAGCAATGGAAAAGGCTAAAAAAGAGCACGAACGGAACAATGCTTCCCCTTCGATCTTTCCTGAGTATCAACTTTGGGAAGATCATTGGATTCGGTAAGGCTTTAAAGCTCATGTAGAACAAGTATTTTTACCCTGCAATAGAAGTAAAATACTCTGCTGGTTTAAAGCATTAGTTATGAGAATAAACATGCTCAGGACTTAGCTCAGATACAGGGGAAACTTAAGGGAATAAAAACCGCTATTCTTTACTCCCTTAACAGACCCTCAGAAGTGATATGCCTGAAGTGTTGTAAAAATGTAATTTGCTATTGGTGGAACTGGAGCTAAAATTTGTTTTTCCTATTTAAAATGGCTGTTCTGGGAGACACAAAATGCAGCTCTTCCCCGTTCACAGATTTCTGTGTTATAACTGGTAATAAGTTTAAAAAAAAAAAATCTTCCCATCTGGATAAAACTTTTGCAGTGCTTGCAAAGCTGTTCATAGACAAACAAATATGCAGATAATATTCCAATGCACAACATCTATAGTCACTTTTATTGAAATTTTTTTGTTTTTCGTAGCCAAATTGACAATGGTTTTGATTTTCTTAGTTGCTCAAAAGAATTGAATCAGTGGGAGCCTTTGACAGAATATGGCCAGTCAAAAGGTCATATAAATCCTTACTTAGTCCTGGAGTGTGCGTGGAGGGTCTCGAACTGGACTGCTATGAAGGAGGCTCTGGTGCAGGTGAGTGAGGGCTTTTTATGCTAATGTTTAGTTTCTTTGTTCATTTGACTGATCACATTTTTAACAAGTCGGTATTACAGTTAATTTCGCAGACACAGGGAACTGCTCTTTGGAAGTTTTTCTTGGATGTCCCAGCACCCAGCTGGGTATTTTGGCGATTGAGGCACATCATTTCAGTAGACAAACTTGGTTGTCTTTCCTCTCTCTTTATAAAGCTGTACTATGTAAGAAATTTAGCCAGGACAGGTGAAAGACATGGTGCATGGTAACGAGACATTAAAAAGAAACAAATGCTTGCCACAGACGTGTGTGCCAGCAGGAGTATGCAGAGGAACTTAAAATGGGACCCTTGCCTGTATATGGGATTATTTAAAATAATATTGAAGAGGGACTGGTTTTGTATTTTACACCTTTACAGGAACAAATTTTCCTTTTGTGAAAAGGAATGAAGTAAGAAAATACACCTATTATTATCTCTTTGTCTGTAGGAAATGTCACTATGCTTCTGAGTGTAAAAAGACGAGAGGCCATTGCCTCTGTTTTTGTTTTAGCCCCTGAAAGGCAAAGCCAAAGTGTTCTCTATTTCTGCTGGCCAAACTTAAAACTGCTAAACACATATAATATTTTAAAATCTCTTGGGAGCACTAGAGGTTGGAGCCAGTGTGGTCAAGACTGGAAAGTGGAATATCTCTTAAGAATAAAGATGCCACAGCCTTTCTGGGCATATTCTTCATCTGAAGTAGCACAGATGTGCCCTGCCTGTTACATGTTGTTTTAGAAACCAACACAGTACTTGGCTGCTTCTGTTAGAAACGGAGAAACTTGTGTATGGTGAGCGAGGCAGTTATCATCTTCATTTGGTAACAGATAATATGAATTGTTTGTACTTCCCTGCTGTTGACCTTCCTGATTCATTGTGGAGTTCATTATTGTGTTCTGCTTGTAATTCATTTTGCTGAACACCACGCACTGGTAAAACATTTAACCTTCCCTTTGTCCTTTCCTGAGTTTCACTCATGAGACAGTGTGTTCTGCGCTATCCATGTGTGTGATGAATGGACGCTCTGTAAAGTTTTGGCTGTTACAGAACAGTTTGAAGGCAGGGGGCACATTACATGTAGAAAAGAACATTTTGAGAGACTTAAATCTGGAAGATCTTCCTTCTTTCCAAGTGTTCAGAAATGTGTTTTCTGTGTGTGAATGAGGTATAAATGGCTAGGGAAACATGCTGAAAATGACCTACCGTTTTGCAAGAAGTACAACATAAAATACGTACGTAGATCTTTTTATGTCAGAGCAAATTTTGAGGAATTCTTCCACGTGCCAAAAAAATGGCCATATTTAGGTAGCTTCTTCCTTATCCTTTCTTAGGCATCTTCTTCCCGGGTGTTTTAAGAACCATCTCATGTGAATAACCAGATGGTTATTGAGGTTGCTATAAAATGTCAGGCTATGCAGCCATCTTGGGCTTTTGGGGACGAAGGACAGATTTCTGTATTGGAGTCACCAGTAGGTTTTTCTGGGATTTTTTTTTTATAACTTTGTACATGTTATCACTCTTCCATAGCCTTTTTTTTTTTTTCATGGTAGGTAAAGTTGTTCGTCTGTGATTATTTAATGTAGAAACATAAACCAGATGTAGAACTGAAATCTGAAAGGTGAGAATACTGCATTAAATCACAAGTGGAAAGGAGGTTGCTGATCTTCGCTGCACCATTGCTCTATAGTGTGGCATTACCGGAATTATTCTGCTAAAGATGCCAGAATTTGGAATAAGGAGGTGAATTGCGTATTTAAAATAAAATGGTATTGACAAAGCTCTGGGTAGAGCCTTAGACAATGTTTTTTCATATTACAGAGAGTGAGCCAAAAGAATTAGTGCCTCACTTAACTGGGCTTTATTGTTTCATCAGTACAGTTTAAGTTTTGAACCAATATCTACCAGTTAAAAGTATAACGTGTCAAGTTGACAGTTGACTGTTTAGTTTCATAATACTTGCAAAAGATAAAACGTGATTATGAAAAATGCTGAGAATCCTTTAATTCAAATATCTTGCAGGACTAAGTTCCTGTATACAAAATATCCTAACAGCATACTTCATTTTGACAACTTAGTCTCACATGATAAATATGACGCGTTGTATGTCTCTTACTTTCTTCAAAATCAGACTGAATATTACTTTTTTTTAAATGTAGCATGTTTATTCTTCTGTAACACTTAGTTTTGGCAGAAGGGAAAATAGGTGGATACAATCAGTATGTTTAGTTTTAAAAGCCAATCTATGCAAACAGTAAAAGTTGTTTAATAAGTTACATTGGAAATGGAATTTTTCAGTATTAGTAATACTGATGGTTCAAATTAAGTAGGTGTCTCTAAAGATGGATTTTATCATTTTTTCAGCCCATATGAAGCCAAATCTGTAAGTAGCAAGCTGCATATGCTACAAAAATTATAGGTTATATTTACATTAACTTCTTTTGTTCTTACAACAATTGGTATTTTTGCCTCCTATTTATGTATGCAACTTCAATGGCTAATTATAGAAATAATATTCTTTGAGAAACCTTTATAGCCTAAACCAAGAAATGTATTGTACAGTATATTATAAACCCTGAGTTCAAACAAAATGAAATAGATCATGTCTGACAGGTTCTGGTTTTGGGGATTTGCAAGTTGAGTAGAAGTGACAGCCACAAGTAACTGCTAATATGCTTTAGCTGCAGTTATATTAAATGGGATATTTTCAGTAATGAGACATGTACTAAACGACTAAGGAGAAGGTGCTGCTGAAGCCATAAATGGAGCTTTTGTGGCTCTACTCAGATTCTTGTAAAAGCGTCAGAACAGGTTTGCATAAATATTAAGATATGAAAGAATAACTGATTCTCTGCTGCTATACTCACTACTCCAGTTTTATTGATATTCTTTAATGTGACTGGTTTTTATCAAGTTCTATGGTTGATTCACAAGAGAGGTCAGAAAAGACAGCGAATGTGTATCGGTTTTCGTAAATCTTAGTGAAACATTTTTAATAATCTACCTAATAAAGTTGAGCTATTAACATAGCAAGTGGCCTTTGAGAGGACCCAAGACTCATTTCCATTTGCTCACATTGCCATTGTGTTTAATGATCCAGGAGATAACGTAATAAAGAAAGAGATTATTTTCACAGTTTTTTCACAAAGTTGCTACCTGGCAGTTTCTCTTTGCTGGCTCAGGCGTAGAAGTCAGTTGAGGATAACAGAAATAACAATTGTGATGGTTAAGATACAGTATATCAACAAGGAGATAATGCAGAGGGATTTCTGTGTTGTGTATCAATCCATAAAGGGTTTGATGTAAAGCAGCAGAAAGAGAAGTGAAAAACTTCCAGATTGAAGGCCTGCAGTGTCAGCTGGTGAGCGTTGCTTAAGTGCAGGTTTACTTTAAAATGCTCCCAGAACTTGGTTGTTAGGAGTACTTTGCTGTGTTTAGTTGCCGTACTTCTGTTGTTCGTGGATTTTAAGAAAATGGTGTAAAATTATTTCTTAAATGATTTTAACACTGTCACCTGCCTTTGCACCTGTACTCAGAAGTTACTTTGACATAAATGGGACGGTTAGTTGTAGATGTCTTAAAAATTAGTAACTGCTTATTCTCATAAACTTAGTAATGTCTCAGAGCAGGCAATTAGGAACTACAATGCCAGCATAATGTGCTGACGTAAAGGGACAGGATCCTTTCAAGTGAGAAGTTGACATCACCTGTTCTGAAGCCCCCGAAGCGTTTCGGAGGTAGTGCGCCTTATCTGCAGAGAAACATCTTTTTTTTCTTTATACAGGGTGAGCTGGTTTGCAGTGAGCTTCATGCTCCTGGTGCACGGCTGCTTTGAGCTCGCTCAGCTCTCTCGAGCTCCGCCACAGCGGTCAGCATGAAACACCCACCAGCAGGTTGTGTGCAGACACTCTTGTGCTGAATTTGCAATTCGTTTGCTGGCCTGCCCTTGCCAATAACTTTAAGAGAGCTGAATTTCCTCTAATGACAGAAATTCTGATATGTTAGTCTGATATTTTCAGAAATTGAGCTATTTTTTTAAAAAATAACTTTAAGAAGACTTAAATAATTTTTTAAAGTCTGCATTTGAGTATGAATAATCTTTACTTGACTTTTTTCCATTTCATTACCAGGTGGAGCTGAGTTGTCCAAAGGAGATGGCATGGAAAGTGAACATGTACAGAGGATACCTCGCGATCTGCCATCCGGAGGAGCAACAGCTGAACTTCATTGAGCGCCTGGTGGAGATGGCGAGTAGTTTAGCTATTCGGGAATGGCGAAGGCTTCCTCACGTAGTCTCGCATGTTCACACTCCCCTTCTCCAGGTAAGAATGAAAAGTTTTTTATTGCCAGTTATTTTCCAGCAGCAGTTTTCAGGACTTTCAGTAACTGTGAGCATAAAATATTTTACTCTATAGTACTGATTGGTTTTTCGTAATGGTATTTTTATGATAAAAGTTGCAGAATGTGCATTTTGATTTGGATTCCTTTTAAAGTTTTTATAGTCTACCTGAATCCATTCTGTTTGTGGCATACTGAGGTAGCTATTTAAAAATTGATCAGATGGCTCAACTGTTTCTGTGGGCTAATGCATAATGCACTGCAGTACCTGGAGATCTTGAGCGTTCAGTGGGTTGTGAAGTGAAGTCCATTTTGGATGGATATATTACTACATTATGTTACTTGCAGAAGTGTTGAAATAACCGCCTAAGTGTTCTTCTCAGTTAAATGTGTTACATGTGGTATGGAAGTTTGTCAACTCTAACGTACTCCTATATTGTTTTAAACTTTTTGGCCTTGAGATGCTTCCAGAAGCTTCTGGAAGCTGAACCTTGTGTCCTCTGGTTTCTATTGTACGGCTGCAGCCAGAGTGTGGAAGTGGGGCCGGGGCAGGACTCGGTTCAGTTTGCCATGTAGTTTGTGATCTGGACAACATCATCCACTTGTCATTTAGGCTGTGTCCTTGCTTAAGTGTCCTGATAAACATGCACATGACGAAGATGAGCTCCTGTTACTGGTGAGGGAACCTTTCATCTCCAGGGAGGAATTCTGGAATATCTGAGTGCAACACAAGCTGACGTTTCATAGGAGGGATGCATTTAGTGATGCATTGCTCAGAGAACTCTGGATGAACCTCACCTGTAGGAATGCAGAGGACCTGGCTTTCTGAGTTCTGTGTGATGTAGTGGCTTCCGTAATTCTCTTGAAGATCAGTAGTTTTACCCTGTGTGTCATGCCTGGTGTGATTGAATCTGCGTGATCTGAGGTGCCTCTACTGAAGCGACTGGACTTGTGTGTAGAGCTCAGACACGGGCCCTTATCTTCACATTTTCATAATATAGGTTGATTCATCAGGTAAAGTGAATGGAGGTAGAAGTTTTCTTCATATTGAGAGGAAGTTGTCAATTAAATAGGTACAATGTTTCATTTGTTTAAGCAGATTCCACTAGAAGGCTTCTTGATGAAATTAATTCCTTCCTGCTAAGTTTTCACTGATATTTCAAGTTTTTCCTCCCCCAAGACTGGCAGTATCTGCAGCATGAAAGCATTAGTATTGCTAAATAAAGTGTTTAAATGCTTTCAGATATCAATTAAAACAAGCTTTAAAAATAATCTAATATGTATATATCCCTCATGAAGAAATGATAAATTAGTCAATGACTGACAGAGGTACAAATGCAGCCATGAGTTTGCACTGCAGTAATTACTTTTTTTAATATCAGATAGTATGTGATTAAATACCTGTGAGAAAATTAAATTTCTGTGATGAATGGGTGTAGGATGAAGGTTAAGCTATTGTGAGAGCTGATGCTGAGATGATTGTAGGAAAATATTACTTTAATTCATTTTGTTTCCAGAGATTTCACGCTGTAAATTTGGACTGCCTTTTTTTTTTTCCCTCCAAATAGTTATCTTATTTGGTTGATTAACAATGAATACAACTGTTATCTGCCAAGAGGTAGCTTAGAGAATACTACAGTGGTTTTATTGTACTACAGGTAATTAAATTCCATTCAGGTTTCCAGGCCTTTTCTACAGGTGGTTGTTTTAACAGAATGTCTGCTGCCTTTAGTAGGTTTGAGGCTGCTGCCATCTTCAGTTTGTTCCTCATTAATTTGAGGATAGTAGATGACAGTGGAAAACCATTCTGACCTTAAGTAACTTCTCAAAGCTAAAGGTATTTGCAGAATATCTTAATGCCTTCTGAAGCACATAGGTAGTATTTCTGTGCATTCAAGTTTCTATGAAAGATTCGGGTCATGTCCAGGAAGTTTATACTAGTAAGTTCTGTTAAAAGCTTTGATTATTTATTTCTTAAAAGTTCTGTTAAAAGTTTTGTTTAAGGTCCATATATTTACTTGATCCTTGTCTTTAGCACACTGTATATATATGTTTACTTGTGCTTTCCTGTGATTAGGGTTGATGTAGTAAGTTCAAACCTGTAGGCTAGAATTTAATTCTAACTTGTGGTTTTATTTAGAAGTGTGTGGGAATAAGGTTAGATATATATGCTATCAAGGAAAAATGTGTCATAGTTGCAAGTTACATTTAGCAAGCAAACCCGTAGTGTTATAGGAAGAACACAGTAGTGTCTGTTTGCAACCAAATGATGTTGGGGTATTCAGGTTTTGTCAGAGTGAGGCCTGTGTGAAATAATACTTGTGCTCCCCATCCCTGGAGAGCAGGGAAGCCTGAAGTTCTGCAGGGACCTTTTGCAAGCGTGTAAGAAAGTACTTTATTTCACCTTTTTTTTTTTTTTTAATAATTTGTTTGTTTATTAAGACTAGCAATCCATTGGTATAAATTCTGTGCTGGTGATTAAGTGGATGAATCCACCATTTCAGTCAATGACTAAAGTGTTGAATCGATCTATTTTTTTTTTTTTTCCTATTTTGTTAATGATTAGACTGGCTAAAGGTCATTTATGCAACTAATAGAGAGGTCCGTAAAACAGCATAAATAGTTTCATCTTGATCATTTAAAGGTGGCATCATTCATAGAGATCTTTTTCTAACAGTCAAACGGGCCAGTTTATTGTACTATCCTTTATTATAATTTATATTGTTTAATGTTTTCTAGGCAGCACAGCAAATAATTGAACTTCAAGAAGCAGCCCAGATAAATGCAGGATTGCAACCAACTAATCTGGGGAGGAACAACAGCTTACATGATATGAAGACTGTTGTAAAGACTTGGAGGAACAGGTTACCCATTGTGTCAGATGATTTATCCCACTGGAGCAGCATTTTCATGTGGAGACAACATCATTACCAGGGTAAAACTGCCTGGTCCAGCATGCATTCATCATGTAATTTTCCAGACAACACGTTGTTTGAAATAAGTTGTTATTCTTTTTATTTAAACATACGAAAAAGCTATGGATTTTGACAAGCGTTTGTTTTTATTCTGTTTCCATTCAAGTGTTTCATTATCTTAAGTCATCATTTCATATGTATTGCTGTGTAAGATCTTGCTGAATACATAATTTCATTTATAATGACAAACATTTCGTGTTTTGTTTCTAGCCATTGTAACTGCATATGAAAATAGTTCTCAGCATGATCCTAGTTCCAATAATGCGATGTTGGGAGTTCATGCTTCTGCATCGGCAATTATCCAGTATGGAAAGATAGCTCGAAAACAAGGGCTGGTGAACGTAGCTCTGGATATACTGAGTCGCATTCATACGATTCCAACTGTGCCCATTGTGGATTGCTTTCAGAAGATTCGCCAGCAAGTTAAATGTTACCTTCAGCTGGCTGGAGTCATGGGCAAAAATGAATGTATGCAGGTACGGTAGCTTTATCTCTGAAGTTGTTGTTGGAACTTGGAGGATTACAAGGGCCACCTGATACATTGATTTAAATACACTGCCTGTATACAGAACAGGGTCTGAGGTTTGTTGGCCATGTTATACCATGCACAGAATGTTGTTTTAAGTAATGCTGTTAGTCAAAAGCAGTCTTTGTCATCCTTGAACTGAATATCTTAAAAACTAAAGTGGAAATATGTTGGGATTTTTTTGTTTTACAAGATAGATGAATGGAAGGGACTTTGAAAATTATATGATTTACAATAGGAAGAAATGATATTGTTGCAAGACTAAATGGAGCTTTAAGTCACTTTTGAGTGTGACTCAGCGATGGATGCTGGCACACTGAAGTGAAATCATATGTGTTAAAAGGAAAGGAAAAAATGTGATTGTAGGCAAACCCCACTGACGTATGATTATAAGGTCAGCAAACTGGGACCTTATAATAATAATGTAGTATAATATAATATAACATAAAAAACGAGGTGGAAAAGATAACCCATCACCTGATGAATGTTGCCTATAGTATCTAATAATTTTGCATAGACCAGTGGAAACGTAACATTGTTGTCAGTCCAGATTTTTTAAAAATGAAAATTAAATGCTAGAAACTCACATTATTTGAATGTCAAGGTAATATTTTGCCTATTTTTATGGCACTTTCATTTTCATGAAACCTTCCATTGTAGAAGGCTTTTCTCACTAAGGTGTATTTAACAGGGTCTTGAAGTTATTGAATCAACCAATCTGAAGTACTTCACCAAGGAGATGACTGCTGAGTTCTATGCATTGAAAGGAATGTTCTTGGCACAGATTAACAAGTAAGTATGCTGGCTGGAAGAGGCACTAGGATACCTCTGAGAAAAATGCAGCTGAAGTTTTTCAGCACAGTATTTGAGCAGGAAAGTTGTTCCATATGTTTGTACCAGCCTAAAATTTGCCACAACTGTATAAGAAAGTAAAAGTATATGTGAGAGTTCCTTTGCAGTTTGAAGATGTAATGGCTCGTCATATTTCTAAGTATTTTAGGAAAAAGCAAGTTAAAGCAAACATTGCACCAGTTCTTTTTAAAAAAGTTTTATATTTGAAGGGGTGAGATAGGAAGAGACAGGGCAAATAGGTTTGTCCAAAGCTTTGCAGATTAAGATATGTATGTATGTATATATATATATATTTTTTCCCCTCCCTTGGTCCTGTGAGCATTTAGTTAGACAAACTGATGTCTAACCGATGTCCTAGTGTAATTGTCAAAAGGAGGTTTCTTCAGTTACATTCTTAATGTAAATATCACATACGAAACCACGGAAAACAAAAGTTCAGTCTATAAGCTTACAGCTACTCCAACATTAGCTGACCTTTTTGTTTCTCTAACTTCTGTTTCATTGTTCATTGTATATGTCCCATTTGTAGCTGCAGCTGGTCAAGGCACAGGAAAATGTGTCGTGATGTAGTTCATAGTGCTGAGACAAATCTGGTGTGTCATGCAATGTGGAAATGCAGCACTCGTTTCAGATAATTGAATTGAAAAGATGAATGTGCTGTGCATTGGAGACGTCTTGCACTGCAGCAATTAAACACCTAGGTGCAAGCCTTGCTTTCACACAGCTACTTCTCTAATATTTTTTTTTGCTTTATGCTGGTGGGCATCTGACCATTTGGAGGAAGATCTCTCTTTAATTCAGTAAAAAACCATCTCAGCTGTCAAATTTTGTTCAATGAGGCCGAAAAAGCCCTTTTCAGATTTCAACAGCTTTTAGTATGTGTGGTATTTAATGGCAGTATTGCTACATGTTATGTATGGGTGGAATTATTTCTTTGCCACTACCTTGTGGACACTTACGGAATGAAATCCATCAGCTGGTAAGCTGTACACGGCAACCTCACATAGCAATTTAAGTCAGGAAATGATGAATATCTTCTGTGGATACAAGAGAGAATTTTAAATAGGCAGAATGTACTTACTTTGATGGAAAGCACAATGGACTTTTTTTTTGGCCATAAGCGAACTTAGTTTCAGTTGAGGTGTAAATAGAAGAAAGCGTAACTTGCCTCCGTCTTTTTTTATTATTATTATTTTTTTTTAATTCATGCAGATGAAATAAAAGGCAACTAAACTATCTCTGTTACTTCTTTCAGGATAGAATGGGTGAAGGTTTCTATTTAAAACATGGTTCTGTTGTACTTACATCTTCTTAATCTTACCAAAAAACATACAGGCATTTTAAGCACCACAGCGGAGGTCAGGAATTTGGGAAGGTTACCGTTAGGAACAGTCTTGAACCTGAGACTGCATCACTCCTGATTACCCGAGTGCCACCTACACTGAAGTTAAAGGTCACCTCTGCTCCTGCAGCTCCCTGTGCTGCCCGTTTGCTGAGCAAGGTGATAGAAACCATTTTAAAGAAGTCATCACAGATGTCAGAAGTGATGGATTGTAGAGAATGAGAAAAGAAAACCAGCAGAAAAGTCCCCTTTTTATAAAAGGGAAGGAGTGATAGGAAGTCATCCATCAGGCTGCTGCTCTGTAGGTCACTTAAAAGCCTTGATCTAGGGTGCAGAAAGCCTCTGAAGGCGAGTAACGTATTTGTCTGTCAAAATATTTATTAGTTTTTATGGTACACAAAGTTGCTTTCCTTTTTATAATTTTGCCTCAATAGCTGGTCATTTTAATTTATCACTATAATCCTCCAAGCTAATATTTTTATATTGAAAAATACAGTTAACTTAAAAAAAACCCTTAGTCAAACAAGCATTGCGTTACTTCTGTGTGGTTTATTTCAATGCTTATTCTGTAAGGGAGAAGTGAAGCACTTTCTATTAATAAGGAATCTTGGAATGCTTTAAAGTTCCTTCATTTCACTGAAGTGTACGTGAGTTTTCTCATCCTTTATTTTTATGCCTGCAAAGTTATGTAGGTTCAAGGGCCGTATGTATATTAGGGTGAATCGTCCCAAATCTTGAACTAGGAACACTTGAGGAAACCTAGAGAAAACTTCAGAAGTCTCAAACAAATAATTGTTTGGTTACCAAGAACTGTGTGATGAACCTTAATGTTCCTTCAATTTTCCTGTTGAAAAATAAACTTTTAAAGCTGTGGGGATGAGGAACCGACTTTTTCCAGATAATGTTGATTGCAAATTTTTTCATGACCTTGGCAGGAGAACAGTCCTTTAAAAGACAGCAAATGTAACACTTTCCCAATTTCGCTTTTTCTTACTCCCTTTTTTGCTCAGCAGGGAAGCACTTTTTAATGCATTTGCTTCTACTTTTCTTGTGTTATCATTTGTTCTTATTTATCCCAGTATTGCTCCTTGGGTTGCAATTGCAGTGCGCTGGAAGGGTTTTTTTAGTGTTTTTTTTTCAGGGAGAATCTGGAGATCTTGGACATTTACGCAATTGTTCCCATTATGAAGCATTTGCTTTCATTAGGAAAACTAAGACAAAACCATCACAAGAGGCCTTTCTGGAGAACATAGTGGAAAAATGCCATTGAGTATTAAGACAGTAATTGAGTGCCCTGTCAGAAATCTGACTCTTAAATAATTCAATAACTTTTTGTTAATATAAAACTAATATTTTTACTTGTCATAATGCAGGTCTGAAGAAGCAAACAAAGCTTTTTCCGCAGCTGTGCAAATGCACGATGTGCTGGTGAAAGCGTGGGCGATGTGGGGCGATTACCTGGAGAACATCTTTGTGAAAGAACGGCAGCTTCACCTGGGTGTTTCTGCCATCACTTGCTACCTGCATGCCTGCCGTCATCAGAATGAGAGCAAATCCAGAAAATACTTAGCAAAGGTAAGATCTAGATGTTTAAAAAAAGAATTGGAGCTCCACTCCGTCAGAAAAGGCTGGGATAATATCTGGTGCCCAAATCTGTGCAATTAGAGAAATATCAGTTACGGATGGAAAACTGTAATTTGGGTGGAAGGTTTGCATACGGTTGCACGTAACTCGTCGTGGAGTTTTCTGTAGCTGTGGAACCTCTTTGTGAGAGAAAGGGGTCAGTTCACATCCAGCATTTCTACTGTATAATGCAGGGAAATATCTGCAGAAAGGCATCCTTTGGTGCTTTAAAAAGTAGCATAACTTAATGTCTGTTTATCATTACTATGGATAATTCATATTAACTTTGACTTCAGTATTGCATTATATTCCAAATGAGCCTTTTCTGTAAATTTTTACTCTAATTCAGGAGAATTTCAGCCAAAGCTCTTTGTTTTGTGTATTTGTCAGTTTGGGGATATTTGCTTTAATCTCTCTCATGATGAAAGTTTAAAAAATGATAGCAGCCTCTGAAATACAATCTATTTTGAATATGAAACACAGAGAATATTTTTTTAGATTAAAGGTGGCCTCCATTGCACTCTAAAGTTTATTGTTATCCTTGTCTGGTTGCAAAACTGTTAGTGACTTTAAGTCATTGCTTAATAGATTTGCATTTAAATTAAATTGTAGAAATGATATCATTGGGGTGGACAGTTAAAATAATTAAAACCACTCAAATACTCAAGTTCTTGCATCACAGCTAATTTATCTGTATAGCATATTTTAGCTTCTATAAACATGCCTTATTTTCCACCCACCTCCCAACCAAAAACTTTAAGAATTTGTGGAATGCATTTATGTTCATTGGCTTTTTTTCTGTCTTGTTTCCTAGCAAGTAGTAAACTTAGATTTATTTTTTTACATCCTTTAAATATTATTTTTAAGGAAAAAAATGGTGTTGGCCAGGCATAATGAATGTAAATTCTTGTGTCAAAGGCAACTTGAACACTTACAAGGACTCCACTATCATATTAATAAAATAGCTGTGATTTTTTTTGCATCGTAATGATTTATGTGTCTTGAATTTAAGCCCTGAGATGTCCTCTTGCAATTCTCTTTTAGGTTCTTTGGCTACTGAGTTTTGATGACGATAAGAACACTTTAGCAGATGCTGTAGACAAATATTGTATCGGTGTCCCCCCCATTCAGTGGTTGGCCTGGATTCCACAGCTCTTGACATGCCTGGTGGGCTCAGAGGGCAAACTCCTTCTGAACCTCATTAGTCAGGTACAGAAGATAATCACTCATTCTTTATTGTCTTTAAGCTTTGTTTTCAAGATGAAACACAAATATTTTTCAAAGCAAATTAAGAAAAATACTATTGATTGCAACTGTTGATGAGTTTAAAAATGATAAGTAGAATATTTTAAATTTCAAAGGGAGCGTTGCTTAATGAGATTAAATCCAGTGAAATTGTGTGCCGTATGTGCGTGGGGCATTATAGCTTTCCCTCTGGAATTCTGTTTATTAAATTTTTATGAACATTATAGAACACATTTAGAAATATATAGTTAAATGCTTGTAATGTAGGAGTAGGGATGAATAATTGTTAGCTTTAGTGACTAAAGGGCGAACTATTTCATTAGGGCTTTGGTTTTTATTTGACTTGATTTTAAAAAACAAGGCTCTGTCTGTCACCATCAGAAATCTTTGCCGAGGGCTTTATAAATTTTCACTTGAAGTTTAGCATGACAAATGATTAGACAAACCAGGATAAGGTTTAGGGAGTTAGATGAAGAAACTGACTTTCTGGTTTTGTACCTCTGAACTGTCAAATGTGAGTTTTGATTAATCTTGCTGTGGGTTTTCAAGGTTTCACTGCCTATTGCTGTCTGCTCTGAAGCAAAATCTAAGAATAGAACATGCATCTGTATCGCAGTATAGAGTTGTTTAGGTATGTCTGTAGACTGAGGGATAAGAAGTGAATCTTTCTGTTAATGCGTTTTTTAGATACTGTTTTGTTAGTGCTTGGTGCGAACAGGGTTCCAGCATCTTGTTTTCAGAGATGTTAAGTGTTCACGGTCTAACTTCACCTCTGTTTTAGCATGTGCACAACCTGGAAGCATTTTGATGTTCATTCATTCAGGGTCATGGAGAACAGTGGTGAAGTCCCATTAATGTACAGGTGAACAGAAGAAGCTCTTACAAGATCCTGTACCCCAGGCCGCTCCTGGCTGCCGTGCTCCACTGTTCCCTCAAAACTGGCCAGGGACAGCTGTTGTGCTCAGTTCCTCACAGTGTTTATTCTTCTTTCCTTCCGTCCACTCCTGAATTTCGAGATGTGGACCTGATTATCCGTGTGGGTCCCTTCCAACTCAGGATATTCTAGGATTCTATAATATCCAGCTTCTTTTACACTGTCCCCTTCAAATCTCTGAGAATGTGTATTTTTGTAGAGAGAGATTATGTGCATGTGTGTGTTTGCTTGTGTACATAAATCTAGATAAGTATGCATGTGCACATGTATACATGTTTCCTTCCCTCTCTTTCCATAAAATTAAAATGAAACTTTGAAGAAGAGACCGTGCACCTAAACAGCTTACCAAAGCAAAGTATCTACGGCAAAACTTCTAATGTATATGGCTTGGTATTGGCTTAAAACACCAGTATGCTCATCTGTCAGCAGACAGAAAAAACTTATTTCAGTGAGTTGTAGACACTTCTTATTTGTTGAGATCTGTATACAATTTTTAGAAATCATTGTATGCTTGGGAGTCCTGCTGTAGTTGGGGCTCAAGCTCATAAGCATCACAGATATTTTTGTTTATCTTGCCTTTAAACTTCGGGTCCGTGAAGGAATATAAAAGAAAAAAAATGAAATTTTCTGTGTTACTAATTTAAAACTTAAGTGTGCATAAGTACTAGAACCTAAACCTTACAATTCTCTTCAAATAATTTACTCTTGAATTACAGCATGAAGCTTATGTCAGGCCAGTAATCTGCCATAAATATCACATTACTGAACAGTGAAGTGCCATTGCAAAATTTCTACTACTTACCATACCCATTTGGATGGAGGAAGAAT